>NC_060149.1:729738810-730363810 GCF_021461385.2 Schistocerca piceifrons | reverse complement strand
ACCTGCTAGGTACGTAATGGAATAGTGAAAGGTTTCTTCACCAGTTTATGCGCAACACGTTGTATTTACTTGTGTTGATGGAACTCTGCTAGTACCTGTGACAAGCATCGATCCTCTGCATGTCTTTCTGAATTTCGTTACAATTTTCTGACATTATTCTCCTATATACGGCAGCATTATTCAAAAACAGCCTCACGGTTCTTCCAACGCTATTTACCAGATGATTTACGTACATCGTGGAACAACCCTCTAAAACTCCACTGGGGCACTCTCGAAATCACACAACTGATGAGATTTCGACCCGTCTGTTCAAAGCGGTCGACTCTTGCTTGAATGGTTTTTAGAAGAACCTCAAATAGCACTTGCGTTGGCTTTCAGCATGGTGTAAGCAAGACACATACTTAGCGCTTCACCTCCTTTCAGGCGCTGTAGAAATCGGACGATCGGTGACAGCGTAGTAGATCGTTAATTAGGAAGGAAGCGACTAAAAGAATGTCGAAACAGTGTGACATAGGTGTTTTCTACAAGAGGATGTGGTTGTGATTGTCCACAGGAACTAGAAAACGAACAAGCTGAGCAAGAGAAATGGCGGATGCTCCAGTCGTCTCAGTGTACCCGCTGAACGAGCCCTAAGAGCACTAAGATGGTGACAGGTAGCCAGAATAGCACGCATGTCTATCTTCCCGCCACTGCAAAAATCCCACGGTCGGGAGGACTTAAACAAGGACTTAAACGAGTATGATGTCCATAAGGCTTTCCGCGACATAGAGGAAACAACAATCAAACTCGCAATGGGAAGTCGGTGATCCTTGTACAACAATAGGTCTAGTCGATTTCATCTACCGGAAAAGTCATAGCAAATACACTGACGGAAAAAACCCGGTACCAAGAACAAGTTGCGTGACATAACCGGAAGATGGTAGCCTGCTTCTACATCTGAATGATGATGTCTAATCAAATTTAGCGCAAGTCACGTAAGATTGGCACTAATAGCGCCATTACGAGGATGCTACTCCAGGTTGCGGTCGTGAGCGTTAGTTACCTTTGAGGCTAGACTTGTTGACTTGATGTTAGTCAAGAATGCCTAGTTGACAAAGACGCCGTTATTAACACCTCACCGTGTTTGAACGAGGTCGTGTAATAGGGCTGCGAGAAGCAATACTACAGAGACACTTGGCAGGAATGTAGCCACTGCACATGACTGCTGGCAGCGGTGTTCACGAGAAGGTACGTTCGCAGCGCAAGAAGACCGGGCTCCGGGCGACCACTTGGCAGTACCGAGAAGGAAGACCATCCTGTTCGGTGTATGGCTCTGGCGCATCGTACTGCATCTGCAGCAGCAGTCTGAGCAGCAGTTGGCGCCACAGTGACACATCGAACTGTTACAGATCGGTTACTTCAATGACAGCTCCGAGCCAGACGCCCTGTAGCCCGCATTCCAACAGCCCTAAATCACGCCATTTGCGACTTCAGTGGTGCCAGGCGAGAGTTCATTGGAGGGCAGGGTGGAAGTCTGTTGCGTTATCTGATGAAATCTGGTTTTTCAAATGGCTCTGAGCACTATGGGACTTAACATCTGAGGCCATCAGTCCCCTGGAACTTAGAACTGCTTAAGCCTACCTAACCTAAGGACAGCACACACATCCATGCCCGAGGCAGGATTCGAACCTGCAACCGTAGCGATCACGCGGTTCCAGACTGAAGCGCCTAGAACCGCTCGGCCACATTGGCCGGCTCTGGTTTTTCCTCGGTGCCAGTGAGGGCCGTGTGTTGGTTAGGAGGAGGCCATTTGAGGGTCTGCAGTAAAACCGCCTGTGTACTAGACGCACTCCACCTATCGCAAGTTATGGTGGGGTGCGATTTCATATGACTGCAGGAGCACTCTCGTGGGTTATCCTACTCACCTTGACTGAAAAACTGCACGTCAGTCTGGTGCTTCGACTTGTTGTGTTGCCATTCGTGAAAAACATTCCAGGGGGCTGTTTTCCAACAGGATAACGCTCGCTCACATACCCTTTGTTGTAACCAGACATGCTGTACAGAGTGTCGACCTATTGCCTTGGTCTCCTTGATCGCCATATCTGTTTCCAATAGAACACATATGGGACATCATCAGACGACAACTCCAGCGTCATCCACAAACAGCATTAAACGTCCCTGTGTTGACCGACAAGTGCAACAGGCATTAACGGTATGCTTTACTTGCACATTTGCTCTAGCGCTACCAGATCAGCCTAGTGTGATATTCGCTTTACCGATGTGTATGAACAGGAACAGTAAGACATAAATAACAATCGGTACTGAGCAGCGCGTTTTTGAATTGCAGTAGCTGTTCAGTCGCCGCTGGAATACTGGTTATTTCTTCTGTTTTACTGTCCCTGTTCATACACATCGGGAAAACGAATATCGCAGTAGACTTACTTTGGACTGCTCTGTTGAATGGCCACGTAAAATTCCACTTTAAACATAATTTTCTTTGAAATTGGAAACAAACCTACGCTTTCCGTCGTTGCTGGGCGTCGCATGAAACACGTGATGAGCAGAATTTGGATGGACTGACTCCAGCTACACGTTTAAGAAACAAAATTGCAAATATCTGCCGAAACAACAGAGAAAATGCGCCTGACGACTCTTAAGAGAGACACACTGTATTTCAAAACAACGCACCTACAAGCAGAGGGCTTTGGTAATGAAAACATTGAGGTATCGTATCTGCGTTCCGTTGTAGTATGTTTCCTATTAACCAGATTTGGTACTCTCTCCGTTCTATCTGTTTCCGTATGCAAAGAAATGTTTAACAAGAAAACTTAACTCCAATGCAGTGGTCACGTTAGCCTTAGATAGGTATTTTGCAGCCTTCCACAGTTGTACTATGGGGATGGGATCTACTTACTGGAAAAACGTTGGACAGATTGCATTGCCATAGAAGAGGATTTCCTGAGGAAATATGTTGTGGATTGGCAGGAGCCAACCCACGGGGTTTGGAGGAAGCCGAAAGGCACGCGTTTAAGCTCACGCAGGCTGGCGTGAGGTCTGGAGCAGGACAAGGAATTTAGACTTTAGAAAAAAGGATGTAGCTTGTGGAATACTTAACTTTAATCCATTAATGTTGAACGTAGCTCTTGTCTGTACATTATTTACAATATCAATAGCAACTGATAATGGCGCCTTGCTAGGTCGTAGCAAGTGACGTAACTGAAGGCTATGCTAACTATCGTCTCGGCAAATGAGAGCGTATTTTGTCAGTGAACCATCGCTAGCAAAGTCGGTTGTACAACTGGGGCGAGTGCTAGGAAGTCTCTCTAGACCTACCGTGTGGCGGCGCTCGGTCTGCAATCACTGATAGTGGCGACACGCGGGTCCGACGTATACTAACGGACCGCGGCCGATTTAAAGGCTACCACGTAGCAAGTGTGGTGTCTGGCGGTGACACCACAAAATATATGTTGTTTTCTCCTTACTCAGCAATCTTTAACTGTCACACTGATAATTTTTGCTTTCCTTTCACTGTTGTTTCTTTTCTGGCCTGAAATGGTATTTCCACATCTGATGTCTATTAGCTGAAAAACAAGTGGGTTTTCTTTTTAATTGTTTAAACTTTCTAGGGATTTTTGCATTTTCTTTTGATCAGCATTCAACAAATGCGTCGTCTAAACATGCAAACAAGTCTGTAGAGTATATGAAGTCACACTTGACTAAGGGAATTATTAATTTTGTGTCATTATAGCGAAAAATTAAATTTCACCCTTATCGACCCTTCCTCTGTGCCAGAACGAAAAATTTGCCCCGTGCTATCTGATAACGAATTAATAGAACCGGGACATTAAATTTTTGGTATGAAAGAAGTCGACAATGGTCGTGGATGAAACGTCTTTGTAGGAAAGTACTGTGGCGGCTTGATGACGCTGCGTCTGCTGCTGGCGCAGGTAGCGGAGGTTTACGAATTATTTCTGCCTCACATTTTCCCCAGCGGAAAGGTCAAACGCGCGCAACTCTTTAAAGGGCCTGCCCTACTCCCAGGTGCGCCGCTCGTGTCATTCTCATAAAGAACGATACCCGGGTAATAGGATAGCGAACAGCCTCGGGAACACGGCTAAAGAGCGCAACTGGGGAAACATAGGCGGCAGCCCTTCGCCGTTACCTTTGAATCCCAGGCGTCGTCACCTGGTGGCACTTCTTCAGCTAAGACAGTTAATGGTTCCTTGGCCATCCGAGCCTAGCTTCGTGCTACTATTTTACCATTTTACCCAACAGATAGCTGCTTAGAGAAAACTTGTGTAAGCAGCATAGCAAGGTCAAGACAGGAAACTGTTCAGGTATGTCAGAGGTTCGCACGGTATCTGTCGGTCATTACGGAACGTGTAGAGCTGGCACTTTGTAGCTATTGAGGAATGAAGAGTTTGAGCATGACTTCCACGTCTTATTCGATGTACCGTGTTGCAGTAGGCAATACCAGGGCGGTACGAGTTTTATCTCCAAAATCTTGGGTGCAAAATTTTTCTGACACACAGAATTATGCTTACATTAGCTGAAATCTGCAGGAAGTCCGAGAAAATAAGGTCGGCTTCAGAGTTTAAATAATAAGATGGTCCAGAACTGGTGTGGATGAATAGACTATTGACAGTCTGAACATAAAGTTTCAGCAAATCCATGCAATATGAGACGTACCGTTCATTTCGTCCTTATTGCTTGAAATACATTTCAACCGGAGAAAATAGCGCCTACCCATTTTCAAGACTGTAGACATGTAGAACCAGATTCCAAATTTCTGAGCCTTGTTGCTCTTTTATGGAGTACGACGCTTCCATGTACATGCAAAGTACGACATTCTTAGGAGTGTTTTCACGAAATAAGAAACTGCGAACGTACATTTCTGCAAGGAAGTGAACATCACATTTATAACACAGTGCGTTGCACAGTATGAAACAGACTAGAAACGGTCAGAGTACAATGATAAGCCAAAACTTTATGACCACTACCCACCGCAAGGTTGGATGACTTCCGGTGGCGCTGCGGGAACGTGACACTTTAAGGAAACTATATAAGCGGAAGAAAGACAGATTGGGAATCATTCTAGCGACGGGCCGCAAATGAGGACTTTGACAAAGGTGATATTATTACCCAGAGCTTGTGAACTAGTATCTCCAATGTTCACGGGAAACTGTATTGAGAGCCTGTGGAACGTGGCAGAACGACAGTGAAACTACCATTGGGCGATAAGCGGCCCGACGTCACGACTCTTCAAAATTCGTGGGATTTGGAAGTTTGTTTGCTCTGTAAGCAGGATATGTGGCCATCTGTCGCATCTCTCCCGGAAAAGCATAATGCTGGTGCACTTATAAGTGATTCGGAGCACACCGTTCATCGTATATTGTTGACCATGCGACTCCGCAGCGGAAGACCCCTACGTGTTCACATGTTGGCTCAACGACATCGTTAATTACGATTGCAGTGGCCGCAGGATTCTACCGTCGATTAATGGAAACGTGTCAACTCGTCGGATGGATCTCATTTTTGCTACATAACGTTGATGGCCTTCTCCACAAACGCCGTCATTCATGCGAACGGCGGTTCGAAATGTACACCGCGCCAAGAACGCAGGGCCTGTGGAAGCAGGACCGAGCGAGGTGGCGCAGTGGTTAGCACACTGGACTCGCATTCGGGAGGACGACGGTTCAGCCCCACGTCCGGCCATCCTGATTTAGGTTTTCCGTGATGTCCCTAAATCTCTCCAGGCAAATGCCGGGATGGTTCCTTTGAAGGGGCACAGCCGAATTCCTTCCCCGTGCTTCCCTAATCCAGTGAGACCGATGACCTAGCTGTTTGGTCTCTCTCCCTAAACAACCAACTGTGGGAGCAGCATTATGCAGTGGGAGACGTTCTGTTGCGCTCACATGGGACCTGTCGTAGCAACCGAAGACACGCTGACAGCTGTGGACCATCTGCAGCCCTTCATGTTTGATTTATTCCCCGCCGGTGATGTCGTCTTTCAGCAGGATAATTGTCTGTGTCTCAAAGCCAAAACAGAGCTACAGTGGTTTGAGGTGCATGATAGTGAACTGGCCGGCCGAAGTGGCCGTGCGGTTAAAGGCGCTGCACTCTGGAACCGCAAGACCGCTACGGTCGCAGGTTCGAATCCTGTCTCGGGCATGGATGTTTGTGATGTCCTTAGGTTAGTTAGGTTTAACTAGTTCTAAGTTCTAGGGGACTAATGACCTCAGCAGTTGAGTCCCATAGTGCTCAGAGCCATTTGAACCATTTGATAGTGAACTCACGTTGATGTCTTTGCCACGAGATTCGCTTGATGTCAAGTCAATGGAACCCATATGTCGCTACCAGGTGCCATCACCGCGTACACAAATCAGCGACCCGCTGTGTAAGGAAATTACGTGACTTTCGCGTGGGCTTCTGATGCGACATACCGCAAAAATCTGCGATGATGCGCAGAATCGGTGACGTATTGCGTTCCAAAGATGGACCAGGCTATTGAGAAGGTGGTCATAATATTTTGGCTCGTCAGTGTATATAGGTTTAGGAAGAGTAACGCGGTTATGCCTATTGTAGTACACAGAAATACCTTATG
This sequence comes from Schistocerca piceifrons, assembly GCF_021461385.2. Classification (NCBI taxonomy): domain Eukaryota; kingdom Metazoa; phylum Arthropoda; class Insecta; order Orthoptera; family Acrididae; genus Schistocerca; species Schistocerca piceifrons. Next base: position 730,357,227 of record NC_060149.1, on the reverse strand, counting down.
TTTTCCATGTAATCCATTTATCCAACTAAAGATGCGAGTGTAAGCCCTCAAAACGTGTGAGAAAATAAAAGTGACTGACACAAGATGGTTGTTTAGAAATGAACTACCTCGTATAACTTAAACACAGAAATAAAGGTGAGCCAGATTCTGATGGAAGCTGTTTGCCAGATTAAAGGCAGTTGGTGTTGGACACGGGACAGACTGAGTGTCGCTTCTGAGTGGATTTACAAACTTCTCGTGTAAGCAAATGCAGGGCTGGTTCCCCATTTCTGTCTGAAAACGAACAGACAGCAGTGTGTACGTTTTGTGTGTGTATGTATGTATGTATGTGTGTGTGTGTGTGTGTGTGTGTGTGTGTGTGTGTGTGTGTGTGTGAGAGAGAGAGAGAGAGAGAGAGAGAGAGAGAGAGAGAGAGATTACACGATTCCCGACCAAATAGCTTGCAGATTTTTCTACCTTAGAATGACTGTCGGTGGCGCTGAAAGAAAGGACGATGTACCGCAAAAATACATTAATTTTAATTCAAATCATGGACGAAGAACTGCTCATAATTAGCGTACACATCCGCAGCAAAGGAAACGTCGGAAACCAAGGAACAAGGCGAAGTAGAGAGAAATAACGACGTTCTCGCGCAGGGCTACGTGTAGTAGATCTACTTACTTTCAGTGAGACGAACTAGACCTTGAAGAGAATCGATCTCTGGGTTAGCGATCATTGATTAGATTATTGATCTGACTTTTCGTTGATTCTGGTCGGTCTCTCACTCCTGGTGTTGCGAACTTTGGGTTTCTTCCGTTCAGATACACAACATACACTGATCAGCCAGAACATTATGGCCACCTACCTAATAGCCGGTATGTTCATCTTTGGTACAGATAACAGCAGCGAAGTTTCGTATCATGGAAGCAGCGAAGCCTTGGTAGCTCGCTGGAGGGAACAACTCACAAGTCACCTAATTCCCGTAAATTACGGAGAGGGACGATGAGTTCTTCAATCACGTTTAGTCACCCCAGTTGTGTTCGATCAGCTACTGATCTGAGATCGGGGGAGGGGGGGAGGGGGGACAACAGCACATTAATTACAGCTCGCCACTGTATTCCTCAAACCACTCCATCACCCTCCTGGCCTTGTGACATGGCGCATTATCTTGCTGAAAAAATGCCACTGCCGTCGGGAAACATGATCGTAATGAAGGGGTGTACTTGGTCTGAAAGCAGTGTACGATACCCCTTGGCTGTCATGGTGCCTTGCACTAGCACTACTGGACCCATGGATCCCCACGTTAATGTTCCCCAGAGCATAATGGAGCCGCCGCCAGCTTGTCTCCATCCCACAATATGGTGTCAAGGAGGTGATGCCCTTTAAGAGGACAGACTCGCGCCCTCCCATCGGCGTGATGAAAAAGGTATATGGATTCATCACACCACGCACCAACGTCCAGTGCCAATGGTCACGTGCCCATTTCAGCTTTAGTTGCAGATGTCGTGGTGTTAACATTGGCACATGCATGGATCGTTGGCTGGGGAGGCCCATCGTGAGGGGTATTTAATGCATTGTTGCTCCAGACACACTTGCACTCTATTTAGCATTAAAGGCTGATGTTAATTCCTCCATAATTCGCCGCCTGTCCTGCTTTACCAGTCTGTCCAGCCTTCGACGTCCAACATGTCTATTGAGGCGTGGCCGCCCAACCCAAAGACGTGGTTTCGCCACGTGTTACAGACGTTCACCACAGCACTCCTCGAACACCAGACAAATAGTGCACTTTTCTAAATGCTCGCTCCGAGCCCCCGTGCCATCACACTCTGCCCTCGGTCAAACTCAAATAGATAGCACGCCTTCCTCTTTGTACCCACGGACAGCACGCTCACTGATACTACATGCACCGTGCGTGTGTCTGACTAGCAGCCATTCCTCGCCAGGTGACGCTGCTGTCCCCTGGACTGTTTTATATCGATACTAGACTGGCGATCGTAATATTGTAGCTAATCATTGAACAACAAGTGACACAAGAAAAAAACACAGAAACGATTTCACATAATTTGCAGATCAGTGTCGTACACGACATTCGCCACTTACGTTAATGAGGCATTGTGCCATTGGGGATGACAGCATGGAGACGACCACCACATACGTTTTGAACAAAGGCTCGTGCCGTATATCCTCCAACGGTATGCTAACACTATGAAAGAAAATTATGCTGTACTAAAGTAATCCTGTGAAATAGTGTAATGTGTTAACGTAAAATACGGAAACATGTATATAATCCGGGAACATAAACTCAGTAGACACGAGGTGAATTACGAGATAATTATTTAGGCCTGGTCACGCCCGCCTTGTCAAATCTGAGGTAGCGCTTCTTCTCTAATGATCTCGCTTTGGAGCGGCTTGCAGTTTAAACAAAACTGGTAGAACGGAAACAGGATTCAGAAGCCAGCAGAGTATGTGGGCGACTACAGTCCTCTGTAGTAACGAATATTATTCCTAGCAGCAAACATTCGTGACGTATGTGGCCCTACAACACGTAATATTATGCTGTGCTTGGTGCCGAAAGACAGTTACGAACATGCGACGCAATAAGAGTAAGTTAAACGAACGTTATTCAAAGTTGCGACGCCAAGAAGGGTATATTCGGTATTAGAGAGCTTTATATCACATGTTACTTGCATGAGAGTACATAAATGTTTAGCAGTACAGAATAGCGCATTGTTTCTGCTATTGAGAATTAAGTATTATGTAAAGCTACCACATGCTACAATCAGTCTGTAATCGTTGTGGCATGGAATCAAGGAACGTATTGTTTGGGAATTTTCCTCCAAGCGGTTTGCGTAGGATTCCACAAAGCATCAACAAACACGGAAGTGCAGCTTAGAGAAACAGTGGTACACTCGTTCTTCGTAGAAGGATTGCACCTTCCTTGGCACACGTTCGCAGATACTGTTCATCTGGAATGTGCCTGGGAGAGGGTATTATGGGCTCAAAGCTCCCTAACGATCCGGTTGCTGCTCATACTTTCCTCAGTACCTGGTAGTCGAGACTGCATGCAGCATCCAACGGCGACCGTGCCATTACACTTGAAGTTTGTCTACTATGTCGCTCTATAAAACAGGGTGTCACATTACAGTCGCCACGGTGTCTAACCACCTATGGTCGTCACTGTAGAACAGAGTGAAGTCGGACTCTATTGTAAACAATACACTTTTCAACATTGAACACTAGGAACAGTGTTTGCCTTGCCATTGCACTCTAGGGCGATCGTGGTTGTGGTCAATAAAAGCCGACTCATTGGCATTTGTGAATCAAGTCCAGCTCGCAGCAGATGACATGGAACTTCGATGCAGGTCCACGTCCACTGCAGTGATTCAGCGATGAGACAACACTTGATCGCAGCTGTACATTTCAAGTGGCTCTGAGCACTATGGGACTCAACTTCTGAGGTCATTAGTCCCCTATAACTTCGAACTAGTTAAACCTAACTAACCTAAGAACATCACACACACCCATGCCCGAGGCAGGATTCGAACCTGCGACCGTAGCGGTCTCGCGGTTCCAGACTGCAGCGCCTAGAACCGGACGGCCACTTCGGCCGGCCCAGCTGTACAGATGGTTTGGGCTATGCAGACTAGGTGCCAAATTATGGCATGCCGTGATGACGGTGGGTGGACCAGTATACGCTCGTGGTTGCGTACGGAGATTTTCAATCAATTGCCTCCATATACACATCACCCTACTAGCAGCATGTCCAGTAAGAGCCAAAGTGTCACTGTAGGACAATCCCGTCTACTCTTCATCTGTACTCTGCAAACCACCTTACAGTGTGTGTGGTCGAAGGTACATCGTGTACCACTGTCTCTTACTCTCTGTCCTTTTGGAGTCGCGATTGGGAGGGACGACTGTTAAGCCTCCGTATGAGCGCGATTCTGTCTAATTTAATGTTAATGGTCTTTCCGTTGGATATTCAGGGTGTTAGGCGTATGAGCACAGGTATTTGTATTGGTGACTGAGGACAGAGTACTGAACATCATTTTCTTCATTTGCAGACTAATAATTTCAGTTGTTCCATTTTTAGGTTGGTTAGTATCTCCAAATACACGTAGCTCGAGCAAGCCATTAATGTTTATTCTCCCCTGGGCAGCAGGTCAGGTGTTGAAGTGGATACGTGGATGCAAAACGGTTAGCCTGTATTACAGGCGTAGTCCACTTAGTTCTGCAGTTATGACTGTGGAGAAAACATCAGGTAGTAAATTATGTGACATGTCTGCGGGAAGAATGTTAGATGCAAAGAAAAATCAACTAACATACTGAAGTGGGTAAACATTAAGGTACCACTGATCACAGTATCTGCACTTATATCCGTTATACAGTCGACCCAGTATGTTTTTTGACGTTTTTAGGGACGTTCCTCTCAGAATGTTAACAGTAAAGTACACTGTGATGCACGTCTGTTACGTAGTGTCTGGCGATGGAGTTGCGCGGCTCTAACTAGACGAACCCGTGTTGAAATGCGCTGCTATTTTTTAGATCTTCTCTACTTCCTCTATCAGTCCTAACAAGAAGGGGCAATACCCCAGTATCACTCGAAAAAGATTTTGTTAACTACCTTCTAGTTGACTACATTACCTGTTAATTCTTCTGATGAATATTCTAGCATCTGATTCTTCTAAGGTTACTTTTATAAGGTCATTTAGCTTTAAACTGCTCCATGCGCGTAGTTCTACATATTTAATGCGTGCATCTGTTTCCAGTAGTTGTTTCACAATCGTGTAATCAAAAAATAACTGGTCTTTTCGCCTGTTTATTCGCATTTCATTACAATTGTTTGTTTCGCTGATAACTGCCAGTCTCTGTCCCTGTCGTCGATCCTCTGCAAGTCTGTTTGAAGTTTCCTAGTTTTTCGACTTTTCCATACAGGGTATTTCACAATTCCTATTAAAGATTTCTATGGGTTTTATAGGAAATTTAGTAGATAAAGTTTTTATAAGGAACGCATGTCCTTAAATCTACCGTTCGGACGTAAAATAAGTCTGAAGACTGGATCACTCTCAAACCTCCCGCTTCAGTTTTTGGTACATACTGGTACAGTTGCACAAGACATGTATCGAGAACGTTTTCCCCTCACGTCAGTCCCTCACAAACCATTTTCGTCCGACTAAAACAACAGTTGCAAGGGACTGGTGTATCCGCAACTAGGAGGGTTGAATGTGCTGCTACACGGATGCGGACTAGTCTGTGGACTGTTTGTGTGGAAACATGCCTCGCAAACATACTTTGTGCAACGAACAGCAGGGTCGTGACGTGCAGGAGAGCACGTAAGTCAGAGCTCGTTGTGTCTGCTGTGTGTTTACCATGGATCTAGAGATTTGAAAGTGATCCTATCTTCAAACTTATTTTTCATCAAAACGATAAACCTCTGAATATGCGTTTCTTATTAGAACTTTATTTTCTATGTCGTCTCTACAACCCATAAAAACCCGTAACAGAAATTGTTAAGAGCCTTGTATAAAACGTCATGTGCTAACAGCTTCACAAGGTTTTCGACCTTAGAGAGACGGTCATTTACATATACTGTGAACGGTAATGGTCCTAAAGGCTCCCGATACACGTATCATCTACTGGAGACAAATATTTCTGCCCCGCAAGAATTGTGCCATTTAACATGGACGTCACATACTGGCACTTATTTTCACGTTTGCAGTTCTTCTGACGGCGGTGCAGTGGCTGAGCTTGACGTAACGTTGACTGTTATGAAGGGAGCCATTAGCTATACGTAGACACTCTCTCTTTGCAGTCATAATCACTTATTGCTGCTGCATTTTAAGTTGTATAACTTTGCACTCATGCGCAGCATTCTTCCGGATTTGCATTTATCACAAAATAAATGTTTACATATTTCACCGTCTCTGTTTGCCAAGTAAAGCTAAGATGAATTCCATAAATTTAATGTATTTAACGAGTTTCTGGCCAGTGATCACCCTCCATCACACACTGTGGCCATGTCAGTAACACTGCGTTAGTAGATGAGGATCGGCTCGAAGATTTACCAGATGCCTTGCTTTTAGTAACAGAATTGATGCGAAATTCAGCTCTTCGCTCTTTGCCCATTGAACATATAGATACAATCTGGATAATGGGCTGTATCTCATTCACAGTATGAAGGTAAAATGCTATTTTTCAAAAATGAACGCATACGTAAGACTACAGTCCATCGTTGCATATCGCATGAAGTTACAGTTGGGTATACTGCACTATGGAGTGAAACATTCTATACCATGTTTTGGAGCATGAAATACACTATGTGATCAAAAATATCCGGACACCCCGAAAAAACATACGTTTTTCATATTAGGTGCATTGTGCTGCCACCTACTGCCAGGTACTCCATGCCAGAGACCTCAGTAGTCATTAGACATCGTGAGAGATCAGAATGGGGCGCTCCGCGGAACTCACGGGCTTCGAACGTGGTCAGGTGATTGGGTGTCACGTGGGTCATACGTCTGTACGCGAGATTTCCTCAGTCCTAAACGTCCCTAGATCCACTGTTTCAGATTTGATAGTGAAGTGGAAACGTGAAGGGACACGTATAGCACAAAAACGTACAGGCCGGCGTCGGCTGTTGACTGACAGAGACCGCCGATATTTGAAGAGGATCGTAAAGTGTAATGGGCAAACATCTATCCAGACCATCACACAGGAATTCCAAACTGAATTAGGATCCACTGCAAGTACTATGAAAGTTTGGCGGGAGGTGAGAAAACTTGGATTTCATGATCGAGCGACTGCTAACAATCCACGCCGGCAAAAGCCAAACGACGCCTCGCTTGGTGTAAGGAGCGTAAACATTGGAGGATTGAACAGTGGAAAAACGTGGTGTGGAGTGACGAATCACGGTACACCATGTGGAGATCCGATGGCAGGGTGTGGGTATGGCGAATTCACGGTGTACGTCATCTGCCAGCGTGTGTAGTGCCAATAGTAAAATTCGGAGTCAGTGTTGATAGGGTTTGTTCGCGTTCTTCACGCAGGGTGTTTGCACCCCCTGTTGTTTTGCGTGCCACTATCACAGCACAGGCCTACATTGATGTTTTAAGTACCTTATTGCTTCCCACTGTTGAAGAGCAATTCGGGGATGACGATTACATCTTTCAACACGCTCGAGCACCTGTTCGTAATGCACGGCCTGTGGCGGAGTGGTTACGCGACAATAACATCCCTGTAATGGACTGGCCTGCACAAAGTCGTGACCTGAATCCTATAGAACATCTTTGAGATGTTTTGGAATGCCGACTTCGTGCCAGGCCTCACCGACCTACATCGATACCTCTCCTCAGTGCAGTACTCTGTGAAGAATGGACTGCCATTCCCGCAGAAACCTTTCAGCACCTTATTGAACGGTATGCCTGCGATACTGGAAGCTGTCATCAAGGCTAAGTGTGGACCAACACCCTATTGAATTCCAGCATTACCGATGGAGGGCGCCACGAACTTGTAAGTCGTTTTCAGCCAATTGTCCAGATACCTTTGAGCACATAATGTATTTATCATCGTTTTCTGAAACTGTACTGTTGTTTCGCGAGAAGCAAGCTGGATTTGTTATTATTGACAATTTTTCTGTTCCTTTCTTTGCAGATTCTCAAATGTGTGTTGTTGAGGCATTACGTTATTAATGATATGTCTAATGTTAAACTTCCTGAATTTATACCACCATTAGTAGATACAGCATCTTCAATGGACAATAACTTTCAGGACAGGTATTGGGTCCAGTTTCTCTGGTTGCATCATTCACCAAGCTCATAGTATTGCTCCTATGTTTCTGGTAACTTGCAGGATAGTACGTTTGACACAACAGATAACAAACAGACGTAATGTATCCGTAAGTTTGACTGCTACGACATTCTGAGTGCGAATGAACAATAGGATCCGAAACTCTTGTGGGATTACATGAAACGTTGCTAGCGTATCAGGTAAATGGACAAGGACGCTAATTCGTAGTGTGCGATAAGCTGGGAATTTAGGCCGACCGTTAAGCGTAAACGGATAGACAAAGTGGGTAAGGCGACCGCTCGTGTAAAGCGAGTCTCCCTCTCGGGCACAAATTTTCAACTTCCGCCATTGAATTATTTCAGTGCGAATTGCGGCCGACGTCGGTACCTCCCTCGAAACACTAATATGGTAACTGCTTCACGACGTTCCTCATTTTAAAATAAAGTTTCAGCCATGGACATTGAACAGATAACTCACACTACAGAATACCTTCTCACGTTTTAGCGACACACAACATTGTTCTGTGACACGATAAGATGAAACTGATATCTAAAACATGACTGTGTACCCTAGTTCTTTCCACATCTACAAAATTTCTGTCAAATCTATCAAAAACATATAAAGATATTGACCCCACTGGAGTAACTTACAGGTTAAGCACCGCCTCTAATATAACTGTGCACTCTCGAATTAAATGTCACAATGTTGTTTCCACGTCTAAGTAGTCTTATTGTTATTCCATAACAGTAAAAACACATGTCGAAAAAATAATACACTAATCATGGCAGGCAGCAGTAGTTGAAAGTTCCTCTTAAGCCTAAATGAGTCTATGTTACAGGTCGTACAACGAACTTTAACCACCTGACCAAGCACCACTTTAAGGGGAAGAAGATAATGCATCATGTTCTACATTAGAAATATATAATTGACGTTACTAATAAAGCTTTGTTTATTGTTTTTTATTCTGGTTTATGTTCTACTACTGTACAAAACCGAGCCTTTGACGAAGACTGCGATATTTACTGATTGGAACTATGTTTTCAAGGCTCTCTAAAAAGTTTTCAGGCTGTATCTCCTTTCATTTCCACAGTCAACTACGAAGTAATATCAATATTTATAGCCCGTTATATCAAGCGAAGTCACATTTTCCCACGCTTTAGTTCAACAAATCATACTAAAAATCCTGGATTTTGCTAAGATCTTTAATGAGGTGTATCACTTAATCTGCAAATTTTCGTAATGCGCAAGTATGACTTCGAAAAGCACCACATGTCAGCTTCGTAAACACGTCAACATTGAGGCTGACCACTTTGCTTATATCAAAAACAGCGATGGATTAGGTTCCAAGCGAAAGAAATTTCGATCCTTGATCAGGAATGAAAATTCGATCTTTGTACCAAAATAAAACAGCACTACGACGCCTATATTATTTATCGAAATGCGTAGAGGTTTGTTCTATAATGGTAGAAAGACACGTGGCACTACTGCTGTAACTGACAGGCTTCTTTTACTGATACAAAAACATACAGATTTCTTCGACAGGGTGGTCAAATACAGCCTAAAAAGCTTGTAAGGGACTGCAGGGGTACTTGTGCGGAGAAATAGTTGTTAAGAAAAAATTCGATACGTTGCGCCATTTTCCACTTATTTAGCGTTAAAGTAAGCCAATGAAGTTGCTGCTCGCATAAATTCAAGCAACGTTCCAGAGGCGGTGTTGACCAAAGTGTTCTCCGTTTGGTTAGCTGAAACTTGAATTTGCGTGCGTGATGACCTGATAGATTAACTTAAGTGTTAAATAAATTACGAACACCTAACTTGTTAACTAGTGTTATAGATGTAATTTCTGTAATAAGAAGTGGTTTAAGCCTGTTCGATAAATTTGTTCTAGGGAACAACGTTACTTACGGGAACCAGTCCTTACTCAGCACCATCTATGTATGATGAACGGTATTTTGCAGTATTTGCCTGGCAGATGCATTTGTGTCAGCTCGGCGAAATACGATACGCTAGGAGATTGCACAAGTCTCATCTTGTCTGACAAAGCGTGAGTGCATTTATGTCTGATCGACAAAACATGACATGCTTCGAGATTGCATCAATGCCCATGCACAGGTCTCAGAACGTTAACACCAAAAGCTGACAGTGTGAGTGTGTCTGTCATAGGCTGATAGAGGATGTCAGCTAGCAGGCAGTAATTTATACTAGTTTTCTAGTAACTGACATGGTGCAGAACGCAAATGGTTTTCAAACACCACAAGTACACATCCCAGCGAAGTCCTCCTGACATCACACACATAAGGCCCTCTCCAATCCCTCACCCGTTCTTATCGCTGCATTTGTGTGACATGTGAAAGCTGTACTGAGACGTGTATGCGTGGCGTCAGAATACCGTTTGAGTCCTGCACCATCTCAGCTCTTAGAAGACCAGTATAAATTATTACCCAGTAGCAGACATCCTGTACCAGATTATGGCACACACACACACACACACACACACACACACACACACACTGTCAGTTTTTGGTGTTCATTTGCTGACATCTGTGCATGCGCATTGACGCAATCTCCAAGCATGTAATATTTCGTCACGTCGACATATACGCACGAATGCTTTGTGAGACGCTGGTTGAGTCTCCAAGTATGGCATATTTCTCAGCCAGTTCCTGCAGAACATCTTTCTTTAAATATAGATATTGCCGAATTGTGACTGGTCGCACACCAGTGTCATTCCATAGGACAAATGTATCAAACAGATTTAAATTATTCCCTGTTACGGAAATTACACCTGTAAGTCCAGTTAATGAGTTATATGTATACAAAAGCAAACTGGAAAGGGAAGAGGTCAAAGTAAAAAATAAATAAAATAAAATGCAAACTGAGGTATTTGACTAAAGGAAGAATTAGTGGCTAAAAATCACAGAAACATTCGTTTCTTTTACCTACACGAACATGTATTAAATAATGCTGATAACTCGATTGTTCGGTATGATATTTCTCTCATGTGGCATATAGTTCACACTGTGTGACATTATAAATCACTCCTTGCCAAGTGTACCTTAACCTGTAAGTTTAAACCAGTAATGCCAACAAGTGACCCATGTGTATTTCGTAACGGTGTACAAATATTTACGTACTTTGGAAAATAATAAAAACATTTTATGGACTTTTAAAGTGTAGTACAGATATCGAAGTATTCTTGCCAACAAGTGCACATTAACCTTCAAGTTAGACTAGTAGTTCCAATAAGTGAGTCATGCGTGTTTTTTACTGTTACAGAAGCCATCTTTATGTATTTTGGTAAGTAACACAGACACTTCTTGGTTACTATAAAGTGAGGTACAAAGATCAAACTATTGTCGCCGAAAAGTACAATTTAGCCTGAAAGCTGAAGCAGTAGTCTCATACGTCTTTGTTACTAGTACAGAAAAATCTTTATGCGTTTTGATAAATAATATGGACATGCTATTTTATTATGGTACAAAGATCGAGTTGTCATTCACGATCAGGGATCGAACTTCCTTCTCTCGGAACCCTGTCCATCATTGTCTTTGACATAAGCAAAGCGAGCAGCCGCCATGCAGATGTGTTTACGAAGCTGACATGTCACATTGGGTGCTTTTCGAAGTGATACTTACGCATTACGAAATATGAAATTTGATACAGCATGTTAAAGACCTCGCCAAAACGTGAGCTCTTTAGTGTGATTTGTTGTGCTAAGGTTTGGGAAAACGTGACAGTGGATAGACATGCTATAGATTACAATATTATTTAGTAGTTAATTATGTGAAGGAAAAGAGGTTGAGTCTGAAAACTTCTTAGAGAGCCGTGGAAATATACTTCCAGTCGATAAATGTCGCAGCCTTCATCAAATGTTCGTTTCTGTACACCGGCAGAACATAACCTAAGATCAAAAATAATAAAAAATACAGTACTAGCCAGTCTGTAACGTCAGTTATATTTTTCTGACGTAGAACGTGATGCATTATTACCTCCTTCTACTTAAAAATGGCGCATGGTCAGGTGACGTAAGTTCGTTTCTGTATCACCAATAACATAGCCCCGTTTAGGCCTAAGAGGAACTGTCAGCTATTGCTGCCTTCATTGCTTAGCATATTATTTTTGCTACATCTGTTTTGAACTGCTACAAAACAACAAAAAGAAAATTTAAACTTGGAATCAGCATTACCGTAGTTAATTCGAGAGTCCACAGTCACGTAAGCGACTCAAGTAGTATCAGTACACGTAATGTCACGTCTTTTCGACTGATTAGACAGACATTTTGTAGATGTGGAAATAACTAGAGTACACAGTCATGATTTAGATGTCATTTCTATCTTAACATGTTACGGAACAACGTTTTGTGTCACTAAAACTTTAGAAGGTATTCTGTAATGTGAGTTACCTATTCAGTTTGAAACTTTTTTAACATGAGGGACATTGTCAAGCAGTTATATTCTAGATCGTAGTCTGCTCTTTCAGATTACATAAATTATTCTTACTGCTTATAATTTCAAATATGACAAAATAAAAGTAGGATATTGAATTTTGGTGGGGAAAAGGTTGTAACATCAAATACTTTTTCTTAAAAAAAATCTACTTTCTGTTGGTGTTGCTTCCAAGGTTAACACACACCTGTTTAGGTACATACTGCTCACAGTAGCTATATCGAAAACAGATAATGTAGCAAACAGATGGAAGGAAGGAAGAAAGATTAGGGATTAGCGTGCCATCGACATGTAAGTGATTAGAGACAGAGCACAAGCTCGGATTTGATACGAGGATGCGCATGGCAGTCGGCCGTGCCCTATGAAACGGGCGTCTCTGTATTTGTCTGGAACGATTTAGGGAAAACACAGAAGACCTAAATGAGGATGGTCACACTTAGACTTGAACCATTTTTCACCCGAATGCGAGTCCAGTGCTAACAAGAGGCAGAATCGAGATCGGTGCACACCCTGCTGCTTGTTCATCCGACTACGACACGTTTTAGCTAAACTAAGATGAGATAATACTGTGGCTGAAAAATTGTTGTCGCATTTAGCACCCAGACCAGTTATTAAATGATGCTGGTAAATCGACTGTTCAGTTTATAATTCGAGCCAAACTGTATACAGTTTCTAGTGCAAAAGGTTATATTGTATCTAAACCTCGTCATCTCGAAATTGCACATCTAGCAACAGAAGAACCACTTGCAGAGTTTAAAAGTGGTGCATTTAACAGACACTCGTTTGCAAAAGTTTTAAATTTAGAGCTCTATACGCAAATTCCAATAGAACATGGGCGAGAAGAACCCTGTAGCGTTTGTAAGTTCGTGCTAAGAAACAGCGATGTTCTCGTGATGAAGAGTCACTTCCGAGAAGACAGTTGCGTGGACAACAGTTGTTTTAGCAGTAAAATGCTGGTTGCATGAATGAAAACGTCAGAATTTTTTATGAAAATTTGTAAATTCTTGTAAAAGCATTATTAAGTATGATTCAATACGTAGAACAATTATAAACTACAAAACTAGAATCCACAAGTTGTAATCCAAAACTTTACAAGAGCATGTAGCTCCTGAATGCTTAACAGGGTGAATTGCCTTGCCAAGCACCATTACCGCTGAAATATCCCCACAATTTTCCCTCCAAAAGAAAAGACTATCTGTTTGTTACTGGGGTTGGTATGTATCATATAAACTTTGTATGAAGTATCATTCGTCGTGCAAACATTAGCAAGAAGCACACTTCGCCATTGAGTAAGTCATGCATTTGCCCCTGCGTGTAGGCAACCCAAAGGTCAAAGTTCGTTACGGGATTTTTTTTCTACAAGAAGGCATCACACATCCTATGGCACTGATGATGTCATGCGTCTGCTCTTGCATGTAGGCAAGTCAGAGGTCGTCAGGGGATTTTTCTTTTTTTTTTTCCTCTATGAAATTGGCAGCACCTGCAACTTAAGATAGGTAAAAGGCACTCTCCGCAATTGGTGGCGTCATCCTACTGCCGACATCGAAGTCCTGCCCCTATAGGTACGGGACCCAGATCATTAGGAGATTTTTTCCTACAAAGTTGGCAGCACACCCTACGTGCCCCAGAAGCCCTGTTGCCCTGCTGCTGTTAGCTAGCTGCATGGTCTGTGGCATAATTGAACGCCGCCTGCACTCTCTCTCTCTCTCTCTCTCTCTCTCTCACTCACACACACACACACACACACACACACACACACACACACACACACACACACACACTCTTACATACATAATAAGACTACCTGTTCGGATTCTTACATGGAGTAGAAGGAGATGTCAGACAGATTTGATTTCTGTTTGTTGTATGTACGCAGACTGAAGCCACAAATGAAAATTTGTACCAAGGCCAGGATTCGAACCCAGGTGTCCTGCTCACCAGACATATGCACTAACCACTACGCCACCCTGTCGCAGTGGCTTTTCACAATTGCACGGAATATTCTAGCACATCTTCTTCCTCAATCCAAATTCTCATTCACGCCACAGCCCACTTGGTTTTCCCTCTGAACTCGAACTCCATTGCAGAGACTCTGCAATTGTGTTAGAGTAGCACCTCAGCATTAAACGAAACCGAGTTGGGGAGGGAGGCGTGCTAGGGCAGTCTCTGCAGTTGTGCAAGGGACGTGTAGAGGTTAGTACATCTGTCCTGTGAGTAGAAGACCTGGGTTCGAATCCTGGCCTTGGTACAGATTTTCATTCGTTGCTTAAGCCTGCATAAATACATCTTAGATGTTGGAGACTTGATAAGGCCCCTGGTACCACACAGTTCCATCTGATTCCTTTTTGTGTTTGAAGCTCATTTTATTATCCATTAAAATCTTCGCGTCACTGTGTGTATGGTTACAGAATTTTGTGACTGACTATATCACCCCGTTCTGTGCCATGCTAAGCTGAATGGTGGGTGGTTTAAACCACTTCTACTTCTAGTGTTATAGCTGTGAATGTTACTGCAGCTTTCAACTCTTATTGATTGTTGACAAAGCACTGTTTAAGTGGAATGTGAGCCATTAAGACCTAGGAGTTGTCTACAGTCCTGTCACGTAGTGACCGGTGCCAGTTTGTCGTGGCAGGGGCGGTAGCTGGACACTGGAGGTGCAGACTGTTGCTCCCCACCGCCACCACGGTGTATTTCTGTGCCCCTCGCTTCGCCACTGTCTTGTGTCCCGACATTTAAACAGTCCGCCACCAGGACGCTCCTCCAAACAAACGCCGCCTGTACTACCCAGCAATCTCCGGCAATCTCGCTCTTAACTCTCACACGGTTGGCGTGACACAAGCAGGCGTATATCCCTCAGCTGAAGAAAGAGAACGCTACGTTTCCCGTGACAAATGAACTATGAGAAAACATTTTCGAACTAGACGAATACTGACAGAAAGTGCGTACGAAAACTAATTCCTCAGCAATGTTTGGGTCTTTATAAAAAGAATTCGGCTTATTTTGTGCTTGGATTTGTATGGGCTCAAATACCTCGCACAAATTTCTAAACAATACTTTCAGCTCCATAAACAATTCAAAGAAAATATTGAAATGTCTGCTTTAAGGAATGAGAATTAAAGGAAATCGTTTGGAATTAAGCTCAACTGGGACGGAAAATGAACACTGGATAAGTTCAGAGATAAACATCTACGGATGCAATGGGAATTATACAGCCAACCAGTTGCAATTCAAGTTGTCTGTTTGTGTGTATGAAGCACGTCTACCTTAGATTTTACGCGGATCATATTTACTGCTGACTTTAACTTCGTCTGTTTTTTTCATGCAGTATGTAACACGTCTTATTACTTCTTTTGCGGAAGACAGGTTTATATCTATCGAAGTTTAAGTAACGGTTTGAATAAAGTTTTGATGTGCAGCTGGCTGGCTGTATGATTGCCGTTGAAACACTAAGTCTACAGTTCCTGATTGCTGCCGAGTTCAGCATTATAAATATCTACCGTTACCTTATAGAGAGAACAGTCCTTCGTTCACCTGAAGTGGTACAGTGAATCCACAGGAAACCCAAATCACTTTTATTGGATGGCTGATTGAACCGTGCCGGTCCTGAGTACGAGTCCATAGCCCTAGCAGTGCGCCACCACACTTACTTAGGATTCCTTCTCCATGACAGTTGTGACGTGGCATTTGATCCGTACACAGTCATTTTAAACAAAGGGCACAGACTGCGAGACATGATCTCTCAGAGCATAAGGAACAAATGATGTCAATAACACATAGCCAGAAGTCCCCGGTACCAACACTGTACAACATTATATTTGTATCACGCTGCGCGCTCGAGAGTACATTTCAGTGGACGACCGTTCTTTCAGATGAGGTCCTTCAGATATGTTGAATCTAGCCGTCTTTTCTTAATGAGTAGACTTTATAGAGATTCATTTGTTTCTTTTATTTCCTTTTCTACTCACAACAAGAAGAGCACAAACAGATGCCGAACACCTACTTATTACACCTAGCCATGTAGCTAATATGTGTGACATCATATATACGGACCCGAGGAAAGTCATAGTAACACAGCTCCCGTATGAAGGAAGGTAACCCTGGAGTTTAATATGCGGTCTGCTGCAGTGTCATTACAGCAAAAGCACTAGCCTCTGCCGGCCGTTGTGGCCGAGCGGTTCTAGACGCTGCAGTCCGGAACCGCGCTGCTGCTACTGTCGCAGGTCTGAATGCTGCCTCGGGCATGGATGTGTGTGATGTCCTTAGGTTAGTTAGGTTTAAGTAGTTCTAAGTTCTAGGGGACTAATGACATCAGCAGTTAAGTCCCATAGTGCTCAGAGCCATTTGAACCATTTTTTGAACGTAAGGCG
The DNA here is from genome assembly GCF_021461385.2 of Schistocerca piceifrons. Taxonomy (NCBI): domain Eukaryota; kingdom Metazoa; phylum Arthropoda; class Insecta; order Orthoptera; family Acrididae; genus Schistocerca; species Schistocerca piceifrons. The sequence continues at coordinate 730,340,654 of NC_060149.1, read as the reverse complement.
AGCGGCGCTATGGTTCCTTCCAAACGGCACAGCCGACATCCTTCCTTGTACTTACCCAATCCGAGCTTGTGTTCTGTCTCTTAACGACCTGATCGTCAACCCCAATCTTCCTTGGCAAGCCCATTCGGTAAATGGTGACGGAGGAAGTCAACCCGTGACTCCGTAAAGGGAACCGAGTACCTCCAGGAGACAATTTCGATGGACCACGGAATCCTCCGTTTGTATGCGGTCTCCTTTGTCTGATGTGAGATAACAAGTAATCTTATCCAGCACCCTACCTCACGCAGCGATCTTTAAAGTATAATGTAAAGATACAGATACATACTAGTGCGGAATAAAAAATTACGCTTTGAAGCAAGACTCTGACACGGCAGAAGCTTAATAAACATTAATACACGCCTAGATTGAGTATGATCATAATCACCCATGTTAAAAGGGTCTTACTCCACAATCTCAGTATTTCGTATACGTCTCCCGTAGTTCCCCTATGGCGCATAGTTCACTAAGCTGCAAGACACCACCGTAGGATATAGTGACGTATTGCGTGTTGGCTTCTGTCTCGGAATCTTCAATCAAAGTAGAAGATTCAACAGGCTGTACGTCAACATGTGGCCATGAAATCCTCAACAATTAAGAATTAGTGTTCTGCGAGGCAAACACATGTCATCGCAGCTGACCGATGTAAGAAACCACATATGTACACGATGTTAGCCGGCCACTGTGACAGAGAGGTTCTAGGCGCTTTAGTCCGTAACCGCGATGCTGCTACGGTCGTAGGTTCGAATCCTGCCTCGGGCATGGATGTGTGTGTTGTCATTAGGTTAGTTAGGTTTAAGTAGTTCTAAGTTCTAGAGGACTGATGACCACAGATGTTAAGTCCCATAGTGCTCAGAGCCATTTATAAACACGCTGTTAAGAGTAGAAGTGCAGATACTTGTATTGATAAGTGACCACAGTGTACTTAACAATGTTAAACAAGTATTTACTTCATTTGCAGACTAATAATTATAGCTATTAGCAGTATGCGTGGCACAAGCAAGTTATTAATGTTTATTTTCCTGTGGGCAGCAGTGTTTTAACGTGGATGCAAAACGGAGAGTCTATACTGACAGGAATAGTCAACTTCGTGGCGCAGTTACGATCGTGCAGAAAATATCAGGTAGTAAATTATGTTATTGTTTGTGGGAGTTCTGTTACCGCAGGAAAAAAGCAACTAACATACTGAAGTGGGTGCATATTACGGTACTAATTAGCAAAATACCCTTTACCTATACTCCTAATATCCAGCATATAATTCAATTAAGGGCCAGCCAGATTGCTCTGATAACACATTATTCTCATTTGACACAATTATTAAACGCTTCAAATAGTGATTGTTATTGGCCTCCACTGTGAACCATCGTAACTAGAAGAGAAACCGGGAGAAGAACAGGAAAGTATACTATATTTTGTCAGTGTGGAGCATAAAGGAAATAATAAGGTAGTTTCTCATACCTGTAAAAAGAAACCGACGAATAGTGCTCAGGACAATACTTAATGCTTTGTTATAGTTAATAAAGCATAAAGGTGAATGAGTTATATAGTACCCATTTTTACCCCACTCCTTCCGTGAGTGCGCTTCACCTAGATGCACAATAGGCAACATTCAAAATATTAACTACTATACAGTAAAAAAATTCTGTTTAGTGAAATTTTTTGAGTACTTTAAATTTTTTAAATGCAATTAAGTACAGCTGTTGTTATATGAACATCATAAAATTCAGAATACGTCTTAAGATTAAAAATGGTTCAAATGGCTCTGAGAACTGAGGGACTTAACATCTGAGGTCATCAGTCCCCTAGATTTAGAACTACTTAAACCTAAATAACCTAAAGACATCACACACATCCATGCCCGAGGCAGGATTCGAACCTGCGATCGTAGCAGCCGCGTGGTTCCGGACTGAAGCGCCTAGAACCGCTCGGCCACCGCGTCCGGCCGTCTTAAGATTACCTGGTTACTTCTGAAACGTGGCAACTGTTTAACAACAAAACTTTCGTCAGAAAAAATAGCTTTTAACTAAGAATTGCTTCTCTCAGACTTTGATTGCCATATTACTCAGCTACTGACCCGAATCTACATTCTTGCATCATCCGAAAAAAGACGGCTTTAGAGGTATCTGTTAAACTTGAAGGTGAGTCATTAATGGATATCGGGACTATTCTGGAACCCTGAGGTACATCCCACATAACAATAGCCCAGTCTGATGCTAACTCTTCTCCTGTTACGCGAGATTGTATAATAGGATTTCGGTATCTACTGCCCAAATAAGAATTAAATCAACTGAATAGCTTACTACTCATTGCAAAATATTTTATTTGGAAATAAAAGGTGGCTGACACTGTCAAAAGGTTTATTTAAGTCACGTAAAAGATACTCAGTATTCGAAAATTTTTATCAATGCATTTCACTGAAGGAAGAGAGATACGCTGGCCATATTAACAGTCTGCAAATCACTCGAAGGAATAAGTAACTGTTTGAGGAGTTCTAGCGAGCGAGGGTTGCAGCTGTGCAGAGCCTTGCCGGGGGGCCCGCTGCCGGGAGCTTGTAGTTAACGTCGTTTAGGCACGCCTGTCTCCGCATCGACACCGCCATTTAGCCAGCCTGCCTTCCGCCCAACCGAAATACAATTTCCTCGCGTGACGTCTCTCCCGCGTGAAATATGTATAACTCAATTTCTTACCTACCTTGAGGTGGTAACCCATTTGCCCATCACGTGAGATGTCCTCGTACGTCATATCTTTCGACAGTAAATTATTATTTATTGCTGCCACTGGTCTAGCGGCGTATTTCCCCCTTGTTCAGATCAAACGCTGTTATGTCACGCACCGAATAATGTATACGCTTTAAGAGTGTTTCATGTTTTGACAAGAGTATATTATTTGCAGTTTACGTTGGTGTTGTGGTATGCTCTGTGAGGTGCACTGTAATACTTCGGTTCTAGGCGCTACAGTGTGGAACCGCGCGACCGCTACGGTCGCAGATTCGAGTCCTGCCTCGGGCATGGATGTGTGTGATGTCCTTAGGTTAGTTACGTTTAAGTAGTTCTAAGTTCTAGGGGACTGATGACCTCAGAAAAAAATGGTTCAAATGGCTCTGAGCACTATGGGACTTAACAGCTGTGGTCATCAGTCCCCTAGAACTTAGAACTACTTAAACGTAACTAACCTAAGGACATCACACACATCCATGCCCGAGGCAGGATTCGAACCTGCGACCGTAGCAGTCGCACGGTTCCGGACTGCGCGCCTAGAACCGCGAGACCACCGCGGCCGGCTGACCTCAGAACTTAAGTCCCATAGTGCTCAGAGCCATTTTAACCATTCGAACTGTAATACTTCGGTGTAACAATAGGGACATGAAGTGAAACGACCACATAGTCGTGGGTAAAGTAGGTATCAGACTTCGGTTCACTGGTAAAATACTAGGGAAATGCAACCAGTCTACAGAGGAGATTGCTTACAAATCACTCGTGCGATCCATCGTAGAATACTGCTCGTGTGTGTGGGACCCATACTAAACCGTACTGGCAGGGGATATTAAACTTACACAAGGAAGGGCATCAAGAATGGTTACAGGTTTGTATGAATCGTGGTAGGATGTCACTGAGATGTTGAAAGAACCGAACTAGACCGCACGGAGCGGTCACGCGGTTGACGCGTCGTGTCACGGATTGCGCGTCCCCTCCCGCCGGAGGTTCGAGTCCTCCATCGTGCATGGGTGTGTGTGTTGTTCTTAGCATAAGTTAGTTTAAGTAGTGTGTAAGTCTAAGGACCGATGACTTCCGCAGTTTGGTCCCTTAGGAATTTACGCACATTTGAATTTTTTTTGTTCCTTGAACCGAACAAGCAGATTCTTGAAGATGGAGACTGTCCCGAGGATGTCTACTATTAAAGTTTCAAGAACGGTCTTTAAATAATAACTGTAGGAATATACTACAACGCCCTACATACCGCTCCCATAGGGATCGTGAGGATAAGGTTAGATTAATTAAAGCCCGCATTGAGGCATTTAAGCAATCATTTTTCACGGCCGCCATAAGTGGATGGAACGGGAGAAAGACCTAATAACCGGTACAATGGGACGTACCCTTCGCGATGCATATAACAGTGGTTCGCAGGCTACAGATGTAGATGTTATTACTAAAAGCACATTAAAGAGAGAATAATCGAATTACACTACTCTTGACCAAAAGCCTGCAGGCTCAGTTGCACTCGGAGTTGGAAGCAGATCATCTTTTTCTGTGGAAGATGCAGGGCACAGTCGACAATCCGGTAAGCGCTCCAGTCACAATTGGTGGTACCCACAGGGAAGTGCCATTTCTGGAGGTTACTCCTGGATCTTGTAACACAAGAACGAATACGGTTGAGTGACCTCCACATGATCCAGTTCTGTTCATGATCTGTGAGAGGTTTTCCGAAGGGGCACGTAAAGTTATTTTCGAGTCGAGAAATCCACAGTTGTTTCCTTGCTGTAGCTGTTATTATTCGCAACACTGAAGTGGTCTTGAGGAAACTTCTTCTGGACTTCAGCCTTGAGGCTATTGGAACCTGTCCAGGTGATGAATGGTTTTCCTGAAGAGCCTGGTTTGTTTTTTTTCCGCGTTGGTAACTATTTCGCGACGAATATGTGTTGGCGATACGGCTGCGAGCTGTTAGTTTAGCAAGTGGAGTAGGTTTCTATCAACCTGTAATAAGCCTGCACGTTTCATTTAGCACTTTGTCAACTAATTTTCGTAGATAGATTTGTACTCGACTGGACACGCATACTCTCCAGCAATATAAGATGCTGCTACTGCCGTTGTTGTCAGGGTTTCAGGTCTAGAGCCTCACGTGCAACTACTGATCTTATGTATGGCTCAGTGGCTGCAGCAGGTCTTCAATCTAGACGTCATATCAGCAGCTTCTATAATCGATTTCGAATGAGTAACTGCGTTGTGTCGTCAGATGTAACTAGTTTAGCATAGTGTTTCCTTTGCTCAAAACGACGAGACGGAGCGGTGGAACGCCCTGGCGACACGTGGTTAATGGGAGACGTACGTCCCATTAAAGTAATATGCTGTTTTGAGCCTTGCGATGACTAGCGAGAATCTTTCAGGACTTAAGAGAGAAATACTATGGACGACAGGGTAGGTGTATAGAATGCAGTGACCGTCAAATGGGGTGGGTTGTATTTATAACCGGCATAGTACGTCTGTTTCACGAAATTAAAGACCTTGGACTGGTACACCGGAAAGCCTGAAAGTAGTTTTTATGCAGTTTCGCCCGCTCGATTAGGCAAACACTACAGTGGTCTATAAATTCCGCCTCAGAGAATGCGATACACAAACAGTTAAAATATTAAAAGACACAGAACAAAGTTAACACGATTTGACAGACAGATGGCGCACCTGACTTCCCTCTCTTTCGTTATCCTTGATCACAGTGCCGTCAGAAATGCCATCCGGCCACAAAGGCAAACTATAAAACAATATATGCCAAATACTGAAAAAGCAGACCCCGTACTAGGATGGATAAACGCTAAGGAAAAGAAACAAAGCAAAGGAGAATTTAACATATATGTAATGTATTTACTGTCTGTACAAGTTTTGGGTAACCTGTGGCGCTCTCATCTCATGCCAGACAGCGTCACACGTTACCCAAACGTCGCACATACGATGCATACATGTCTTATTAACGGCCATAAATCCATCTGAAGACAGAAGTTTAACACTGTGAAATGTGTAGTGGAAATAAAGTAAATTGTGCTTTGTTATAGCAACCTGTAGTTTCGGCTCTTCTTGTAATTTCTATTTCGGGTCACGGCGTGGTGAGACACTATTAACCTTAATGTGAACGGAACAAATTTTTGTAAGCGCTGTATTTCCTCTAAATCACCCCAAATAGATACCAGCATGTATCTTTTAACATTCACACACCAGCTGGATTTCCACATTATCCGTAGATCGTGCAGTCAACGAAACATTTGCTGTATGACGGGAGAGAAGCATAATCTTGAGGAAATAAACTCTCGACATCATACTACTGCCGTCTGAAATGTAAACATTCCAGACAAAAAAATAGTGACCCTAGTATATATGAAAATAATGGCGTCTAATGCAGACTCTAGACCGGCTATAGTGGCCGAGCGGTTCTAGGCGCTACTGTCTAGAGCCGCGCGACCGCTACGGTCGCAGGTTCGAATCCTGCCTCGGGCATTGATGTGTGTGTTGTACTTAGGTTAGTTTAAGTAGTTCTAGTAGTAGGTTTAAGTAGTAGTAGTAGGTTTAAGTAGTTCTAAGTTCTAGGAGACTGATGACCTCAGCAGTTAAGTCCCATAGTGCTCAGAGCCATTTGAACTAATGCAGCCTCTAGACTTGATAACGGCCACAACGTCGAGGAAAAGTGTCCAAAAGGTTCTTCAGAAATGCTGTATCCAGCTGATAAAAGTCACTAATAAATAGATCACGTAGAAATACTAAATGGCGGGGATGTTGACTGCTACGTTTTAATTGCTGTTCTAAATAGTCCCAGACATGTTCTGCCCGGTTAAGATCAGGTGATTTAGCACGACATTTGAGGTCCGATCGGTTGCCTGAGTGTTCGTCAAACCAGGAACGTATGAGCGCAGCCCTTTGGTCATGGCTTCTGTATTCTTAGAATACGTCCGTCACCGTAACTGCGCGGTTAGCGTGGCAGATTGTTAGCCGAAGGGGCCAGGGTTCAACTTTCGGACGGGTCGGAGACGTTCTCCGTTCGGGCCCTGGATACTGTGTTGTCCTCACGTTCGTATCCTCACAGCTGATATTCCACTGTTGAGATGGCTGTATGGGCACGTCCTGAAAGCCTGTAAAGAGATCTTAGAAGTCAGGAGTGTCCACAACACTTTCATAACGAACATGTACAAGAGAGGGTAACGCTTGTACACCTTGAACGTTGAAATAAATATCCTTGTTCATGCTCGTGGTAACCTAAGCGACTGGTTCCAGCTGAAAGTATAAAAAGTACTCCCAAATTACTACAGGACGACGTTCCCCCTGGACTACACCCTCCACATACACTGCGTGTTGAACTCCTGATTGGGCTGTCGGTGCATTCGACATCTTTGCGTCATTTGAAAAGTGACACGCATCCGGACATCAGATGTCCAGTTTGGGTGTCGTTTGGCCCATTGAACACGTGATATGCTGAACAGTCCATGTTGATACGCTAACAAATCGGACAACTTCATTCACAGTGTGGTCATGAGGACATCCAAACACGATAATTCCTTTCTGCCATTCTATTACGTCTCCGCGTCGGCCGAGCTGACTGCTGATTTCATATAACCGACTGGCGCATAAATATTACACTCACGTTCAGAAAAAAAACAGAACCCGTTGAATGACTGGAGATAGGACGATCATATTCGCAGGTCATGTACATTAGTGTGCTCTGCAGAAATAATTAGCGTTTGAACCATGTCGGCCCGCATATTCGAGATCAACATCGATATAGCTGCACAACACCACCTACCTGTAAAATGTGCCTGCTGCTCTCGTTGCCGCTATAAAACGAAGGTAATGGATCAGTGTGACTTGAGTAGGCATGCAGGATGCCTCGCAGACGTACGAGGGTCGTTTGAAAAGTCCGTGCGATGTCCGAGAGATGGTACCATCGGCGCGTATCGAGGGCATGTTTAGTTAGTACCATCTTTGGAAAGAACGCACACCAAGTTTCAGCCATATTGGTTTATTTCTTTGTGTTTGGCATTTGTGTGAATCAAGGAAGTCGAGTAATTGTCAAAAAATGGACGAAAAAGAAATTCGTGTGGTGATTAAGCAATACGTTATGAAAGGCGAAACGCCTCAGGAGACTAAAGAGAAGCTTCATAAACATTACGGTGACTCTGCACCTGCGATTGCAATAGTTTATAAGTGGTTTCAAAATCTTCGGAGTGGCCTTATGGGCACAAGTGATTCTGAACGTTCTGGACGGCCTGTGGAAGTTACGACTCCATAAATCATTGATAAAATCCATGATATGGTGATGGATGACAGAAGAGTTAAGGTACGTGAGATTGCTAGTGCTGTGGCCATCTCGAAGCCATCCGCAAGATCGGTTCCGCGATTGCTCACGCTTGACCAAAAACGGAATCGTGTGAAGTGTTGCAAGGATGGTTTGCTGATGTTCAGGAAGAATCCGCAGGACTTTAAGCGTCGTTTCGTCACTGTGGATGAAACATGGATACATTACTATACTCTTGAGACCAAATAACAATCTAAACAATGGGTTACCAAGGGAGAATCTGCACCAAAAAAGGCGAAGACCATTTCTTCGGCCGGAAAGGTTATGGCGACTGTCTTTTGGGATTCGCAAGGGATAATCCTCATCGACTATCTGGAAAAGGGTAAAACTATTACAGGTGCATATTATTCATCGTTATTGGACTGTTTAAAAACCGAGCTGCAAGAAAAACGCCGGCGATTGGACCGCAAAAAGTCCTTTTCCATCACGACAATGCAACAGCACACACCTCAGCATTTGTGGTCGCAAAATTAATGGAAATAGGATTCCAACTCGTTTCACGACCCCCCTATTCTCCAGGCTTGGCTCCCTTGGACTATTATTTGTTCCCCAATTTGAAGAAATGGCTGGCGGGAAAGAGATTTTATTCAGACGAGGAGATGATTTCAGCAGCTAATAGCTATTTTGCAGACTTGGACAAGTCCTATTACTCGGAAATGATCAACAAATTAGAGTAGCGTTGGACGAATTGTATAAGTCTAAAAGGAGACTATGTCGAAAAATAAAAAAGGTTTACCCCAAACACGCAAGTAGTTTTTGTTTTTGCACGAACTTTTCAAACACCCCTCGTCTGCGCGAACTGTATCGTCAGATCAGTGCTCGTGTGGGACGAAGTGTTTTGGCAGTGCAACGGATGCGTGCAGAATGGTTCACGGAAGGCTGTAGAACACGACGAGACGGGTCAGGTAGCACCATCCAGACCACCCCCCTCCTCTTCCCCCTCCCCTTCCCCAACCGCAAACCCCGCGGAAAGCGACACCTCTTCCGAATGGCATTGCAAGAAAAACCTACATCCCTCTCGGCTCTGGCGCAACAGTGAAGCACATCGTACATTATCGGGGATGACAGTCTGTCGCCGTTTATTACGTTATGGGTCTCGTGCGCGTCGTCCACTTCTACGCCTACCTATGGCAAAATGCAGAAACGTGGTGCATGGAACGACGTCACTGGGGACAGGAATTGTATGAGATAGTGTTTTCGGACGAATCCAGATTCTGTTTGTTTGAATATTCTGGTTCGCCGCATACTGGGGGTGCGCACCGCAGTGACTGCATTCGCGCAAGACGGATGGAAGTCGGAAGGCGCGAGATCTGGGCTGTAGGGTGGATGAGGTAGAATAGTCCAATGACGTTTTCTGAGCTCCTTTCGGGTGTGTCAGCACTACCAAGAGAGACGTCCAGTTGAGCACGGAGATGTTTGATTGTGATCAGTCGAGCACCTCGAATGAAAGCGCCCGCAAGTTCCAACGTTGCAGGTGTGCGAGGTTGATCGGACAGGTTTGTGCAATCTTGTTGCGATGACGACAGACGCCTCGCCCAGTGACTCACCGTACACAACAACCTACTATTAGTTGCGATGCTCTGGTTTTCCGCCAAAAGAAACTAAATGACAGCTTCTGCTGGGAACGCACCTGCATTACAGACGCCATTTTGAAGGCTACATTTAGCGCCACCATCTGTCGGAACTTGATGAAACTATAGGGGCTGAAGCGAGACTATTCCACGCTGTCCCGCAACAAACGCGACAAATTTTCAACCCAAGCTCGCTGAGAAAAAAATGTGTTGCATAACTTGTTGAACGACCCTCCTGCGATGACATTAACAAAAATAAAAATTTATATGACATAAGACTTAACAGTCTCAGGTCTGATGGACTTCTTTTATTGGTATTGTACGAAGCTATAGCTTCATAATCAAACGTACCTTTCTAGAATGAAATTTTCACTCTACAGCGGAGTGTGCGCTGATATGAAACTTCCTGGCAGATCAAAACTGTGTGCGGGACCGAGACTCGAACTCGGGACCTTTGCCTTTCACGGGTACGTGCTCTACCGACTGAGCTACCCAAGTACGACTCACGCCCCGTCCTGGCGGAATGAAAGGTGTGAGGACGGGGTGTGAGTCGTGCTTGGGTAGCTCAGTCGGTAGAGCACTTGCCCGCGAAAGGCAAAGGTCCCGAGTCCGAGTCTCGGTCCGGCACACAGTTTTAATCTGCCAGGAAGTTTCAAACGTACCTTTGTTTGCTATCTGCAATGGTATCCCACTCATCGATTGCGCGCACACACACACGATCATACACGCGTAGTAGGTGCTCCAGACGCTACTTTCTCAGTTACATGGCCCTCTTTACGTTTGAAGACTAGTTTTGTGTACATGCTACCGCAAAAAAATTGTTATACTCAAAAATATATTTCAAAATGGAATGAAATTTATTTGTATTCGAGGAAGAGCGTGTCGACTATGCGAAGAAATAACAGTTTCAACCAGTCAGCGAGTAGTCCACAACAGGTGCTAAACAGTCCATCACAAGCTTACTACAATACAGTTTCGCAAGCCAATTTCGTTCCGTATGTTTTATATCGGTGAAAGATAAGATGATGCTGCAGCTAATGTGTTGGTCTCTGTGGCCAGAATTTAGACACTCGATATTGCAGCACATCGTAAAGCTGGAACCTTTTTCTAGGGAGCAAGGCCAACAGTGGTAATGTTCAGCATCTAAAGAAAGCGGGATGAAGACCAGGATATTTAGCCTTGTCGGTAAATGCTGCCCATACCGCGACGCTGTTTTCGAGCAGTGTCCTTCAACACTAAAGTTTGTCTGTTACAAGGGAAACTTCCCAACACACACCCCTCAGATGTAGTCGTAAGAGGGCCAAGTGGGCAGCCCGTCAAACAGTGAACACAGATCAAGCATGAAAACAAGAAGACGGTGTACTGAACTGTAAAAAAAAGCAGAATACAAACAGTGAATGGTGCAAGGACAAGAAGTGCAGTACAGAGCAACCCCAATCAGAACCGGCGTCGTGGTCAAATGATGCCGGCACGGTAGCTCAGCGTGTTCGGTCAGAGAGCTGCTCGGCCTCTGTAATAACAAAAAAAAAACAAAAGAAACTGAGTGAAAGGATCAACAACGAACTCTAACGGTTGTCATCTAACATACGCTACGACCAAATGCAACCAACAAAATGAAAAAAAAGAAGAAAAGGTGGTGACAGTGTTGGATTGCCAGTTGGGCGAACCTTGTTCAAATCTGCCTCGTGCTTTTTTTTCCGCTGCTCGCTGCATTCAAATTTGCGTCTGTATCTGTGTCGTGATGTAACGTCCGTTTGCAGCAGCAAGGCATAAGGAAGATACCTATAATGTCAGTTGATTATGCACAACTAGGCTACTCTACTAGCAGCCGAAAGGAAGTGGCTTTCGAATGGGAACCGCAAACGTTTGATGACAAGCCGACAAGTCAACCGAATCCTCCACCGGAAAACACGTCTGGTGCTTCATAAACGGCATTAATGGTAGTACGTGCGTCATATGACAGGAATCCCTTGGAGACGTACGTAATTTGTAACGCTGGTAATGAGTCAGTAGGATGCGCCTCCTTGCCCGATCTGGGTGTTTGTATGAATGTGAATGTGATCACTCCGAAGGAAATGATGAAAACATAATACTTTGTCACATAAGCCGCAACAAATGAGGGCAAAAGTTCTACAATCACGCAGTTTCTCTGTGCTTTGTCAAAACCTAGGTTTTTAACGTTCTTGAAGTTGTTTTCCGATTTGGAAGTTTTGACTCTTGAATTCCTTCGTTGTAACATAGTTCACATCCGTTTATTTGTTGTTTTCATTTCTGTGAGACGTCTATGTGGTATCTCGTCTACTCTCACTATTCGTCATTTTTACTTGCGACTGTCACGTATTCTAATCACATGACTCATATTCTATAACCAATGTACAGTGTAACTGCCAAGACTACAGGAAGAGAACAAACATTAAATGACTGGACGGACAGTTCGCAATGTTGTAGGGAAAAAAAAAGTAAGTGACACACCGAAATTTTGAACACTGCTCGTCTCGTTGCATAGTCTAACATCGTGACCACTTACCCACGACACCACAGCTGTTCCACTTCGTTCGATATTGCACTTGTTACGCTTGGACCGTTAACTGTTTCTGTTTTGCTTTCTTTTTCACAGTTCAGTAAACCTTCTTCCCGTTTTCATGCTCGATCTGTGTTCAGTTAGTGACGAACTCTCCACTAAACTTGAGGGGGTGTGATGGGGACTTTCCCTCGTTAGTAGTGGCTGATGTCCCTCCTTAAACCGATTGCTGGCCACTTCCAAATTGATGGAAGCCGGATGGACCACAATTTGCATCCATTTTTTCCCTGTACGTCTCACTCATAGGACACCTTCGAACTTTCGAGCAGACGCATAGCTCTGTATATTGTAGTCTCTCGTCGTAAAGACGATAAAACATTACGCGAATCAATGTCCACGTTTTCTGAAAACGGTGAGTGAGAAGGACGAAGCAGACTCATACGGCCTTGAATCGAGGTCCATCTCCAAATCGTTCATTTTCTGGACCGCTCCTCGAAGCAAAGCCTCTAGTACTGGAAATGCATGCGTAACTGTGACCCTGGTAGCGGTCAAATGCGCTGATTAAATTGTTGCAATATTTTCCTGTGCGAAATCCGCGTAGGGAGTGTGGAGGGAATGCATCGGCTCCTGGCGTTTAGTTTAAAATCAGTTATGGATATGAAAATTCGTTTTGTAAATGTGCAGATACTTACAAAGTATGATGGCTATGAGCTTTGAGCTAAGAGCAGCGATGATGGCAAGTATGCCAACTTACAGTAGATGCATTGGCTGCGAGTGAGCCAGTGAGTACAGTAATAAATTATTTAAAATTGTTTTTTAAGAAGTTCGATAACAAACAAAACTTCGAAGAAGGATTTTGGAAGTAAGAGCTAATAACAAGGGGCCATTGATCTTTTTAGATTACGGTAACACGCTAAAGTAAAAATAAGATATAATCTCGAATAACAAGTCAAACACATCATTTACTTATTAAAGATTTCGAGTTTTGGATGTCGTGAAATATGAATAGATCACTGGTGGCGTGTTTTCTTTTTCTGATGATACGTTAATCCTCACGCTGAGGAACGCGAATGTCGAAATCAGGATACCGATAATAAAATGTGCCATAAATGGCAGTGTTCGAGACACATATGTGAATTATTAAGAATTTTACAATTACCTGATTTTTATGTGTCTATTCACTAGAGTCTAAATCTGTAGCCCCTGTGTTGAATTAATAAAAATTACAGGGCCATTAGCATGTTTAGTTGTATTCTTAGATGTTCCTTTTATTGGTTGAAATGGCTCTGAGCACTATGGGACTTAACATCCGTGGTCATCAGTCCCCTAGAACTTAGAACTACTTAAACCTAACCAACCTAAGGACATCACACACATCCATGCCCGAGGCAGGATTCGAACCTGCGACCGTAGCAGTGCGCGGTTCCGGACTGCGCGCCTAGAACCGCTAGACCACCGCGGCCGGCGTTCCTTTTATTGTGAACCTTATTTTTTATTCAACTGAGCAATTTTTTAAAAGCATAGATGAAACTTATTAAATAAGAGGAAACATACAGTGGGGAATATCCTTCTTTTTACATCTTTTAACAATGCACAAGGAAAGGGGAAAATGTCAACCATGATTGGGGGAACCATGGGAACCCTCTTTACGTGAACAGCTTCAACATTGCACTTTAGTCCCGCACATTAATAAGAGCGCTACCACTAAGTCCTGAAGTCCTCAGGTAAGAATAGTATTACCTATTAATCCATCCGTTTCAATGAATTGTATCCTCATAACATAGTTAAGTGTACCCAAGTATTACTGCAGGCTGTAAAAGTAGTGTTCCAGTATAAGTGCATTCAACTCTGGTCGCAGCTTATTGAAAATACATGATGCGGAGAGTTGCATACGTTTTTGGACGCTTGATAATAGTACACAGTGTGTCCGATTTATCTTAATCATGCCAAATAACTTTTTGTCGTGAAGAAAAACAAAAAATGTATCAAGCAAATGTTGTTTAGCGACCAGGAGGAAGCAAATAAACGTGATTATCTTTTTTGTGTCTTTGTTAGAAAATGTTTAGCTACCAGGAGGAAATCGACAAACCTAATTACTTTCTTTGTATCTTTGTTTGTTAGAGATATATGAACGGCAGAATGTCTTTTTTTAAATAGCACCCAATGCTTTTAATTCTGTAATCCACACCCTCTTCTCAAGACCTGTTCAGAAACATATAACAATGTATCATTCACATAAACGTTATGGTCTTGAAAACGTAACATGAAATTAACTTTGGCTCACCTCTATTAGCGCGCAGTGTAGGTACCCAGAGGTAACATAACTAGTCCACTTGCTGGAGTCTACAGTAAATAAATGGAAACATTATTGCAGTAACTGTTGAGCGAACTTACATTCTCCGTAGATGAATGGCGTTTATACCGTCCCTTCGTTTGTCTACATTGTTCTGTCAGAAACCTTCGTTAAAGACGGTTCACACAATAACCGGTATGCATTTTCCTTGTATTTCCAATTGTTTACTGTCAACTCCAGCAAGTGCTAGAGTTTTGTTACCCCATGTGCCTCCATTGTGTGCTAGCGCACGAGAGTCAAAGTCAGTTTTGTGCTACGATTTTAATGACGTCATATTTATGTGTTGTGATATGTTTGTGAACAAGTCCTGAGAAGAGGAAGTGGCTTACCGCATAAAGAATATAGGGTTCTGTTTTTTAAAAAAAAGACATAATACTGAACATATCTTAAAAACGAAAAAATTTACAAGAAAAGCAATTATGCTGTTTAATGTCCACCTGGCAGCCAAACATTTTTTATTTTCCTTCTGGACAGAAATGTGTTTGGGGTGGTGAACATAAATGGGCACCTTGTATAATATGGAATATGAACATATGTCCTACGGTCGCTTTTCTTTTTCAACTTATTTTCCACAAAATAGTATCCCATAAGGCATGAAGGTATGAAAATACGTAGAGTAAACTATCCATGGGCAATTTTCTAATCATGCTGGTAGCTGCATTCAGCTTCTGGCTGCGTTCTGGTAGCGCAGCTACAATACTATTTACATTGACTCCAATTAGAAACATGGGCTGCTAATTAATCCATATTTTGAGAGGTCACATTATGAACCAAAACAAGACAGAGATGTGTAGTAAACATGAGCTCTAAAATGCATACCTTCAAAGCTATTAACACTTGCACATTTTCGCTACAGTGAAACGTATCTCTTCTAATGAACAACCGCTCGTAGAATATGAAGTATGCAATGTTTACTGGACATTTTTGCCTTTTTTTTAGTCCATACTACCAACTAGAGTATTTTTTAACAACCTGTATTTTATTGGAAACTCGATCAACCAAGCATATCTGCACGTTTCTGTAAAAATCGTAATCGTATTTTTTAAAAAGAGAGCTTCTATGTTGGTTCAAATTTTTGCGTTAGTCTGTGAGTATTCACTCAACTATTGTTCGCTTTTAAAGCGCGGTTTAATGTGCTATGTAGTCAGAAATGACTCTGGAATCTGCATTGATGTTAAAGCTGTCATCTTAACCGACTCCCATTCAGCAGTCATGATACTTAAATACCGTTTTGCTCATCGACACAACCACCCTGACGGCTTCGCACCTATGCAAGAAGTCGGAAAACTCAACATAAATAAGTCGCATTAATCTGGATCAAATGCCACAGTGGCAACAGGGCAACGAACTGGCTGGCCAACTAGCTAAACAAGATACAATTTCCGGCGCACCGCGTCACCCAAAGCTGCCGCTCGCTGATTTCTTAAAACAACTTAAAATGATGATGCTAATGAGGTGGAACGAAGACTAGAGAATAAGAACTAACAATAAAGGGCAACACTATAGAAAAATGCACCCTGTGATACCGAAAACTTATTTGTATACGAAGCCAACGGTATCAAGATAATTTTACACAATCATAGGACGTATGAAATTTAATCATGGTCGGTTTAAAAAACATCGGGATAGGCTAGGATTGACTGACGCCCCTCTTTGTACATGTAGAGACGAAGAAGATATGAACCCCATGGTATTAGGATTTTCAGGAAAGAAAGTCACGACAGGGAACACTGTAACAGTCGAGCACTACAGCATACAAATGCCGTTGGAGATACATACATCGCAGTTTATAAACTTCCTTACACAGTTCTCGAAGTGTTAAGAGATCAGGAAAATTTAGATTTTGAAAGTAAATCAACATGTGACTAGGATACAGTAGTTTAGATTCCTTGGGCCGGCCGAAGTGGCCGTGCGGTTAAAGGCGCTGCAGTCTGGAACCGCAAGACCGCTACGGTCGCAGGTTCGAATCCTGCCTCGGGCATGGATGTTTGTGATGTCCTTAGGTTAGTTAGGTTTAACTAGTTCTAAGTTCTAGGGGACTAATGACCTCAGCAGTTGAGTCCCATAGTGCTCAGAGCCATTTGAACCATTTTTTAGATTCCTTGAACAGATAGCTGTGTGCATTACACCTTAACTGTTCATTGCACATTTTTGACGTCTTCGGAAATGCCATTTTCGAGTGTGTTACGATGATTTGAAACTGAATCTGAAACTAGTAATCGAGTGAATAAAACGTAAAAAAACTGCAACCTAAAATTGGTAACCCAAGCTACTCCAGCATGTTGGAAGTTCGCAGATATGCAACTATAATAATTTTTTTCCTTAAATATAATACTTGTTTATCAGGTTCTGCTCCTGTTGAACGACTGTTTTATTTTCTGGAATAACAATGAGGCCACACAAGCGGAACATGAAAAATGAAATATTTGACCAGCTACTGGTGTTAAAATCAGTGAAATAAAGGCATGTAAAATGTTCACTAACTAGAGGAATTTTATTTGAATACAGATATTTCGAAAATACATATTTTGAAAAAAAAGTTCAAGTGTGTGTGAAATCTTATGGGGCTTAATTGCTAAGGTTATCAGTCCCTAAGCTTACACACTACCTAACCTAAATTATCCTAAGGACAAACACACACACCCATGCCTGAGGGAGGACTCGAACCTCCGCCGGGACCAGCCGCATAGTCCATGACTGCAACGCCTCAGACCACTCGGCTAATCCCGCGCGGCACACACATTTTGAATTTTGTATTTCAATACCTTTATTTAAAACCATTTTGTATGTACATTTGAAATAGAAACGCTACTCAAGTATTTGTATTTTGAATTTAAATACTTTTAATAAACTATTACGCACATTTCCGTACATACGAAACACAGACAGCAAATTTTGCTCTAGACTTACATATTTTATGACTTGAGTAATTTTTATTGGTGTATGATATCATTGTACTTAGAAATCATTCAAATCCGACTACGAGTAAATTATAATTCGCTGTATGGGCATGAAACGAAAGGCCAAAACGAAAAGAGAGAAAAAAAACTCCGGATTATTTTCAGTTCATTGCTACGTAATTAGACCGTCAGACACGTTGAAATAAGAAGAGTTGAATGGGGCATGTTGTGGTATAGAGCGCTGAAGGCAGGCAGAGGTGAGCGGCGTTGGCGGCTGATGACGCATGCGCGTGCGGCGTGGGGCCTGTGTTGAGCGCAATGTGACGTACTGCCATTTGACCAGCGGAATCTGCTCCCGCCACGACGGGGACGCGCGTTGTGCTTCAGTCTTCCGGCTGACGTCCCACAGCCGCTCTTCAAACGGCCGCAGCGCCGCCCGCCTTCGCGTCAGCACGCCTTCCCTGCCTATCTACGCTTGCGTGGATGCTGCGTCTGGCCAACACCAGCTTCTCGCACGCCGCCGTCGTGTGCTGTTGGCAGGTGATACAGCGGCAGTTCGTTAACGGAGCGACCAGTGAAAAGACTTTCCGGATGTGATAAGTGGTTCAGCAACAATGAAAACCTCAATGCCTGAACGTCTTACCACCGGTGTACTAAGAGAAGAAGAGAAAACTAACATCAGTATTATGCACCACCTTGTGTCTTAAAGAGATATCGACAAATGTCAACCTGTGATAGTACCGCCGCTATGACAGTAATCAGAACATAGGGAAATCCATTGTTTTGAAATGTAGCGTTTTAAACCACCTCCTTCGGAAAAAACTCAAAATGCGATAGATGCGCAGCGACGAGCGTTAAATTGACGTCTGAAACGACGCTGGTGTGTGTGAAAATAGTTATTATGATTGTCGGTTGATTCTGTATGGCGTTTACCTACTCTAGCGACCAATAACTGACAGAAACGGGAAATGAGTTCTGTGATGGATAACTGTGTAATTGGTAAACCGAAAAGGTGAAAACTGGGTGTTACAATCGTTTGTGAACAAGATCGCTCCCTTCTAATTTTCCCGCACACATGGTGCAGTCCCTATTAGCACATTCTAAATTACAAAAGTGTTGTTTAAGTAACGTTACGCTATGAATGTTCAAATTTTTTCGTAATTGAGGCGATGCTTTGAGACTTGTCAGAATATCGGCTGTTGGACGCACTGATACAGAGTGGCCATATATCTGGCTCTGACAAGTCGATAGTGAAGTATTTTGTGCCCAAAGGAAATACTAGAACGAAAGGTAAGGTTGCTGTAGTACATCCAGTGTCAAAGTGAACATGAAGGAGTACGCGTAACACCAATGTAGTTCACTCACAAGTCAGCGTAATACAGACAGATATTTAAAATTTGGGTATAAAAAGCCCGATGTGTATCACAGAATTCTCGGTAATTTAACGATTTTAATGGAAGAGAAAGTAATAGCGTTATGGCGCTAGAGTTTAACAGGTAAATGCGTGTGTTGAGTGCGCGCAGCTGAGGGTGAGTCCATAGACACGAACAGAGTTGGAACTGGTTTGTGAGTGCGATGCTGTCTCTGTGGTTGGTGGTGTGGGCGATGCTCAAGCGTCGTGGGGCGCCAGGTGTGAGGTCGCAGAGACGTGGAACTGGGACCAGGTTTCGCCGAAAGAGACGATCCAAGGCCAGGTAGGCTCTAGGCTCTTCCTTACACACACATTTATTAAATCAGAGAGTATCACTTTATTGCTAGCCGGTAAGCACGGATTCCAGTATGAATGAGCTTCATATGAGCATTGGTGAGCTGGAGCAAGCTGTATAGTGTGTTCGCATTATATCACCTACAGCAAGTACATCTGTTCTCACGAGCCACGGTACGGTATGTGTCAGAGAGTAAATAGTGTGCCAAAATGAATTTTTGCATCCTTCCTGGTCCATTCACGGACGGTGCGTGGGAGGGACAGTCGGTTCTCTCTGCATAACTTTCTCTAATTTTAACATCTGTGGTTATTCCATGAGATAAGTGTTGGAGGAAGTAATTTGTTTCTTTAATTAATATTGGAGCGAGGGAAGGATTTCTGTAACGCACAATGGTTTCTTGTAACGTCTATCAAAAATGGTTCAAATGGCTCTGAGCACTATGGGACTTAACATCGATGGTCATCAGTCCCCTAGAACTTAGAACTACTTAAACCTAACTAACCTAAGGACATCACACAACACCCAGCCATCACGAGGCAGAGAAAATCCCTGACCCCGCCGGGAATCGAACCCGGGAACCCGGGCGCGGGAAGCGAGAACGCTACCGCACGACCACGAGATGCGGGCTGTAACGTCTATCACTGGAGTTTCTTGTTCACTTCTGTGATTCTTTCATGCTTACTCAAGAAACCCATGTCATTTTGAGAATCACTTATTTTAATCCCCTCTATCTACTTCGTTAATACATTTTTCCAAGGTTCCCAGACGTACGGGCGATGTTCAAGAACTGATCAAGGGAGGGTTCTGTAAATGGTCCCCTCCGTCGGTGAATTACACTACCTTGGCATTCTTCCGATAAATCTGAGTCTAACATTTACCGTTAACAATTCAAGATTTATGTGATCGTTCCACGTTACATCGCTCTGGAGAAATACTCTTAGATATTTTACAGTTGTGGCTGACTCCAGTAACTAATCACCGATGGTGTTGTCATAATATATATTCGTCTTATATACGTGCAGTACATTACATCTATTTATCTTTAAGGAATCTCTACAATCTTTGCAAAAGGCGATGATTTCCAGATCCTCTCCCTGTGCACAGTTTCGCTGTCTGTGAACAGGTCTTTCTTCTTTTTTCTTTTTTTTTTAACGGAGGCAATCAGATTACATGAATAGCCGCTTGTTACCCAAAACATGTCATATAAGTACACCTTCCCTTTTCCGTAGTATGACGACTAAAGCACACTGGCGAATTTATAATATTTTTAAGTTCAATATAACCGTAATAATAATGAAAGAGCAAAAAAAAAAAGAAAAACTGAAACAAATTAAAATCAGAAAAAATGTGTCTATTATATAAATATTTAATAGTTTTCAATTTAACTCCAGAAGTAAATTCTAGTGCCTTGTGGTATTCAAATCACAACACACGGTTTGGGAGTGTCTCTAAGACGTTGTTTCGGTACATTTTACATTCTGAAAGAAACTCAGTGGTGTTTTGGGACTCGGTAGAACTGGAGTCGCCGCATCTCATGTGATAGGCGCTTGTTCAGTTTCCTGAAACGCCGTTGAATGAACATTATCGATGACGTAACAATAAACGAAATAGTGATTCCAATAACGACCATTAATACAACAAATAGCACAGTCATAACAACTGTTAAGTATATGCGCCCCGTACATTTAGGTAACAGTAATTCTATTTAATACGAATTAAAGAAGCAAGAAACTCAGAAGTGAACAATAACTGAGATAACCGGAGAAGTTCTTTCCGCTTCACGTATTTGCATCCCTTTGTGCCTTGAACTTTACCAGATTGTTGTGGGTTGTCTGTTTGCCCGCGTTCGCTACTGAGTCAATCATTTCAAATGGTTTCGAAAATGACGAGGTCAATACATAGTTGCGTACAGTAGGCGAACAACTAACCGTAGCATCTGGGAGCAGTGTTCTGTAAACAATAAGTTTCTCCTATTTTTAATTCGACATAACATTCCCAGTAGCCGAGACGCCACTAGGCATGAATTCATGGTATTATGATTAATTCCCGGCATAAGCACGACGATTGTGATGTTACTGATAGGAACGATAAATAATTGTTTACGTAACAAAATACTGCGTAGTCAGTCATTAAACTTTATATTTAGACGCTTTTCAGAGGCTTCTGTCGTCAGATGATAATCTTTGATTTTGATTTGTCATATTCTTCAAAAGCAGCCACTACCAGTTCTAAATTTTTGTGATAATTTATGCTGTCAAATGGAACATTCAGTTTTTTAGAACGTCTGACGGCTGACGAAATTAAAGACTGTCACCTGAATATAGAAACTGGGTTTCCGAAACGCCATTGTTTGTAAATGTTAATGATGTTAGTGATGTTAATGACTGTTTGCGGAGTGTTTCTGATATTTTATAAGGTTAAGAAACAGTAACATATACAGTTTCCGCAAATATGATGAAGTATAACGATAATGACAAATCTTTAAATATAAGTAGAGACCCACAAGAACAATTACTGTACAGAGGATACATGAAAAAGAAGAAAAATCCGTCTGATGTAACAGAGGAATGTAAATAAATAGATGGAGTTGTTTTAACTCACTTAGTAACCGCTTCCAAGGTTTCCAAAGAATACACTTGACGATGTACTTGGGAACTGACGCGTTGACGCTCAGTCTCTTCTTCTTATCTGGGAACTTGAAGGTGTAGGCTGGTCGGTAACTCTCACATTAACAACTTATCAATTTGGATGGAACTGACCGTGGCTAGGATAACCCAATGACAATGTGTATAACTGCCGCCTTCAAAGTTACTTTATTGAAAATAATGTATTGTGACATTTCGTTTCCTCTGGATCTATTTTCAGGTGCATATTTTCTTACATTGTCTACATATAACTTCTTACATAGTTGCTTGCGCCTAGTGTTAACAGAAACGATGTTATATATAGCACCCTCTGTGAATATTACGTTAAGAACAAGTTATTGTGAAGGACAGAGGCATTTATTACCCGTGTAGTAACGTAAACTAGCCCCGAAAACGCAAAAATGGAATAATGTAACATAATAATATCACAACACTAACGTTAAGGACGCTACACAATGCAGAAACTGCATGTCAACAACTGCTTGTAATATTCAAAAGCTGCGCGGGGTAGCCGTGCGGGCTAGGGCGTTTTGTCACGGTTCGCGCGGCTGCCCCCGTCGGAGGTTCGAGCCCTCCCTCGGGCATGAGTGTGTGTGTTGTCCTTAGCATAAGTTAGTTTAAGTTGGTTAAGTAGTGTGTAACTCTAGGGACCGATGACCTTCGTAGTTTGGTCCCACAGAAGCTTACCACAAATTTCCAAAATTTATATTCAAAGAGACAAAGCTACAGAAGATACTTAAGTAGTAGATATTAGTGTACATGCATTACTGTTAATTGCAGAGACTTCATGCATAAATATATATTTATTTAACAATCTTGCTGTATATCCATATTGGTTAAGTATAGAGCAGAAGTGCATCTGTAAAGCTGATGAAGTAATCGTGCTGTAGAACTCAGTCTTCTTATTCAGCAAATTTTCTGGTTATTTAAGTTGACGTAAAGAAATTTTCAGCTCTTCTAATCTGTCGATCTTTTTCCTCATAGCTGGGGATATTTAAGGTTTTGCCTATTTTATGCAGTTTGTAACCTGTGGCCCGCATGTGTGTGGATGTTCCGTTGAAATGGTTCAGTTCAAACGCACCAAAGTGTTCTTTGATCTAATTCTTAAAGCTTCTGTAAGTCTCCTTACCTTACCCCCCTTACGTAATATGCAGAACAATCTTAAAACTGTATTTACACCTTTATTGCTTTATTATCTGGTGGGTTGTTTTGTTGTATATTAACTGTTGTCCCATTTTGTCATTGACATAGAATGCTTTTGAATATTTTTGTTCCTAAATAAGTTGGCAATCTTCTGAGAAATCTTATCACGGCAGAATATACTGGCATATTTTGTAATATATTTGTTGTTCGTAACAGTTCATCTTTCCGTAAATGACAATGTCTGTAAATAATTTGTTGCAAAGTGTGTCAGGGGATTAATTCAAAAATGTGAAGATTAGCATTGGTCTCACGCTATTGGTAATAATACAACACGTTTCACAAATAATTCTGCCAATACTTCTCAAGGGTTCTGTAGTCGAATTCAAGCAGCAATGCAGCTACTGACAAGAACATTTTTGTGTTTAGTTTAACGGCTGATTAGTTCTGTTTCCTCCAATTTTTAATTTAGATATCGAGATTAGGTTTCGAAAGTGGTTGTGTTTTGTTGGATGCTCCTAACCTTCCTTTCTACCGTTATATTGAAAGAGATATGATTTTTAAAAAAATGGAACAGTTTACTTTTAATAGCAATAGTCGAAGTTCGCAAAAATATAAGTATTGCGATACAACACTAGATATGGTTTCAACGGAAACTTTTTATAAAAAGAAGCTAAAAACGCACGAAACATGAAGCTTTAGACTGTCATTTGTTGTATCCATTTAGGTTTAATCAGTCACTGAAATAACATTGTTTAGCGTTTAGCACATTTTCTATAGCAACTGCTTTGGAAACGAAAAAATGAAGAATAGTGTTTTGTATCCAGTTATACAGGAAAGTGGGGGGATTTGGTACTTTGGTATGTTCTGGGTAAGGTCTGACAGTTGTTTTGTACTTTTAAATCTTCCACTGTACTAAGAAATACCAAGGAGATATAGATTTTACATCCCCTCCACGACGAGCTGTTACGAAACGGAACGCCAGCTCGCACAGTATAAGGAAGGGGAAGGAAGTCAGCCGTGACGTTTTCAAAGGAACCAGCCCTCTATTTTTAGGAAAACCTTAATCCCACCAAATGTGGGATTAAGTCACGTTCCTCCCAAATAAGAATCAACTGGCCTTTCCTACCCTCGGCCACTCTGTTGTAAGAAGGAAAGAGGGAAATTGACATAGATGAGTTAACAGTGAGTACCTGATTCAGCTTCCTGTAGCAGATGCTGAGTACTCTGTATTGTAACACTGAAAAACGACAAATAGCCTATGCCTTGCTTACAAGGCGTTCCAATTCTGCAGTGGGTAATAACGACAGAGTCACCCCACCTTAAAATGTTTGAATTGGCTATTTGACTCGTTTGAAATTATTTCATGAAAGCTATGTTTATCTCTCACAATCATAATCGATCAGTCGGCAGGGGATGCTTTTGCCGATTTCAGTTACATAAGCATCTCTCACTCGTCGTGATAGCATCCTTACCAGAAGTACCTCTCTGGACGCTAAAGACCCAGACATCGTGCGTCCTAAACCCCTTCAGTAACAATAATAATAATAATAATAATCATCATCATCATCATTATCATCAAAATCATCAGCACTTTTCACGATGGGCTACTATTACGAAAGTCATTCTGTTACTGTTCTGGATAATTGTGTAGAATATGTGATTTGCCATAAGCTCCTGGTAATTGTACGTCAGAGACGTTTTGCGTGCGAATGAGGGCCTATCTAACACCCTTATGCCCTCATCTTCCCGAATGTACGATAGCGATACAAAATGCATCCAACCATTATGCTTGATATGCCTCCGTCGTGTCCTAATAGCATCGCTGCCTTGTGTAGTGGAGTTCAGTGATCCACCTCTGGCATGGGTATGAGTTTTAACTGTGTCTCTGCCACATGTGCTCTCTAAATATGTTATGATGTAATTTTTAGAAGATACTGGATGCGAATTGTTTATGAAGGTTGGCTAAATGGGTGAGGTCCAAAGTTCAAATTTTAATTTTTTAAATTTATTTAATTTTACATATCAATGCGGTTTGCGGTGTGCGATTTTACGAGTGTCACAAATACTTAGAAGGACAAAGATTGTGAAGTAAGGTGGTTGCATCTCAAGACAAAAAACCACTCATACATTCTTATACTGCCACCGGTTATTGTGCTGAAGATCCCATCACGAGATAGATTCATTCCCTCCTCCTACTGACATCAATCACGCACGATTGCATACGTTTTGTAAACAGACTTACATTTACACTTTGACCACATGATCAGATCGTTGCAACAGATGAGATACTTAGGCTGATGAAACTGAAACTGTGTGAGGCAAAAGTGAGGCAGTTGGTGCATTAACCCACAACGCAAATACGCTGCGCATAGTCGTCGTTGAGTTGTCAAATAGGGAATTGTTGTACTGAGTATCAGCTACGAACGCAGCTTGACACAACCGTTGAATGCGCCGCACTACTCGACTGTCAACCTTTTATTATCCTTCACAGCCGGCCGGTGTGGCCGTGAGGTTCTAGGCGCTTCAGTCTGGAACCGCGTGACCGCTACGGTCGCAGGTTCGAATCCTGCCTCGGGCATGGATGTGTGTGATATCCTTTGGTTACTTAGGTTTAAGTAGTTCTAAGTTGTAGGGGACTGATGACCACAGATGTTAAGTCCCATAGTGCTCAATTATACCCTTTGCATGGAGTACGGGAAACTGACTACACTACTGCGAAGTGTGACCCGACCTTATAAAAGACAGGCCGTGCGAAATACATGTTCGAAAACAGCGTGCGAATTTTAGCAGCCCACACAATTAGTTATCTTGTTGTCGGCTCATCCAGCGTAGTTGCTCAATACGTGAATATAGGCGTCATTCACCACTGGCCTTGCACGTTGAGTTTTATTCATCTGCAGTTTGTAGGATGTACTTGCTGCGTAAATACTTGAATATGTTTAGATTGAATGACTTGAATAGCACGGTCTCCTTTTTTCAGAATTCCAGTTATTCTCGTTGCGTTAAATGATACAGATTTACATTAACATTTCAAGTTACTTCAAAACAAAATATTCACACACCGCTTGGAGGCCAGCACTGAAGGGGCATATGGATGGCGCATAACTTCCATTAGCGTTAAAGTCGGATTTTGAAACGGTAGTCGTTAATTATCCTTCAAGAAAATTCTCACTTCTGCATACGTCGATATTCGAGTCCACTCATTGATATCAATCCCTTGGTGATACCAAGAATAAATTCCAGACCCAGGTCAAATAGCACTTAGTCTGACCTATGGAGGAGGTCGAGTTAAGCGTTTCTCCAGTATAGTCTGCGGTTTTAGAACGACATAAAAATAAAAATGATATTTCAGTCAGTCAGAAGTAACAGGTGTAAGGCTCTCAGTTAATTTCCATAACCTCTTCGGCAAATTTTCCTTCAGCTGAAACCGCCAAGTACACAATTGGTTACAAGAGCCAAACAGTTAAGGTATGAAAAACATTTATATATATAACATTTATATAAATATATTAGCCGAACACATGACTGATAGTCTACAAAATTGAGAGTTTCGAATCCTGCTGCCATGATGTAAGGTTGAAACGTCCAGCATTTTCTATAGTTTCTCTGCACTTGAGCGTTTTTCTATGTTCTCGTGAATGTGAACAGTGCTTCCTGCTGGCGTGAGCAGCTTGCGGTTATACAAGGAACAGAAGCCACGATGTTGTTCACATACACAAGTCTCCCTAGTGAAGGTCGCGCTCACGTCATTCGAAAATTCCAGTATCCGCTGTGATCCGAAGAGTTGCTCGATTTACTAATTGATTCAAATGGCTCCAAGCACTATGAGACTTAACATCTGAGGTCATCAGTCCCCTAGAACTTAGAACTCCTTAAACCTAACTAACCTAAAGACAACACACACATCCATGACCGAGCGAGGTGGCGCAGTGGTTAGCACACTGGACTCGCATTCGGGAGGACGACGGTTCAATCCCGCGTCCGGCCGTCCTGATTTAGGTTTTCCGTGATTTCCCTAAATCTCTCCAGGCAAATGCTGGGATGGTTCCTTTGAAAGGGCACGGCCGACTTCCTTCAGCATCCTTCCCTAATCCGATGAGACCGATGACCTCGCTGTTTGGTCTCTTCCCCCAAACAACCAACCAACCAACCAACACATCCATGCCCGAGGCAGGATTCGAACCTGCGCCCGTAGCAGCAGCGCGGGTCCGGACTGAAGCGCCTAGAACCGCTCGGCCACAGTGGCCGGCGTACTGATTGGAATATAACAGCATTCATTCTGAGTAAGATGGTATTAACTTCTAAAACACTACCTGTAATATTTCTCAAGGCACAGGACGTAAGTGAAACGGCAACCATTATCAAAAATAATAAGATCAAAACTTTTTCAGCTACGTAGTATCACATATAATGAAACCGTTTCAGGGTTCCATGGTTAATAATCTTCTTCTTGTCAAGAACAAAGTAGGTTTCAGAAGAAAAGAGGAAGCTCGACTCGACCGTCACATGTGTTTATTACGTAATGATAATTACGTCCTCGGATCACACATTGCACAACGAATGTTATATGACAGTACTTTTGCTGTACACCGACTATGCGATCGCAGAGGAGTAATTAAGTGGAAATAACCATATTTTCGCGATAATACTTGACAAGAAATATCATGTGCTAAAGAGTCAGAACCTCCAACATTTCCACATGTCGAACAATGTACCGAAATCGCCATTGCAGACGTGTTCTTCTAAATTAAATACAATTTTTTAAGTTCCTAACCGCCAACTGAATCAGAAACGTTTGTTTGTCGGGCAAGTGAAGCCGTACTGATTGATGAACCCAGACGGATATAGAAATTTTCACTACATACCAGATGTGGACAACACGATTTAAGTAGGGCAGTTTCAGGGAACAGCAGATATGTGTTCTCTCACCGCTCGAACTAAATTCTGCAGCAATAGGTTGGAACGGTGCTCTCTCAAGCGCAGTTAGCAGGGGTGCGAGTACTCGTTTTGGACGGTGACTTGAATAGCCCGTAGTCACTAAATTCTTCTGGATCTTGATATCCAGCACTGAAGATATAATGTGACATAATGTTGGCGGTCTGTTCGCTGTTACAAATCAGGACAGACAGTCTATCCTTGTGATCCACATATTGTGGTCGTGGTCCACTTAAGTTAACTGGACGCCAGCCAAAGTTGTAGTCCGAAGTGTCGTGTAGTAAACAATGTAGGTTGATGGAGAACATACAGAAGTCTAACATGAACTCGACACTGGACTCGCATTCGGGAGGACGACGATTCAAACCCGAGTCCCGCCATCCTGATTTAAGTTTTCCGTGGTTTCCATAAATCGCTCCAGGCAAGTGCCGGGATGGTTCCTTTGAAAGGGCACGGCCGACTTCCTTCCCCACAATTCCCTAATCCGGTGGGATCGGTGACTTCGCTGTTCGGTCCCCTCCCCCGTATCAACCAACCTGTCATGAGTTCGACTGTTCAAGTTAGACTCCTGTGCGCTCTACGTTAACCAGTACTGTTTACTACGTGACAAATGGTTCAAATGACTCTGAGCACTTTGGGACAACTTCAGAGGTCATCAGTCCTCTAGAACTTAGAACTACTTAAACCTAACTAACGAAGGACATCACTTATATCCATGCCCGAGGCAAGATTCGAACCTGCGAACGTAGCGGTCGCGCGGTTCCAGACTGCAGCGCCTAGAACCGCTCGACCACCCGGCCGGCTACTACGTGACACTTTGGACTGATGTCACCTTTTGTTACATGCGCTGAAGATGACTATGTAATACTTGAAATCTAGATCTGCTGTAGTAAAACGATAGATTTTGTTGTGGGTTGGCAGGAGAGCCAACACCGGGTACTACAGGAAGCCGAAAGGCACGCGTTTTAGCTCACGCAGGCTGGCGTGAGGTCCGGAACAGGACAAGGAAATTAGACTTTAGAAAAACGGACGTAGCTGGTGGAATACTTAACTTTAATTCATTAATGATGAACGTCGCTCTTGACGGTACATGATTACAGTATCAATAGTAACTGGTACTGGCGCCTTGCTAGGTCGTAGCAAATGACGTAGCTGAAGGATATGCTAACTATCGTCTCGGCAAACGAGAACGAATTTTGTCAGTGAACCATCGCTAGCAAAGTGGGTTGTACAACTGGGGCGAGTGCTAGGAAGTCTCTCTAGACCTGCCGTGTGGCGGCGCTCGGTCTGCAATCACTAATAGTGGCGACACGCGGGTCCGACGTATACTAACGGACCGCGGCCGATTTAAAGGCTACCACCTAGCAAGTGTGGTGTCTGGCGGTGACACCACATTCCTCCCCCGCAAATCGGCGCACGGTTGTGGCATAAGGCTTCCGCCCGCCGTGGGGAGGACCCCATGTTGACGTATGCGACGAGGTGGGGAGCCTAACAACAGGCGGGGCTGTGCCACCCGCACCCTGCCATTCGGACCGCGGGGAGCTAGGAAACGCCTGAAAACCTGCTCCAGGGTGCACGTCAACATGCGGTGTATGCGCCCGTAGAGAGACAGGAGGGGCCGAAGGGTCGACCTCCATCGGGCAGGGGCACACGACGGGCGAAGACGACATATGGTCCGGAGCGGGTAAGAGTTCCATGTCGGAGGACAACTGGTCACGGGAAGCGATTGGCGGCGCGTGACCCAGGGAGGCGCCCGGCGGTTGCAGCGATGCGTCCACTGCGGGCGTCGCCGGCGGGAGCACAGATGGCGGCGGCGGCGGTGGCGGCGGCAGCGCGTCGCCATGGGGCAAAATGGAAGGCAGCGTCGGTAACACCTGGGGTTCAAAAATGATTCAAATGGTTCTGAGCACTATGGGACTTAACTTCTGAGGTCATCAGTCCCCTAGAACTTAGAATTACTTAAACCTAACTAACCTAAGAACATCACACACATCCAAGCCCGAGGCAGGATTCGAAACTGCAACCGTAGCGGTCGCGCGGTTCCAGACTGTAGCGCCTAGAACCGCTCGGCCACTCCGGCCGGCCAACACTTGGGGCTGAGGCGAGCCAGTAGATGGGTCCCCAGGGCGCTGACCGGACGGCACCGTCGCCGAAAGCAGACGGGGAGCGGCAGATCCCGTGCGACGACAGAGGCGCAGCTGATTGAGATGCCGACGCACCTAACCAGAGGCCCCCAAAACCAGATACATAGCACGGCCGAGGCAGCGAAGAATGCGCCCTTCGAGCCAACGCCGTGAACCTCGATAGTTGCGGTAGTAGACAACGTCGCCTGGGGCAAAAGCAGGTGTCTGCCGCTGCACAGGAACCTGATGCGGCGGATGTAGCAAAGACATCAAGGTTCGATGAGGGCGACCGTGGAGCAACTCAGCTGGCGAGCGACCATCTCGGGGCTGAGAGCAATACGAGGACAAAAAGAGCAATAACGCGTCCTTCCGAGAATGCGACTCTTTCAAATTCAACATCTGTGACTTGAAAGTCCTGACCAACCGTTCAGCGGTACCGTTTGACCGTGACGAAAACGGCGCGGACGTCAGATGTTTAATACCATTGGCCTTGCAGAATGACTGAAATTCTGCGGACATGAATTGTGGGCCATTGTCGGAAACAATAGTCTGTGGAAGACCTTCAATGCAAAAGATAGCGGATAACGCTTGGATGGTGGCAGATGACGTCGTGGAAGACATCCAGACAACAAAAGGAAAATTACTGAATGAATCTACCACAACCAACCATCGAGCATTCCAGAATGGACCAGCAAAATCGATGTGTAAGCGTTGGCAAGGGGAAGTGGCTTTTGGCCATGCAAAGAATTTCCACGGTGGTGCTGATTGTTGTTCAGCACACACCATGCAAGAAAAGCGCACATTCGTAATCGCGGCATCGATTCCGAACCCAAGTACAGTGCTGACGAGCAAGTTGTTTCGTTCTCACTATACCCCAATGTCCTTGGTGGAGAAGCTGTAAGACAGAGGACTGTAACGAACGTGGGACCACGACCCTGGACTGATCATTATCAGAACACAACAGGAGAACACCACGTCGAGCAAAAAGTCTCTCCTTGTGAGCAAAAAATCGGCGTACCAACGGATCCCCGATCCGTGACTTTGACAAGGGCCATTGCGTAGCAACAAAACGCAGAACGGTAGCAAGGACAGGGTCGGCAGCTGTGGCTGTAGCTACACGACGAAAATCAATCGGAAACGATTCGATCACGTCATCGGTTTCCGAATCAATGAACATGCAAGCAAGTTCGGAGGAATCGAATGCTCTAGCCTCAACAACAGGCAAACGGGACAACGCATCGGTGTTTCCGTGCTTAGCAGTGGACCGATACAAGATATCGTAGCGGTACTGCGAGAGGAAAATAGACCAGCGAATGAATTTCTGCGCTGTACGTGGAGGTACAGACTTGGTCGGAAGAAAAAGCGATGTCAAAGGTTTGTGGTCTGTGATGATGGTAAAGTGACGACCATACAAGAAATCATGAAACTTTGTAACACCAAATACGAGAACCAATGCTTCTTTCTCGATCTGTGAATAATTTCTTTGCGCAGACGAGAGCAATTTGGACGCAAAGGCAATAGGGCGATCGTGCGAACCATCTTTGTGCGCAAGCACAGCACCGATCCCGAAATGCGATGCATCTACCATCAACAAAAGGGGCTTCCGGGGATCGAATGGCGTAAGACAAGTATTGGAAAGCAACGCCGATTTCAACTGGCGAAAGGCGCGTTCGCATTCCGTCGTCCAGACGAACGGAACACGTTTACGGCGTAAGCGATGAAGCGGAGCTGAAATGGAAAAGGCGTGGGGAACATAGCGATGGTAATAGTGAATTTTGCCCAGCACACTCTGCAGCTGCTTCAAATTCTGCGGCGAAGGCAAGTCTTGTATGGCACGGAGGTGCTCTGGACTGGGATGTATGCCTTGGGCATTGGGTACATGTCCCAGGTAGGGTAAGTCACGAGCAAAAAACACACATTTGTCCTTCCGCAAGCGAAGACCATTTTGTCGCAAGACCTGAAATAATGTTTTGAGATTGGCTAAATGTTCTTCTTCCGTCTTTCCGGAGATCACAATATCATCCAGATAGTTTGCTGCAGTAGGGACCGACGCACAAACAGTTTGTAGATATTGCTGAAACAATGCAGGGGCGGATGCACACCCAAATGGCAGTCGTTTGAATCGATACAAACCAAGATGCGTGTTAACCACCAAAACGCGCTGGGATTCTTCGTCCACCGGTATTTGCAAGTACGCATCTGCTAGGTCCAACTTCGAAAACTATTTACCCGGGCACAGTTTGTCAAAAAGATCTTCCGGGCGGGGTAAAGGAAAAGTTGCAATCACTAGTTGTGGATTCACTGTTGCCTTGAAGTCCACACAAAGTCTCAATTTTCCGGAAGGTTTTGACAAAATTACTGAGGGTGATGCCCAGAGAGAAGCCTGCACACGTTCAATTACACCTTGTGATTCCAAATCGTGTAATGTTTTTGCGACCTCATCACGCAATGCGTGGGGAACATTGCGCGCTCTGAAAAATTTCCGTTGCGCGTTTACTTTCAGTTCCAAATGTGCTTTATAGTTCTTAGCGAAACCGGGGCTCTGTGCAAAAATGTCTGCAAATTCTTCACATAGACGAGAAACACTGGCTGAAGGCACAGTCTGGTTCACTGATAGGACCTGATTTACTACAGACAAGTTAAACAACTGAAATAAATCGAAACCAAACAAGTTCACTGCAGAAGAAGAACGAAGGACGTAAAATGACACAAGTTTTGTTTGTCCCTTGTATGTTGCAAGAAGGCTGCACTGTCCTAACACAGGGAGCTCGTGACCTGAATAGGTAGTTAACAGTTGCGGCACGCAACGGAGGTGTGCCCAGCAGTTTGTAAGTGCCTTTATTGATCAGTGAAACTGCAGCTCCGGTATCGAGCTGAAATGGTATCACTTTGCCGTTAATGTCCAAGTTCACAAAAAGTTTATTGTCCTGCTGGCGACAAGAGCGAGTGTGTCTTCCAGCGTGAACTGACACTGGTACAAAA
The DNA here is from genome assembly GCF_021461385.2 of Schistocerca piceifrons. Classification (NCBI taxonomy): domain Eukaryota; kingdom Metazoa; phylum Arthropoda; class Insecta; order Orthoptera; family Acrididae; genus Schistocerca; species Schistocerca piceifrons. Next base: position 730,307,690 of record NC_060149.1, on the reverse strand, counting down.
TCACTTGCGACTTGACGGGAGTGCCGGTGATGTCGACGCACACTATTTGTGGGACGAGCACAGTCACTGTTAGAGAGAGTGGCACTGGGTGGAGTGGCATGAACTATATGAATTTCCATGGGCGAAGTGTCGCGAGCCTTAGTATCCTTGGTTCGATTCCGATTCCAGCGCGAACCAAAGGGTCTGGAATGGTTTTGAGCTTCCGATCGGAGCTTTTTCTGGCAAACACTTCGAACATGTCCTTTTTTAGTACAGTTATAGCAAATAGCTTGGCGTGACAGGCAATTCTCACGCGAATGTCTAGTAGCAGACCGCGATCATGATTTTAGCACTGCATTTGCTTGCCGGCATGGTACACGTGGCTGAGAGCCTGTCGGCAGTGGTGCGGTCAGGCGCGAGGACTGTTTACTGTTCCGTGCAGCTCGCGCGGCGGGCCGGTTAACCTGACAAAATGGTTCAGATGGCTCTGAGCACTATAGGACTTAACATCTGTGGTCATCAGTCCCCTAGAAATTAGAACTACTTAAACCTAACTAACCTAAGGACATCACACACATCCATGCCCGAGGCAGGATTCGAACCTGCGACCATAGCAGTCGCGCGGTTAACCTGACACACGGGTGGTGAAGTTTCAAATGATCCCTGAGCAAAGTCAAGTGTGTCCTGCCAATCCAGTATGTCCATCACTTGTTTTAAAATCTGTTCCCGTATACGAACATCAGAAACGTTCTGTGCAATTGCATCACGTACCATAGTATCTGAATAAGGGAGTCCACATTGACACTCAAAAGCACAATCCCTAGTAAGGCCTTGCAAGGTTGCAACCCACTCCCGATTAGTCTGACCTGCCGTACGTTTTGTACGAAAGAAGGTATACCGTTTGGCAACAATGTTGACTGAGTCTTTGAAATATGCATCTAATGCAGACAAAATTTCGTCGTAGGACAGAGTTGCTACGTCGCGTCGGGGAAATAATTTGACTATCACACGGTACGTTTGTACCCCGACGGAGGAAAGGAGAAAAGGCTGCCGCTCGTTACCTTGAATTCTGTAGGCGGCGAGATGGAATCCAAATTGGCGTGACCACTCCGTCGAGCTTTCCAGTGCAGCATCAAAAGGACGAAAAGGTGGTGCAACTGCGTTTTGTGGCTGCGTTAGCGGTGGAGCGGCGGCTGCCGCGTCGTTTTGCATTGCACGTTGACCCTGGACGAGCTGTCCAAGGCCTGCGTCTGCTGATTCTGTAAGCGATAAAATTCGAACAGTACATCTGGAGATGGTGGCGAAGCCATTACACAAGTAAATCAGGGCAGTATAGTTACGAACACTGTGTTGCCTCGTCACCAATGTTGTGGGTTGGCAGGAGAGCCAACACCGGGTACCAGAGAAAGCCGAAAGGCACGCGTTTTAGCTCACGCAGGCTGGCATGAGGTCTGGAACAGGACAAGGAAATTAGACTTTAGAAAAACGGACGTTGCTGGTGGAATACTTAACTTTAATCCATCAATGATGAGTGTCACTCTTGACGGTACATGATTACAGTATCAATAGTAACTGGTACTGGCGCCTTGCTAGGTCGTAGCAAATGACGTAGCTGAAGGCTATGCTAACTATCGTCTCGGCAAATGAGGGCGTATTTTGTCAGTGAACCATCGCTAGCAAAGTCGGCTGTACCACTGGGGTGAGTGCTAGGAAGTCTCTCTAGACCTGCCGTGTGGCGGCGCTCGGTCTGCAATCACTAATAGTGGCGACACGCGGGTCCGACGTATACGAACGGACCGTGGCTGATTTAAAGGCTACCACCTAGCAAGTGTGGTGTCCGGCGATGACACCACAGATTTCGCTATCGACTGCTGTTCTTTTCTACACCCTCCAGAGCTGAGAATGTTTTATGCAATAATGTCGTCGCCTAAGTATTCTGAATTTACATAACCATTCACTTGAACTCACGTATGTTATTAGTTGCGTCGAATATTCGTGTATATTGATGGAATGAAGCGCCTGCAGCCGCGATTTCGTAAAAAGTTCGTCATTATTTCGGATATCAGTGCCGAACTTCAGACTGCTGGCTTCATGTCTATTGATAATGCACGGCTTAGCGACGTGGCTGCTGCTGTTATGCGCTCAAATTTTCGACTCCTTAGAGTTCCTTAGGCTAGAGGATTATTCAGGCAAACACGTTCGAAGCATTAAAGAAACGAACGAGGTCTACCCGCCCGTCGCCCCTCACACACACACACACACACACACACACACACACACACACACACACACATACAGAGAGAGAGAGAGAGAGAGAGAGAGAGAATGGTTCAAATGACTCTGACATGGGAACCTCCCCATCGCACCCCCCTCATATTTAATTCTAAGTTGGCACAGTGGATAGACCTTGAAAAACTGAACACAGATCAGTCGAGAAAACAGGAAGAAGTTGTGTGGAACTATGAAAAAAATAAGCAAAATATACGAACTGAGTAGTCCATGCGCAACATAAGCAATATCTATGACAAGTTGAGCCCAGGAGCGCCGTGGTCATGTGGTTAGCGTGAGCAGCTGCGGAACGACAGGTCCTTGGTTCAAATCTTCCTTCGCGTGGAAATTTTAATTTTTTGTTTTCAGTTTGTGTCACAAAGTCTTATGTTTTCATCCCTTTTTTGGGAGTGATTATCACATCCAGAAGAAAACCTAAATCGGGAAAGGTAGAAGAATCTTTTTACCCATTCGCCAAGTGTACAAGTTAGGTGGGTCGACAACATATTCCTGTCATGTGACGCACATGCCGTCACCAGTGTCGTATAGAATATATCAGACGTGTTTTCCTGTGGAGGAATCGGTTGACTTATGACCTTGCGATCAAATGTTTTCGGTTCCCATTGAAGAGGCACGTCCTTTCTTCGACTAATCGCACGGTTTTGCGGTGCGGTCGCAAAACACAGACACTAAACTTATTACAGTGAACAGAGACGTCAATGAACGAACGGACAGATCATAACTTTACGAAAATAAAGAAAGTAAACTTATAACTCCAGGGATGACTTGAACCAAGGACCTCTCGTTCCGTAGCTGCTCACGCTAACCACGAGACCACGGCGCACGTACGCTTAGATTATCCTTGATGTTGCCTATCCTGCGCATGGACTACTCACTTTGTATATTTTGCTTATTTTTTCATAGTTCCACACAACTTCTTCCTGTTTTCTCGATTGATCTGTGTTCAGTTTTTCAAGGCCTATCCACTGCGCCAACTTATAACTAAATCTGAGGGGTGTGCGATGGGGAGGATCCCTTGTGAGCAGTATGGGACTTAACGTCTCAGGTCATCAGTCCCCTAGAACTTAGAACTGCTTAAACCTAACTAACCTAAGGACATCACACACATCCATGCCCGAGGCAGAATTCGAACCTGCGACGTAGCGGTCGCGCGGCTCCAGACTGTAGCGCCTAGAACCGCTCGGTCACTTCGGCCGGCAGAGAGAGAGAGAGAGAGAGAGAGAGAGAGAGAGATTGTGTATCGCATGGAAAAGTGGGCAATAAATGCACAAAAACAGTTATTCATTAAATAGAGACGATTTTTTTTATGAGTGAAGGACTTTTTGCGGTTTGTGTCATCAGTGCACGCGCCAAGTTCGTCCGTATAAACGTTGCCAATGGGGGTAATAAAAGAAAATGAAAAGAGAACGGTCAGCAGTATTAATTCCATCTGCCTCAGGGCGAGAGCAGATCGAGCCAGCTTTGCGAGGGAAAGGAAATGGTTTTCCTCTCTGCCAAGAATATGGAAAAATGGGTAACAGTGCTGATAGAGCAGGAGCCGCAGATGCAATTCGCTGCGCATATATCCGCAAGCATATTGTTTTGATTTTCATTTTTATGACTGCATGTATATGCAGCAGCTTTGAGTCGTATTATTTTTTATACCACACGTGTGGAACACTCGATGCAATTGAGCATGCCCATTCGTTCCATTTCTAGGCCTCGTTCATCGCTAGAAAACGTACTACGAATTGTGGGAAGTTTAGTATACATCGATGCAGCGTCGTGTGTATTTCGACACAGAGAAATCGCTTACCCATTCAGCAGTGGCCGATATCGTCAACAAGAAGAGGAACGACCTCTGAAACAACTGGCGCAGCGTAAACTCTGCTGAGAAAGTGAAAAGGTGGCCGCAATCTTGTTTTCATACCATGAAAGTTTCATTCAGGATTACCAACCCATCAGCATGAGTGCAGCTAAGCTGTGAGGGTGCCGCTCTTCATGTAATCCCAACGTTTCACTATAGTGCACCGATTTCGTCAAGGCTATCGAAACTTGAATTCAAAGCAAAGGAGTTCACCAGAAAAATTAATGTTGACCAAAATGAGCAGTGCAGAATGTAACTGACTACAGTGCAGCTGAAATATGTGTTGTCTGTATTGGTCATTAACGGCATACTCTTTTATTTGAAACAATCATTATCAGTGGTTTCACATTTCATCACTATTGCAAATAGATTTCCGTAGTATTTTACCTCCACTATTGTATTTGTTTGTCAATGTTTCACGATTTAGAACAGTGCATTTTATATGTTAATTTCCTCATTAGTTTCATTTGTACGTTGGATTCTCTGAAACATCACGTTTCTATTACTACATGATCTAAGGCGCTGTAGTCATGGGGTGTGCGGCTGGTCCTGGCCTAGGTTCGAGTCCTCCCTCGGGCATGGGTGTGTGTGTTTGTCCTTAGGATAATTTAGGTTAAGTAGTGTGTAAGCTTAGGGGCTGATGACCTTAGCAGTTAAGTCCCATAAGATTTCACACATTTTACTGTATGATCTTTGTTATACAAAAATTATTTTCATGCACCATGGCGGGACTGTAACAACGATCAAGTACACATTTTAGAGTGCAACACGGCATTTGATCGTCCTTTGTCTGTGTGGCGGTTATTAATAGAGAAATTTTGGAAATTTGAGTGCGGAGTATGCCTACTATTTCTGTGGATGTAGTCATGTCGTGTTGCGTGATTAGTTGGCGTTGACCGTTTTGTTAATAAAAAGGGGAGGAATTATATGTGCAGGCAAAAGAGTGAGAGAAAGACTGGATGAACGGGTATTTTTCACTATGTGTGTATCCAGTTTGAGCAACGAATTGTTGGTATATTAACAGATTCCTCCGTCGCATCGTGGTAAAACAGTTTCATATCTACCGCTGGAAAGTACACAATTTTGTTTCATTCTCCATTTATAGCTATAAACTGCAAACCATCTTACGGTGGGTGGCGGAGGGTTCTTCGCTTTCCAATGTAATTTCTCCTTTTCTTATTTATTCGGCGAATTGAATTTTAAGAGTAAACTGTTCCGTGATGCGTAACGCGTCCATTTTAGCATATCCCACTGGAGTTTAATCAACATTTTTGTGACGTTCTCACGATTATTAAACGTATCCATGACAAAACCTGCCAGATTTCTCTGGTTCTTCTCTATCTAATTTATTAACTCAACTTGGCAAGAATCCCAAAATGATGAGCAAAAGCCAGAACCGGTAGACCGAGGTTTTTTTAAGCTGCATCTTTGATGGATGAATTACATTCGCTATCATCGGAATGTATACCTCTCCTTTTCTTTAACATAAGTTTGCCTCCTGATGAGAGTAGAGAATTGAAAAGCGAGAACGTAAGCACATTATCCAGTAATCCAAGAGGCACATTGCAAGCCATTGGATACAACAAACGCATTAATACTAACACAACTTGAACGGCACTCTGCCTCATCAAGATAAATGTGCGTCTCATGGGAGGAGGATTGTGTCCTCAGCATCCAAAGACCTGTGCGTAGCCTTAAAAATGAGTAAGCTGCGTAGGAGCGTTACATTATAGACGGGACTGTGTGGCCGCCATAGTGACGTCCAAATAGTCCGTATAAGCCTACTTAACGCTTACAGGGAGCACAGAATTGCTGCTACCTGCTCTAACCAGAATAATTAGTTGCGAGAAGATACAAATAAATATTCACGTTTTACAAATTAACACATTAGATTTCTGAACCAATGTAACCTGGCAGAGGAATCAAAAAATAGACCACCTGTGTAAAGAGGAGCTCTATATCCCACAAAAGAGACGGTTGTATACACGACGTGTGACCCACGTAATCGAGAGACATGCCAACGCCATGTCGGCCTAATTGTAGCCGAACCTGCAACTCTACAATTATGCAGTCTTCGCGTGACGACCGCTGATCTCAGCAGGTTGGTTCTCTTTACGCAGTGTTCGCATGGTATCAGATGATCTGTGGAACTTGTAAGCCACGTTATGCGCCCATGGATTAATTTCCTATTCATCGTATGAACGGCTTCGTGACGTAACCTAGTGAATGGCGAACGAGGTACGTTATTTTGATATTCAGTGGAAAAATGGGTATTAAAGGTACGCAATAGACCTGGCCTGTTATACATGAACGTTGATCAAAGTGACTGTGACACAAAAGAGAATATATGTGACTGCGAAATACTGTGCACTACATACTAGGTATTCACAAACCATGACTTCCGGCTTCAGTACAGTATGAAGTCACCAATTCTTGCAATCTGAAGCTCTAGAAATCATGACAGGTTATTAAAGAGGGCCGGCATTTGTTCCTGGAGATTTCTCTGCATTTACTTATGCGCAAGCACACACAGCAGCAACACTGGTTGCTGGCAATGCCGAACAAGTTTAGCAACAATGCTTTGACGAATCTGTTGGTGTTCGTTCTTGCTTTTCCGGGATTCTTTCTTCAAATTACTAATCACTTCTGCAGTCATTAGCCCTATTTGCGGTATAGTCTCTTATTATGCTTTCATGTGCCCACCCCACGTGCCAAGGCTATAGTTCATAATTACAACATTTTGTCCATTTGTGTTGTTGTTGTGGTCTTCAATCCAGAGACTGGTTTGATGCAGCTCTCCATGCTACTCTAACCTGTGGAAGCCTCTTCATCTCCGAATAACTACTGTAACTTACATCCTTTGAATCTGCTTAGAGTATTTATCTCTTGGTCTTTCTCTGCGATTTTTACCTTCCACAGTTCCCTCCGATACTAAGTCGGTGATCCCTTGATGCCTCAGAACGTGTCCTATCAACCGTACCCTTCTTCTAGACAAGTTGTGCCACAGATTCCTCTTCTTCCCAATTCTAGTCAGTACCTCCTCATTAGTTACGTGATCTACCAATCTAATCTTCAGCATTCTTCTGTAGCACCACATTTCGAAAGCTTCTATTCTCTTCTTGTCTAATCTGTTTATTGTCCATGTTTCACTTCCATACATGGCTACGCTCCATACAAATACCTTCAGAAAAGACTTCCTGACACTTAAATCTATACTTCATGTCAACATATTTCTCCTCTTCAGAAACGCTTTCATTGCCTGTCCCTGTCCATTTATTAAATGTTTATATGCTTGGTTTCAGTAAATAATTCATTTCATCTGCTGTCTTGTGGCAATAAACCAAATTGTTCTAGTGATATTTGAATACGTTCACTAATATGCCCTCGCGAGTTTTGGTACCTATACTTTCATGGTTTACTGGGCCATTCCAAATAGATTTTATTTAATAAGACGTTACCCATTGCGTGATGTTGTTTCTCTTAAATTTGTGTTATTATATGGGGAGCTTGCCATCCCTATAGATCATCAGAAATCACACCTGTACCATCTTAGGAGTACGCTAATCAGCTCAAATGACACCTCACAATACGTGGAGAAGTACTGCCTCAGCTGTCAGGTCTTGTGAATGGGCCACTATCAAGGAAGGAAGGAACGAAGGAAGATTGGGTTTAACGTCCCGTCAACATCGAGGTCATTAGAGACGGAGTAAAAGCTCGGATTGTGTCAAGGATGGGGAAGGGAATTGGTCGACTCTGACAGGTGACACGTACGTAAGCATCCTGTCTGATCACCTGCATCCATTCATGTCCATTGTGCATTTCGACGGACTTGGGCAATTCCAGCAGGACAATTCGAGACCTCACACGTCCAGAATTGTTACAGAGTGGCTCCAGGAACACTCTTCTGAGTTTAAACACTTCCGTTCGCAACCAAACTCCCCAGATATGAATATTATTGAGCATATCTGGGATGATTTGGAACGTGCTGTTCATACGAGATCTCAACCCCCTCATAATCTTACGGATTTATGGACAGCCCTGCAGGATTCATGGTGTCACTTCCACCCATCAGTACTTCCAGACATTAGTCGAGTCCATGCCTCGTCATGCTGCGGCACTTCTGTGTACTCGTGGGGGCGCTACACGATATTAGGCTGGTGTACCAGTTTCTTTTGGTCTTCTGTGTATATTTATCAGGTTCCATGTGACCATGCAAGGTAAAGCTGCTTGATCATGGTACTAGTCAGCAAAGAAACTGAATAATTAATAAATCACAAAAATTTGTGAGATAATAGACAAATAAATACATTACAAACAATTGTTCTGAACTACGGATTAGAAGTGCTGTACAGAATAAGAGGCCTGTGCCTCCTTTTTCTTGGATTTTAATTTTTGGAGTTCAAAATTCAGCTTTTTTCAGTTGGGCTGGACGACAACTAAAAATCAGATCTGCTGAATAGTGGACAACTTTCTGTACAATGCTTAAGTGCTATCGAAGTGCGCCCTTCAAGAATTTCGCGGACTGACGCTGCAGAACAATCTAATAACCTTCTTCTTGGCGAAGAGTATTCTAGTCCTAATAACTGAAGATGGTCAATTTCCCTGACTCTTTGCCACTTTGAGACAGTAAAATTTTGCTTCCGTGTCATGAAATGTATGCCGTGCGTTTTGTTGCTGTTAAGTTTTAATCTGTTAGCTTTCAGCTGATGTAACAGACTATCCTATTAAATAAATTTATTTTACGTACCACGTCTTTCTTTCCAAAGAGAGAAATTTTTGATTGATCTGTCTTAAGTGGCAAATCATTGACATGTCAGAAAAAGCAGAACAGAACGCTGTGTCACCCGCACTTTACATGATTCCTGTGTTTCATGTTTGTTGACACTAGAAAACAATTTCACAATTTCCTGCCTCCTACTTTCCAGATATGTAGTGAACCACCGTTGAACTTTTTCCCTGATCCCCCAGTGTTCCATATTATGCAAAAATGTTGCATGAGCCATACAATAAAATGATTTTTTTGAAATAAGACAGTACCTACTGTCCTCAACCTATCGTTTACCACTGAAAGTGCCTCAGATACAAAATAATAAATTACAGCTTATTAATTTCTTATTCTTTCAGAGACTGTTTAGTCGTTCAGAATCACCCTATATAAATGAAAGAATTTCCCATAATATTGTCTTCTATTTTTATTGTTTTTCGAAACTGGAGATACTTCTGCTGCACGCTGTATCTACCCGTAGAGTAGATGCGATTTGCGATGTTTAATTTCAGTATATTATAGCACACAGAGCTGAGTCGAAGGAGGGCAGTTCATCTCTGTAGCAACGACCACATAAATTGATGTACAGATAGGAAAATTATATAGCTTGAAACATACATAGAGCAACTAAAGTGGCGATTACTAAGTTATTTCACTTTTCCCATATACCATTATTCAGGTAACTTCCCATCTGTAAAGAACACCGAAACTTCCAGACCTTGCCTTAGATCCCGTGATACATACGACTTCACATTGCCTGTAAACAGTGTCTTAATTTATTAGGTGTGGCACTTGTGTGGTGTTTGCTGTTAAAACAGCTGCTGAGGCAGACGGTGATGTGCGAGCAGGGTAACGAAAGGGTTGATCGCAAATGGGAGTGATCGGTGTTGACGGGCCGCGCAGCGAAATGCGAGTGTTTGGACAGCGGTGTCTCGGAGACGGGAGGGACTGATGCGAGCCTCCGAAATAAGCGCTCCAGCTGCGCACAGCCCGCCCAGCCGGCGAAGCCAAAACTCTCGCTACAAGAGGCAGCACGCATCTCAACACTTAACCCTTTGTTTACGAGACTCAAATCCTTCTTAGAATTATTTTCTTAGCATAGGTGCAAACAAATCTATTTCTAGTTAACGTATGTATGCCCATTTTCAGAAAAAAGTGTTTTACAGCGAAACCTTTGTTAAACCAAGAATGGTTTCGTTGTTTTTGTAGTCTGCAAAAAGTTTTTAATATTACTCGTGCTGAGTCCGACACCAGTGGCCTGGCTAATGGACTTGGTACGATAGAGGTGTCCCACCGTACTATACAGGGTGTTACAAACAGGTACGGTCAAACTTTCAGGAAACATTCCTCACACACAAAGAAAGAAAATATGTTATGTGGACATGTGTCCGTAAACGCTTACTTTCCATGTTAGAGCTCATTTTATTACTTCTCTTCACCGAGCGAGGTGGCGCAGTGGTTAGCACACTGGACTCGCATTCGGGAGGACGACGGTTCAATCCCGTCTCCAGCCATCCAGATTTAGGTTTCCCGTGATTTCCCTAAATCGTTTCAGGCAAATGCCGGGATAGTTCCTTTGAAAGGGCACGGCCGATTTCCTTCCCAATCCTTCCCTAACCCGAGCTTGCGCTCCGTCTCTAATGACCTCGTTGTCGACGGGACGTTAAACACTAACTACCACCATTACTTCTCTTCAAATCCCATTAATCATGGAATGGAAACACACAGCAACAGAACGTACCAGCGTGACTTCAAACACTTTGTTACAGGAAATGTTCAAAATGTCCTCCGTTTTAGCGAGGATACATGCATCCACCCTCCGTCGCATGGAACCCCCTGATGCGCTGATGCAGCCCTGGAGAATGGCGTATTGTATCACAGCCGTCCACAATACGAGCACGAAGAGTCTCTACATTTGGTACCGGGGTTGCGTAGACAAGAGCTTTCAAATGCCCGTATAAATGAAAGTCAAGAGGGTTGAGGTCAGGAGAGCGTGGAGGCCATGGAATTGGTCCGCCTCTACCAATCCATCTGTCACCGAATCTGTTGTTGAGAAGCGTACGAACACTTCGACTGAAATGTGCGGGAACTCCAACGTGCATGAACCACATGTTGTGTCGTACTTGTAAAGGCACATGTTCTAGCAGCACAGGTAGAGTATCCCGTATGAAATCATGATAACGTGCTCCATTGAGCGTAGGTAGAAGAACATGGGGCCCAATCAAGACATTGCCAACAATGCCTGCCCAAACGTTCACAGAAAATCTGTGTTGATGACGTGATTGCACAATTGCGTGCGGATTCTCGTCAGCCCACACATGTTGGTTGTAAAAATTTACAATTTGATCACGTTGGAATGAAGCCACATCCGTAAAGAGAACATCTGCACCGAAATGAGTATTGACACATTGTTGGATGAGCCATTCGCAGAAAGTTACCCGTGGAGGCCAATCAGCTGCTGATAGTGCCTGCATACTCTGTACATGGTACGGAAACAACTCGCTCTCCCTTAGCACTCTCCATACAGTGACGTGGTCAACGTTACCTTGTACAGTAGCAACTTCTCTGACGCTAACATTAGGGTTATCGTCAACTGCACGAAGAATTTTTAACACCCAATATAATGACGCCTTCTTGATGTTTCCTTTGCAAGCATATCTGCACTTGATGCTGAAGAACACACCGTGCTTCCAAAATCCCTGCAATGGCTGCAACTCCAATATACTTCCAACTCACTCTGTCTTTCACTGAATATTACACTGGCGTTAACTTATTTCACGTCAAGAAAACACCGCGTCATGAGGTGCCACCATTTCACTTTCACTGTAGCTGTAGCTGTCATAGATTAGTGCCTTTTGATCAGTTGGCAACTCATCCAGTAGCATCTAGCACGTCACAGGTCAGGTTAGCAGCATGCAGGTCCCATGACTCCATCGTTGAGAAGAGGAGATGTTTGAACCTTACTTACAGTGGTTACAGACTAAAACCAAACCGCACATTATCCTGTTTAATAAGAAAGCTGGCTCATAATAATGACTTGCGGCCTACAAAACTCAATTTTAAAGCACATTATCGTTTACCATCGTGAAAAAACGGTGTTTTTTGAAACAGAAACAAGAAACAAATGAGGGACAGCAGAGTAAGGAGGTATAGTGGTAATCTCAAAGCCAGGAAGGTGGTGCTATTGAAGATGGACACTAAATGTAGGTAGCTACCAGCCAACACAATACTCCGCTATCACACTACTGGTAAGGCACATAGGCGACCTAAAGAAAAAACGTGGCTTCGTACAGCAATCACTGGTAAACAAAGCGTGAAAAAGAGACTTTGGCTCACATTATTCTACAAGCTTTTGCTTATTTATTGGGAAAAACTGCAGTGTTTATGGATTGTGCCGTTGTCAACATTTATATCTGTTTGTTATGTAGCCGGCCAACCCGCCAATTTTTTAAAGAATATTTCTGCAGTTTTTGTCATTGAAGCATAAGTGTTGTGTAAGTCCCTTACTTGACACGCTAGTAGGGTTAAACATTTTATTAGAACTGTAGCCATTCTCAGAGTTTCGGAGCCTCTGCCTGCCTGCAGCTGTCCATATGGCGTTGGTTCCTTGTAGTCAAGCAATGGAGCTGCGACTCGTTGAAAAGTCTATATGTTTACGTTAGCAAAGCCTTACAGTAATCCAAATCCAGGAGCCAAGAATATTTTTATGAACACTTGCGGGGAAGCCTCTAAATACTCTTGATGATACATATTGTTTAATTTGTTAATCAGAAGAATGAATATCTTACGTCCGAAAACAACTGAGTGAGGCTGGAGATGCATGGTAAACCAGTAAATACTGTATTTCGTGTGCTGAAATTGTTCAGTTCGTGCTAGCATGTTAACAAAGCCACTCCTCCGTGATCTCACAGATTTGCAGTTGCATAGCTCAAGGGCAAAATGAGAAGTTATTAGTGAGCGTCGTAGTGCACTTGGACGCTGAAATAGTTTAGGAAACCTTTACAAGATGTTCATTTCCCCATCACAGACTCTGTAAAAAACTTTTGCGTGTGTTAGTACAATTACATACAGGGTGAAACGTATTTAAACCGACAAACTCTGGGAAGTTGTAGGGGACATCAAAACAAATATTTTTCCCCAATGTTATTTTTTCCTATGAGGTGTATTTAAACCGGTAGAGGAAGATTTCTCTGGTGGTAAATTAATTAAACCAACAAACACTTTTCCATTTTTTTATGACCAAGCGACAACACATTAACACAACCTAATTTCAGTTACAGTAGATTTTCAAAAATGCCTCCATTGACAAGTAAACAAAGGTTACACCGTCGGATCATGTTCTGTCTGACACCGGCAAAAACCCCAGGAGTATCCTGAATTGTTCCTGATGCTGCTACTATCAGGGCAACAAGATCCTCTTCTGGTGCAATATGAGTTGTGTAAACAAGGTCGCGCATCTCTCCCCACACAAAAAAGTCCAGAGGGGACACATCTGGGGATCGAGCAGGCCATAGTACAGGACCACTTCTGCCAATCCATGTTTCTGGGAACCGTTGGTCCAGGAATCGACGCACACGACGACTGAAATGTACCGGTGACCCGTCATGTTGGAACCACATGCGCTGTCTTGTAGGGAGCGGGACATCTTCCAGCAATGCTGGCAATGCTCTGGCGAAAAAATTGTAATTGTGCCTGCCACTTAATGGCCTAGGTAGCAGATACGGCCCAATTAAACAGTCCCCAACAACACCGACCCACACATAAACGAAGAATCGCACTTGATGAGCGCTAGTAACTCTGGCATGTGGGTTATCCTCACTCCAAACTTGCGAATTGTGCATGTTGAAGACTCCATCACGCCCGAACGTTGTTTCATCGGTAAACAACACAGAGGATGGAAATGTAGGATGCATTTCACACTGTTCCAGGTACCACTGCGAAAACTGTGCTCTGGGTGAATAATCAACTGGTTCCAGGTTGTGGACACGCTGTATGTGACATGGACGTAACAATTGCTCTCGAAGGACTGTTCTTACATTCGTCTGACTCGTCCCCATGTTACGTGCAACTGCATGAGTGCTGATTGAAGGATCCCGCTCCACATGCTGCAAGACAGCTTCCTCAAATTGCGGCGTTCTTACCGTGCGACGGCGTCCCTGTCCAGGTAATCTGCCAAATGACCCGGTCTCACGCAGACGTTGGTACGCAGCAGCAAAGGTCGTATGATGCGGGATCGGCGATTAGGATAGTGTTGTTGATAAATCCACTGTGCAGCTCGTCCGTTGTGGTGCGCTACGTAGTACGCACGAACCATATCAGTGTACTCACTCCAGGTGTATCGCTCCATTAGTAAACAGAGACAATGCACTACTACACTGGTGGACAGCAGTTGCCTACAACTGAAGAGCGTAATACGCCCTCTAACAACCAAAGATCGTAATACGCCCTCTAACAACTGAAGAACGTAATACGGCCTCCACCGATTTAAATAAACCTCATTGGGAAAAATGACATTAGGGAAAAATATTTGTTTTTATGCCCCCTACAACCTCCCAGAGTTCGTCGGTTTAAATACTTTTCACCCTGTATAGGTGACACCAAATTTCCAGGGTATGTAGTGAGTATTCGAGCTACAAAGTTTCATATGCTGCAGCTACCTGAGTGCACTTGAAATCAATGGGCACATGCGCCTTGTCAAAAACAGTCCAGTCCATCCACGACATAAACATTTTTCTGTTACATTCCCGTTGTGTACCAGTGCCTTCAGGAATTTGGAAATGTGGGGTCTTGCCCACTCGTCGCTAATAGGGTGCGTAAGGGATGCAGCGTTCTCGGAATGCTATACAGCAATTCAAACAAATAACATTAGTAGTTTTATTTGTAGAAAGCAAATTGACAATACTTAACTTCGATTACAGCAAATGTCGCTAGCAAGAGGCGACACGAAAACAGTGAAGTTCTTGCTACACACAAAGTCCTAGTAAGCGCGTGATACGGATCACGACAATCTGATAGCGTAGCACGCATGTCCGTTGCAGACTGGGCCGGTCTGAGCGGCCGTTGCTAGCAGGAGCGGCGCTTATATTCACTTCTTCCGGGTGTCGCTCTTGGCGCAGCGCGGTCCAATTCCGCGCACCATTGGCCAATGTTTCCTCACCGCCTTCTCTGGTCTTGCGTACCGCATCTTCGTTCCGGCGCTTGAGGTTAAGCCAGAACAGGAAAGACGTGCAAAATATGTACTGTATCACAGTATAAATTCCAGTGATCTCGCTAGTAAGGAACCACGCTTCATTGTTTGAAGGGGGAGCTAGAAATAAGCGACAACAAACAGGTGAAGCCAGTTATGTGGCCTTGGTGTAGCAGTTTCCGGTTGCCGAGGCAGAATCAGGTCCTCTTAACGAGCCTCAATTTTATATGCTCTCACTTCACGCATGAAATACCTCTGTGAAAAGAGGACGTACGTCTGTCCAGAGACCATGACATACAGATTCCAATACGCCGTATTTTAACTGTCCGCATTTGATGTACAGACAGGAAGGCAGAGGAATAGTATACTAAGTATGAGGGTTGCTCAGAAAGTAGTGCACTGCATTCTTCAACAATTCTTTATTGAAAATAATGAGAATCACACACACACACACACACACACACACACACACACACACACACACACGAAGGAATGGTGTTTTATCTACACACTCAATTTTTCCGCATATCTCCATCCCTCAGGTGTGACGGCCGTGGATGGTCTCCCCTACCGCTGCAAATCGTGGAGCTCCGCCGAACCGCCTTCTGATGACCTCACCCTCCGTGCCCAGCGACTAACTGTACTTTTGTCGACAGCTGATGCTCCATAGACTTTGCACAAGCATTTGTGAATATTCCTCACAGTTTCCTTCTCTGCAGTAAGAAATTCACTGATGGCACGTTGCTTGTTACGCACTTCACCTATAGACGCCATTTTGAAACTGTCCTGCATCTACGCTATCTATCGGAAGTGACGGAAACTTGGCGCGCTCACTCAGGAGACTTTAGGTAATACAGACGTAACGTCTCTGATTCGTAGCACTTTTTTCGGCTGGGAAAAAATGGGGTTCATTAGTTTCTGGGCAATCCTCATAATATGCACTTTGATTCAGTATCTAAATGTAACTGAGCGAATGAATGTAAATTAAAATAGAAGACTATTCAGAGGTTTCCACTGACATTAGTTGCATTTGGGCATTGAAATGAATCAGTGAGAAAAAGTGAAAATTTGTGCCGGACCGGGACCCAAACCCGGATCTCCAGATTGAAGCGAGTGGTCACCTTAACCGCCTCGGCCATCCGAGCAAGAATAGATTTTCATGCCTATACGGGATCGCGAAATTTAGGAAAATACTTCCACCTCAAATTAAACAAAAATCATTCCAGTCTTTAGTCCTGCCAAATCTTTAGTACTGTGATTTAATCCAACACGGTACAAATCATGAAAACTTCATACGACTCGAGTTAGTAATGAACGATTCTGTGAAAGGTATTTTATCATATCTGTGTCCGTCCCTGGTAGCTGAGTGGTCAGCGCGACCGAATGTCATACCTAACGGCCCGGGTTCGATTCCCTGCTGGGTCAGAGATTTTCTCCGCTCAGGGACTGGGTATTGTGTTGTCCTTATCATCATCATTTCATCCCCATCGACACGCAAGTCGCCGACGTGGCGTCAACTCGAAAGGCTTGCACCAGGCGAAAGGTCTACCCGACGGGAGGCCCTAGCCACACGGCATTTCCATATCATATCGGTCCTTCTTATAAACATTAGGTTGGATGCAGCTCAATAGGCCGTGTGATTTTCTTACTGTTTATTTACTTCCTTGGCTCCTTATTCACATGAGTCTTCAGTACCTCTTGCCACATACCAAATTGCAAACTTGTTACTCTCTCGATGTTTAGACAAAACCATAATACGTATTGTCGGTTGCGAGTTACCTAATGTTCATTTTTTTATCAGAAAACTGTTCTTGGAAATTGGTAAATGCGTTTTACGTGGAGTAGACAATCAAACTGCCATGTAGCATGGGCTTGATTACTTTCCCTATAACACTAAATGGAGGAAACAAGTGGTTTATAAAAGTTGCATTTCACGCTCATCTACCATGTCAGCTATGCGGGCCATTTGAGGCAGTGTGTAAGGAACCCTGTGTATAGTTGCTGATGAGTCTTCCGCGCTGTACGGTTTTGGTAGAAGAAACTTTTTGTTTCTTAGCTGGACAACTGGTCGGTAAAGCCTTCCTTGTGTAACTGTGATTATGTTTGGAACAAAGATTGCAAGGGAAACCAGCATTACGAATTCAAAGATGGGATCAAGAAAGACTGGGAGCTACACAAAAGGAAGATAAACCTGCAGCAATGTTTAAATATAACTACATCTGATTTTCACATTGCCAAAGTTGCGGAGAGTAAACCAAATCAGCACTTTGCTACACATCTCTGGAGAACGTTAGCAAGGTTGGTGCTGCACTATTGTACATCCCAAGAAAGTCTCTGTTATACTTAATGACAAATTTGTACACTCTCACAGGTTTGTACTTTGAAGAGATCATTTGCGGAAATGGAGGGAATATGGAAAGGATGCTCGTTGACACTAAACATAAGTACACCCTGCATATTATCGTACCAAGGGAATACTAACATACAGATAAATCGTCTGTGCAAGTTACCTGGTATAATTATGCAGTATCATTATAGTAATAATGAAAATTTGCTTATACAGCCAGTTTTCATCACATCATCACTTGGGAAGAAGATTTTGCAGACGCTGTTTGTTTTCAGCAGTAGCAAAAACGTGAGAAAATTTTCATTTATTATACGTAGGAGCGTCAGAGAAAAAATTTTCTTTTATTGTACACAGAAGCGGACCCTAACTCGTAATAAAATAACTAAAACACACGACGGTGAAACTGATAACATAAGCTTCTCTCGATAATGAGACCAATTCAAAAATACAAAATAATACATTTATACATATAAGGAATATACCAACAATACTCTCGCTCGTGATTGTCCTTAGAATCATTGTCCAGTCAAACAAATAACACTAAGCAAAGATACAATTGCGGTTCAACAAGTGTGTGTGTGTGTGTGTGTGTGTGTGTGTGTGTGTGTGTGTGTAGCTGATACAATTGCGGTTCAACAAGTGTGTGTGTGTGTGTGTGTGTGTGTGTGTGTGTGTGTGTGTGTGTAGCTGTTATAGATCATCAGCGAAGTCTTTACATATTCATTCCAGACATCACTAAAATTTGCGTACAGAACTCTGTAGTCTAGAAATAGCAAGGAAATGGAACCAAAATGCTGTAATAACAGTGACACCAGACGGCATAAACAATTAATGAATGATCTAATTCATTCTCACTGCCAAGCAAACACGATTTAATGGACAGGTGATGGGATAAACTTATAAAAAGTGCTACACATACACGTAACTCAAGACAGGAATGCATTGATAGGCCATAAATATTTAAGGGAACTATTAGTACTTGTGACTAGGACAAAGGCATACAAACAACCGTAAAAGTACAAGAAAGTGTGATATTTAATGCTACTACAAAGATGTAAAAAACAACAAATGTACTGGTGTCACTTGTCAGTTAAAAGTTAGACATGGATAAAACAAATACAAAAAAATGAAATAAATGGTTAGAGTACCATGATATGTTGCTTTAGGAAGTCTCCTTTATTTATTGATGGTAACTTGTTTCAGATTTGCTTCCATTCTCAAATTATCCAGCTTCATAAATGATTAAATACAGTTACATATGCATGTCTGGAACAACCATAGGGTTCTGTGGTTCATAGTGAGAGGCAGTCTTACTCTCCTCCACTTGCGGTTTCGATGGCGTGTCTCCTATGTGGCACAGCATCTCCTTGAGATCATGCAGTTCTTCTGCCTCCGTGCACCTTCAGTTCTCTTTCTCACGTGCTTCTCAACTTGCATCTCTCTCGCAGTTTTGTGTGCTGCTAACGCGGTCAGCGGTATGCTGAAGGTGAAAGAATACTTCGCGTTTCTTGCAAATAATCTCGACTTGTGTTTCTTTGAGCCTGAGCAACGATTTGATCTCTTCGATTTCGCTAATTTCGATCGTTCGCGTGTGGTCAGAGTCGGCCTCACACGGTAGGAATAGCTGCTTGACCGCTGTAATCAAACACCCTACCTTGTACGTTACTTTGTTGACTTCCTCGTTACGCAACCGCGTTGCCTCGCCGGGGTAAGACTTTGACATACATTATGTAGTAAGTCATTTTGTTGTAGACTTACTTCGTGAACCATCTCGCGTATTGGTGTCAGATCACATGATCCATCACCAGGCCACTATCTTCCTGAGTTATTCAGCCATTGAAACTTGATCACCATTAATTTCTTTTACATTTTCCTCAACTTCACCTGGCATATATTAACAGATACTAAATTTAATCACATTTCTGGGACTTCACTGTGTGTTTCCCGCGCAGTACCCTGGCTTTCTGCAATGGTCATATCCAACTTCTTATCTGAGTCCGCATCCCGATCCTCAGTTTTCTTACTCTTTTAGTCTTTTGTTTATTTTGTTTAGATTCGCAGGCTGTTATCAGTCTTATTAGTCCCTTCGTCACTTTTCTTTCTTTGGGCTTCGAAGTGTCGCATCACTAGTTCTGGACGGCATCAAAGTCGACGGGGGTGGGAGATTTCACTGCGCATTCTGTTTTACCAGGGCCCGTTCCGTACAGGCCAACGTCCTCCAGCCGGGCTGCTTTCTTCGGCGCTGTAACGTGCCTGCTCTCGTGTTGGGGTGGTGCCACGTGCGGCCAGCTTAACGGCCTCCCCATTATATGTCTTCTCCGAAACGCTGCTTGAGTCTCCCCTAGAATTTTCCAACTCACCGAAGTCGCCTTGGTTCACCATAGCGGCCACACTTTCTAAAGCTTCTTGCTCAGAAATATCCTGTTGCACAGTGCTCATCTTCACAAAGAAACGTCGCTCTAGAGCGTATTATCATTCATATCGACAAACAAATTCAATACTAATGGTTAAAATCCGAAAAGCACGTCTGGTCTCTAAATGAAATTTTGAACTGCGCGAACTCGAGCAACAAAAACACGAATCACTCAACATTCCCTCACACAAACAAAAACCCTAGATACACGACGATAAATTACTTATACACAAAATACATCGACAAAAAAGAAAAACTACGCAGTGATTTGTGGAGACGCAAGCAGTATTGCACATTTATTGAAAACATTTTTGATTATACATAAAACGCGCTTAAAACTAACTACTCCCTCAGAAGAATACAGTAATTCGCATGATGGTACGAGTCACCAAGTGTAAGACTGCTACTCTCTCGATCTCAAATCAGAAGCACAATACATATCGTGAAGGTGTGGCCGAGCGGTTCTAGGCGCGTCAGTCTGGAACCTAGCGACCGCTACGGTCTGAGATTCGAATCCTGCCTCGGGCATGGATGTGTGTGATGTCCTTAGGTTAGTTAGGTTTAAGTAATTCTAAGTTCTAGGGGACTGATGACCTCAGATGTTAAGTCCCATAGTGCTGAGAGCCATTTGAACCATATTGTGAGCTGCAAATTACCTGCTATTTCTCTTTTATAATTGAAAGAATATGTATAGAAATCGGTAATCGGATTCTAAGTGCGGTAGTCAACCAAGTTGCCATATAGCATGGAATCATTACTTTCCCTTTCTCACTAAAGGGAGGAAACACGTAATTGATGAAAGTTACATCTCACCCTCGTCTACCGTGTGCGCTGTGCTGCCGATTGGGACAAATTGTAAGAGATCCTGATTTGAAATAACGCACGCTACTTTCCCTGTGATACGGCCCGACTACTTGGAGATGTGGTGTGCCACACATACGCTAGAAATTCCATTAATTATCACACTGAATCTAAAGTGCTTCTCTTTAACTTTTGAGGGCAACAGTTACGGAAAGGGAGAGCTTGAAGTGAGATGGAATATTTATAAAGCGATTATCGCTTATTAATTATATTTATTTATTATTTATCATCATCTTATGAACGTGTTTCATATCCCACATTAAATATATGAATTAACATGTAATCATCAGTGAAATTATAGTCCCATACTTATACAGTGAAAATGTTGGGAACAAATATTGCAAGGAAAGCATAATGAAGTCAAAGATGGGGACAATGAAGACTGTAAACTACACAAATCTGCATTAACTACACAAACTCCTGCATTAATATTTAAATATAAACAATACATAACTTAGCAAGTGAAGAAAAAAAAATTATCTCACCAGCACTGAAACTACACTGAGGAGCCGCAGAGGTCCTAAATTCAAAGCCGAAGCTTTTTCAGTAAAAGTGATAAATTCCATAACTGTCAGTCTATTCGAGAAATATTATTCAAACTGGGGCCGACCTGCATAGCATTATATAACCTACACAACGGAATAGCCTACGCTTACAACACTGTTACGTCATATACACGTGGCTGCAGTGCTGCACAAAAAAATCATACCTCAAAAATGGAAAAACAAATCCCAGATTCGGTGATCTGTTTCACGTCATTACACGGCAAGAACGTAGCTACTGCCGAAGTCAATAACGCGAATGAACAGTCACAAGCTAAATACTACTCTTCAGAAGTGATTTATCGCACAGAAATCGGTTTCTGGATAGAGTATAAAAGTGATTTAAATCGATATTGCTAGTCTCATGCATTTAAAAGATGTATTACTATGAAGAAAAACGCGGTAGATATTCAATCAAAGAGAGAGCAAGTCTGACTGCAGATCGTCAGTTGTGGTATCCACAGAGACAGAGAGCCAGTTCAGGCATTAGCCGTGGAAAAGAAACTCAACAAACAAGATTAAATGCACTCCTGAACATTCCCTGAAATAAATTATCTCATCATAACTGACATAAAAGAACTATTCGCACTAACCGGAACAAATGAGTTGCAAGGACCATTAAGACTTACCAGGTCGGCGACAAGATCTGAAGAGTCTCGCTACGAAAAAAAGAAAAAAATAACAGCCAAGCCGTTGATTCAACGGTCTGTGTTTTTTTAAAAGCTGGTGAGTGAGGGACATCTCGTACCGTACGGCCGGGAGCGTTCTGATTCGTCTGTACAACCCATACCGGATACTTAACTAGTATCATTACAGTAAAAATGAAAGTTGGCTTATACAACACATTTAAAAATACCTGTCATCATTCCAAAGATGAAATGCCAGACCAGATACATCCAGCATCTTTCTCCATGTCAGTCCCCATTTAGGCCATTCGTCTACAGGACAAAGAAACTTGTAACATTCCTCCTATCAAAAACCACTCAGCATTGAAGAGCAGATTAAAGCTTTATCTTTTATCATCGTCGTAGCTTCCCTCTCTATGCTTTTCTCAGCCCCCTCTATTTCTGTTTTCTTCTTTGCACCTCATCTGGTAATCTTATCCCGTCATTTCTCTCTCGTCCTCCGACCAGTCAACTTTTTCTCCGCATCGATTCCTTCTGTACTACTGTCATACGTTTCTGTTGGACGTGAGTACTTACATTTGACAAGAGCGAGTTGTTGTTGTGTTCCATAGGATGACCGGTGTCAAGGCAATTTTCTGCAATAGCGGATTTGCTCGGCTGTTGTAAGCGTGTGTGATGCTTATGTTCAATACACAGAACTGTGGAATACCGGTGTATTGAACATAAGCGTCACACACGCTTACAACAGCCGAGCAAATCCGCTATTGCAGAACATTGCCTTGACACTGGCAAGGAATACAACAACACGGAGATTCTGGCTTGCACGTCCAGCTATTGGGATAGTGTTATTAAGGAAGCTGTTGAAATCAGACTATCAAGCAACCTTATTAACAGAGATGGTGGATTTTGTTTAAACGCTACTTGGAATCCGGCTCTGTCTCTCATAAAAAAACAGGGGACAGAATTAGTGCTACCTCACCTGTTGATTAATAGTAACTATCGATATTTCTGATGTTGGTTATCTTTGGTTGTGTTGACACTTGTTCTGTGTGTGGTGTCTTCCTTGTTTCTCCTCTGTGAACCGAGGTATTAAATTTGCTTGTACATTTTTTCTTCCTTGCATTTGTGCCTTGAGAACGGCAGGGTGTGCTCCTGTCGAAATATCGGCGGTGTTCGACGACGTCACCCGGCAGCAAACCCGTAAATTATTTGAACATTCGATTCGCCGGGAAAAGCTAAGGTCTCACATATGTAGATGAGTGCTTGTAAGGTGCGCAATTATAGCCACCTTACATTGCAAAGTAAAAATACTTTATGTATTTCACGGATTATTTGCGAAAGACAAAGCAAGGTAAAGAACCTGACATTAGTTACGGCTCGAGATGTTGTCACTGAAATTGTGCTTTTGCGTGGCTACAGTGTTTAACTGACAAAATGACTCACACTGCAACATAGGTCAGCGAGCGTGAGTGCTGCTGTGAGTGTGCCGCTTGTAGTAGCTGCTGTTACCCTTTCCGAGGTCCGCATCAGCGCCGAGTGTCGGCGTATAATATGTTCCGCTCTGATTCTTGTGGCGCCGCAGGAAGTTGCGGTGGAGCTGTCTGAGAGCCGCGGAGTGCGCTCTCCTTCCTGGCGCCGGCGGCCTCGCCTGTCCGAGGCCTCCAGCCTAGTCTAAATGTGGACACCGAGCGATAGTCGCGTTGACTGTTACTCCGCTACAGCGATCCGTTTGCTCTAACAGCAATTAGAAGCGTGCGCACGTGAAAAGAGGCGGTACGGGGTAAGCCTAGTTCTGAATATGTTGTTTCGGCAAGACGACGCAATTCGTGGAGAGGCAAAGAAAATTACTCACATTGCAACGCGTTCTTTCGACAGCTAAAAAATGTCTGCGAAGGTCTATCAACGTGCCACAGTGACCAAACGACGGCTCGGGAATTCGACGTGTAAAGCAAATGAGGCGGTGCAGTGGGGGACTTAACATCTGAGGTCATCAGTCCCCTAGAACTTAGAACTACTTAACCCTAGGACGCCTAAGGATGGGGGGGGGGGGTCGTTGAACCCACAATTTTTTTATGTCCCTTGCTTTTGGCCAAGTAACTTTCATACTACATATTCCCTTTGAGTTATTGTTTGTTGGCTATTTTATGAAACGTTAGTGTCAATATATTTTATAGAAAATTTCTGCTTTGAAAGAAAAAAATAAATAAACTTATCATGGGTTCAACAAAGCCCCCCTTAGGCTTCCATGCTATAGAAAATTTCCCTTAGTAGGATCTCGTATTTCTCATCTCTACAACAATGCAAGTTAGTTTCTTGTTGGTTGGTATTCTTGATATTCACAACAATCGGTTTACTTTCAGAGGAAGTGATTGTTGATGTCAGTCAGCTGTTATTTATCTTGTAAACTTGCAGTGAGTTAGTGCAGTTCCAAACACGTAGGCCTCCAGTAACTTTGGTGTCCTACACAGCAAAAACGAAACCAAGTAAAAACTTACTGATGTTTGGCAACAGTGCACCAACATAAAGGCACTGTTGGAGGAGAGAAGAATAAAACCGAGATAAATGCATATTATAATTCCACTAAAGGTGGAATTGATACCATTGATCAAATGGCACGTATTTACACCTGCAAGATAGGAACAAAGAGATGGCCTCTGTTTGTATTTTACTCTCTCATCGACATTTGTGCAATCAATGCAATCACCATATACATCCAGCAACATCCAAGATGGAATGGAAAGAAACACAACAAACGGAAACTTTATCTTCTGCAAGCTGGGATGGAATTAGTGAAATTGCAGGTAGAAGAAAGAAGTGCCAATGCAAGAGGGTTATCTAACCAAATTGTTCAATCAGTGGAGACTGTTCTACAAAAGAAAATCAAAGAAATGACAACAGAGGCACGTCAGCCTCCTGCAGGGAAAGGTCGGTGCCATATTTGTGTAAGAAAACCTAAAACAAAGAAGCAGAAGTACAACAATCTAAGTAAACCAAAACAGTATTGTGGACAGTGTCATAAACATGTGTGTACACACATTCAGAAAAAATTGTGAAGTGTGTCTCTTGCCTTGAAGTTGAGGATTCAGAGTAGTCTAATGTATATGAACACATCTGTATTTTGTATTGCAATATGTCAATTTTTTATTCACTCAATCCAATATTTATAACAATCAACAACATTTATAAACCGATGCCTTAGTTAAAATACATAAACCATTTTGAAAGTTGTAATTTTTCGTCAGTAAACTTATTTAATACCTGTGGGCTCGCCGAACCCCCCCCCCCCCCCCCCTCTTAGGCATCCAAGTTAGAAAAAAAGACTTGGGCGTCCTAGGGGTTAAAACTAACTAACCTAAGGACATCACACACATCCATGCCCGAGGCAGGATTCGAACCTGCGACCGTAGCGGTCACGCGGTTCCAGACTGAAGCGCCTAGAACCGCACGACCACACCGGCCGGCATCGCATTCGACTAGAACGCAGTTCGAATATCCGTCAGACTGTACGAACTTTGGTTTTCCGTCTTTTCCTTAAACTGCTTTAAGGCAAATGCGGAGGTGATTTTTTGGAAAGGACACAGCCGAATTCCTATGTCATCCCTGCCCTATCCGAGCTTGTGCTTCGCCCGAACGACCTCGTTGCTACGGGACATTTAACCTTATCCTTCTTTCTTTGTGATTTATACCACATGCCAGGACATAGAAGTAGAAGAGACGCCAGCAACCGATCACCTCTGCCAGAAGAAATATGTAATTCCGCTTGGCCATTGCAAGTGAATTATTAGGCGCGCGTTATAGGGATCAGTAATAGTGAAGGAAGCTCCAGCGACGAAAGAAAACTTCCTGTCTCTGATGTTTAAAGGTGTAATGTTGTTAAACCTACAAACGCTGTCGAGGAATTTACTCAAAAATTAAGTATCGTCATTTTTTTCCGTTTCCCCTCGTAGCTTCAAAATTTATTGAATTATGTTTCGTCTTTGCAGCTAAATTAAAGCAGTCTTTTTTTTTGCCATACGCGTTTCGCTTCTTTTATTTATGAAACACCTTCAGTGGCCAGTAATATATGTTTTTAATATATATATATATATATATATATATATATATATACAATAAACACATTACGTAATACTCACAAGTATGTTAGTACGTTACGTTTTCACCTGGTTTTCTCTTGTTTTACAGGTTAGAAACAACTTTTTCAGCACAAGTCTCGTGAGGTTAAATTATCATTCGTTGCTTTTTGTGACTTCCAGTGTCGCTAGTACATGTGTGTGGTCCTGGAGATGTGTTTACTCGGTCCCTATACTTCAAATGGCCGATTTCCGGTGTTTTTTTCACCCACATTTATTACAACGCTTCACTTGCACCTTTCGTTGGGAGTTGGACGTGCGGTATTTACAGCGTGTAGTGTTGCCAACTGTCGCTGTGTTCTTATCTTTCGTCTTTTGTTTTGTTTTGTTTCGTTTTGTGTGTGTGTGTGTGTGTGTGTGTGTGTGTGTGTGTGTGTGTGCGACTGTGTCATTCTTTGTGAACGTCGGTGAACAAACGCCGGACCTCGGCCACCAGGAGTATGGAGACCGAGTAAACATATCTCTACAGTCATACACATCGAAAAGCAACATTGCAAATTGTAAGTAACATGAAACGATAATTTAACCTCACAAAAATTTTGCTGCAAAAGTTGTTTCCAACCTGAAAAATAAGAGCAAAACATGAGTAAATGTAACATGGTGACATACTTGTCATTACTACATAATGCAGTTATTGTATATATACAAAAAGAACATGTATTACAGGCTACTGAAGATGCTTCACAAATAAAAGAAGCGAAACACCTATTGCAGACTAAAAACTGCCTTCCATAGAGTTCCAAAGACGGGATATGCCTCCATGAAATATTAAGTAGTCCAAATGGTTCAAATGGCTCTAAGCACTTAGGGACTTAACATCTGAGGTCATCAGTCCCCTAGACTTAAATCTACTTAACCTAACTAACCTAAGGAAATCACACACATCCATGCCCGGGGCAGGATTCGAACCTGCGATCGTAGCAGCAGCGCGGTTCCGGACTGTAGCGCCTAGAATCGCTCGGTCACGGCGGCCGGCTAAGTAGTCCATTTTAGTGTTACTACATCTATGTTTTGTCATTTTTGTCAATAAATTATATCTTTATCGCGTTTAGTAATCTCAAGACGTCTTCGATCCTTACACATCAATAACATTCTTTCTCTGCGAAAGTGAATAGTAGCACCTATGAATATCAAGAGCTCAGATGGAAACCCAGTTCTAAGCAAAGAAGGGAAAGCAGAAAGGTGGAAGGAGTATATAGAGGGTCTATACAAGGGCGATGTACTTGAGGACAATATTATCGAAATGGAAGAGGATGTAGATGAAGATGAAATGGGAGATATGATACTGCGTGAAGAGTTTGACAGAGCACTGAAGGACCTGAGTCGAAACAAGGCCCCGGGAGTAGACAACATTCCATTGGAACTACTGACGGCCTTGGGAGAGCCAGTCCTGACAAAACTCTACCATCTGGTGAGCAAGATGTATGAAACAGGCGAAATACCCTCAGACTTCAAGAAGAATATAATAATTCCAATCCCAAAGAAAGCAGGTGTTGACAGATGTGAAAATTACAGAACTATCAGTTTAATAAGTCACAGCTGCAAAATACTAACACGAATTCTTTACAGACGAATAGAAAAACTAGTAGAAGCCAACCTCGGGGAAGATCAGTTTGGATTCCGTAGAATCACTGGAACACGTGAGGCAATACTGACCTTACGACTTATCTTAGAAGAAAGATTAAGGAAAAGCAAACCTACGTTTCTAGCATTTGTAGACTTAGAGAAAGCTTTTGACAATGTTGACTGGAATACTCTCTTTCAAATTCTAAAGGTGGCAGGGGTAAAATACAGGGAGCGAAAGGCTATTTACAATTTGTACAGAAACCAGATGGCAGTTATAACAGTCGAGGGGCATGAAAGGGAAGCAGTGGTTGGGAAAGGAGTGAGACAGGGTTGTAGCCTCTCCCCGATGTTGTTCAATCTGTATATTGAGCAAGCAGTAAAGGAAACAAAAGAAAAATTCGGAGTAGGTATTAAAATTCATGGAGAAGAAATAAAAACTTTGAGGTTCGCCGATGACATTGTAATTCTGTCAGAGACAGCAAAGGACTTGGAAGAGCAGTTGAATGGAATGGACAGTGTCTTGAAAGGAGGATATAAGATGAACATCAACAAAAGCAAAACAAGGATAATGGAATGTAGTCTAATTAAGTCGGGTGATGCTGAGGGAATTAGATTAGGACATGAGGCACTTAAAGTAGTAAAGGAGTTTTGCTATTTGGGGAGCAAAATAACTGATGATGGTCGAAGTAGAGAGGATATAAAATGTAGGCTGGCAATGGCAAGGAAAGCATTTCTGAAGAAGAGAAATTTGTTAACAACCAGTATTGATTTAAGTGTCAGGAAGTCATTTCTGAAAGTATTCGTATGGAGTGTAGCCATGTATGGAAGTGAAACATGGACGATAAATAGTTTGAACAAGAAGAGAATAGAAGCTTTCGAAATGTGGTGCTACAGAAGAATGCTGAAGATTAGATGGATAGATCACATACCTAATGAGGAAGTATTGAATAGGATTGGGGAGAAGAGAAGTTTGTGGCACAACTTGACTAGAAGAAGGGATCGGTTGGTAGGACATGTTCTGAGGCATCAAGGGATCACCAATTTAGTATTGGAGGGCAGCGTGGAGGGTAAAAATCGTAGAGGGAGACCAAGAGATGAATACACTAAGCAGATTCAGAAAGATGTAGGTTGCAGTAGGTACTGGGAGATGAAAAAGCCTGCACAGGATAGAGTAGCATGGAGAGCTGCATCAAACCAGTCTCAGGACTGAAGACCACCACAACAACAACAACATGAGAAGTTGTAGTTACGGTTCTAGTTAGTATTAGCGCTGAGTAGCCTAAGAGCTCCTTCTCACACTGGGAAGCCGAACACGGTGCACTGCTGCCCTCTACGGCATGCATAATTCAGCTTGGCCGAGCCTTATACCAGCTGCTTTTGTACATACCAAATTTCATCTGACTGCGCGAATCCTTTCGAAAACTCTGCCCAATCTCGACTGTTTAATTATATACAGGATGATCAGAAACATTCTGAAAAGCTTTTAAGGGTGATGCAGGTTAGGTTGCGCTGAGAAATAATTAATAAGAAAATAATGCGACACGTTGCGCAGTTTCGAAGTTAAATAGCATTAAAATGAGCCAATCAGGCGGTTGCGCGTACTTCAAGCGGCCAGCCAGGGACAGTGTCGCCAAACGTGATCCTCGTTTGGTTTCGTAAAACCGAACAAGATAGCGATACAAAATTTAGACGTGGGACGGTAGTAAGGCTCGAGCTTGAGCCAAAGGCTGAGCAGTCTCGTGCACCCTCATCTACGCAGTAAGAACAACTGACACTATTGCATTTGGCATTGCCGCTTGAATTTGCGCGCGTGAGGCCTGACTAACTCCAATGCTAATTAACTCCGAAACGGCACAACGTATCGATTTTTTTCTTAAGAGTTATTTCGCAGTACAAACTACTCTGCAGCATCCTTTCAAGCTTTCCACACTATTTATGACCACCCAGCATGTTGCATTGGTTAGGGGTGAATGTCTACACTGTTGTCAATTGATGTGCGAGTGTATTCCAATTGTTTGCTCTGCGAGATAGGGTAGAAGTGTAATGGAGTTGATAAAATTTTCCTCTTTCGGCAACCAGTCACAAAATCGTCTATTTATTACAAAAAGCGATTATTGTACGGATCACTGCGTTTTAAATAATAATTTCCTGTTAAATTGTGTGGAACTGAGGGATAGCCACTGAAAAATGAAAAGCTCAACCAAAAGAGAGTGTAAGCACAAAAAATCAAATTTCGCCAAGAGATCTTCAATGGACTTTGCTTCCATTTGCCTTATTGATACACACTGGTGGAATTGGAAAGTGTTATGGCTTGAAACACCAGACTAATATTTATTAAACTTTGTGGATATGTTCATCACGTAACAGGTATTAAACGATTAAACTTCTATTTCGTTCGGAACTGATATCCATCATCTGTATCAATATGAGGTGTTACCCACACGGTCTCGAGTACATTCGTGTATTCATTGTGACATTTTAGCACAAAAACTCCGAACATCAAATGGAAGAATTTCTTGCAAAGTCTGAAACATATGCTGTGTTAGTTCATGAAGATTGCTGCGTGGAGGCTGCTGGGAAAGCCTACGTCTTCCCATCGTATCGAAGACATGCTTTATGGGTGACAAATCAAGAGAACAGGTAAATTAGCCAAGGATCTGCAAATTCTTCATGGCGTTAGTGGTGTAATTTGAGTGTGGTCTTGCATTATCGTGCTGGACTATGCTATGTTGACCCTGGTCATGAAGGGTATGACAACATTATTCATCATTCTGGCCACATAATGGCGGGCATTCGGCCTCCCTTCAACACCAACGAAATGAGTCTTCCTCTCATATCCAATAAATCTGCGTGCTGTGATTTCAGGAATTGGACAGGTGCTTTCTGTGACGTTTCTCCTGGTCTTCTGCGGAAACGCTGGCGTCGGTCTTACCGCCACTGATTGAAATGAGACTCATTGTTCTACAGTCTACACCATGTAAGTTTCTGGTGGGAAACGAAGCACGGCAACTCGAGATATCAACCCAGATTCCAGTAATCTGACCGGGTGGAGTAGCGTAGTGGTTGCACTGGACTCGCATTCGGGAGGACGACGGTTCAAACTCGCGTCCGGTCATCCTGCTTTAGGTTTCCCGTGATTTCCCTAAATGACTTAACGCAAATGCCGGGATGTTTTCTTCGAAAGAGCACGGCAGCTTTCCTTCTCCATTCTTCCCTGACCGAGCTTGTATTTCGTCTCTAATGACCTCGTCGTCGACGGGATGTTAAACGCTAAGCTCCTCCTTTAGTATTATTTTCCCGACTGTCTGTGGTGAAACGGCGCCTGTAACCTCAGCCCGGATTTCAGCTGCTGTCATCCATTTATTCGTCACAGCCAGTGGAACAACCACACCATTTTCTCATGGCGTAGTCCTACTGGAAAGACCAGTGCTTGTCTTGGTTCCATCTTGTCACCATTCACCTGGATGCATTGCGCGGCAAGCATTTATCTGTTGTATGATGCTCCTGTGCCCCTCATTTCAATGATTTTACCCTTCTTAAAGTATGAAAAATGACGATAAGCTGTAAGTGCACGTCCTCTAATCATGCTCAGTTGCAATCTCCTCTTGAAAGTTCTGGTAACGTGAGACACACGCAACAGCCATAATGTATTCACATCATTCATCACCTGTATGAATGCGTTTTTTTCTGTACCGAAAATATTCAAACCAGCTGGAAAAGGGTGAAATTTTAGTCAACATATCCGACTGGCATATAGGTAGTGGAATATCAGTTTTGTAGCGTTGGGTCAAGGAGTCCATGGCGTGACAGCTCCCATCCCCGTCAGTGTACGTTTTCTGCTTAAGGTTTACACTGTGTATCAGATTTTTCTGAACTACCCTCTCCGGTATCTGTCCCCAGCACTCAGACAAATCCACAATTTGTGACTGCAAACGATACATTCTTGATTCTCGGCCTGACAAAAATATTATGCGATTCCGGGTCTGTTTTACTCGATGCACCAAGAGAAAATTTTTACGGGGGGAGGGGCAATGAAAGGCGTATGTGATTTATCGTGAAGATATTTCCGAGCTTTGTATTTTCACGAAGCAATATAAGTTTATTGTTAGCTTTTCAAGCCGAATGCGACGGAAATGCGTAACCCGTGCGCCGTGTAGCTTGGCTTTACAACGTCTTTCTAAACATTGTTTTACGATGAAGATTCAAAACACGTCATTAAAATTCAGCTCGGGAATCTGAACTTCTAAGTTGCACCCATCACAGAAATTCAGAAATTGAACTTAAGTGCTCAGAAGGAAGAGAAAAAGTAAGATTTCATCGTCCTGTCGAGGGCTAGGTCAAAAGAGAGACTTTTTGAGAAGTTTGGAATGGAGAAAGATAGGGAAGAAATTCGGCCGTGTCCTTTACAAAGGAACAATGCTGTCATTTGCCTTAGTGATTCAGGAAAACCACGGTAAACCTAAAATGTTCAAATGTGTGTGAAATCTTATGGGACTTAACTGCTAAGGTCATCAGTCCCTAAGCTTACACAGTACTTAACCTAAATTATCCTAAGGACACACACACACACACACACACACACACACACACACACACACACACACATACATACATGCCCGAGGGAGTACTCGAACCTCCGCCGGGAAAAGCCGCACAGTCCATGACTGCAGCGCCTAAGATCGCTCGGATAATCCCGCGCGGCACGGTAAACCTAAATACGGATGGCCAGACGAGGACTGGAACCGCCGACTTTTCGAATATGAGGTCAGTATCAGTCTGTTAGTCACAGCTTCCGTAGATCATCTGCGCGATTATCGCAGCGTTGCTTTAATTGCAAAATGAGAGCTACGGTACTCCAAGTCGACGCCGTTAACTTCCTTACACGCCGTGTAAGATCTCACATCGAGTCCCTGCGCCGCACGAAGTTTTGATGTTCCAGGACAAAATTCACCATTGATTTTTCTTTTGACCATAGTTAATATGTTTTAAAGACAACTCCATTTCTATCGTAACCGCCGTGGTTCGCATGACTGTACACTCAAAAGTACTGTTGCATCCAAATGACAAAAGTTTTGAATGAATTCACGGCTTATTCTCTGGCATATTACAATTCTTAGAGTAACTACGATATATGTGCGCGCATTAGCTTGGGTGGACGTTGTATACTTGCTTTTTTTATGAACAAGAATCAGAGTCTTGATGAGATCATACCGGAAGTGACCAAGTGGAAGTGTGAAATAGTATGCATTGTGCAAAAAGGAGTGACGCATAATAATCTTCTGCTGGCTGTTTTCTGTCTCTCAGTGAATAATGCTAGTATGAGCGTAATGAAGTTACGGTACGAAAATTTGGACTGTATACTTTATTTGGAGAGCACACTATTGCCGGTGACAGAAAGTAGCTTGCTGAGATGCATTAGTTATCAGGCTCTTATATCCTCCACAGTGGAATGAATTATTCAGCCACACGACGCAGCCTAAGTAAATGGCGCGGTAGAAATTTTCTCTCTCTTGCTGGGCTTTCAGAGCTTTTACAAGCTTACGATATGGTCATATAAGATTTAAAGATTTGGGTGAGAGTGAAGGAGACAACAGTGAAAGAAGGAAAGTTTATTTGACCTGCTTATAAGGGAGGAAAATTCTCCCATGTGTGTAATTTTTATCCTAACGGTTTGGGACAATCCTGTGGTTTTCAGAATGAATTTTCATTGTGCATCGAAGTATGCGCTGATTTTAAACTTTCTGCCAAATTAAAATTGTGTGCACATATCTCCGAAAAACAAAGGTCTCAAGTTCGATTCGCGGTCCGGAAAACAGTTTTAATCTGGAAATTGTTAGTACAGTCTAGATTAGGTAAAGTTGCCATGAACCGGAAGAATCGTTTGAACAGCACTGTGCTTTACTAGTTATTGTGCTAAGGCAGGTGGTACGTCGTTGTCTTCCTCCGCCCTTCGAGTTGACAGACAGTTATACAGTGGAAGGGGTTGAAATGGCTCTGAGCACTATGGGACTTAACTTCTTTGGTCACCAGTCGGCCTAGAACTTAGAACTACTTAAACCTACCTAACCTAAGGACATCACACACATCCATGCCCGAGGCAGGATTCGAACCTGCGACCGTAGCGGTCGCGCGGTTCCAGACTGTACCGCCTAGAACCGCTCGGCCACACCGGCCGGCGAGAGTGGAAGGGGGACGGGGGGGGGGGGGGGAATCTACACTTAAATGTGGAACAACGATGCATTTCCGCTCCCATTTACAAACATTGCCAGAGGCAAGTGAAGCGATAAGAGGGAGAAAAAAGTCCTAGCACTGAGCAGAGATCAAACAGGAGACCTTTGAATCAGTAGTCTGGTACTTTGATACAGAGGTAAATTCTTCATCTGCCTCGAACTACAGGGTGGCGCACGGAAACGGGAAATTTCGAAATAACGTCATTTCCATGAATAAATTCATAAAACTAGTAATTTATTAACTAAAGTGAATGTATTCAGTATGCCATTATTCAGTATGTCTTTACAATAAAAATGTCCAAAAGTGTCTCTTTACTTTTTAAAGATGAGATCGGAAAGATGTGCTCCCATTCGGCGTTCACACTCTAACAGCCTGTTATGAAAACTCCGGAATGCGCGGTGTAGCAAATCTTGGAGAATGGCAGTGATTTCGTTTTCAATGTTCTCCTTCAGTTCATGGATTGTTGCAGGACGTGTACGGTACACCTTGCCTTTAAGATATCCCCACAGGAAGAAGTCGCACACACTAAGATCAGGGGATCTCGCAGGCCCTGCAATGTCACCGTTACGTGAAATAATGCGTATTCCAAACAATTGACGAACTGCTGCCATCGATTGTCGAGCAGAGTGTGACGTGGCTCCGTCGTGCTGAAACCACATGTTTTCGACGTTAAGATTAAGCTCGTACAGTCTCGGTGTAAAGATTGTTTGAAGCATTTCAACATATCGAGCGGATGTTACTGTCACTGCACTACCATCCTTACGTTCAAAAAAAAAAAAAAAGGGGCCGATAACACCATGACATGATACAGCACACCATATTGTAACCTTGGCGCTACCGAGCGAGGTTGCGCGGTGGTTAGCACACTGGACTCGCATTCGGGAGGACGACGGTTCAATCCCGTCTCCGGCCATCCTGATTTAGGTTTTCCGTGATTTCCCTAAATCGCTTCAGGCAAATGCCGGGATGGTTCCTTTGAAAGGGCACGGCCGACTTCCTTCCCCATCCTTCCCTCACCCGAGCTTCCGCTCCGTCTCTAATGACCTCGTTGTCGACGGGACGTTAAACACTAATCTCCTCCTCCTCCTCCTTGGCGCTATGTAGTGGTATCTGGTGAAACTCACAAGGATTGTTCTGTGTCCAATAACGAAAATTCTGTTTGTTCACGAATCCGTTTAGGTGGAAATGGGCTTCGTCTGATATCCATAAGTTACCAAGGAAATTCGCTGTTAAACTCCATACGTGACGCTGGGTCTCGTTCATGTAAATGTTGCACAATCTGCAACTTATAGGGATGGAAGTCTAATTCGTGCAGTATTCTTTGTAAGCTTCGTCGCTTAATCCCTAGCGAAGATGCATGCTGTCGAACGGAGCGGCGAGAACTTTTCTCGATTGCAGCTGCAATGTTCTCTGGGGTACGTACCGTTGGAATGCCACCTGTAACGTTCAAAATTTCCCGTTCCACTGCGCCACCCTGTATTTCCAGCAGTGTCTTCGGGAGTCACCCAGCAAGGTGGCGCTGTGGTTATCACACTGGACTCGCATTCAGGTGGACGACGGTTCAGATCTTGTTTAACCAGCATTATATAGCTTTTCTGTGATTTTTCTTAATAGCTCCAAGCAAATGTCGGAATGTTTCCTTCGAAAGGACACGGTCGATTTTGTTCCCCATCTTTGAACCTTTCCAATGATGTGCACCGTCTCTAATGATCTCGATGTCGACTAGGCGTTAAACGCTAATTTTCCTTCCTTCGACGGGAGCCGTAGTCTACAACTTAATAAGACGAATCCACGAATATGCGTAGCACTCTTATTGCTGCTTGAGTCACTGGCCTGCCTCTCAGAGCAGCTGTCAACGCAGTAAGGAACCCTGAAAACTGACTCCTTCATTTTGAATATATCGTACTGCTCTAGAATGATTGAGGAATATTAGAAATGAAATGAGTATGGGATGGTGCAGAAGTTAGGTGGTGTCGAGGTGAGGGGGAGGGTAGCGTGCGGCTGCTGCCGTGCGGCTGGGGCTGTTTGCGGGTCGCGGGTCCGTGACAACGCAGCCAGCGGCCTGGAATAACGGAGCAGGCGGGCTTGCGTGCGCACCGCCGCGCCGCTGCGCTCCGCTTTGTACTCGCTCAGGGGGAAGCGAAAATACCTTGCAAGACACCCGGGCCCGCAGATACACTCCGCACTCAATACTCAACGCATGTATCTTGCCCGACTTTCGTCTCTACTGCTCACTTCGCGTGCCTACTAGTTATGACTAACTAAAGAGTATTGTATACTCTGTTCATATTGTACCGGCACGTGCCGGACTGAGGCATCGCCCTATACAGAGTATTCAGGTTGGCTGCA
The DNA here is from genome assembly GCF_021461385.2 of Schistocerca piceifrons. Classification (NCBI taxonomy): domain Eukaryota; kingdom Metazoa; phylum Arthropoda; class Insecta; order Orthoptera; family Acrididae; genus Schistocerca; species Schistocerca piceifrons. Next base: position 730,271,559 of record NC_060149.1, on the reverse strand, counting down.
TCCAGGTGTGGATCCAGGGTATGGTTCTGGGTGACGTGTACGCAGGGCGGAGGGGGGTTGGGACACTTATCAGCGTCTCTTCCCTCTCTCTTCCCAAATACAGGGTATTACAAAAAGGTACGGCCAAACTTTCAGGAAACATTCCTCACACACAAATAAAGAAAAGATGTTATGTGGACATGTGTCTGGAAACGCTTCATTTCCATGTTAGAGCTCATTTTAGTTTCGTCAGTATGTATTGTACTTCCTCGATTCACCGCCAGTTGGCCCAATTGAAGGAAGGTAATGTTGACTTCCGTGCTTGTGTTGACATGCGACTCATTGCTCTACAGTACTAGCGTCAAGCACATCAGTACGTAGCATCAACAGGTTAGTGTTTCATCACGAACGTGGTTTTGCAGTCAGTGCAATGTTTACAAATGCGGTGTTGGCAGATGCCCATTTGATGTATGGATTAGCACGGGGCAATAGCCGTGGCGCGGTTCGTTTGTATCGAGACAGATTTCCAGAACGAAGGTGTCCCGACAGGATGACTTTCGAAGCAATTGATCGGCGTCATAGGGAGCACGGAACTTTCCAGCCTATGACTCGCGACTGGGAAAGACCTAGAACGACGAGGACACCTGCAATGGACGAGGCAATTCTTCCTGCAGTTGACGATAACCCTAATGTCAGCGTCAGAGAAGTTGCTGCTGTACAAGGTAACGCTGACTACGTCACTGTATGGAGAGTGCTAAGGGAGAGCCAGTTGTTTCCGTACCATGTACAGCGTGTGCAGGCACTATCAGCAGCTGATTGGCCTCCACGGGTACACTTCAGCGAATGGTTCATCCAACAATGTGTCTGTAGTGTTGGCAGAAGAGCCAACACTGTTTTTCTAGAGGAGGCCGAAATGCACGCGTTTAATTACACGCTGACTGGCGTGAGGCCTGGAACAGGACAATATCTTGAGAATTGCAAATAAAGTAAGTAGTTGATATAATACTTAACTTTAATCCACAATTGTAGAACATAGCTCTTGATGATACATGCTTCATATAATAAATATCAATTGAATACGGCGCCTTGCTAGGTCGTAGCAAATGTAGCTGAAGGCTATGCTAACTATCGTCTCGGCAAATGAGAGCGTATTTGTCAGTGAACCTTTCCTAGCAACGTCGGCTGTACAACTGGGGCGAGTGCCAGTACGTCTCTCTAGACCTGCCGTGTGGCGGCGCTCGGTCTGCTATCACTGACAGTGGCGACACGCGGGTCCGACGTATACTAACGGACCGCGGCCGATTTAAAGGCTACCACCTAGCAAGTGTGGTGTCTGGCGGTGACACCACAGTGTCAATCCTCATTTCAGTGCAAATGTTCTCTTTACGGATGAGGCTTCATTCCAACGTGGTCAAATTGTAAATTTTCACAACCAACATGTGTGGGCTGACGAGAATCCGCACGCAATTGTGCAATCACGTCATCAACACAGATTTTCTGTGATCGTTTGGGCAGGCATTGTTGGTGATGCCTTGATTGGCCCCATGTTCTTCCACCTACGCTCAATGGAGCACGTTATCATGATTTCATACGGGATACTCTACCTGTGCTGCTAGAACATGTGCCTTTACAAGTACGACACAACATGTGGTTCATGCACGATGGAGCTCCTTCACATTTCAGTCGAAGTGTTCGTACGCTTCTCAACAACAGATTCGGTGACCGATGGATTGGTAGAGGCGGACCAATTCCATGGCCTCCACGCTCTCCTGACCTCAACCCTCTTGACTTTCATTTATGGGGGCATTTGAAAGCTCTTGTCTAGGCAACCCCGGTACCAAATGTAGAGACTCGTCGTGCTCGTATTGTGGACGGTTGTGATACAATACGCCATTCTCCAGGGCTGCATCAGCGCATCAGGGGGTTCCATGCGACGGAGGGTGCATGCATGTATCCTCGCTAACGGAGGAGATTTTGAACATTTCCTGTATCAAAGTGTTTGAAGTCACGCCGATAAGTTCTGTTGCTGTGTGTTTCCATTCCATGATTAATGTGATTTGAAGAGAAGTAATAAAATGAGGTGTAACAAGGAAAGTAAGCGTTTCCGGACACATGTCCACATAACATATTTTCTTTTTTTGTGTGTGAGGAATGTTTCCTGAAAGTTTGGCCGTAACTTTTTGTAACACTCTATAACTTTCCGTCACTGCCACTTTAACGAGCTTACATTTGTCTAGAATTTTATTTAAAAATATTGTAACAATAAAACTTCTTAATATTATGTTAATTTTATGGAAGTGGTAGTAGCTATTCCTAGGAAACCGATTCCAGCGGTGTGAACAGGACCCTGTCGTCTTGGAACACAGTAACACCATTGGGGAACAAACATTGTACCATGAACGTAATCAGACCCTGCCCGATGTCGTATCTGACACAGAGCGGAGCTGTTGATTTTTTTTTTCTTTTTACCGATAGCAATAGTTTCAGCCTTTAACCTTGATGCAAAAAGCCTGACTAAACTTAGGACTCATGGTTGAAGAAACCGGCCCTCTATTGATATGTCGCGTTAAGGGTGGACCACTACAGAGATGGGGAACAAACTTTAGAGTGCATAGCAGAAAATACAGGTCGTCGACGTGCGTTGAAATACCTATCTGAAACTTTTTCATGTCGAACTTAGGTTTTGCCGGCCGTTGTGGCTGAGCGGTTCTAAGCGCTTCAGTCTGGAACCGCGCGACCGCTACGGTCGCAGGTTCGAATCCTAGTTCTAAGTTCTAGGAGACTGATGACCTCAGATGTTAAGCCCCATAGTGCTCAGAGCCATTTGAACCATTTTTGAACTTAGGAAATTGTTGCCACGATTAGGAAACAACGGAGGGATGAACTCAACGGCAAGAAGGATGAACGTTTAATCGTCGGGCCACCTTCGTCTCGGATCGACTTGTCTCCAGTCTGCCAACGAACTTCCATCTCAGTGCACCCAATAAACTACACTGCGAAACCATTCGACCAAGTGGGATATATCAGGCCTCCACTCCAACTCTCGACAGCATCAACTGTCATCTCCAGTGAAAAGCGTGTTACCTGCTATGTGCGGTTGACGCAAGGTGGACTACAGCTCCGCTGATTTCCATGGATTGGTTTCGACCAGCTCCACTGTGGCAACAACATACGCTGCTCTCATGTCAATTGCTCTATTTTTTCGAGTAATTGTTGCTTTGTGATTCCCTACCCCCTCCAAGTTTCTGGAAACTAGTGCAGCTCTACCATATGAATTAATGAGACGTGAACAGATTATTTGCAAATCCTACCGTGAATACTACAAATATTTTTTCAGTATAGCAGTTATAGAAAACAGGCGAAGAAAGCTTATCTAAAAATTGTACAGAAACCAGATTGAAGCTAAGAGAGGCGAAGGACATGAAAGGGAAGCAGTCTTTGAGTAGGGAGTGTCAGAGTGTTAAAGTATATACACGATATTTTTCATCCTGCACATTGATCAAACTGCAAAGGAAAACAAGGAGGAAATTTCAAAGGGAACTAAAGATCAGGAGAAGAAACAACTACTTTGAGGTTTGCCGATGACATTGTAATTCAGTTCAGGGATGGCAAAGGACTCGGAAGACCAGTTGTAGCAAACTCAGGTCTTGAGAAGAGGTTCTCACATGAACATCTACAAAAGTAAAACAAGGATAGTGGAACGCAGTCAAATTAAATAAAGGGATGCGCAGGGGCTCAGATTAAGAAATGAGACAGTAGATGAGTTTTGTTGTTTGGCCTACAAAATAAGTGACAATGGTCGAAGTACGAGGGCTGTTCGGGAAGTAAAGAGCGATCGGTCGCGAAATGAAAACCACAGTGAAAATCAAAACTGTTTTATTTGAAACACCTACCTACACCTTTTAGCTACTTTCCTACAAAATCGCCGCTCCGACTTAAATATCTGTCGTAGCATTGTATCAACTTTCCAATACCTTCGTCACAGAAGGTACAATTTTCAATGCTGGACTGCAGCTCGTTGTCTGTGTCAAAATGTTGTCTTCATAGCCAGCGGTTCATTTGAGCAGAGATGAAAATCAGAGAGAGCCAAGTCCATGCTGTATGGTGAATGGTCAAAAACTTCCGATCGAAAACGCAGCAAGGAGCGTCCTAATGGCCCCTGCACTGTGCGGCCGAGGACTGTCGTGAAGAAGGGATTGCATGACAGTTACGTTATGTGGGGGTTGCATGAAATCAGGCGAGATCTCATGGCAGGCACCCACACTTGGCGGGAGACACTATTTTCTAGGCATCTTTACGCGCTCACTGTAGACTCAGAACTGAGAAGAGCGATGTGATGCTATCTACAGGCATATAGAGACTCCCCCCAACACGTCTGTGCAAAGTTTCATTGGGTTTTCACTGTGGTTTCCATTTCACAATTGATCGTACCTTACTTTCCGAACAGCCTCGTAGAAGTATACAAAACGCGGTCTGGCAATTGGAAGAAAAGTATTTCTTAAAAATAGAACTACGTTAATGTAGAACGTAAATGTAAATTTTTTTGGAAGGTATTTATCTGGAGTGTAACCTCGTACGGAAGTGAAACGTGGATGGTAAGCAATTCAGATAAAAAGACAATAGTTGATTTTGTAATGTGAAGCTGCAGAAGAATGCTGGGGGTTAGTACGAGTAGATTGAAAAACTGGTGTAGTGATGCTGAATCGAATTGGTGAGGCTCAATTGGTGGCTCAAATTGCATAAGAGAAGGGATCAGTTGACAGGACATACCCTGAGGCATCAAGAAATAGTTGGTTTGGTAATGGAGGGACGCCTGGAAGTTGGGGGAGGGGGAGAGCTTGAGTGTAAGCAGCTTCAACTGAATGTAGATGGCAATATTAATATACGGAGAAGAAGGGGCTCGCACATGGTAGACTGGCGTCGAGAGTTGGGCTAAACTAGTCTTTCTACTAAAGAAAGATCACAACTAGAACAAAAACAAATGATACTCTACTTATTTATAAAAAATGGAAACAGTTGAGAGAGATGATGATGATGGTGATGACGATATAATCAGTGAGGACCGTTACATAAAGATGGCCACATTATTCTAGCGTTATAATCGGAGATATACTTTTCTCTTCCCGTTACACTCCCCTCCGATGTGGGAAAGATCAGATGTAGCACTCTGTGGCTTTCTGTGAAGCTCACGTGGTGGAAAAGAAGTGAGAGGGAAGTGCTCCCTCGTGTGACATCATCGCCCCGCGCAAATCCCGAAAAGCTTTTACGATTTACTTAACCCGGGACCGTTGGCGGTCGGCGCCCGGTAAACTGTATGAAAGTGTGTTTGCTTACCCGGGACCTGGCTTTACGACCCGCGGATTTTAAAGGACTGCAGCCTCCATCGCTTACACTATGTCGGCGAAGCGTCTATGAACATTCCTCACTGGCTGTTCATGCCATAGATTGTAGCAATATTTATAAATTTATCCCACAGTGGTCAAATACCCTAGTTTCGATTTCTTGAGTTAAACATCGATAAAAAGCAAAGTATTATGATCGGAGAGAGTCCCGTTTTCCTGTGTGAGTAATAGGCGCCGTCTATGACTATTAGTTGCGTACTACGTAGTGTTCATCGTATTACGACATGTACTTCAGGGTGTCGAAACGTTTGCAGATGTCTGTATCGCTTTAAGCTCTCCCATCCTTGATGCTTTGATGGAATGACACTTGCTAGTGACTGACGGAAAAGACGTCAGAAGTTCCCCACAATTTACAGTGAGACAGCTGTTTTGCATCTTCTGGTTAGTTTTGTCTTCTCATTGTGCTCCGTCACACTATGTCTATTGAGTTGTTACATCACAGCGAAAATTAGTTTCGCACATCGTTTTCATAATTTATTTTTAATGATGTAGAACGAGCCAGTTACGTGTACGTAATTTGTTTGCGTGTGTGGCTATAGGCTGACTATTTGCAACAATTAACTCAACCGTTTTAAGTTAATAAGAAAAATGAATATAATCTTCGATACTAGTCAAGCCATCAGAGAAACATACTTAAATTAACGAACAAAACTAAACGCTGTGGTTTTTTTATATCACAGAAGTTACTAGGGTTTTTCTCTGCTCCAGGCAGTAGGGCGGCCTCACTGAGATGCGGTCCATTACCGGGATGCTATCCGGTTCTCCCAAATGTCCCAGCAGGCTTAGAGTGGCGTACAGGGATTCCCAATTGCAAATACAGGATGATTCAAAAAGAATACCACAACTTTAGGAATTTAAAACTCTGCAACGACAAAAGGCAGAGCTAAGCACTATCTGTCGGCGAATTAAGGGAGCTATAAAGTTTCATTTAGTTGTACATTTGTTCGCCATTTCAGCCAATAAAGTTTTTGGTCCCTTTTTCTTCGAAGGTGCTACTGTAACTGGACTACAGTATCTGGAGATGTTAGAGAATTGGCTGTTCCCTCAGCTCGAACAAGAAGCACAACAATTCATATTTCAGCAGGATGGAGCGCCACCACATTGGCACTTATCTGTCCGTAACTACCTGAACGTCAACTAGCCGAGGCGATGGATCGGCCGCCAGGCAGCCCGTGACAGAGCACGTCATCACTGGCCTCCAAGAAGCCCTGATCTTACCCCCTGCGATTTTTTCTTATGGGGGTATGTTAAGGATATGGTGTTTCGGCCACCTCTTCCAGCCACCATTGATGATTTGAAACGAGAAATAACAGCAGCTATCCAAACTGTTACGCCTGATATGCTACTGAGAGTGTGGAACGAGTTGGAGTATCGGGTTGATATTGCTCGTGTGTCTGGAGGGGGCCATATTGAACATCTCTGAACTTGTTTTTGAGTGAAAAAGAACCTTTTTAAATACTCTTTGTAATGATGTATAACAGAAGGTTATATTATGTTTCTTTCATTAAATACACATTTTTAAAGTTGTGGTATTCTTTTTGAATCACCCTGTACTTTGAAGGGGACTTCAAGTTCCGGCATTCGGATCATATCCTAGTGAAACGTCCCAAAAACGTTGGTCACCACTAGGGGATTCTAACCATTTTAATTTATAATTTTTTATGTTTTTCATTGTCTCAGACAAAGATTAATATTTTTGTGTATGTAGACTACTGGCCATTAAAATTGCTACACCAAGAAGAAATGCAGATGATAAACGGGTATTCATTGGACAAATATATTATACTACAACTGATACGTGATTACATTTTCACGCAATTTGGGTGCATAGATCGTGAGAAATCAGTACCCAGAAAAACCACCTCTGGCCGTAATAACGGCCTTGATACGCCTGGGGATTGAGTCAAACAGAGCTTGGATGGCGTGTACAGGTACAGCTGCATATGCACCTTCAACGCAATACCACAGTTCATCAATAGTAGTGACTGGCGTATTGTGACGTACAGGACCTGCAACATGCGGTCGTGCATTATCCTACTGAAATGTAGGGTTTCACAGGGATCGAACGAAGGGTAGAGCCACAGGTCGTAACACATCTGAAATGTAAGGTCCACTGTTCAAAGTGCCGTCAATGCGAACAAGAGGTGACCGAGACGTGTAACCAATGGCACCCCATACCATCACGCCGTGTTATACGCCAGTATGGCGATGACGAATACACGCTTCCAATGTGCGTTCACCGCGATGCCGCCAAACACGGATGCGACCATCATGATGCTGTAAACAGAACCCGGATGCATCCGAAAAAATGACGTTTTGCCGTTCGTGAGCCCAGGTTCGACGTTGAGTACACCATCGCAGGCGCTCCTGTCTGTGATGCAGCGTCAAGGGTAACCGCAGCCATGGTCTCCGAGCTGATAGTCCATGCTGCTGCAAACGTCGTCGAACTGTTTGTGCAGATGGTTGTTGTATAGCAAACGTCCCCATCTGTTGACTCATGGATTCGTTACAGCCATGCGGATAAGATGCCTGTCATCTCGACTGCTAGTGATACGAGGCCGTTGGGATCCAGCACGGCGTTCCGTATTACCCTCCTGAACCCACCGATTCCATATTCTGCTAACAGTCATTGGATCTCGATGAACGCGAGCAGCAATGTCGCGATAACATAAACCGCAATCGCGATAGGCTACAATCCGACCTTTATCAAAGTCGGAAACGTGACAGTACGCATTTCTCCTCCTTACACAAGGCATCACAACAGCGTTTCACCAGGCAACGCCGGTCAACTGCTGTTTGTGTATGAGAAATCGGTTGGAAACTTTCCTCATGTCTGCACGTTGTAGGTGTTGCCACCGGCGCCAACCTTGTGTGAATGCTATGAAAAGCTAATCGTTCGCATATCACAGCATCTTCTTCCTGTCGGTTAAATTTCGCGTCTGTAGCACGTCATCTTCGTGGTGTAGCAATTTTAATGGCCAGTAGTGTACATGTACATGATGTCCATACGTAAACTGGAGTAAGTTTATTTGTCTTGTATGTTAATTCATCTATAGAATAGAAGGAGTTACTCAGAAGAATCGATTTCAGTTTGGACTTAAAATTTATTTAGCTACTGGTGAGACATGTTATGTTGCTGAATAAATGATTAAAGATTGTGCACCCCTTTCTGAACTACCGACAGCACTACTAATGGATTTTTCTGACCACTGTAATCAACCGGAGTTTTACCTATATTTCTGTCAGACCTACTGAGGCCCAGTGATGATTTCCCTGAAACTGGTAACAAAGTTTTAAGGTTTAGAGCTTCTTTTTATGCGCTGGAAATTGATCCTCATTGTTACTGTTCACTCAGTCTTGGTGAAGGGTTAATAGTTAAAGGGGCGCAAACGGATTTTACATAGCTCTTTGAGTGCCATACTTCATCAACAAATGGTACGACCACAAATGTAGAGTAAAAAGAGCAGTTTTGTCTAAAATACTTTATAGGGCTAGCAGACACATTACTGATTTACCGCAGCAGCTGAAAACCTGAGATTTGTGTAATAAAGCTCCAGCTTGTTCATGGATATGAAAGTTCCACATAGTTTGGACGCCATTGGTAAGAGTGCCTCAGCAGCTGAACTATTGAAAGAACGAAGAAACGAAGATTGGCATTTGTGTCCAGTTGATGACGTGGTTACGAAGCACAAGCTCGTCTTGGGGATGGATGAGAAAGTAAATAGGACTTTGGGACTAAGGCGTCAAGCGTGCAGGGTGAGCTTCCATTCAGTGCCGCTTCGCGCACTATTTTTGAAGGAATCTCTGTAGTTTTTCCGATGTTAAGAGAAGAACTAGCTCCCGGTGGAGGGTCGAGTCCTCCCTCGGGCATGGGAGTGTGCGTTTGTACATAGGATAAGTTAGGTTGTGTGTAAGCTTAGGGACTGATGACCTTAGCAGTTAAGTACCATAAGATTTCACACACATTTGAACATTTTTTTGAAGAACTAGCTATTTCACCCATGTGCTTGGAATGAAATGCTCACATGTTTACGACAGTACGTGGAAATATACTCTCATTACAACATTCTTGTGCAGTAACGGTAGCATCTTTACTTAGACTAACCGAATTCACCCCATCAGTCAGTGTGTAGAAAAACGAAGAATTGCTCTACGTATTTCACTACTGTCCCTTAAAATAGCTACACCACGAAGATGACGTGCTACAGACACGAAATTTAACCGACTGGAAGAAGATCCTGTGATACGCAAATATTAGCTTTTTAGAGCATTCACACAAGGTTGGCGCCGGTGGCGACACCTATAACGTGCTGACATGAGGAATGTTTCCAACCGATTTCTCTTACACAAACAACAGTTGACCGGCGTTGCGCCGGTCGGAGAGGCCGTGCGGTTCTGGGCGCTACAGTCTGGAGCCGAGCGACCGCTACGATCGCAGGTTCGAATCCTGCCTCAGGCATGGCTGTGTGTGATGTCCTTAGGTTAGTGAGCTTTAATTAGTTCTAAGTTCTAGGTGACTGATGACCTCAGAAGTTAAGTCGCATAGTGCTCAGAGCCATTGAACCGGCGTTGCCTGGTGAAACGTTGTTGTGATGCCTCGTGTAAGGAGGAGAAATGCGTACCATCACGTTTCCGACTTCGATAAAGGTCGGATTGTACCCTATCGCGATTGCGGTTTATCGTATCGCGACATTGCTGCTCGCGTTGGTCGAGATCCAGTGACTGTTAGCAGAATGTGGAATCGGTGGGTTCAGGAGGGTAATACGGAACGCCGTGCTGGATCCTAACGCCCTCGTATCAGTAGCAGTCGAGATGACAGGCATCTGATCCGCATGGCTGTAACGGATCGTGCAGCCACGTCTCGATCCCTGAGTCAACAGATGGGCACGTTTGCAAGAATACAACCGTCTGCACGAATAGTTCGACGACGTTTGCAGCAGCATGGACTATCAGCTCGGAGACGTGGCTGCGGTTACCCCTGACGCTGCATCACAGACAGGAGCGCCTGCGAAGGTGTACTCAACGACGAACCTGGGAGCACGAATGGCAAAACGTCTTTTTTCGGATGAATCCAGGTTCTGTTTACAGCATCATGATGGTCGCATCCGTGTTTGGCGACATCCCGGTGAACGTACATTGGAAGCGTGTATTCGTCATCGCCATACTGGCGTATCACCCAGCGTGATGGTATGGGGTGCCATTGATTGCACGTCTCGGTCACCTCTTGTTCGCACTGACGGCACTTTGAACAGTGGACGTTAGATTTCAGATGTGTTACGACTCGTGGCTCTACCCTTAATTCGATCCCTGCGAAACCCTACATTTCAGCAGGATAATGCACGACCGCATATTGCAGGTACTGTACGGGCCTTTCTGGATACAGAAAATGTTCGACTGCTGCCCTGGCCAGCACATTCTCCAGATCTCTCACCAATTGAAAACGTCTGGTCAATGGTGGCTGAGCAACTGGCTGGTCACAATACGCCAGTCACTACTCTTGATGAACTGTGGTATCGTGTTGAAAGCTGCATGGGCAGCTGTACGTGTAGACGTCATCCAAGCTCTGTTTGACTCAATGGCCAGGCGTATCAAGGCCTTTATTACGGCCAGAGGTGGTTGTTCTAGGTACTGATTTCTCAGGATCTATGCACCCAAATTGGGTGAAAATGTAATCACATGTCAGTTGTAGTATAATATATATGTCCAATACCCGTTTATCATCTGCATTTCTTCCTGGTGTAGCAATTTTAATGGCGAGTAGTGTAGTTCGGAAGGAAGAAGATGACTCACTGAAGCGTTATGTGTTCCACTAAGCAACTCAGATTAATCTGTATTTATAAACGTGGAGACTGTTTGTAGCGGCGCTTTAGGGACACTTTGTGCGTGGATAATGGTGAAATCTTGTGACTGTCATGGCCAGAAGAGGCGCGACAATTCATCATCTTTATGAAAAAGCCTGGACGATGCGGTCAGTGTGAACATGGTCCCTGTCATCTTGAACGCAGCATCAGCACTGGGGCACAATCATTATAACTTGTGATGGACATGATCAGCCATAATGGTCACATAATTATTGGCAGATATGCGACCTTACAGAGTAACCATGGAGCATATGAAATAACAGGACATGGCTACCCAAATCGTCACCGAACACCGCCATGTTTCACTCTTCGGACAAAAGTTTGAAACAGTACGAAACAAGACTCATCCGGCCAAATGCCACAGTCCAGTTTTACGGCTTCGCCACCGTGTTCTCCTGGTACGGGCATTTGCATCAGTGGTGAGTGGCTTTGGAATCCCATCTCGCCCTGCAGTTCCCTGCTTCTAGAGCTCCCTTCATCACGTCTTGGTGCTGACAGGATTAGCAAGTCCGACATTCAGTTCCTTCGCAGCTATCGCCCTCTTATTTTTCCTCGCAATACTCTTAAATCACCGCCCTTCACGATCACTCAGTAAACACTTTCGTCTGATTTGTGACTTGGCGGATGATGTTTTTCCGCTTTTCCGGTAAGTGGTTTAACTCTTCGATACGATACCGCTTGTAACACCAATCACTTCGGTTATCTTCGTTACGGGAGCAGCCACCATACGAGCTCTAACAATTTGCCCATATTCGAATTCACTTAGCTCGAACATAATGCACTCGCAACTACAGAGAACACTGTTCCAGTATCCTACAAGAAAGGCAAAAATAATATTCGTCTTCGGTTCACAACCTTTATCAAGAGCTTTACTAGGTCTGCGGAGGATTGTCTCGATGTAAGTGTGTAAGATCCTGAAAAGTGCTAAAGGAGATCACGTGCCATGCTATCGCTCAAATGGTTCTGAGCACTACGGGACTTAACATCTGAGGTCATCAGTCCCCTAGAACTTAGAACTACTTAAACCTAACTAACCTAAGGACATCACACACACCCATGCCCGAGGTAGGATTCGAACCTGCGACCGTAGCAGTCGCGCGGTTCCGGACTGAAGCGCCTAGAACCGCTCTGCCACACTGGCCGGCCATGCTATCGTCGAGATACGTTTTGAACGTAGGCGGAGTTCACACCTGGAGCACCTGGATAATTAGTTGGTAACCGAGTAAACTTCTTATCACAGGACACCGTAAAGAACTGCAGGAAGCTTAAGATTTTCTAGTCTGTATTAGGAAGTCCCATGCGGCTTTTCGCGGATGATGCTGTAGTATACAGAGAAGTTGCAGCATTAGAAAATTGTAGCGAAATGCAGGAAGATCTGCAGCGGATAGGCACTTCGTGCAGGGAGTGGCGCAACTGACCCTTAACATAGACAAATGTAATGTATTGCGAATACATAGAAAGAAGGATCCTTTATTGTATGATTATATGATAGCGGAACAAACACTGGTAGCAGTTACTTCTGTAAAATATCTGGGAGTATGCGTGCGGAACGATTTGAAGTGGAATGATCATATAAAATTAATTGTTGGTAAGGCGGGTACCAGGTTGAGATTAATTGGGAGAGTCCTCGTTCGACCTATACTTGAGTATTGCTCATCAGTGTGGGATCCGTACCAGATCAGGTTGACGGAGGAGATAGAGAAGATCCAAAGAAGAGCGGCGCGTTTCGTCACAGGGTTATTTGGTAACCGTGATAGCGTTACGGAGATGTTTAACAAACTCAAGTGGCAGACTCTGCAAGAGAGGCGCTCTGCATCGCGGTGTAGCTTGCTCGCCAGGTTTCGAGAGGATGCGTTTCTGGATGAGGTATCGAATATATTGCTTCCCCCTACTTATACCTCCCGAGGAGATCACGAATGTAAAATTAGAGAGATTAGAGCGCGCACGGAGGCTTTCAGACAGTCGTTCTTCCCGCGAACCATACGCGACTGGAACAGGAAAGGGAGGTAATGACAGTGGCACGTAAAGTGCCCTCCGCCACACACCGTTGGGTGGCTTGCGGAGTATAAATGTAGATGTAGATGTAGATGAACACTTTCTGAAAAGTATCACTGAAATATGCAGTTTCCCTTTTCTTTCGTAGTGCATTAAAAAGATTCCAGAATCAAAATTGCTTGATTCGCGCTTCAGTTCTGTCACCATCGAATAAAAACTTCTTCCCGGACACTTTTGGTACAAAATAATGTGAAAATCGCAGCTCTTGTACCACAGACGAAAGAAAAAGTAATTGTTCTATCTACAGTTGAGCCACACAATAGCTACATAGCTAAAAGCGGCTGTTATGATAATAGTTCAAAGGTCGTCAAAATATCTCTTAAGTATTCGCTATAGCGTCTTTCCTGATTGCCGACATTCTTTCTGGTACTAGGGTAGTTTCACAAATTTCACGTATGATCTTCACTGGGAAAGCATACTGGTGAAAAATACTTTCGCCTTGACTAATTTGTGGATTTCCCACAAGTAACAGTCGGAAGACCTCAGGGACGAAGATTGTATTATTTACATTTGCGTAAAAAATGATGCGCTTAGTTTCTTAGTAGTGTTATAAGTAGATTGAGTAGAGAAGTTTACAACTAATAGGTCCATATTACCTCGATGAGTGATTCCATATACCATAGAGACCATCATGCATTTTTGTTCACTTGAACGTATGCCCTACAACTAATAGGTCCATATTACCTCGATGAGTGATTTCAAATACCATAGAGACCATCATGCATTTTTGATCACTTGAACGTATGCCCAAACAAATAAAAATTGAGCAACTGGACGATTCACACAGACACAGATTCTTTCTAAGGAACACTAGTAGCAACACGCAGTGTATTTTTGGCGTCGCGGTCATAAACAAGGTATGTTTATCTTGAACAACACATGTGTGCCATCGTGCGAAGCAAGGCTGGTCGCCGTTTCCCATTTTCATTTTGCGAAACGCTCACGGCTGATAAGATGTTTCACTCTGTTGGCCTATGGCAATTTCGTCTTCCCTGTTTTCATCGCACACTTACTGGGTAATGATGTAATGTGTGTTTCACAATAAAGTGTGCATTCTAGAGTCTTACTGACAGTGGGTCCATTGGTAGTAAGTAAAAAATGTTTTAGTTGCGCAACTATTCTGTGTTACGATTTCGTGTGACAATACTTCCATTAAGGAGTCACACCAAGTGTGGTAGTAGTACATGATATTACCTAGATGTTTGCAGAAAATTGCATGAAGTCCAAAATTTCACTAGTCGGAATATCGTCATCCCAACTCCTTCGCAACATGGTCCTGTTTCTTCTGTCCAGAACTCTCTACACGCGTTTTTATTGAAAAAACGTTATTTTCAATAATGGTTTGACTAAAACAGCAGTATATAACAATTAATTTTATGCTCTCCCCGTAATAGGTAAACGTTCCTCAGCAGCGATCGTATTTACAAAAGCGAACTTACTGTATAAATAATTACTAATTAGTGTAATTCAATAAATTAAAAATATAGATGTAATTATAACCCAATGGAATGCATTTTCCTGTTTAAAATACAAAATGGCTCAAATGGCTCTGACCACTATGCGACTTAACATCTGAGGTTATCAGTCCCCTAGAACTTAGAACTACTTAAACCTAACTAACCTAAGGACAACACACACATCCATGCCCGAGGCAGGATTCGAACCTGCGACCGTAGTGGTCGAGCGGTTCCTGACTGAAGCGCCTAGAACCGCTCGGCCACACTGGCTGGCTTTAAAATACATACATCTCATTTGGTGTCTACGGTCATCGTTATATGTGCCATGTAACAGGTTGAGCTACAAGTGTATTCCATATTTAGGGTGTGGCAGTAGGTACTTCACCACTATGGCATCTTTTTTCGTGTTCCAATCGCTAATTAGGTGCGGGAAAAACGACAATCGGTAAGTCATTTTATGACTCGACTTGTTTCCAGCCATGATTCTTTCGCTAGATGTGTGCGGGTGAAATTAATGCGTTACTTACCTCCTCCTGGAACTTCAACATTGTAGCTCTCCGTGATGCACAACGAGTGGGAACTCCATTCACATACCCGTGACACTATCACGCTTACTAAAAAGAATCCGTTACGAAATAAATGCGCTACTCTCCTAGGGAGCAAGGCGGCAATTTATCTGTGAAACCTGGAATTTTCAGAAAATTACATTTCATCTGGAAAAATCAGGAAAAACTTTGGGAATTTCAGGAATTTTGGAAAATCTCAAGGAATTCTGAGTTTTTAACCTAGCACTGGAATTTAATTCTATTGAGCTTTATAAGTCACAAATATTATTACAAAGTGTGTTAATTATTTGAGTATAAGTCCGTAGACCATCAGTGTTTAAAAACTACAGCCGAGAGGAAAGGAAAGTCGTTGTTGCGAGATGCTCACCCCCCCCCCCCCCCCCCCCTGCTCCCGGTCCCAAACCTCCGCCGGCCGCAGTGGCCGAGCGGTTCTATGCACTTCAGTCTGGAACCGCGCGACCGCTACGGTCGCACGTTCGAATCCTGCCTCGGGCATGGATGTTTGTGATGTCCGTAGGTTAGTTAGGTTTAAGTAGTTCTAAGTTCTAGGGGACTGTTGACCTCAGATGTTAAGTCCCATAGTGCTCAGAGCCATTTGAACCATTTTGAACCCAAACTTCCCTCCCCCCCCAAATCAGGAGGTTCTGCTGATTTCATCTTCCTCCTCATACCTGGAAATCTCAGGGATTTTTTTTTTGTTTTTTTGTTTTTTATCAAGTTTGAGTAGCCACCCTATGGGAGATTCAGTATTTCATCTGTTAATCATACCGTGTGACAGTCCAAGATTAACGAGCAATGCTTAGAAAAATATTTCAAACGAGAAGTTTGTAAGTTACCCTTTTCGTGGACGGATTTCACTAATAAATATCAGTCTTCCATTTGGTTTTCCTACTTATTTCACGTTATCATTTATTTTATTTCGCTTTGGATGAATATACCCATACTTTATACGGTTGTGACTGTTTTCAGTGATTTATTCCCAATCGTGTAATCGAACAGTAATGGATCTTTCCGGCCATTATGCACAATGCGTTATGTTTGAGTTGCGATTTTCTATTCGCTATAATTTTCTAGCTTTGCTTTTTTCCTGTATATACCAGTGACATCTGCCAACAGCCTCACAGATTTTTTGGCGTTGTGCTGCATATCATTTACGTGCAGTGTGTAACAAAAAGATACTGAAAGATTTGGAGGCGGAGTGGTTGTAGATTGTCTCTTGAGGAACGAACTACTGCTTCGAACCCATGTCCGGAATCGCCATTCAACGACGACAGGGCGTCGAAGTTATAAGGGATAATGCCTGAGGCTAGGTCCCACCTTCTGCAACAGATGTGGATTTGTACGCTTTTCCAACAGCCGCCAATGCTTTTAGCGTTCTCTACAGCTTTATTGGACGGATGTGAATGCCATCTAAAGCTGTTAGCGCTGTCAGGCTTATTGTGAAAATCAAACGTGTAGCTGCAAGAAGTTGCACAGGCGGCTTTAAATGCGGATGATGCGACAGTAGATCTAATAGTTAATAAGGAAATATGAATGCTGGTATGCTACAATATACAGCATAGGGGGCGCATTATCGTACCTAAGACAGACGACATCCCGACATCAGTAAAAGTTTATAAGCCAAATAGCTCCGCAGACGATGAACAGAATGAGAGATTGTATGATGGGATAAAGGAAATTATTAACATAGTTAAGGGAGACGAAAATTTGATTGTCTTCAGTTACTTTAATACAGCAAAAAAATGGTTCAAATGGCTCTGAGCACTATGGGACTTAACATCTATGGCCATCAGTCCCCTAGAACTTAGAACTACTAAAACCTAACTAACCTAAGGACATCACACAACACCCATTCATCACGAGGCAGAGAAAATCCCTGACCCCGCCGGGAATCGAACCCGGGAACCCGGGCGCGGGAAGCGAGAACGCTACCACACGACCACGAGCTGCGGACTTCAAGACAGCAGTAGACACGGGAAGATGATGGCTCTGAGCCATGCCCGAGGCAGAATTCGAACCTGCGACCGTAGCAGCGGCGCGGTTCCGAACTGAAGCGCCTAGAACCGCTCGGCCACTACGGCCGGCAGAAACGGGAAGAGAAGGAAAAATAGTACGAGAACAGAGACTGCAGGAAAGGAATGAAACACGAAGCCACCTGGTAGAATTTGTCACGAAGCATAATTTAATCATCACTAACATTTAGTTTAAGATCATAAAAGAAGGTTGTATACATGGATGAGACCGCGAGGCATTGGAAGGTTTCAGGCTGATATTATAATGATAAGACTGAGATTTCGAATCCAGATTTGACACTAGATTACTAAACCCTCGTAAAATTTCCGATTGTAGTACGGTATAAAACAGGACATTTTGTACTGAATTTGGTATGTAACATGCCATTGGAGATCGAATACTTCAAATTAACTAACGCATAATCTGTAAATTATAACTTCCTTTGAATAATATGTGCAGTAGGAAAATTTACGACGGTTTAGTAGCAATGTAACGTTTTCCACCCTTTAGTGTTCTAGGGATAAACTGTAAGACATTTCCGGGTCAGATGGGATCTCTGACCACAATTTATTGGTTATGAACTGCAGAATAAACTGAAGAAATCGCAAAAAGGTAGGATGTTAAGCAGATGGGACCTGGATAAACTGCAGGAAGCAGAAATTGAGTGTTTCAGAAGGAGCATTAGATAACGTTGGACTACAACAGGAGAAAGGAATACAATAAGAGACAAATGGGTCACTTTGAGAAACGTAATGCGGATAGCAGCAGATGATAGCGTAAGCAAAAAGAGAAGGCGTAGTGGAAATCCATGGATATCTCAGGAGATAATGAATTTAACTCACGAAAGGAGAAAATATAAACAGACAGCAAATGCAGCAGGCGAGACAGAATATAGTCATGTAAAGATGATATTGAGAGACGGTGCAAAATGGCTGATTAGGAATGGCTAGGGGACATATGCAAGGATATAGAAACGTGTATAAGTAGGAGAGAGATAGATACCACTTATAGAAAAATTAGAGACACATTTAGAAAAAAATAGAAGCAGCTATACGAATATCAAAAACTTAGATGTGAAGCCAATCCTAAGTAAAGAAGAGAAAGCTAAAATGATATAGGTTATAAAAAAGGGAAACAAACTTAAGGATGGTATTATTGAAAGAGAAGAGGAGGTGGGTGTAGATGAGATGAGAGATACGATACTGCGAGAAGAATTTGACAGAGCACTGAAAGACATAAATGGAAACTAGACCCCAGGAATGTACGAAATTCCCTCGGAATTATTGAGATTCTTGGAAGAGCCAGCCATGACAAAATCATTCCAGCTAATGTGTAAGATACATGAGGCAGACGAAATACCCTCATACTTCAGGAAGAATGTAATAATTCCAATTTCAAAAAAGGCAGTTTCTGACAGGTGCGAATACTACCGAACCTTCAATTTAATAAGTCATATTTACAAAATATTCACACAAATTTTTAACAGAAGAATGGAAAATCTGATAGAAGCCAACCTAGAGGAAGATCGTTTTGGGTTCGGGCGTAATTATAGAATCACGCGAGGCGAAAAGGACTTAACGAACGAACGAAATTTGTGGTAAGGTCTTATGGGGCCAAACTGCTGAAGTCATCGGTCCCTAAGCTTACACACTACTTAATCTAACTTAAACTGACTTATGCTAGGGACGACACACACACCCACGCCGGAGGGAGGACTCGAACCTCCAATTGAGGGAGCCGCGCGGACTGCGGCAAGACGCCTAAGACGGCGCGGCTACCGCGCGCGGTGAATTATTTTAGAAGATAGACTGAAGAAAAGCAAATCTACGTGTATTGCATTTGTAGATTTAGGAAAAGTTTTACTAGACTGCAGTCTTCGAAATTCTGAAGGTTTCGCCGATAAAATACAGGGAGCCAAGGGCTAACGACAACATTTGCAGAAACGCCAAGCCAAGGCAATTTTGAGAGTCGAAGGGGAGTTAAAGTTTATATGTGATATTATCCAGTCTGTACAGTAAGCAAGCTGCGAATGAAACCAAGGAAAGAGAATTAAAGTTCGCCAAGAAGAAACAAAAACTTTGAGAGACGGAAATGACTACGAAGTGCAGATGAATGGAATAGGTACTTTTTAGAAAAGAGGCTTAATATGAACATCAACAAGATTAAAACAAGGATAATGGTATGTCGACGAATTGAATCAGAGGATGCTGAGGGATTTAGAGTAGGAAATGAGACACTAGAAGTAGTTGATAAGTTTTTCCTGTATGAGTGGCAAAACTACTGACGATGACCGAAGTAGAGAGGATATTCACTGAGGTGACAAAAGTAACTGCGTACCTTCTAATATCGTGTCGGATCTCCTTTCGCTTGACGTAGTACAGCAGCTCAACCTGGTATGGATTCAAGAAGTCGTTGGAACTCCCCTGAAGGAAAATTGAACCATGTTGCCTATTTAGTCATCTATCATGCAGAAGAGTTCCCAGTGCAGTATTTTGTGCACGAACTGACACCTTGATTATGTCCCATAAATTTTCGATGGGATTCATGTTGGGCGATCTGGGTAGCCAAACCATACGCTCGAATTTTTGAGAATCTTCTTCAAACCAGTCGTGAACAATTGTGGCCCGGTGACATGGCGCAATGTCAATTATAAAAATTCCGTCACTGTTTGTGAACATGAAGTACATGAATGACTGGAAATGGTCTCCAAGCAGACGAGCATAACCATTTCCACTCAATGAACGGTTTACTTGGACCAGAGGACCCAGTCTATTTCATGTAAACACAGCCCTCACCATTTTGGAGCCACCATCTGCTTGCACACTGCCTTGTTGACAACTTGGGTCCATGGCTTCTAGGGTGTGTGCCCCACACTTGAGCCTTACCATCAGCGCTTACCAACTGAAATCGGGACTCAAGGTTTTTCAGACGTCTAGGGTCCAACCGATATAGTTACGATCCTAGGAGACGCGTTGCAAGCGATATCATGCTGTAAGCAAAGGCAGTCGCGTCGGTTGTCTTCTGCCATAGGCCATTAACACTAAATTTCGCCGCGCTATCATAACTAATACTTTCGTCGTAGTCCAACGTTGATTACTGCGATTATTTCACGTAGTGTTGCTTTTTTATTAGCACTGACAACTCTACGCAAACGCCGCTGATTTCGATCGTTGAGTGAAGGCCATCAGCCACTACATTGTCCGTGGTGAGAGGTAAATACACTACTGGCCATTAAAATTGTTACACCAAGAAGAAATGCAGATGATAAACAGGTATTCACTGGACAAATATATTGTACTAGAACTGACAGGTGATTTCACGCAATTTGGGTATATAGATCCTGAGAAATCAGTACCCAGAACAACCACCTCTGGCCGTAATAACGGCCTTGATACGTCTGGGCATTGAGTCAAACAGAGCTTGGATGGCGTGTACAGGTACAGCTGCCCATGCAGCTTCAACACGATACCACAGTTCATCAAGAGTAGTGACTGGCGTTTTGTGACGAGCCAGTTGCTCAGCCACCATTGACCAGACGTTTTCAATTGCTGAGAGATCTGGAGAATGTGCTAGCCAGGGTGGCAGTAGAACATTTTCTGTCTCCAGAAAGGCCCGTACAGGACCTGCAATATGCGGTCGTGCATTATCCTGCTGAAATGTATGGTTTCGCAGGGATCGAATGAAGGGTAGAGCCACGGGTCGTAACACATCTGAAATGTAACGTCCTCTGTTCAAAGTGCCGTCAATGCGAACAAGAGGTGACCGAGACGTGTAACCAATGGCACCCCATACCATCACGCCTGGTGATACGCCAGTATGACGATGACGAATACACGCCTCCAATGCGCGTTCACCGCGATGTAGCCAAACACGGATGCAACCATCATGATGCTGTAAAGAGTACCTGGATTCATCCGAAAAATGTCGTTTTGCCATTCGAGCACCCAGATTCGTCGTTGAGTACACCATCGCAGGCGCTCCTGTCTGTGATGCAGCGTCAAGGGTAACCGCAGCCATGGTCTCCGAGCTAATAGTCCATGCTGCTGCAAACGTCGTCGAACTGTTCGTGCAGATGGTTGTTGTCTAGCAAACGTCCCCATCTGTTGTCTCATGGATCCGTTACAGCCATGCGGATAAGATGCCTGTCATCTCGACTGCTAGTGATACGAGGCCGTTGGGATCCAGCACGGCGTTCCGTATTACCCTCCTGAACCCACCGATTCCATATTCTGCCAACAGTCACTGGATCTCGACCAACGCGACCAGCAATGTCGCGATAACATAAACCGCAGTCGCGATAGGCTACAATCCGACCTTTATCAAAGTTGGAAACGTGATGGTAAGCATTTCTCCTGCTTACACGAGGCATCACAACAATGTTTCACCAGGCAACGATGGTCAACTGCTGTTTGTATATGAGAAATCGGTTGGAAACTTTAGTCATGTCAGCACGTTGTAGGTGTCGCCACCGGCGCCAACCTTGTGTGAATGCTCTGAAAAGCTAATCATTTGCATATAACAGCATCTTCTTCCTGTCGGTTAAATTTCGCGTCTGTAGTACGTCAGCTTCATGGTGTAGCAATTTTAATGGCCAGTAGTGTATCTTAAATTTGGTATTCTCAGCTCACTCTCTAGACTGTGGATCTCGGAATATTAAATTCCCTGACGATTTTCCAGATGGAATGTCCCTTGAGTCTAGCTCCAACTACCATTCCGCGTTCAAAGTCTATTAATTCCTGTCGCGTGGCCATAATCACGTTAGAAACCTTTTCACACGGATTACCTGAGTACCAATGACAGCTGCGCCAGTGCACTGCCCTTTTATACCTTGTGTACGCGATACTATACAGTACAGGGCAATTTTACTCGTTTGGCTTTCACTATCATGCCACCATTTACACTCTCTTATGCCCGTAAAGTCTTTCCACAAGCAGAGTATCGAATAGTAAAGCGAAGTATGTACTTGAAATCGTGACGGAGCATTTGGTACTACTTGAGCTTGAGCTGTGTTATTTGCAAGACGTCGTTGTATTTCTTCTCAGGAGAGGAGGCTAGCAAGGGCCGTGAAGGTGATACATAGTGTTCCATATTTCAGTACCCGAGAGCACAGAAATAGCTCCATCTGTTTCTCTCAGCAGCACAGCACATAACAGAGCGGCCTTTACCACCACGCTCTCTCTTGGCGTGGTCGGTCTGTCATCTCTCTTCACAAGATGTCAACAAACAACCAAGACACTTGAAAGGATTGCTAAGTCATTCAATTCTGTATGCATCTGTGGCTGGTACCTCACTATAGAGTTTTCCCTACCTTGCGTGATCAAGTTTTTTATTTAAAAAAACAGTACTTCGCTTACACGTAAATACTGTTATTCGTATAACAGTGAAAATTTTTAACATATGATCATTTCATTGTAGTATGATTTAATAGTTTCTCTCTTCTGACGATTATGTCGATTTTAATGTTAAAAAGAGAGAATAAGTTACAAGTGGACCTAAGTCAGATTTTTTTACAAAATGAGTGTAATCTCTGAGTCCTTTGAGCACTTTGCTGGTCACAGAAGAGCGCTCATTAGGCGTCCTGATGCATTTTTTTCCCTGCATGCCTCCCATAATCCTTATGGCGTTACATTGTGCTGATTGTGAGTCCAATTTTCAGAGATCGCAGAAAATGGTTTCCGTAATTTTTCCTGGATGGATCGTATTGTATTTCTTCTTTGACAACTATTACGTACTCATGACGCTAGATGTTACATGTGTAACCTTTCTGTTCATTTCTTGATCATGCAGTATATACTCTTCTCCTTTTTCTTCTTTGTGTTTTCCTCCGCCTCGAACTACTCCTCCTCCTCCTCCTCTTCCTCTTGAGCGCGGGGTTCCGGGTTCGATTCCCAGCGGGGTCAGGGATTTTCACCTGCCTCGAGATGACTGGGTGTTTGTGTCGTCCTCATCATTTCTTCGTCATTCGTGAAAGTGGCGATATTGTACTGAGCAAAGGTTGGGAATTTGTACGGGCGCTGATAACCGGGCAGTTGAGCGCCCCACAAACCAAACATCGTCAACTTCATCCTCCTCCTCTCTCTCTCTCTCTCTCTCTCTGTCTCTGTCTCTGTCTCCCCCAATCGCCCTCTACCTTCCCCCTCCCTCTCCCTCCTCCACCCCTCAACACTCATTTTTGTAGACCGATTAATTTTATTCACTGGAAACCACCTGTTTTTATTTTTATATGCGTTATCTTATCAAGAAATGACCAGCTGTAGCAAGTTGCATGAGCTTCAGAACTATTATTATTGTTTATCATTACAATCATATGTGGAAATGGTTCAAATGGCTCTGAGCACTATGGGACTCAACTGCTGTGGTCGTAAGTCCCCTAGAACTTAGAACTACTTAAACCTAACTAACCTAAGGACATCACACACACATCCATGCCCGAGGCAGGATTCGAACCTGCGACCGTAGCGGTCGGGCGGTTCCAGACTCATATGTGGACCTGGTAGTTTCTTCGCTGAGGATTTTCACTGTTTCGTAGGCTGTTTGGGTGATCCCCTTAGTTACACTCCTGAGGAATTTCGATATACATAACTGTTTATTTGATACTAAACTCAAACGAATGTTTGTTCGGCTCGTGAAGTCTGCGGGGAGTGGTATTCCGTTTCTCTGGACGACTGGAAAGTCTGTGCGCCAGCGTCTCATGGCTCAACGTCCTCGAGCATTCGGAAATAGTAACTCTCCCCATCCGCATTGCAGTATGCATCTTTTAAGTCTACTCACATAATTATTTATTGGGCTTCAATTGGATAGTGATCATTCAAAAGCTTTCTTGAGTCCTAAAATATTTGTGAGGGAATTTCCCTGCTTTATCCAAAGTGAGATATTATGGCTAATGATCTTAAGGTGCAGAGCCATCGTGTCCTACTTACCAGCGCAATAGCGCCCGTGTTTTTCCTGTTTCAAATGGCTCTGAGCACTATGGGACTTAACATCTGAGATCATCAGTCCCCTAGAATTTAGAACTACTTAAACGTAACTATCCTAAGGACGTCACACACATTCATGCCCCAGGTAGGATTCGAACCTGCGACCGTAGCGGTCACGCGGTTCCAGACTGAAGCGCCTACAACCGCACGGCCACACCGGCCGCCTGTTTTTCCTGGAAGCATTGGTTACTGTTATGATATTGTATACATGACGTTCCGATTTTCTTTGCTCTTTCTTCCAACGCCTTTTTTAATTGACATTAACAGCAAGAATTTCACGCATTGAGTCACACTCCCTCAGTCTTTGCAGTACAGTCTGTCTTTCCGATGAAGATCCTTAAGCCCATGTTAGAAGCCATGTCTTGCAAATTTAAGCTGTTTCAATGTTGTCTGGCCACTGTCTAGTATTATTAGTAACATTATTGTTACCAAACGTTCAGTTACATACATTTAATAAGGAACATTGAACCAGTATGTAATTTAATGAATGATTATCTTGTCTGCATCTGAAACCCAATCGATAGAAGTTAAACGTCACCCCATCAGGTTTGTAATCAGTAAATTCTTAAAGGCGCGCGGGATTAGCCAAGCGGTCTCAGGCGCTGCACTCATGGACTGTGCGGCTGTTCCCGGCGGAGGTTCGAGTTCTCCCTCGGGCATGGGTGTGTGTGTTTGTCCTTAGGATAATTTAGGTTAAGTAGTGTGTAAGCTTAGGGACTGATGACCTTAGCAGTTAAGTTCCATAAGATTTCACACACATTTGAACATTTTTTAAATTCTTAAAAAGTCTGTAAG
The DNA here is from genome assembly GCF_021461385.2 of Schistocerca piceifrons. NCBI lineage: Eukaryota > Metazoa > Arthropoda > Insecta > Orthoptera > Acrididae > Schistocerca > Schistocerca piceifrons. The sequence goes on along the minus strand of NC_060149.1, from coordinate 730,246,454 downwards.
TTACTCATCCTTAATCATTCGTTAAAATACAAATCAAACAATATAACGAAAACTGAATAAAAACGATTTACACTCTGTGTAAGCGTGTGACGATTGTACCTGCCGCTTCTGCCTAAGTCAGATTTGAGAGTACCTTAGATCCCTTTTTATTCTTTAACTTGAATGAAAGAAAATCGTTGCTTCTCACATAAACATTGAATTCAAATGGTTCAAATGGCTCTCAGCACTATGGGACTTAACATCTGAGGTCATCAGTCCCCTGGAACTTAGAACTATTTAAACCTAACTAACCTAAGGACATCACACACATCCATGCCCGAGGCAGGATTCGAACCTGCGACCGTAGCGGTCGCGCGGTTCCAGACTGAAGTGCCTAGAACCGCTCGACCACACCGGTCGGCCAAACATTAAATGCAGAATAGCGTAAGCATATTTAATATATGGTTAGAAATTTCCTCTTTTGCATAAGTATCATAAGAAATGAAAGCAATAAAATTCATCTATTATGTTCCTGCTGCCGTGGAGACAGAGGCAGGCCAAATTCTTCAGTACTGTATTAATCAAACTAATGAGATTAGAAACTGCTCCAAATCAACCTAGTATAAAGTGCAGGATTATGGGTGTATCCATTCCTGTGTACCTGAAGAAATTTCGTTGCTTTGGTGAAAGGAATATCTGTTAACGACAGGGAACGGGAAATACGCATGGGAACCAAAACAAAGTGGTTCAAATGCTTCTAAGCACTATGGGACTTAACATCTATGGTCATCAGTCCCCTACAACTTAGAACTACTTAAACCTAACTAACCTAAGGACATAACACAACACCCAGTCATCACGAGGCAGAGAAAATGCCTGACCCCGCCGGGAATCTAACCCGGGAACCCGGGCGCGGGAAGAACCAAAACATTATACGAGGTCGTGCTGAAAATTAATGCTTCCAAATTTTTAATGTGAAAGCTCTTAAAGCTTTTTAAATAAAACAGACATTATTAACATTCTACATCTTTGTTCTTCATGTCCACATATTTGCAGCCGTCTACCGTTAGAGGGCTCCGATTTGTAGCGTATAACACGGCGTTCTGTAACGCCACTACGCCGGCGCGTGAGAAACAGCGTGCTGTAATCGAGTTTCGAATTCGATGAGTTCTTCCACACATGGAGAACCCTTTCCTTCAGCATAACAATGCCAGACCACACACGAGCTCTGCGACATCCGCAACAGTCTGACGGCTTGGGTTCACTTACCGATCATCCTCCATACAACTCCGACTTGGCCCAAAACGATTTTCATCTGTCTCGAAGACTTAAAGAACTTACGAGATCTTGAGTTTGATAGTGAGGAAGCGGTGCGGGCAGGGGTGAGGTGGCTCTGTCAACAAAGTCAAAGATCCTACAGTTACGTTATCAACAAACTGGTCTCTCGTTGGGAGAAATGTGTTCGTCGCCGGCGTGACTGTTGAGAAATAAATATCTATACATTAAGAATAAAGATGTAGAATGTTAATAAAGTTTGTTTTACTTAAAAACCTTCAAGAGTTTTCACATATAAAATTCGGAGGAATTACTTTTGCGCATACCCTCGTAACTATTGCTCACCACGAGACTGAAAGGTGCCTGGTGGCATTGTGGCTACGCGATGCAGTAATAAAAGTATATAAGCGAAGCAGAGACGAATGAGGAATAATTCTAACAACGACCCGGGTGGCAAAAGTAGAAATCCACTGACATCAACTACGGTACTTTCTCAAATAGTAGAATGTTACGACTCGGCTTCTGGGGACACATACAGGGTGATCAAAAAGTCAGTATAAATTTGAAAACTTAATAAACCACGGAATAATGTAGATAGAGAGGTAAAAATTGACAAACATGCTTGGAATGACATGGGGTTTTATTAGAACAAAAAAAAGTTCACAAAATTTTCGACAGATGGCGCGTGAAAGATCTCTTGCGCGCGTCGTTTGGTGGTGATCGTGTACTCAGCCTCCACTTTCGTCATGCTTGGCCTCCCAGGTCCCCAGACGTCAGTCCGTGCGATTATTGGCTTTGGGGTTACCCGAAGTCGCAAGTGTATCGTGATCTACCGACATCTCTAGGGATGCTGAAAGACAACATCCGACGCCAATGCCTCACCATAACTCCGAACATGCTTTACAGTGCTGTTCACAACATTATTCCTCGACTACAGCTATTGTTGAGGAATGGTGTTGGACTTATTGAGCATTTCCTGTAAAGAACATCATCTTTGCTTTGTCTTACTTTGTTACGCTAATTATTGCTATTATGATCAGATGAAGCGCCATCTGTCGGACATTTTTGAACTTTTGTATTTTTTTGGTTCTAATAAAACCCCACGTCATTCCAAGCATGTGTGTCAATTTGTACCTCTCTATCTACATTATCCCGTGATTTATTCAGATTTCAAATTTATACTGACTTTTTGATCACCCGGTATATCAACAACTGCGAAGCTGGTCGGCTGTTGGCGTTGTTCTGCAGTGAGCATCTATGAAGAGGGGCTAAAGAGCCATCTATGAAGAGGGGCTGAAGAGCGATATATCCCGTTAGGTGACAAGGTATTGGATGTCCTCGTCTCATCACTGAACGTGGATCTCGGAGTCGTTCCCGCTTTGTAAAGCAGGATAAGCGGCGATCTGTGGCAGATCTGGCAACAGATTACTACGCTGGCAAAGATACAAATGTTTACTGGCCTCCGCAACAAACGACTTCTATGTGTTCCCACGTTGACTCAAAGGCGTTGTCAGTTACGATTGCTATGGGCACGGAATCATCGTGGTTGGACGGTGGATCAAAGGAATGCTTTTCTTGGTTGGATGAACCGCGTTTTTTACTACACCGGGTTGAAGTTCGTGTCCGGATGCGCGGACATCCAGGTGAATGTCTGCTCGAACCATATACCGTAGCATTGACGCAGGCCATTGGAGGTAGTATTATGGTACTGGGGACATTCACATGGGCTTCCGAGGGACATATGGTAGTAATCGCAGACATCGTGACAGCAGTGGATTACGCCAACACTGTTGCGGACTACCTGCATCCCTACATGCTTCATGTCACCCAGACGGCGTTGGCATCTTCCTGCAGGATAACTGTCTGTGTCACAAGGCCAAAGTCGTACTACACCGGCTTGAGGAGCATGAACGTGAGCTCAAGTAGAAGTCTTGGCCATGAGATTGGCCTGATCCCAACCTGGTGGAAGATATCTGGGACGCTGTCGGACGCCATCTCCGCACCCACCAACTGCTAATCCGTAATTTACGGGAATTGAGAGATGTGTGCGTATACCTCTGGTGCCACACATCTCTGGAGATCTACTAAGGACTTGCAGAATCCATCCCACGAAGAATTATTGCAGTGTTGTGTACCAAAGGTCACAATGTTAGGCTCATCACTGTACGTGAAACTGCAGGGTGGGACGGACAGGCGAATCAGGATAAGGAAAAGAGATCATCAAGTTTTAGTTATTTTATATAGTTACACTAGTAAAAAATTTTGCACACAGGCTAGAGCATTTAAAAGACTATACCACCCGTCATTTGAATCGATTTAGTAAACTCACGGGAAACTCAGACTCGGATAAACAGAAAAGGAAAAATCCATGAGAAAATTATAGGCGTGGGGAGCAAACTACTGGCGAGCGGAGAGAGCGCTCAACCTTGGCGGTTACATGCAGGATGTTGCAAAATTTGGTAGAGATACTAGTGCGGGGCGTACTGGTCGGCGAGGCGAAGCTATTTTCTACAACTCTTGCGTCTGCCATTGTCGAGTTTTGGCTCTAGAAGCCGTCGAAGATTTAGTGCGCCGGTATAAGTAAACGAAATACCGTTAGCAAGAAACATAATTTCTTCTATTGGGAGCTAACCATCGTTTTCACGTGACATTTATTTGGTTCCCATTTCTGTGACTCGTTTACATTTATTCTTAGGTTAGCTCTGTTGGCTATTGTAATACGGTGGTGGCCGGATATATGTGTATGAATGTACTCACAGCACTTCCTCAGCATTCCATTACCAAGCCATTAAACATTAGGAATACGCATTGAAAATTAAGAAAAAACAGGTCCTGTTTCTTTCTATCTCTGCCATCAACAAATACCTGAAGACATCAACTTCTGTGGTCACATTCACTTCTTGATACTCAAGGCATCCAACATTAACACTCTCTACCGCCAAAAACGTATTTCGAGTGGCACGTGTCCCAAAGAAAATAACTTATTTCACACCCTCTGTAACACACGATGGCACACGACCCAACCAAGCCCAAGTGATGCAGTGGACCGTTTCTCTGAGAATGCTATCGAAGCGTTAGAAAATTTTGTCAACAACCATTTACCAATTAATGTTAGACGTGTTAGAAGGAAGGCATTATTGAATCAAAATCGTCATGAAACCCAGTCATAAAAGTAATGACACGAAATTTTATAGGAAATGCAGTCTGACTACGAATGATATTGCTTGTAGTAGTCTTTTAAGGCATACAGTGTAATTCTGCTTGAGCGTATGAGACTCATGTTGCACTTGAAACTACCCGAGAAATTAAATCTCTGAGCTTCATCACCAATCGAACCTGAATCTTTTCCTGTTGCAATGCTCTTACCGATTTCGCTGTCCGGGCACAGATCACGGTTTCTATTCTGCAAATACGTGATGTACTTCCCTAACTTCTAAGTGTTTCTCCAGTATATGTAGCTGGATGAAAGGAATATTGGAGAAATGGCTTAGCCATGGGCTGTTTTCAGAATTAACCATGCACTCTACGTGGAGCGCACTCTACTAAAGGCATGACAATCGGTCATATGTTTGTAACAGAAGTGCTAAAAAACCTTAAGTCGCAGATACTCTCAGAAAGGCAACCAACTGTCTCCAGAAAACAAACTTAGAAACATCAAAGAACAAGTTTTCATAAGGTTACTACTAACATTCTTCAGCTACCTAAATATGCTTCCCCTCCAGGCAATGGAGATGAACTTAGATTAATAGCAGCTCGCGCTAAAGCTGTATTGGTAAACAGTTTTCCAATGTTCCGTTAGCGAATGGGGTGAGAAAAATCCGTAATTACTTTACAGTAAAATTACTGTCTAAGAACCAGTTTCCAGTGGTTTGTGTACCATGCGGGGCATGTACAGGGCATTCTTTATGTGCTTAACACACATTAAACCTACAGTATAGCTGTTTTTGCGTTTCGCGTCCCTTCCTGCTTATATTCGTATGTTTACGAACGCGTGTTTATATGTACGTTGACGCGTGCGTAACTCTATCCTCTGGTGCCAGTAGAAGACTTAACGGTTTGTATTGTTCCAAGCAATTAAATACAGAGCCTCACTTACCAGTGTTTCAGCACACCACCTTTGAATCGGGTGCTCATTACGGAACTGGAATGTAACGAGTGCTATTTTCTTCGCCGTGCTTAAACAGAAATGCTTTTTCTGTCTGACAGCGTGGCATCGGTGACTAGAGACCAAAATATTTACGAGGGTTTTGGCACAGACTTCAGACCGCTATTGCTATTATCCTGCCCGAGAAAACGAACGCAGAAATAGCTGTGCTGTATACAGAACTTTTTAATAGAGACTGTTGCGGGATACGTTGCACTAGAGAGAAACTTTTGATACTCCATTTTTCTCGAAGAAACATACTCGTTTTGTCGTCTACAGAGGAATGTTGCTCAAGAGGAACACCCAAAATTATTTGAGGGAGATCCTGAGCACGAACACAGCATTTTACTTCATATATAATCTGCCTATGTGATTCACTCCGTGTGACTTCTTAAAAATCTGTAAGTAAGGAATATTTATCAGCATTCCGAACTATAGATTACCTAATTCATAGAGCAGAAAGTGAATCGCATTTAATGGTAATCGTGTCCATCTCAGTAGCTGAGTGGTTAAGATCCACTCAGCGGGCACTCTGTACACTACCTGTTTGCTGGCACTGACAAACCAGCCCTCGATTTCTGAGAATACCTTAACGACCGACATTGTTCAGTTGTCAAGAACGCTAAGTACCAACAATATTTCTTGAACTTTCTTTGGAGTGCTTTCCGCAACCCCCTCACAGCTGGATCGTTCATGCTAGCAGCAGCTGACAAGTCCTTCCTTTCATTTTACAGATTCAATCTCATCCTCGATTTTTTATACACACTTGCTTGAAGACGTGCATCGATGATCTACTGGTGCGTCGTCATCGCGCGGGTTTTATCCCGCTGATGTCGAAGGCGATCGCCAGTCTTCACGAGGACGTGCTGGTGCGACGGAAATGGAAGTGATGAAGCTTTTTTGAGGGCTACCCCTTAAGTTTAGGGTAAAAATGGCGGTGCCATTGGCTTCTCCCTTTTTTGTAGGCTTACGTGTAGTCAGGAATGTGAGGAACTTAGTTTATAAAGTGATCGGCGTTTCTGACTGCCATGCAGAGGAGCCGGGCTCGATTCCCGGCCGGAGATTTTATCCGCTCGGGAAGTGGGTCTTGTGTTGTCCTCATCATCATTTCATTATTCTCATCGACGCACAAGTCGCCGAAGTGGCGTCAAATCAAAAGACTTGCACTAGGCGTCTGAACAACCCCATACGGGATCTCCTGGCCAGTAATACCATACGATCATTTCAGTGGTAATTGCACTTTCAGAGAATACGATTATTTTTATAGACCATTTTGCACTAGCAAAAGCATTGCACGGAAGTACACAATGGTTGCTAGATCCATGCTGCAATATGTACACTGTTGGCCGTTGCGACTCCAAGAAAAATAGAAAATAACAAATCTTAGGTATTTTGCGTACCCAGTGTAGTAGGACGTATACATTATCAAATTTGTAGATGATTTGGGGGCATATAGAGTGCGAAAGTTAGTGCAGGGAGCTGCCACTGTGGCAACAACAATTGCTTTAACCCTGCTGGGTATGTGTGGGTGGTACGATACTGGTAGCGGTTGTTTATAATTAAAGTGCACCTATCGAGAGAGGTCCAGTGTGCCCTGAAATTATCCTAAGGCAGTGGAACTTGATGGATATTATAATCCGTTTATGATGAACCGATTTACTCTGGAAAAAATTAGGTTCAGTTTTGGCCATCAGGTGCAAATTTGGCGTTGTGGATGCAAGGAAGACTTGTAGAAATGTTTCAGTATGTAATGGATTAGGAACGGGAAGTAGGCAGAAAATGTCAAACAAACGAGAAAGGCAAAATACTGATATCATTAACCGCCGCTTATACAATTTGTTCAGTGTGAGAATTGGAGACGTCGCCGAGATGCTGTACAGCGCCAGATAACAAATACCTAACCTGCGGTAAAAGAAATCAACTGAAACTCGTAAGAGTTATGTTCCGCACTCAGTAATTAGAACTTAAAAGCGGTTGTAGAGCTTCCCCTCTTTTCAGTAATTTTCTTTTTTTCCCGTTCGAAAACGAGCTATCTTATGTATTTAATTGCTGAACTTTTGTCTGAGACGGAAATTTTAATTTTAATATGAAATAACTCTTGAAACATCAAATTTAATTTTTGATTAATTACCTGAAATTGTGTTATCGTTCCTTCTGCTACAGAAGTTTTGCATGTATGTTTACAACTGCATAATCAGCAGCTATTATCCAGGAATCTTTTGCACTACATTTGTTCCTTATCAAAGTTGTCTACAAGTAATCATTAATGTTATCCAGGCAGCAGTCACAAAAACTAACTCATACCGAACGAATTTGGAATGGTAATCAGAACGCTGTACAGCCTGTCCAACAGCCCACATTTACATACTCTGAATCTCCTCCGCATTCGGACATCCAGATTTGCGCATTCCGTGATTTTCTAAATTACTTCAAGTAAATTTCAGAATGATCCCCAAACCTCGATACGCCGACGATCATAAGGTTGAATTTTCTGCGGAGCGTATTCTCACGAAAGATCTAAATCTGCACCATTACAACAACTACTGCCAACAGATCCATTTGCAACCGTTTAAATTCTCAGATTGGTTGTAGGAATGGATGACAATTTTGCGAGGAATGTCATCTTCAGTGATGAGGCGCCATTTTCAGCTGGACGGCTGCATCAACAAACATAAGTGTTTGGTTGAACCGGCGGAACTCTTCGCATAACACTTAAACAGCTGATGTGCGCTCAGCGCGCGATACGGATTTTGGATGGGCGGAGTGTCTGGGCCTCATTTTTCAAGAATTCCGCTGGAAATACAGTGACAATGGATGGCGTACGTCGTCACAATATGATAAGATTTTTTGGTCCAGATAGGAGAGGATGGACATCGAAAACCAGTGAGTCCAGCAAAATGACGCGACCTGCCATACCGCGAGCGTTCATGCACATTGTTGCCGGAGAAATTTCCCGGTCTTGTGATATCACGCCATGGAGACCGGAATTGGCCACGAAAGTCTTGCGACATGGCGCGGGTGACTATTTGCTGTGAGTTTAAGTGAAGTCGAGTGTTTACGCGAGTAAACCTGTAACTATTCCTGAATCAAAGGACCAAATTGAGCGCGTCATTGCGGAAACATATCCAGAAATGTACGAAAACGTCATTGTTTTATAAACGCGTATGTTTTTGTCTACAAAGTTTTGATGGATATATTGTGAATAAAAGCCCGTTTTTCTTCTTTCTCCTGGCCTTTATCTTCACAGGCTCGCCTTGTTAATTATTGAATTTGGCATTCTTCGGGGTAGAGGGTTCCCATATGCCTTCCTGTCACAGCCCCACGCCCACCCTCCAAAGACACCGGGCGGCATTTGTGTATGCGACTTGTTATCCCATGCGAATCGTGTAACTGAGGTGATATGGGAGACCAACCCGGTATTCATCTAAATGGATGAGGGAAACCGCCTAAAAACCCCATTCAGGCTCTCCAGCACACCGTTCCTCGTCGTCAATCTGAAAGGCGGATTTGATCCAAGGCTTGCTAATGCGTGGCTATCAGGGCGGGTTTATGAGTAAAAGTCGGTCGGATAGCTATATTTCGGTTTTCATGTTTTTGTTTGCGTTTTTATAGTTTTTATTTCCGATAAGTATTTCTGACCGAAAGCTCCATTATCAGGTTTTCAACTTTGACATGACGCTTTCTGTCTTGAGCTTTTGCAGCAGTTGCAGGTGCATGTTGTGAGATACTGTTTCACAGGAGACCCATTGCGAAATTCCTCGAAATTGTTTGCTATACATTGTATACATTTATAAAATATACAGAGTGTCAAAAGAAAACCACCGATACTGTTTAAGGACAGGTTGCTTATACAGTAATAAGTGAAACATTTCTAGTAAACCCGGGCTCTAAAATGCATACCTTAAGTGCTGTGAGGACTTATTCATCTTCGACTGAGCGAGGTGGCGCAGTGGTTAGCACACTGGATTCGCATTCGGGAGGACGACGGTTCAAATCGCCATGCCGCCATCCATATTTAGGTTTTCCGTAATTTTAGTAAATCGCTCCAGGCAAATGCCAAATGATTTCTTCGAACAGTCACGGCTGATTTCCTCCCCCAGCCTTTCTTAACCCGAGCTTGTGCTCCATCTCTAACGAACGCGCCGTCGACGGGACGTTAAACTGTGGTCTTAGTTTTCCTATTTTGTTCATCTTCGCTAGTGTCTAATTTTTCCGTCTTCGCTAGTGTGAAACACATTTCTTCTAATGAACAAGTGCACATTACTCTTAAGATATGCGCTTCAGAGCTGTTTTTTACTAGACATTGTTTTTTTTGTGTTTGTGTAAGGAACCTGCGCGTAAACTTGTCGGAGTTTTTTTGAAGCATCCTGTATATCTTCCACTGTCTGTGTGCCATGTGAAACTATGAATCGTCAAAATTTGTCCGATATTGTTTTTCAAAGGTCACAATATTGTGTACTAATGTGTACGAGATAAAAATAACTCAAATTTTCAAATAACCTACGTATTTACTAAAAAATTACATTGTGCCTTTTTTATTAGGACACAATTTATTAGGCAACGACCTGTCCACGAACGTTTAGAAATGCCTGCATATATAAATTATATTTCTTGTTTTTAATCTATAACACTGCGACACGTTCAACATCCGTGAAAAAGCTGTCTACTGATGAACAGAACTATTACTGCTAAGGAGAGCAGATTAGTATTTGAAGTGAACCGAAGAAAACAATGTGTCAGTGGTCATAGCTGTCGTGTTCTTCAGATTTCGTAGGTGAGTGGATTAGGCGCGGGACCGCGGGTAGTGAAGAGCGAGTGGGCTTGGCTGTGTTTTCCTTAGACGGTACTTTTTTTAGGCTGGCGCGCGGCTAGCATGAGCGGGTTAGTTGCGCGGCCGGCCACCAGGGAGTTCTGTCAGTTATCTACGGCCGTCACTCAGCTGATGGCAGTCTACTGGCTGCCGCGGCCGCTCGCGGACGTCAAAGATTGGAGTTTGTGGCGGCTCACGCGCGTCACTTCCCGGACTGTTCGCACCGGAAACTTCGGCGCACCCTGTACTCAGTATGTAGCCGAGCCCGCGAGCAAGCCGACCTTCCTCGTGCGAGTTTGTTTGTGCTCTGACAAACCTCGGTGTCGAGGCGAGATGATCCCAGATTGTTGACGGGCGCCGGGTGTTACAGTGAGTCGCAGTGGAATGGTGCCTTACACGTACGCAGTGCAACACGATTTCGACCTCATGAAGAAACGCGACAGCGACCTCGTCAAGAATCGCCGCCGGTCTGACAGCTTGGGTACCATACCATACAGACCGGCCTACCGCATCGTGTACTTACCTATCAAACCGTGAGTTTCTGTCACATTGCCCCTTTGGTGCTACGACTGCTCACGTTGTCTGGATTAACACGATACAGCGCTTCTGTGGCCCATTGTATTTGTCTATTACATTCGTGATAATGCACCCGCCCTGATGTCTGAAGCAAACACCGTTGTTACGAGCCGTTTTCGACGTGTCTTCTCTCCGCATCGTATACTCGACCATCCGCGCTCATTTCCCGTGCGGATTTTAAACGGGATTGTGCCTTACCCGACTACGTCATTATTGCACTTCACCTAGGCCGTTATGGGAAACACGATGTGACGGTACGGCAAACAAGTATAGTCGTGGTTAAGGAAAACGCATCGCACTGTGAATGCTTCCAGGACAGTTGTGCATATACAATCAAGTGGTGCAGCGTGTCCTCGTAAAATATCACAATAAAAACCAGCGATAAGGCGACCGAAGCGCCTTCACTCCTAGGTGCAATAATTTTATGATCGACTAATGCTAGTGCCAGTTTTATACACATGGATCGAATTGTCATGATCCAGGAGATAGAAGACCGTCACACAGACTATGAGAGATGATCAAAGTTTAAATCTCTAATCTAACATTTGAAAGTATTACTGAGATATAAACACAATATTGCTGAGATACAAAAAAATTGCTCTTGAAACAATGATGATTTTAGTGGCATGTCCTTAAAGAAGATTAAAAACTATTATGGAATATTCTTCTTGACTCCAGGCTGTTGTAGTGTGGTAATTCGTTCAATATCGAGCCATTATCTGTGATTCTGGACCCATGAAACTCCTCTCTTTCCAAGAGCATGTATCCCTTCTACTTTTCCATCGATGACAGGTTGGATAAAACTCTAATCGTTTCGAAACATATGGACAAAATATGTTGCTTTACTGCATCTGATGGCGGTAAGAATTTCAGAATTCTACCAGTACCGTAAAATACTTAATCATTGATCTGTGATCCACTCATGCTTTTTTTTTACCTTTCGGCGGACGGTGCAGCCACATTTCAAATCACTTTAGCTTTACGATTGTAGAGGGGATCCAGTTTATTTTATTTATTATTTATTTATTCGTCCTTGGACCATATAGTACAACAGTATCGGACATGTCGTATGCAATACGGAAACATACATAAAACACACACGCAACGTAGGGTAGTATTAGACGGGGATAGGAATGCCCTAATCAATGGAACTAGCTCAGCATTCACCCTAGCAACTTGGGAAAACCATGGAAAACTCAAGCAAGGATGGCCACAAACTCCTCCCCCCCCCTCCCCCCCCCCCCTCCCCCCCGCCAAATACGAGTCCAGCGCATTCACTGACTTAGCCACCTCGATCGGCACATGGTTAGGAAAGAAAACCATATGAACGTAGTTTACAAAGGTATTACAACGTCGAAAAGGAAGACAAACAACGATGTAACTATAACATGATAGTGTACTAACTGCACTTCTGATACAAGTAAACACATGATCGCTTTGTATAAAGTTGTTGAGAAATGTAACACATGGGCACCTACCGACGCTATATCTGTCACCACTACTGTTGCACCACATTCGTTCTTTGCATCTCGAAGAGAAAACAGAAAACGAACATCAGAAACCTTCTTTCGCAAAGATAAACACAGCATATACGGTATATCAGTGAACAGATTACTAGATACTCGTTAATTGTTGAGCACTTACTAATCCTACATAACAGTTTCCCTTGTATTGTAGACACGTTTATCAACAAGAAATAATTTTAACTATCCTCTAAAACCCGTTTCCTTTTCCAACACATGTAAGTATGTTCGCAGTGCATTATAAAGAATGACCCAAAATGGCTCACATGTCTTTGAGTACGAGTTGTTCTTCCTTGTTCTACGTGGAGGGATTCACAGTTACGAGTGTTGTAACTAAGGTAATCACTATTGGTTTCCAGTAACAAGAGTTGAACTTCATGCTGCTGTACAAATAAGACACAGCGCTTCTCAATTCGCTAGCGCGTGCTTAGCTGGAGATTACTAACATATATGAAATAATAGAGCTTTTGAAATATCCTGATATAATTTTGCCTCGTCTCGATTATTGGTATTTGATTTTGGTCGGCATCATGAATATTTTCCCATCCCTAACAACCGCACAGTCTCAGCGTCACCGAGCTGATAATTACTTGCAATTTTTAGAAGTTTCTGCCATGTCAAAGGTCGTTTCTGTCTGTACTCCCATAACCTGAAATTTATTGATCCTGTCAGCGATCATCACACTCTCATCTAATTAAAAGATGATGTTCAAACATATATTACAATAATAATAATACGAAATTAAAAATTAGAGACGTTCAACAGTGGCGCTTTGGTCGCTACTGCAGTAAAATATTGTTTGGCCACAAACGCTGATGCAAATACTCTACTCACATCTGATCGATGCGTTCAGACATATGTTGGTTGATGGTTAAGGACCAAAAAGTAGTGCTTCGATAATCACGCGTAATCTTGTCAAAGCTTGGGGCTTGTAACACAGATACAGACAACACACTCAGGATACAGTATGAAGGACACTATGGTGCGTTATGGATGTGTTTTTATATAATCGCTTTCTTGTAGACCCTAAGGCGTGTGGTGTGTGTACGATAAGTTAATGCCACCTCTTCTGTCGTCCGCAAGGTGGACGAAAATTAAAATTGCTTACGCGTGCCACGTTACGTCACTTTTGTTCCAAGTATTTTTATTGGTTACGATTTAACACAGGCAGTCGTCGCTAAGCTATTGATATTTCTGTTTTTTACTTTTCATTAGTTCATGCAAATGATTATAAATTCAGCTAGTTTTACTTTGTTATCGGAAATTGTGAGTCGTCAGTCTTTGTGGTCGGTTTCCCGTAAAAAAGGACTGTATATTTCTGCAGCAACAAATTAGCTAGGAACACCACTGAGTTTATATTTTGAAAGTCTTCTATACGAAAGGTATTGCCATATAATGTTCATGTCAAAGACTATTGCAGAATTACACGTTACCGTTCGAAGCTGAAATTCTGGTAACAATGGTAGTTTTTAGTGTCACCAAATTACTTTCAAAGCGAATCTGCCTAGAGGCAATGACGGAGACATTTTGTTTCGCCAGGGCTTTGAAAAAAGTTTACATATACGATACCCTATTTCGTAATTCTCTCTTTGTAAAGCTGTTTCGTAACTAATAGGGATTTGTTTAAAAAAGGAACAATTGTGTAAAACAAAGCTCATATAGCTGACTTGTTTATATTACAATTCATGTAACATTTTAACATATTTACGAAAGCGGCAGTCATCTGCAAAGAACATTGTTATGCAATTTATATTATCTGTGTTTCAATTATGTACACCCACTTTAGAAAGAAACCAGTGAAAACTGCAGCATAAAAACATCGAAGAAAAAATGGCACCTGGCATAATGGCATGCAGCGTGTTTATCTATGGCGTTCAAAAAAAAGTGGCTGTCAGCACTATGGGACTTGACTTCTGAGGTCGTCAGTCCCCTAGAACTTAGAACTACTTAAACCTAACTAACCTAAGGACATCACACACATCCATGCCCGAAGCAGGATTCGAACCTGCGACCGTAGCGGTCGCGCGGTTCCAGACTGTAGCGCCTAGAACCGCTGTCTATGGCGTCCTACGATCTACGAAACAGCTGTAGAAGTAGAGATGCATTATAATATGAATATTGATTCCGCCAAGACAATTGATGTTCTACATGGACCATCAGTGTTCCATTATTCATCTTGAAAGAAACGACTACCTGTGACTTTGGATAGCTGTATGTGATGCAGCCATGACTTCAACTAAACTTAAAATGGATAAAATTAATCTCGAATTTACACCTAAGGTTAAACGCGTGAGTTAATAGGCAAAGTTTATCTTTGCTAGATTGTAGCTGCGACACGAAATCCGAATTGTCTCCCGAAATTTATGGCGATTTATAGCAAAATCGGAGCGCAATTTTAAAAGTGCTTCTAGCATTACTCTGTAGTAATGGGGTGTATCCCATTGGTGTATTTTTTTATTTGGCTCGCTAAAGTAAAGTTTCAACTAAAAGATAGTGTACCTTTTTTTCTCGTTGTGTTTTAACTGCCTTCACTAATTATTAAGTTACAAGAAAAAAATTTTCATATTTTTCAGGTTCACAGTAGGCCATTCTCGGTTTTATCTCGCAGCAGTTTCTATATTAGCCTTAATGAGTTCTACATTGCGCACCGTGTGTTGTGTAAACTAGGCATGCCTGTAACGAAGTGGTGCTGACTGTAACAAAACCATAGCATTACTGAGCAAGTATTGAGCATTTTGTCAGGGACGAAACGTTAATTACGTAGATTAATGTAATAAGTCTCGTTAGACCATACATGTTATCGAGTCGGTAAATCTTTACTAATAATGAAATTTTAATACCATCCTGTCTGTCTGAACACACTAATCTCCAAAACCAACAGACAAATTTTCATGGGTTTTCACATGTAACTTGAGAGTAGCTTCGGGCAACCTATCTGCTTTTTTTTATCAAAATTGCCACGCGAAAAAGTTACTAATTTAAAATTTTATCTAAAACCACCTTGTCAGTTTAGTGGTTCAGATGTTTAATCACAGCGGCGTAGTACACTAGCCGGCGTTGTTGGTTTCATAGTATACCAAAGAACCAATAGATGGCGCTGTTACTTTTTAAACCCAGTGACAAATGTATTTTCGGAAGTTTCATAAGTGACAGAATTAAGTGCCACAAGCTTTTTTTATGCTAACTAACGTTGAATTTACTTGGCTAGGATATACGAGTTTACAGATTTCACTTTGTCTATTAAAAACTTAACGACATTGCTTAGGTCTTTATGATAGCTTTCATTTATATTCTTTGCTAGGAAAAATGGATTTATTAAGTTTGCTTTGTGATTTGGGTGTCTAGAACACGTTGGAGTCTTTCTAAATACACCAGAATGGCTAAAAGGCTGAGGACTTTGCGATGTCAAGAATCCAATGAAGATCGTGAGGTTGAGACTTGCTCCAACTCAAGAACATCAGGATTTAACTCGCTCTATGGGAACTCCTTCCGACAGCAAGGTGCGTCATACTCTCATCGAGAGCATCATGTCTTATCTCGCTCTGCACAACCCTTTACTCATAGAGACGTAAAGTTAATTCCCTGAAACATGTCATACAAAAGCAAATTTTAATGGGAAATGGCGAGACGAGCGAGTTTCTATACCCCGAATCCCACTTATTCCTAACAATTTGCCGTTTCGTTTTAAACTTGTACAACTCCCGGTGAGTTTGTTATGCCATGCCTATAAACAAAGCAAAAGGTCAAATGTTGCATGTTGCCGGCATGGACCTAAATGCCAGCCTACTCTATGTGACACTCTTCCGTGTTAATGAAGCAAACAAGCTCTTTAGTCATGTTCCCAATCATAGTACTTCAAACGTAGAGAAAGATGCTTTATAAGTAAATAATAAATTCCAAATCTACGGTGTCTCGGGCACAGCTATAAATAAATACCTGGACAACGCCGGGTTGCTAAGGTAGTTAAAAATGTTGCTTCAAATAAGTAATGTAACGGAATTAGTAATAAGAGAAACCCTTTATTGGTTAACTATTGTTTCCTGTCACACGATTTATTATCGTGGCTTAATACTGCAAAACGTCGTGAAAAGGAAACAATACATGACGTCAGTAGCACGGCAACTAAGATCTTCAATTTTTATTCTGGGAAAAGTATAAAAGACGCAAGTGCCACCATATCTACAGTATTGCTCCAGTGTTCTAGTCTCCCAAGTAAGCACGACAGTATGCATCGAACTAAATAAGCGGCGTGCTGCGAGGGTAGTAGCAGGTCAGCATAGCCCGTACGAAAGCGTAACAGAAATGCTCGAGGAACTTAAATGAGAATCCTTGCCAGAAGGGCGACGCAAAACTCGGGAAACCCTGTTGGATAAATGTAGAAAGGTAGGAAGACGGTGGGACAATTCTGCTTCCAGCATTGTATCCCACTGTGTAGTGATCATGAGAGTAAGATAAAGAAGCGCGGATACAGAAGAGTACAATCCTCGTTCTACCCACCTTCGAAACGCAAAGGCAATAGAACAGAAAATGGATACTGGCACAAAATACAATCCATCATGGACTGGACAACAGCTTGCGGAGCATGTGTAGACGTGTAAATTGTATATACAGTGCTAGTTCAGCAAGATTCGCAGGAGAGCTTCTGTAAAGTTTGGAAGGTAGGAGGCGAGGTACTGGCGGAAGTAAAGCTGTGAGGACGGGGCGTGAGTCGTGCTTGGGTAGCTCAGTTGGTAGAGCACTTGCCCGCGAAAGGCATAGGTCCCGAGTTCGAGTCTCGGTCCGGCACAGTTTTAATTTGCCAGGAAGTTTCACTGCAATTTGTTTTTTGTGATCTGAATTATTGAAAAATATGAAATACAAAACCAAGTCGTATGCGGTGCGACTACATTGCAATCTGAAGTCGGTGTGTTCGCAATTCCCACCCCACCCCCAAGCTCAGACAGCATGATGCGGTGGTGGGGGAAGTGTAGAGCTAGGCAATGCTATGGTACACAAGTCAGGGTACAGATTGCAAGCCTATTCTTAGCAACTCCTGTTCTAAAATTTGTACCCGCACAATTTAAAAATGCAGACAACAGTTCAAAAAAAAGTTCAAATGTGTGTGAAATCTTACGGGACTTAACTGCTAAGGTCATCAGTCCCTACGTTTACACACTACTTCACCTACATTATCCTAAGGACAAACACTCACACCCATGCCCGAGGGAGGACTCGAACCTGTAATTCACTGTATTTGCTGATAGAACGCACTTTAGAAATAACACAATGACATCTGAAAGGCGAGATACTCGCTAAAATCTTCAAGTAAACTGTTATTCTAGTATGGAACTCCCTGAACTGTGTGCTGGATCAAGAATCGGACATGAAACTTGCCTCAGATAGGCAATAGTCGTACCAGCTGAGCTACCCAAGCACAAATTACGACCCATCCTCACAGTTTCAGTTCTGTCGTTTTCTATATTCTTACGTCCACAACCCTGCAGTATTTTAGAAAGTCAGAGGGTGGGCAGAACTGTGAACGCAATATTACGAGAATACTAATTATACTTTCAATTAGATGACCACAGTTCAAATAGCTCTGAGCACTATGGGACTTAACAGCTGAGGTCATCAGTCCCCTATGACTTAGAACTACTTAAACCTACCTAACCTAACGACATCACACACATCCATGCCCGAGGCAGGATTCGAACCTGCGACCGTAGGGGTCGCGCGGTTCCAGACTGAAGCGCCTAGAACCGCTCGGCAGATGACCACAGTGTACAACGCTCACCTTTGGATGATTAGATCAAATATTTTTGAATATTTTGAGAATATTAGTGCGAAACGTGTGCCTGACTTTGTATCGGAATTGTCTGTGATTGCAGTTTAATCTAGTCTACAGGGAAGCGTTTGATTACTCGCGCACTCCCACGTAAAACGTTTGTTTTATGAGCAAGCTCTGAAACAGTAGGGAAACTGTATATACGAGTCACAATTGAATTTACGCATTCTGATGGGCAGAAGTGATCCTTCAATAAAGTGTTATTGGATTATATGAGCTATAATTTCGTTAAATATACAGAAATTACTGTCTCATTGCAAGACTCGCACAAGTTATCATCAGGTATCAGTTTGCTGAATGTGTGGCGTGTACTTCTACTAAGTTAGATAGAGGCTAAATTCGGTCTTCCTCTTCCTGCGCTCCGGAATTCGAGGCCCAGTAGCTTATCTTTGGTATGGTGCTAAACTATATCAAGAGCCCTATTGTTATGAAATACTTCCGAAATTAATTAATTACGTTGGTTAGATGTATTTATTTTGCACATAAATTTGGGTCTGTAATCGAAAAGTTCTGCGAGCAGTACAGGAAGTGGAAATAACGAAGTTGCAGTCAGTTCAACACAACTAAGAAATTGTAAAGAATTTTTTTAAAAAACCTAAACTAACAGTGTTACAATAAAATTTATATTATTCACAGTTTTAATGCTTCTGCGAACAACTGTAGTTAGTGAGTGAATTTGAATTCCACCGACAAAATTTCTGAGGTTATTTATGGATATTTTCCGAGTTTTTTGGTATAAGGACGCTGGTTCCACTGTGGCTCATTAATAAGTAATTGCATTTGATTTGGACAACAATGGGATGGTCGAAGTTGTCCTGTTCCACTGCCACTTCAGTCCCCGGGGACGACACCACTGGACTTACTTTTCTTGGGACATATGAAGGCCCTAGTTTGCGGGACTCCGGTCGATACTCACATGGACTTTGTTGTTCAGATCATCGCAGCCGCGTAAGTGGTGCGCCAGATTCGTGGAATTCTTGACCAAGTGAGACCGCCAATTGCGCCCCC
Organism: Schistocerca piceifrons; assembly: GCF_021461385.2. Taxonomy (NCBI): domain Eukaryota; kingdom Metazoa; phylum Arthropoda; class Insecta; order Orthoptera; family Acrididae; genus Schistocerca; species Schistocerca piceifrons. Next base: position 730,227,315 of record NC_060149.1, on the reverse strand, counting down.
TCCGTACATTCTACCGTATCGTGTTGGACATTTTGGACAATGCCTCTAAGGGCACAGTTCTGCACTTTTTTGCGTACTTCCCTGTACCGTGACAGAACAGACTGAACACACTGTGATAAGTGTGTCTCATCTGATGGTTGCTGCATTACTGTGTTTTGTTTTGTAGGTTTTGGTGATAGCGTATGACAGGCTTCTTCACTAAAGTGAAGGTATTTTCACAGCGACAACGGCAACTGTGCGTAGGAAACCGAATAAATAATAAATACATTGCTACTTGGTAATATGCCAGCAGAGACCACAGGTCTCTCACATTGATAAATTCATTGGATATTCCTGAACAGTCTCCGTGATATTGACGGTCGTGCTCGTGTTCATTTTACATCACTAAAGAGAACGAAGTAGTGTCAGCAAACCAACGCACCTACAACTGTTTTAACACAACTTTTTTAGGAGTTTCGCTTAACAGCGTAACTTTTCCTCCTGCAGATAAGAAAGTTCTGTTCAACTATTTAATATCTGATAATTAAATGGATACCCTAGCTGCAAACAGGCGTTGATATACTTCATTGGAGATATGTTTAAAATCTATGCACCGACCGGGACTCGAACGCGCAGATCCTGGGTTCGAGTCCCGGTCGGGGCACACATTTTCAACATATCCCCAATGAAGTATATCAACGCCTGTTTGCAGCTAGGGTGTCCATTTAATTATCATTTCATTTCTAGCAAAAGCTGCATGGCCATCAACGGTAACTGTTCTTCCGGGAACAGATACTACCGTCATATATTATTTAATCTCTCTTTCATGATTAACGGCCAACTTAATGACAATTACTGACAGTTGTATTTGTTGAGTACCTAAAAATTGACGATAGTAAGAAACGCAGTTTTTCAGTTTCAGAGACACTACTTTACAAAAAAATGTTCTGTTTGTTGCCCCTGCAGTATTTTACGTTTGATATCAAATAAACTAAAGGTTAAAAATATTAGTAGGGTTTACGCATTGGCGCGAAATAAAGAAGCTAAATTTAGAGGTAGCTTTTTAATCTCATTTTGTTCGATTTTTTCGTTGCATCTGCCCGGGGCGGACGTCGTAAGACATCCGTTTAAGTTCGTTATTAATCGATTAACTCAGTTTTTTATTACAGAGGGCTGTTAAACCCTCTGAGCGAACACGCTGAGCTACCGTGCCGTCTGTAGCTGAATCATACGTGCTTGGTTTCAGACTAAGGCGAAGAAAATTTACTTCAGTAAACGTTTATGTACTGTGTTGTAACCTGTGTGAATCAGAGCGTTAGTAAATAAGAAAGTATACCAATTATAAGTTCAGCAGGTACACATTTTATCCTTTTATCCCCGTGCCAGGCAGACAGTTATCATAGTTGTAATTAAATAAATGGAAATAAACGCACTGAAATGAACAGGTTGAGGATAAAATGATTTGAAATGATAATGGTGCAAAACGTTCAGTTGTGGTTAGCGTCCCGTGAACTCACACCTGAGACACAACGATGTACCGTATCTACTGCGTGCCGAGTTTGTTTTGAATGCTAACAATGGTTTTCTGGTAGAAAACTCCATCTTCAGCTGGCAGTTCATTTATGTTGCTCTCTACCATGTTAATTCTGGTCTTTAGTATCGCGTTCACTCTTGAAATGAAATGGTCCGCAGCTCGTGGTCTAGTGGCTAGCGTTGCTGCCCCTGGACCACGGGGTCCCGGGTTTGATTCCCGGCCGGGTTGGGATTTTTCTCTGACCGGGGACTGGGTATTTATGTTGTCCTCATCATTTCATCATCATAATTTGTGACAGTGGCTGGATTGGACTGTGAAAAAATAAATTGAACTGTGTAACAATTGGGACTTTGTACGGGCGCTGATGACCGCGCAGTTGAGCGTTCCACAAACCAAAGCATCATCATCATCATCACGCTTGTAATGACTTTAACACATACTAAAATTACAGTGTTTTTTTATGAACTTAAGAGGCACTGGTGGTGACATTTTAATGGTATGTAAATGGCATAAATCTGCTGTTTCCAAAATACCTGCGTCTCAGGATTATGTTTAAACCCTGAGATGTGTTCCACTAAGTCCTCAAAGCCTTTGTATAAGCAGAAACACTGAGAATATTGTCACGATATCTTTTCTCTGAATCTAATTAAAACCATTTCAGTTGATTCGTCTTAATACCCGACCTCGACTTTTTCTGCCAAGTTCAGTGCAGTTACCTCGAACACAAACGTGACAACTAAATTTTATTGTAAAAATTACCTAGTCGCGCAACTTTTTGTCAGAGAAGGATGAATTCTGTCGAATTTTACTTCGGGAGGCACAGGAACGTTGCTCTGTACGATATCTAAAAGGCTTGACTGGTAGTATGAGAACAGATTTGTAGCTAAAGGACTGTTAATAGCGGTAGGCATTTACGATGAAACGACTTTGGAGGCTTGTGCCAACGGATGGCTGTAGCTTTGCTCGTGGTGCCTGGGACCCGACGCCAAATGCTGCGCCCAGTGCCCTTCTACATAATTAGATTGCGGCTTCGTCCGCGCCAGATTGCTGTAAAATCGTCTGGCCTCTCTGCAGCCTGCCATCTTGGCCTCGTTCCGTCGCGCTAAATGCTTTATTCAGTAGCTTCTCGACACAACAATGGCTCACGGCATCGAAATTCATTTAGTACTGTCTACTTTCCTCATACATCGTAGGAGCACCTGAGCTGATGTTATTTGCTCCGTAATTCACAAAAAAGACTGAAATTTTTTTTAAAAGAATGGACAAAAACGAAAACAGGAGGTACGCCGGGCTATATACAAAAAAGTAGCATACTACAGCAAAAATTTCTATACTGCTGCAAGAAACCTTGGTATCGAATAACATGAGTGAGCTGCAAATATTTTACCATCCGGTGTTTCTTTCTCTCATTGTTCAGTTCTTCCGGTACACTATTTAAATACGAAACTTGCAGGTCCACATGTTGTTGTTGTTGTTGTTGTTGTTGTGGTCTTCAGTCCCGAGACTGGTTTGATGCAGCTCTCCATGCTACCCTATCCTGTGCAAGCTGCTTCATCTCCCAGTACCTACTGCAACCTACATCCTTCTGAATCTGCTTGGTGTATTCATCTCTTGGTCTCCCTCTACGATTTTTACCCTCCACGCTGCCCTCCAATGCTAAATTTGTGATCCCTTGATGCCTCAGAACATGTCCTACCAATCGATCCCTTCTTCTAGTCAAGTTGTGCCACAAACTTCTCCTCTCCCCAATCCTATTCAACACCTTCTCATTAGTTACGTGATCTACCCACCTAATCTTCAGCATTCTTCTGTAGCAGGTCCACATATTCTGGACGATTTGCATTTTTTGTGTATATTTAATACAGTTAATATGATTGAGTCAGTATTGCTAGCCACATATCCCATGGCTGTGTATCTACAGTGATAGCAGAGTTTAAACTACGTCCTACTTGAGCTGAAATGGCCGATACTTGTGTGCTTCCTTTATTGGGCTATTCTTTACAAATACACTTTGGCCCTGCATATGACGCCATGGTGCATAATAGACTGAAAATAAGCACCGTTAACAAGGTTACGAAACACGATTATGAGTATGGCACCTTCAAGAAACTATTTCATCTGTTTTAGGCTTAATCATGTTAAAGCCTGTATGTAATGTATACGCTGAGACCTTAAAATCTCTCTTCCAGTTGTAGTTAGAGGCAAGAAATCACCTCTGCCTCGGGGGACGGGTGAAGAAATGAATTGGGGCATTGTTTGAGAAACTAGCCTGAAGACCAGAATTGTATTCGATACTAATCCTTCCTTCTTGTGCTGTGCAATCTCACGCCTTTGGTGGCGTAATCTGCGGTGAAAATTTTTACCTGAGTAGCGCCGATTCTTCGTTTCGGATACTAGGTGATAAGGTAGTGGATGTGTTTCTGCTATTCGTTCTGAACAGCTTCTATCGAAATTGGTTGGTTAGTTGGTTGGGGGGAGGGAACCAAACAGCGAGGATTAAGGAAGGATAGATAAGGAAGTCGGCCGTGTCCTTTCAAAGGAACCATCCCGTCATTTGCGTGATATGATTTAGGGAAATCACGGAAAACCTAAATCAGGATGGCCGGAGGCGAGTTTGAACCATCGTCCTTCCGAATGCGAGTCCAGTGTGCTAATCACTGCGCCACCTCGCTCGGTCGAAATTCAAGTAGTGTATGTTGACATGTGTAATCTCAAGAATACCAAAGAGGGGACTGCTGGTTGTAACGGTGCGTTATCGCGATAAATTTGCAGTCGTATCTAATCTGATCACGATGAAGGTATTGCGGAGCTGAATTTTGGTACCCTGGCCTAAAAAGCGAGTAACTAAATTTTAGTCTCTGAAATCAGTAACGCTGGTTTTAGTAGCACCGGTTTATGGGACTATGAGCCTAGTGTCAAGAAGAACGATGCAGTTAGTGATCTGTCAAAATGTTGTGCGGTATGTTGTGATGTTACGATGATGAGGACATTCATCGCCCTTGCAAAGATACGGTGCTGATATTAAGCCAGCCGCGGTGGTCTCGCGGTTCTAGGCGCGCAGTCCGGAACCGCGCGACTGCTACGGTCGCAGGTTCGAATCCTGCCTCGGGCATGGATGTGTGTGATGTCCTTCGGTTAGTTAGGTTTAAGTAGCTCTAAGTTCTAGGGGACTGATGACCACAGTCCTATAGTGCTCAGAGCCATTTGAACCATTTTTTTGTTGATATTCATTAAAGCGTTTTGTTATGGTTGTATATGTTGCATTATCAAACAGAATAAAACACTACCAATGGTATGAATACGATTAATGCACGAGTTGGCGTAATAACGAATAAGAAAACAGATGAGAGTAAGCTACCGTGAACAGCATAGTGAACGCACTACCATAGCTAAGATAGATACAAACCCAGCACCCGCCATAGTAATACAAGTTTATATGCCATCTACAGCCATAGACGATGAAGAGATTGAAAGAATATTTGATATGATAAAATAAATTATTCCGATAGTTAATGGAGCAGAAAATTTGCGACGGGTGACTGGAATTCGGCAGTAGGAAAGCCTCGCGGGGTGGCCACGCGGTTTGAGGCGCCATGTGATGGATTGCGCCGACCGTCCCGAGTCCTCCGAAGTGTGTGTGTGTGTGTGTGTGTGTGTGTGTGTGTGTGTTGTTGTTGGCATAAGTTAGTCTAGGGACCGGTGACCTCAGTAGTTTGGTCCCTTAGGAATTCAATTTACCCACACATCGGCAGCAGGAAAAGAAAGAGAAGGAAAAAGTGGAACAACATGGACTGGGGGAAGGCAATGAAGAAGAAAGTCAACGTGTATAATTCTGCTCAGAGCATAATTTAAATCATCGCAAACACTAGGTTTAAGAATCGTCAAATAACACTGTAAATGTGGAAGTGACCTGGGAACAGTGAAAGGTTTCAGATAGATTTATACAATGGTAATACACATTTCAGAACCATAATTTGAACTGCAGGGTATTTCAAGGGGAAGTCATCGTCAATGCGTCTCTGACCATACTTTACTGATTATGAACACAGACCAACAATGCAAGAACTTGCGGAACGGTCGATAAATAGAAGGATCCAGAAATCGTCGAATTTCATTGAGAATATCAGTCATCGTTCGACTGAAACATGAGAAAGGGATACAGTAAAAGACAAATGGATAGCTTTGAGAGATGATGAAACAGGCATAGCAGAAGAAGATAACATAAGTAAAAACACAAGACCAAGAATAAATCTTTTGATATCACAGTAGATGCTGAATTTAATTGACGAAAGGAGAAAATACACTCCTGGAAATGGAAAACAGAACACATTGACACCGGTGTGTCAGACCCACCATACTTGCTCCGGACACTGCGAGAGGGCTGTACAAGCAATGATCACACGCACGGCACAGCGGACACACCAGGAACCGCGGTGTTGGCCGTCGAATGGCGCTAGCTGCGCAGCATTTGTGCACCGCCGCCGTCAGTGTCAGCCAGTTTGCCGTGGCAAACGGAGCTCCATCGCAGTCTTTAACACTAGTAGCATGCCGCGACAGCGTGGACGTGAACCGTATGTGCAGTTGACGGACTTTGAGCGAGGGCGTATAGTGGGCATGCGGGAGGCCGGGTGGACGTACCGCCGAATTGCTCAACACGTGGGGCGTGAGGTCTCCATAGTACATCGATGTTGTCGCCAGTGGTCGGCGGAAGGTGCACGTGCCCGTCGACCTGGGACCGGACCGCAGCGACGCACGGATGCACGCCAAGACCATAGGATCCTACGCAGTACCGTAGGGGACCGCACCGCCACTTCCCAGCAAATTAGGGGCACTGTTGCTCCTGCGGTATGGGCGAGGACCATTCGCAACCGTCTCCATGAAGCTGGGCTACGGTCCCGCACACCGTTAGGCCGTCTTCCGCTCACGCCCCAACATCGTGCAGCACGCCTCCAGTGGTGTCGCGACAGGCGTGAATGGAGGGACGAATGGAGACGTGTCGTCTTCAGCGATGAGAGTCGCTTCTGCCTTGGTGCCAATGATGGTCGTATGCGTGTTTGGCGCCGTGAAGGTGAGCGCCACAATCAGGACTGCATACGACCGAGGCACACAGGGCCAACACCCGGCATCATGGTGTGGGGAGCGATCTCCTACACTGGCCGTACACCACTGGTGATCGTCGAGGGGACACTGAATAGTGCACGGTACATCCAAACCGTCATCGAACCCATCGTTCTACCATTCCTAGACCGGCAAGGGAACTTCCTGTTCCAACAGGACAATGCACGTCCGCATGTATCCCGTGCCACCCAACGTGCTCTAGAAGGTGTAAGTCAACTACCCTGGCCAGCAAGATCTCCGGATCTGTCCCCCATTGAGCATGTTTGGGACTGGATGAAGCGTCGTCTCACGCGGTCTGCACGTTCAGCACGAACGCTGGTCCAACTGAGGCGCCAGGTGGAAATGGCATGGCAAGCCGTTCCACAGGACTACATCCAGCATCTCCACGATCGTCTCCATGGGAGAATAGCAGCCTGCATTGCTGCGAAAGGTGTATATGCACTGTACTAGTGCCGACATTGTGCATGCTCTGTTGCCTGTGTCTATGTGCCTGTGGTTCTGTCAGTGTAATCATGTGATGTATCTGACCCCAGGAATGTGTCAATAAAGTTTCCCCTTCCTGGGACAATGAATTCACGGTGTTCTTATTTCAATTTCCAGGAGTGTACAATTATGCAATGAGTGAAGCGGGCGAAACGAAATATAGTCGTCTAAAAAATGAAATTGACAGTGCAAAATGGCTATGCAGGAATGGCTAGATAACAAATGCAAGGCTGTAAAAGCACGCGTAACTAGGGCTGAGATAGGACAACTAGAGACCTTTAGAAATGAATACCAAACGCACAGGTGGTAATCCAGTACTACGTAAAGAAGAGAAAGCGAAAACGAAAATATATATTAGGTTCTATAGAAGGGAAGTAAACTTGGGGAGGACAGTCTTACAGAAAGAGAAGAGGACGATGTGATACTGCGAGGATAATTTGACAGAACACTCGAAACTAGGCCATTGAAGTAAACGATATTCCCTCAGAATTACTGGGAGTGCCGTCATAACAAAATTATTCCAGTTGTTGTGCAATATATGAGACAGGCGAAACACCCTCAATTCCGAAGAAGGCAAGAGCTGGCAGGTATGAATACCATCAGATTAATGTCATGGTTGTAAATTAAAGGCACGAATTATTTACAGTAGTATGGAAATAGTGGCAGAACGCGACATCGGGGAAGATCAGTTGTTTTAAAACCAGTCTGTAACTACCGAAAAGTTCTCATCACATTTTGGTAGTTTCAAGGAAGACTGATACTTAGATATGATAGAAGCAGAATGTTTTGAAACTGAGCTTCATTCGTGTGAAAGATGTGACTGATATCTAATCGCAGAAAGAAATCCGCGATGCGACAGGGAATGGCTGTGTAATTGATGATGGTTTTTATTACTGATCCTGAATATTTTGCATCTTGCTAAAATTTTGATTTTTTAAAAAAACTCCGTCCCCCCCCCCCCCCCCCTCCCTCCTCAGGAGTCAAATTTGGGCACATCGTCTATTTACATGCTGTCCAGCGTCCCTGGAAACCTGAGCTGCTCAATTAATATTTATTTTTCCTATAGTCTGAAAGAATCAACACCAGAATTCTGCAAGGAAAGGGTATGTTCACACGTATATCGTACAGACGAATAATTAAACACGCGTCTGATCTGATATTCGAATAAGGTTACGGTACATCGTTATGTTACGTGTTGGTTCTGTGCCCTCTTGTGTGTTGTGTTATGTTCTCAGTAATTCTCTAAATAATTCTATCTGTTTATTCAAAAGATATTCTCGATTTTCACTGGGGTGTTAAAATTTTTACTATCGCATAGAGCCCATTGTTTGCCAAAAATGGTGTGTTGTAGGCTGTTAATGCGGCGCCTCAGCGAGTTTAGTGGCGGCAAACCGTAACTGTGCGAAAACAAAAGCAGCCGCGGACTTAACGACACTGTCGTATAACCCCCACCCCTGCCCCGCCATAATCCGGCGATTATTACTCGGCTTCGTGTGGCTTGTTAGGCGTGCGGGCGCGCTCTCGTCTTGGACCGCTGTCTGTGCTGTAAACTCCCCCAACAGTCAACATTACGGCCTCAACGTCGAGACTGTTGTATCAAAGGGCAAGAATTTATTTCTTTCAAATATCCGCCATCAGCAAGTAGTGGTGCATTGTTGTCACTCGAATGATTATTTGTGTTATAATCGAAAGAGTTATAAAAAGTCCTTACTGCGGAAATAAGTGACCTTTCTACTCGCCCCCACCCCTTTTTACCTTGGGCTGTTGCATCTGCAGCTATACTCAGTAAGTCACTGTGCGGAAACTGGCGGAGGGTATCTCGTGAACCACTCTGTCCCTCTGCTCTTCCTGTTCCAGTCGATAGGTTGTTGGTCCGCCTCTGTGAGAATTCGAATCGTTCTAATTTTACCACTATGATATTTTCACGAGATACAGACTCCCGTAGTCCGATTAAAATTGGTTGATAGTTGAAGTCTGTCACTTGCCGCTAAAGTGTTGCCACATTCGCTGCAGAATACTGCTCGGAAGCTAACAAGCTAACACATAAACACGGCAGGTCGCTTCATAAATGCTGTTAACGTGTAACGCATAGCAGTGTTGTAAGCGGCTGCCACGAGGTTGACGGAAATTCGAGATGTGCTGTCGACAGTTGATTTTAAGTGGCAAATGACTGAAATGCGGCATAAGACGCGTTTTGTAGCCCTGAATTAAAACCCATGTCCAAAGCTAATCACAGCCTTATGATATGCCATACGTCCGAAAAAGCGGCGATCAACAATCAGCGGTAGAACTACAGGATGGGGCAAATAAGTGTCCACATAATTGCGTGATATGCTGGTATCTTGCGACAGGTGTCGGGTCGATTTCTTAGAGCTCTGAACCATTTTCTGGTGAACTGCAGACACATTTTTGGTGTGTGGGCACGTTTTGGGAACGTTTTTTCGACTTTCATAACAGCGCCTATCTGCCGCTGTTTTCGGACTAAGCGCTGCATGACACTAATTGCTGGCTGGCACTTTGAGACCATTAACTTCTCAACAAACAACTAACCACACCGTTTCCAAGACTTTGTTGTCACGTAACTTTCCACAACGAACACCCGTTACTCCACTGAGAGTACCATCGTCCCTTATGCGCTACGCCACTCACACTGACAGCCTGCAGTACCCTCTGAACCGGTGTGGATCACGTGGTGGGCGTATACGTGGTGTGCCCGTCACGGGGTGTGGTTATATGCCTATATTCACGTCCAATAGTATCCACTTGTATGGGCCACTTTTATTTGCCTAACTCTGTAAAATCATGATCACCTTTCCCCGGTGATTAAAGCTAACCTCTACGAGCAAGTCCCAGGCAGAAAACCGAGCGAGGCGGCGCAGCGGCTAGCACACTGGACTCGCATTCGGGAGGACAACGGTTCAATCCCGCGTGCGGCCATCCTGATTTAGGTTTTCCGTGATTTCCTAAATCGCTCCAGGCAAATGCTGGGATTGTTCCTTCGAAAGGGCACGGCCGACTTCCTTCCCCGTCCTTCCCTAATCCGGTGAGACCGATGACCTCTCTGTCTGGTCTCCTCCCCCAAACAACCCAACCCAGACAGAAAAATGTCAGTTTCAGCACTAAAGAACTTATTGTAATTTAACTCATTCGTTGGTTACCTGGAACTATCCTCACAATAGCTACACGAACTGCCGCTTTACAGCCGGCCGCGGTGGTCTAGCGGTTCTGGGCGCTCAGTCCGGAACCGCGGGACTGCTACGGTCGCAGGTTCGAATCCTGCCTCGAGCATGGATGTGTGTGATGTCCTTCGGTTAGTTAGGTTTAAGTAGTTCTAAGTTCTAGGGGACTGATGACCACAGATGTTAAGTCCCATAGTGCTCAGAGCCATTTTTTGCCGCTTTACCGACCAATGAGCATTCCTGGTTGGCACTTAGTTGTAGATTATACACGATACTGGCAGATTCCAAATTAAGAAAGAGTTAAGAAAGAAAAATAATGGCAAATAAAAAAAGTCACTCCGTGGGAGGTTCGAGTCCTCCCTCGGGCATGGATGTGCGTGTTGCTCTTAGCGTAAGTTAGGCTAAGTAACATTGATTACGGTGTAAGCCTAGGGACCGATGACCTCAGTAGTTTGGTCCCATAGTCCTTACCACAAATTTCCAAAAAAAGTCAATACGACAATAAAAGTGATGCGGCAAAGCATTAAAAATTAAAAAAGAGTATTTAAATTAACTGAATAAAAATAACGAAAGTTTTTTGTTTAGATTGAGAAATAAAGTATTTCGCAGTGTTCCACGAGTTTCGAACTCACGACCTTTCGTACGACAGATTAATGCACTAACCACTACTCGCCCAGACTTTTTGTAATGTAAGCTGATCTCTGAGATTCTAACAGCTAGATGTGACGCTGCTCGCGTTTAGTGCGGAAAGATCCAGTAGCGTTTGATTAGCGTCGTGAATGAATCGCATGAATATCGTTAGAATTGTGCGTGTGCGTGTGTTTTTTCTGTTCTCATCATGTGAGATGGAATACGAAATTAAAGGGCCAGATTCAGCATTCGAGATCCAAACACAAGAAGAAAGAAAGCCGGAAAAGATGAACTGACGAATTGTTGCGGCAGTTTAGCAACGGCGAACAGTTCGGGCGTGACGTTGAGCACTCTGAATAGAGGAGAGCAGCTCCAGCCCGTGAAGTGTCAACTATCAAGTAATTTTAATGGGACTGTAGTAGCGTTCGCTCTCGCAGTTTTTAAGTATAAACCACACCGTGATGCACAAGTCTCTCTAGCAGGTTCTGCACTGGTGCTGGATGAGGATTTGTGCTTGATAAAGGAACTCCTGACGAAACGTCTCTCTTCTTAGGAGCTTCTCAGTCATTAGTACCTAGTGCGGATCCAGGGCTGAGGAGGGGTTTCCTTAGTATGTGGGCTACATTTCTTGGTGAATTTTTCCGGTTGCCATTATGCTATCATCCCCCCTCCCCCCTTTCACTGTCCCAAGATCGTTATCTAGTGGTTTGCGTCGCTGCCTGTAGATCGCGGGGCCCCGGTATCGATTCCTCACGGATTGGAGATTTTGTTCGCTCGGCGACTGGGTGTTGGTCTTAGCCTAAGACTCCACTCACTCTGTCCGCCCCATTAGCTGAACGGTCAGCGCGCTGGATTGCCACGCACGGGTGCCGGGTTCGATTCCCGGCTGGGGAGGGAGATTTTCTCCCTCAGGGACTGGGTGGTGTGCTGTCCTCATAATCATTTCATCCCCATTGTCGACGCACAGGTCGCCCAGTGTGGCGTCGTGCTCAATAGGACCTACACTTTGCGGCCGAGCTTCCCGATTGGGAACTCCCGCCATACGCTCATTTCCATTTCCACTCATTCTGCCTTTCTTACGCCCTAAGTTTCTTCTCTTAGTCGATACTGAATTATCCCGCTTTGAAAACCTGCAGAAGAAAATGATGTTATTTGTTTTTCCTCATGGTTTGGTGAGCGGAAGGAAACGTAGACTTCCACTGTTTTGCTGAAGTGAGAAGTTACTTGGAACTGACTGCGATAAGGCTCTCTTAGAATTTTATGTTGCTCGGTGTCTCGACATACGAGTCAATCGATAATACATGTGCAAATACACAGTGTTTATAAATTAGTTGCACAAAAGTAGCCTTTAATTATGAAGAGGGTAAAAAAACTTCCAGAAATGTTTTGATACAGCACTGAATGCGGAATATCTTAGTTTTATTCCTGCCTATCACTGTTAGTTCCCTACGTTCTCGCTAGGCTGCATGCGCGAATGAGTTATTCCAACAATTATCATAGAGTAGTATAATGGTGCAGAGCTTGTACAGGGTTGTTTATGGTTTCATGAATTCAAATCCGCTACTATAGTGCAGAGACAATTCGGGACTAAATATCGCAAGCCACCACCTCAAAGTCAAGCTTGTTAACTAATCCAATCGTTTCATCGAAAACTGGCTGTGTATCACATAGGACACCGAGTCAGTGGGGCCAGCACCCTCTAATGCAGCAGTTGAACAAGTTCGGCAGTTTTACATTCGTAGTGCGAATAAATAAAAAGAAATGCCTCTGTCTTAGTAGGATACGGGCACAGAATTTATTTTTGAGCAAGATGGCGCGCCACAACATTATCATCGCAAAGTAGTTGCATATCTCCGTAGGAATGTGCCGACATGGATTGGACGTGGTGGAACAAATCCTGGCCATGACGATCATCTGATTTAACCCAATGGACTTCTAAATATGGGCTTACATTAAAGGCAGATTTTTTTTCCTCCACTGCCGAGAAACATCGACGAACTGCGACAACGGATTATAAAAGCAGTTGCCGCCATACTTAGACTTGCTTCATAGGATTTTGCGGGAAATTGATTAGAGGTGGGATATTTGTCGTTTCGCAAAGGGTAGCTACACTGAACATTGGTAAACAAAACTTGAAGAATGGTTCTGTAAGTTATTTACCATTTTCTCGATTAAGGATTACTTTTGTAGAAGTAATTTATGAACACCCTGTATATCTAGAGTCCGCAAGAATTTCCCAGTGGACGACTACAAAGCTTGTACGTTTCCTCTTGCCTATTCATGAAATGGCTTCAACTATACCATGCCGCTTCGTTATGAAAAATCTCAGTTCATGTAACATGGTAGTAGATCGGGGGGGGGGGGGGGGGGGGGGGACATACGTGTGTTGTTTTCGACCACGAAATGTGCGGTAATCAGAACCCCAAGGAAAGGGTGGTTTCATTGATGTCATTTGTTCCATCCCCTGAGGCCTTCTCGTGTCGATTCTGAGCGGCGGTTTATCTGAAATACTTTTTTTAATCGGCCACACGTAAGAGAACCGATTGATTTTAACGCTGTGTGTCACCGTTTCACCGTTCTGACCTCCATCGCAGGGGAATCAAAAGGAAGAGTGAAATGTAAGACGGGGTGTGGTGACCTTCCCATCGTTTGTGCATGTCCACGGTGACGGGCAGAATTTTGGAGAAATTTGGTGCCAATGTGACATTAAAACTCGCATCAACTTCTGAACCCGACGGTAAAGTAGGAAAGAGGCATGGTTTGCATCCTTACAGAGGAAGGTTGAGCCGTATTTCAAACTTCTGCGTCGCAATGGAAGTCAATTACGGGGTTTCGAAAATGTGATCCTTTAAAATCTGTTGCACAGTGTAGTTTCCGAACGAGCGCTTGATAATGTCGACTTGCTCTCTTTTCATAATAAGGAACGTCACTAAAAGTTTTAACTGCGTCTTCGTCGTTACACGAGTCTTGCAGATGAAGTCTTCATAGATGGCGTGGTAATCTAGGCCAATGTTGGTCTCATTACTAAGTTTTTTCCTTTCACTTTGCTCGACTGCATTATGCGCTTTCAAGTTTAATAGAGAACTTCGCCCTGCCCATTAGACCTTTCACGATTTTCATAGCGATCATATGGCATTCTTCAGCAACAAACGTAAATTCATCTAATGAAAAACGTGTTAAAGAACACTCGTCTTCTACAGGTTTGTACAAAGCTGTACTGAAATCAGATTTTCTTAATTGATTTTTACATATTTGTTCCAGCCGTACAGAGAAGAAAAACCACTTAAGTCGCTACTGATTTTTAAACGGTGACTTTTCGAATGCCAAATGCACAGGAACACTGGTCCTAAGCGACTTCGTTTCCTCCCTCTCCCTCTCCCCTTTTCCTTCTCTCCTGTGGTGCCACGCGTATGTTTAGATGCGAATGTGCGTTAACTTGTGACGTAGCCGCTCTGATCTACGTTCCTCGACTAGCGTTATGATATATCAATGTTCTTTCACCTCACTCTGTTTCAAGCCTACCACGAACTTCCCCGTTCTATTTTCAGCGTCGTTTTCGTCCAGCTGTGCACATAAAAACCCTCGGAGGGTTTGTTAACATTTACGTTAAATTTCTCAGGCTCTTCTTTGGCAGACGAGGTACAGGATTTGGCGCCTTGCCTACACACACACACACACACACACACACACACACACACACACACACACACACACACACACACACACACAGAGAGAGAGAGAGAGAGAGAGAGAGAGAGAGAGAGAGAGAGAGAGAGAGAGAGAGAGAGAGAGAGAGCGCACTATTGGCCATCCCATACTCTGTACAATATGCATGTTTAACTAGTACGTCTTTAGCTTTATGGATTTTAGTTAATAAAACAATGCGCCAAGCACATTAATGAAAGAGCAGAAGGAAGTTCCCATTGCACAAAAAGTGTGACGGAAACATGAAAGTTGATGTAGAACGTCATATCGCTTTTGTTTCCGTCTTTGTGACGCCAGTTTTTGCGAATGATGGAAAAAAGCGAAGAATAGAAAAAAGTGAGGGAAATTTAATACTAAAATTCTGAAGTTAAAAGTTAGTTACGGAAATCGGAGGAACAGACACTTACATTTATAACGTTTCTAAATTGCACCACACCCATTCCCTTTTCACCTAATAGCTACTACACAGGCACACGTTGCAGTATGTCTGAAAAATGCATATTTATACCACTACTGTCCCACGTATTCGCTATTGCGTTCCAAGAATTTAGGGAGCCGGGATATCCAATTCTGTACGCTGTGTCCCTTCCAAATGGTGAAAGGAAAGAAGCTAAAAGTCTGAACTGTCGCCAGGGTGATTGAAAATATGCTATGAAAACTGCAAATGATCTCGACTGTTGAGTAGGCATTATGGACTCGAACATGAGCATCGCATTAAATACGTGGTTGTTATCTCCAATTTTAAATAATCCACGATCTTGTGGTGGGTTTCGCAGTTTCTCTCAGCATTTATGGCTTCATCTGGAGAAAAACACACTATCAGCAAAACTTAAAAAGGAAATGATTTCGTTTCCCAGACATTTGCGTTTTCAAACTTTCTGCCGACGGTAGCAACTCCATTGACTGTCGTTTCGATTTCGTTCTGTAACGGGCCACCCAAGTTTCGTCCCTACCATTTATTTGCTTGCAACTCACAAGGGGTCAGAAAATCCCGATTCGACTGGACGTAATTCACTTTTATTATCATCAGTTCACATTTTCAAAATCTCTCACAGAGCGCTAGGTTTTCAGGAATTCAAGTGGTTTGTTTTAGACAGTGCATGTCAATCAACGTCTGAATATTCATTGAGTTCGTCCACAGTCGATAGACGGTCTTCACGAATCAGTCCACAAACTCATCAAACGCAATCAAAATTTCCGTTCATATGGGGCTGAATGTGGAATGTCAGATCCCTTAATCGGGCAGGTAGGTTAGAAAATTTAAAAAGGGAAATGGATAGGTTGAAGTTAGACATAGTGGGAATTAGTGAAGTTCGGTGGCAGGAGGAACAAGACTTTTGGTCAGGTGATTACAGGGTTATAAATACAAAATCAAATAGGGGTAATGCAGGAGTAGGTTTAATAATGAATAAAAAAATAGGAGTGCGGGTAAGCTACTACAAACAGCATAGTGAACGCATTATTGTGGCCAAGATAGACACAAAGCCCATGCCTACTACAGTAGTACAAGTTTATATGCCAGCTAGCTCTGCAGATGATGAAGAAATTGATGAAATGTATGACGAGATAAAAGAAATTATTCAGGTAGTGAAGGGAGACGAAAATTTAATAGTCATGGGCGACTGGAATTCGAGTGTAGGAAAAGGGAGAGAAGGAAACATAGTAGGTGAATATGGATTGGGGGGAAGAAATGAAAGAGGAAGCCGCCTTGTAGAATTTTGCACAGAGCACAACATAATCATAGCTAACACTTGGTTCAAGAATCATAAAAGAAGGTTGTATACCTGGAAGAATCCTGGAGATACTAAAAGGTATCAGATAGATTATATAATGGTAAGACAGAGATTTAGGAACCAGGTTTTAAATTGTAAGACATTTCCAGGGGCAGATGTGGATTCTGACCACAATCTATTGGTTATGAACTGCAGATTGAAACTGAAGAAACTGCAAAAAGGTGGGAATTTAAGGAGATGGGACCTGGATAAACTGAAAGAACCAGAGGTTGTAGAGAGTTTGAGGGAGAGCATAAGGGAACAATTGACAGGAATGGGGGAAATAAATACAGTAGAAGAAGAATGGGTAGCTCTGAGGGATGAAGTAGTGAAGGCAGCAGACGATCAAGTAGGTAAAGAGACGAGAGCTAATAGAAATCCTTGGGTAACAGAAGAAATATTGAATTTAATTGATGAAAGGAGAAAATATAAAAATGCAGTAAATGAAGCAGGCAAAAAGGAATACAAACGTCTCAAAAATGAGATTGAGAGGAAGTGCAAAATGGCTAAGCAGGGATGGCCAGAGGACAAATGTAAGGATGTAGAGGCTTGTCTCACTAGGGATAAGATAGATACTGCCTACAGGAAAATTAGAGAGACCTTTGGAGAGAAGAGAACCACTTGTATGAATATCAAGAGCTCAGATGGAAACCCAGTTCTAAGCCAAGAAGGGAAGGCAGAAAGGTGGAAGGAGTATATAGAGGGTTTATACAAGGGCTATGTACTTAAGGACAATATTTTGGAAATGGAAGAGGATGTAGATGAAGACGAAATGGGAGATACGATACTGCGTGAAGAGTTTGACAGAGCACTGAAAGACCTGAGTCGAAACAAGGCCCCGGGAATAGACAACATTCCATTAGAACTACTGATGGCCTTTGGAGAGCCAGTCAAGACAAAACTCTACCATCTGGTGAGCAAGATGTATGAAACAGGCGAAATACCCTCAGACTTCAAGAAGAATATAATAATTCCAATCCCAAAGACAGCAGGTGTTGACAGATGTGAAAATTACCGAACTATCAGTTTAATAAGTCACAGCTGCAAAATACTAACACGAATTCTTTACAGACGAATGGAAAAACCGGTAGAAGCGGACCTCGGGGAAGATCAGTTTGGATTCCGTAGAAATGTTGGAACACGTGAGGCAATACTAACCTTACGACTTATCTTAGAAGAAAGATTAAGAAAAGGCAAACCTACGTTTCTAGCATTTGTAGACTTCGAGAAAGCTTTTGACAATGTTAACTGGAATACTCTCTTTCAAATTCTGAAGGTGGCAGGGGTAAAATACAGGGAGCGAAAGGCTATTTACAGTTTGTACAGAAACCAGATGGCAGTTATAAGAGTCGAGGGGCATGAAAGGGAAGCAGTGGTTGGGAAAGGAGTGAGACAGGATTGTAGCCTGTCCCCGATGTTATTCAGTCTGTATATTGAGCAAGCAGTAAAGGAAACAAAAGAAAAATTCGGAGTAGGTATTAAAATTCATGGAGAAGTAGTAAAAACTTTGAGGTTCGCCGATGACATTGTAATTCTGTCAGAGACAGCAAAGGACTTGGAAGAGCAGTTGATCGGAATGGACAATGTCTTGAAAGGAGAGTATAAGATGAACATCAACAAAAGCAAAACAAGGATAATGGAATGTAGTCAAATTAAATCGGGTGATGCTGAGGGAATTAGATTAGGAAATGAGACACTTAAAGTAGTAAAGGAGTTTTGCTATTTAGGGAGTAAAATAACTGATGATGGTCGGAGTAGAGAGGATATAAAATGCAGACTGGCAATGGCAAGGAAATCGTTTCTGAAGAAGAGGAAGTTGTTAACATAGAGTATAGATTTAAGTGTCAGGAAGTCGTTTCTGAAAGTGTTTGTATGGAGCGTAGCCATGTATGGAAGTGAAACATGGACGATAACTAGTTTGGACAAGAAGAGAATAGAAGCTTTCGAAATGTGGTGCTACAGAAGAATGCTGAGGATAAGGTGGGTAGATCACGTAACTAATGAGGAGGTATTGAATAGGATTGGGGAGAAGAGAAGTTTGTGGCACAACTTGACTAGAAGAAGGGATCGGTTGGTAGGACATGTTTTGAGGCATCAAGGGATCACAAATTTAGCATTGGAGGGCAGCGTGGAGGGTAAAAATCGTAGAGGGAGACCAAGAGATGAATACACCAAGCAGATTCAGAAGGATGTAGGTTGCAGTAGGTACTGGGAGATGAAGAAGCTTGCACAGGATAGAGTAGCATGGAGAGCTGCATCAAACCAGTCTCAGGACTGAAGACCACAACAACAACATGGGGCTGAAAACACTTCTTTTTTCGACAAATGTTCCTCGAAGCCTCAAGCAAGTTGTAAATTGATTTTAAAACCGATTTCATCAGTGAGAAGTACTTAAGCGTTAAATTAAGGTTGTAGTTACATTTACTTATCTATAACGATGCTGGCAATCTTAGCGTGACTTAGCGAGGTGGCGCAGTGGTTAGACACTGGATTCACATTCGGGAGGACGACGGTTCAGTCCCGCTTCCGGCCATCCTGATTTAGGTTTTCCGTGATTTCCCTAAATCGCTCCAGGCAAATGCCGGGATGGTCCCTTTCAAAGGGCACGGCCGACTTCCTTCCCTAATCCGATGAGACCGATGACCTCGCTGTCTGGTCTCCTTACCCAAACAACCCAACCCAACCCAATGTTAGCGTTTGTGGCCGAGGGTAATTCTGGTATCATTATTATACACTGACGAAAAAGGAGTAGATAGGCATTTTTCTACATCTCAAAGATCATGTCTATTCAAATATCGCGCCAGTCGCATAAGAGTGGCGCTAGTAACACCGCAATGAGGCTGCAAATCAGGTTTGCTTTAAACTCGCGCTGTAACGATCGTGTGCATTAGTTGTCTTTGAGACCGGACGTAGTGAGTTTATGTTAGTCAAGAATGCGCTCAAGACGACGAAGATGCATTGTCAGCAGCTCATCGAGTTTGAACGGGGTCGTGTAATAGGGCTATGAGAAGCTGGATGTTCCTCCCTCGATAATGCAGAAAAAAGGAATATATCCACTGTACACAATTGCTGGCAATGGTGATCACGGGAATGTACCGTCGCAAGAAGACCGGACTCCTGACGGCAACGTTTCACTGCCGAGAGGGACGACTACCGTGTTCGGCGTATGTCTGTTGTGCACGCTACACCTGCAGCAGTAGTCTGAGCAGCAGTTGGCACCATAGTGACACAGTGAACTGTTACAAATCGGTTACTTCAAGAACAGCACCAAGCCAGACGCCCTGTAGCGTGCGTACCACTGACCCCAAACCATCGTTATTTGCAACTTAAGTGGTGTCGAGTGAGAGGTCATTGGAGTTCGAAATGGAGGTCTGTTGTGTTTTCTTATGAAAGCCGGTTCTGCTGCGGTACCATTTAGGAGGAGGTCAGGTGAGTGCCTGCAACGAACCTGTCTGCCGACTAGACACGTTGAACCTACACTGGAAGTTAGGATCTGGGGTGCGATTTCGTATGACAGCAGGAGCAGCCTCGTGATTATCCCATGCGCCCTGATGGCAAATTTTTAAGTCAGTCTGGTTGTTCTAACTGTTGTGCTGTCATTCATGAATATCACTCCAACGGGCGTTTTCCAACAAGATAACGGTCGTTGACATACCGCTGTTGTAACCCAACATGCTCTACAAAGTGTCGACATGTTGTCTTGGCCTGGTCGATCACCACATCTGTCTCCAGTCGAGCATGTATTGAACATTATCAGACTACAATTCCGGCGTCGTCAACAAACAACGTTAACCGTCCCCGTATTGCCCGACCAAGTGCAACAGACATGGAACTCCGTCCTACAAACTACCAACTGGCACCTGTACCACGCAATTCATGCACGTTTGCATGTTTTCAGTCAAAATTGTGGCAGTTGCACCGGTTATTAATGTACCAGAATTTCACATTTGCAATAGCTTATCTCACGCTTACATTAACGGGTGATCTTACAACGTTAATCACTTAAATATGTTACTTAGACATGTATTACCGAAATTTCGTTACTCTACATTAATAACTTTTTGGTGCTGCGATTTTTTGCGGGCAGTGTTTTTTTCCCCCTTCTGTGTTCCATTCATACCTGGTACTTGCGAAGACTGTCAGTAAACTTCCGTATTAGCTCTAATTTGTACGATTTTTCTCAGTGTGGTACTTCAGTGGGACATGTATCGGAAGCAGCGCCCTGATGTCCGACTTTCTCCGAACGTTCCCTCTGTTAATTTTAAAGGGAAAACTCTCCATTATAAACAACGCCTATTTTGTAGCGTCTGGCACTGGAGTTTGAGAGTCTGTGTAACGCTCTCGTGATGAAACGTGCGCCCTTCTTTGGATCTTTTGTACCTCAAAGAACTGGTCGAATAATTGTTTTGCATGCCGCTTCTTTCTTCTACCTAGAGTAGTTCCTGCAGTCAACGGCTAAACGAGACGTTACGTGTGATGCAAGCTGCACTCAACGCTCGGGAACAATATACGTGGTATTTGAGCAGCTGCTATTCTCCCTTATAGTATTCTTGACAACAGCCAATTCAAGTTTACCTTATCAGTTGTTTCTTTATAGTTATTTGGCCACTACATAAGGAGGTGTTTCTGTAATTCTGCACTGTTTCTTCACTATCGGAGATCTCTCTGTCCCAGATTTGCATTGCTGGTTGATAGATGATGTACTCTTCCTACGTTTTTACTGCTTTTGTTAACTTGCACGTTAACAAATCCACCAACAAACTCGTGAAAACTATTCAGATCTCCTGCTCATACAGTTCTCTAGTGCTAATTTTTCAATATACATGCGCAAACGATAACTCAGTGTAAACAGGCCGTTCAGTGAACTGCTTAATCTGATATTCTGAGCTTAGTGCTCCTCGTGAACAAACTGTTCAGTGTTCTCAGTGGAACTCACCTTCGCCAGCGCAATGTGAGCACACTTGTTACCAAGGCTGCTTATTCTCTTCGACGGCTGTTCTTAATTCCGAGCTAAACATTTTGGCGGATAATTGTAAATTGAGGTATTCCCTGCTGCGATTCCTTATCTTATTTCGCGGCGTCTGCAGGACTCCGCTTTATCCTTTCACCATTGTCAGAAGACGAGCTGAAAGCCGGCCGGTGTGGCCGAGCGGTTCTAGGCACTTTAGTCTGGAACTGCGTGACCGATACGGTAGCATGTTCGAATCCTGCCTCGGGCATGGATGTGTGTGATGTCCTTAGGTTAGTTAGATTCAAGTAGTTCTAAGTTCTGGGGGGCTGATGACCCCAGATGTTAAA
The DNA here is from genome assembly GCF_021461385.2 of Schistocerca piceifrons. Taxonomy (NCBI): domain Eukaryota; kingdom Metazoa; phylum Arthropoda; class Insecta; order Orthoptera; family Acrididae; genus Schistocerca; species Schistocerca piceifrons. The sequence goes on along the minus strand of NC_060149.1, from coordinate 730,205,617 downwards.
TCTCATAGTGCTCAGAGCTATTTGAACCATTTTTAAGAGCTGAAAAATAATACTTCGGAATTTTTATGTGAAATCTCTTAAAGTTTTTAAATAAAACGAACTTTATTACCATTCTACATAATTGTTCTTCATGTCTACATATTTATTCCTCAACATAGTCACCCGCCGGGCGGGGTGGCCGAGCGGTTCTAGGCGCTACAGTCTGGAACCGCGCGACCGCTGCGGTCGCAGGTTCGAATCCTGCCTAGGGCATGGATGCGTGTGATGTCCTTAGGTTAGTTAGGTTTAAGTAGTTCTAAGTCTAGGGGACTGATGACCTTAGAAGTTAAGTCCCATAGTGCTCAGAGCCCAACCATAGTCACCCTGGCGACGAACTCATTTCATCCAACGAGAGACCAGTTTGCTGATAACGTCACTGTAGACTGTTTGACTTCGTTGACGGAACCACAATCTCACCTCCACTTGGGCGGCTTCGCCGCTAACAAAGTGAAGTCGTCGAAAGTGTTCTTTAAGTTTGGGAAACAGATGAAAATCGGATGGATCCAACTCAGGACTTTATGGAGGATGACCGATGACAGAGAACCCAAGGTGTCGGATTGTTGCAGATGTCGTAGCTGTCATGTGTGGTCTGGAATTAGCATGCTGAAGGGGAGGGTGCTCCATGTTTGGACGAACTCTTCGAACTCTAAAATCGATTACAGCACTCTGTTGCTCAAGCACCGACAAAATTACACAGCATTTTACACGATACAGTTGGAGCCCCCTAGCGGCAGAGGCCTACAAATATGTAGTCATCAAGAATAATGTTGTAGAATTGTAACAACGTTTGTTTCATTTAAAAAGCCTTAAGAGACCAGTCTCAGAACGCACCTGAAGAAGAAAGCGAATCGCGCCGTCTAAATGTTGTACGAGAACGACGCGAACAACCGCCAGAAGTCAGGATTATTCATCATGTTGGCCTTATGACTTCTGACATAAATTCTGAGGCATTACGTTTCAGCACGCTCTAGTACATCATTTGCAATCACTTCCAGCAAGTGCGAAGCACATCATAACGTGGCTGACTCCTTAAGTCCAGTCATTCTGTTAGTGGGCTACATACGATATCTGTGTTCTTCCCTTTTGTAATTGCCACTCACAACTCCGAAATTTTCTCAGAACATATTCCACGTTCTCTCTGTACAGAGCACCAGTGCTGTCAACTGAATACATACAAAATTATTAATTTTGGCGATTGTCTACCTGGAATACCGGAAATTGTGCTCGAATGAGCGGAAGCCGTATAGCGCAACGGAATTTGATCAGCAGCTGTAATGGCTCCGGTGTTGACCCGCGATTGCTAAATACGGAGTTATTCAAAGCAATTCATCTGATTTCACAAGACTATATCTTACATATGAAGGAAAATAGAAACGTGAGGCAGATTTTTAACCTTACAAGGGCGTGCAAAGTATTTATTTTCAAAACATCTATCCGATTTAACGAAAGTATGTCTTGTACAGCCGGCCGCTGCGGCCGTGCGGTTCTAGGCGCTTCAGTCCGGAACCGCGCTGCTGCTACGGTCGCAGGTTCGAATCCTGCCTCGGGCATGGATGTGTGTGATGTCCTTAGGTTACTTAGGTTTAAGTATTTCTAAGTCTAGGGGACTGATGACCTCAGATGTTAAGTATCGTAGTGCTTAGAGCCATTTGAACCGTTTTTTGTCTTGTACACACATACTGTATTGAGATATATTTTACGGTTACGTGTAGGATGAAAGCTTTCGATTATCTTCCATAAATGTTCAGTGTGCTCCCCATCGGACCCACGTGAAACATCCTGACGTAATCGAAGTCGTCTCATGCTTTCGCGAGCATATCTGAAGATAGTGCAGTCACAGCTGTTATGCTCCGTCGCAGTTCTTCGGAAGTTCTTGCAATGGAGGCATATACAGAGCGAATACGTGACGATGTTCTAGACTTTCATTGATGACGGGGAAGGATAAATGTAACAATTTGAGGTAAGGGACTCTAATCCGTAAACGACAGAGTCGAAAGGTATGCGCGAAAATCGTTCTGATAGCTCTGAAAATTTGTCAGAGACTTACTACCGTGGTTCCTGAAACATACACCACTTGTTATTCGTCAACAGATGTGGTTCCAGCGTGATGGAACCCCATCTCACTTTGGACCGAAGGTTCGCGAACACATGGATCAGATATTTCCTGCAATGTGGTTCAGTTTCTTGGCTAGCACTTTCACCTCATCTCACCTCACTTGATTTTTTCTTGTTGGACCATGGTGAAAGTCTTGTGTACGAGACTACGACAGAAGTCTCTGTGACAATTACATGCCTGCATTGACACTGGGGAACGACATTTTGAACAGCTGTTATAAACGTAGCAGATTTTGAAATTTGTGTAGGGAAACAGAACTCACATTACTGTAACGTGCACTTGGGATTTTCTGTCTCCCTGACATCAAATTACGAGCGCCGTTACTAGTCTATCAACAGTGGAAATTATCTGAGGATATCGCGGTGTACTCAGCGGGAATTCTGTACGTCATGATCAGAGTCCGGAAATTGGGGCCCTTAGCTTGAGCGCTGCGCGAGGCTGTGGCGGAACTTGAGTAGATTTTTCCTTATAATTTTCGACTTGGTCGTTCCCGAACTAGAATCCCTTACCTCAGACTGTTACATTTACCCTTATCCATCATCCCTCAAAGTTAGTAGCATCTTCAAGGAATCACTATGTATGTCTTTTACAGTCCCCAAACCACAACAGAAATATATCGAAACAATCAGCAGCAAGCTGCATAAAATTCTTAACCGGCTCCAAGCACTTAGTACTTTCCTTCAGAAGGCTGTACAGAAAAATACACCACAAATAAGTGAAAGTTAGATAAGAATATTAAAATAAAGGACAAAAAGCTAAAAAAAATTGAAGTTCAAAGATAAAAAATGGTACATACTTACAACTATCGCATTATTTGCGATTTTCAGCAGTAAGGTGCATGAGAGCATATTGTTATGATCCTAAAAAAATACGAAGGCAATGACCAATACAATAATGAATTCATTAATACAATAAGAGTTGGTAATGCTTACATGCTGTTGGTAGGGCTTGCACAAAAATGGTGTAAAGAATCACGTGCATATTTTGAAGCTGGTCTCACGGGAGGTGGGAGGTAAAAGTACTAAAAACGTATACAACTATAGTTGTCATAAGGTACAAACAAAAATGCAAGTGCACATTAGCAGCGTAATATCTAAAGCCCTAATGATAAACAGAAGAAGTTACTACCAACGACAAACGGCGCTGTAGATGGGGACTCACATCTAAACAGCTGTAGTGAGGTCCGTAGCTCCCTAACAGGGAATCTTTCAGAAAAACCAAAGTGCGATGCGCATCATTGGGCTGGAACGTGTGACTGGAATAAGTGGAGACAGAATTCTCAGTCATTAGCTGGTAATAAGAGTCGGAAAGTGACCATAGAGGAAAAGAAGCGTGAGCAAAAATATATTACAGTGAAATAACTAGTACTGAAAACAGAAATCAGATGCTTTGAGGTTAGGCGAGCTTGAAGGCTAATGATGGAATTCCACAATCCGTATGCCCCCTATTGCCGAGACATCATTGAGGAATTTCTCCTACATGTTGGTACCAGTTCCGTGCTGCTCGCGTTGGTCTAAAAATGAAATTTTCGTCATGTTCTCGCAGTTGTGGAAAGGGCCAGATAACCAACATGTCGAGTGTCTGTCACAATTTTCTCTAATTTGTATCTGACGTAACCGAAGGAAGCTCCGTACGACGTTGAACGAATCACTTCGTCTAATATTTCTCTAAGTAAGGAAAAAAAATGTATCTTCCTTCCCCTCCCCCCTCTCTCTCTCTCTCTCTCTCTCTCTCTCTCTCTCTCATATGTGAATATTTATATCACCCTCCCTCAATTTTTTCTAGCGTCAGCATAGAATTGGGCATCATGTACCGCCCCGCTCCTCTCCCACCCGAAACTAAACTATCCCTGGCTGATATTAATTAATTTGGAAAAAATTGATTTGAGTAACAAATATTGTCTTTATTAACTATGAGATGATGCAGGCTATTTTTCAAAGCACAACTACTTAATTACTGTAATGGACTGTCTACAAGAGTGACACTTACCATGGTTACGGTATGTTAGTAGAAAAAAAAAATTCTTCACGCGGCCTCGATATATTTTACGTTTGCTCTTACGAACGAAGGCTATTGATATGAAAACTCAACCCGGTCGAGCCTGCATTTGTGCTAGATACGGCAAATACAAATCTTATCAATAAATTTCCAAAGAAATTTGACTAAGCTATCTAAGACGGCGAAGCCCTATATCACGCCAAGCTATTGAGTAGGTTTAGGTGGCGGGAGAGGACTCGAGTACATGCGCTAGGAAGAAGGAAAGCTGATTTCGCAGTGAGACTACATCGCTGCCACCTCAACGCAAAGTCACTGTATGTGTAGAAGGGGGGGGGGGGGGGGCGTGTTGCGTGTTGGTCTGCGGCTGCGTGGTGTTTGGACAGTGTTAGCCTTGAGCTGTGTCGTCAGCCGCTAACTAGACTAAAGTTGCAGCCCGCCTCATCCTTCAGCTCCGGCACGCTCCACTTTAAAGGAACAGTCGCAGGCGCAGGAGAACTGGCCACAGTCTTATCTGTACAAATTGCAGTCACCGCAGTCTAGCGCTATTACTAGACTGCCTGCTGTGCGCCTTTTCATAGCTCGGAGAATATCGTGCTTATACGAGCAAATGGGCAATGCCTAGCGTGGCAACTCAAAAGCTTTATTGCAAGGCTGGAGCAGGTTTCCACCCAGGTTATGTTCAGTATGATCATAAAACTGGTGGAGTAAAAGAAGTCACGTTTTTAAACAGGTGTTCCGTTTTACGTAAACGCAGCTACTTCACTGGACTCGGGTGACAAAAGTCATGGGAGGCCTCCTGATATCGCATCGGACCTCGTTTTGCTCGGCTTAGTTCAGCAACTCGACGTGACGTGGACTCCACAAATGGTTGGAAGTTCCCTGCAGAAATATCGAGCCATTGCTACCTCAGCAGCCATCCATAATTGCGAAAGTGTTGCCAGTACATGGTTTTCTGCACGAACTGACCAAATGGTCTCCAAGTAGTCGAACATAAACATTTCCTGTCAATTATCGGTTCAGCTGGACCAGAGCACCAATTTCATTCCATGTAAGCGCTGCCCACACCATTATCGAGCCAGCAGCAGCTTGCACGGTATCTTGTTGACAACTTGGGTCCATGGCTTTGTGGGGTCTGCGCCCCACTCGAACCCTCACATCAGCTCTTACCAACTGAAATAAGGACTTGCCGTTTTCCAGTCGTCTATGGTCCAACCGATATGGCCCAGCAGAAGCGCTAAAGGCGATGTCATGCTGTTAGCAAAGGCACCCGCGTCGGTCGTCTGCTTCTATAGCCATTAACGCCGAATTTCGCAGTACTGTCCTAACGGATACGTTCGTTTTCCGTTCCACATTGATTTCTGCTATTATTTCATCGGTGTTCCTTGTCTGTTACCACTGACACGCCGGCCGTTGTGGCCGAGCGGTTCTAGGCGCTTCAGTCTGGAACCGCGCGACCGCAACGGTTGCAGGTGCGAATCCTGCCTCGGGTATGGATGTGTGTGATGTCCTTAGGTTAGTTAGGTTTAAGTAGTTCTAAGTTCTAGGGGACTGATGACCTCAGATGTTAAGTCCCATAGTGCTCAAAGCCATTTCAACCATGTTTTGAACCTCAGCAGTTCGGTCCCATAGGACTTATCACAAATTTCCAAATTTCAATATCCCGTTAGGCTGTGTTTTCTGATCTTACCCACAATTTTTCCTATTACGATATATAATTTTTTTTATGTTCGTGACTGCTTCAACAGATTCGTATTAAGATGGCCCCACGCGGAGTTTTCTCGTAGCGTGTGCGCTACGAGATGTCCTTGACGGTCTGTTGAAGGTAACCTAGCATCTTACTAGCAAGTAGCTCGATGTTCAAGCAGTAATTTCGGAGCCTTGAGTTCTTCTCCGAGCCGTGTCGCAAGGTTGCTCTGTGGAAATTACATATTTTCTACCGAACTGTAATCGCGGTGCGATCAGTACCCCGCTGCGAACGGCCCCAATTACTGCAGCTTGATTACAGGCAATTACCTTCACGGATTCTGATAATGCCTACCTTAGCAATGAACTAAAGCCTTTCTTTTCTTTCAACAGCAGGGAGGACACATTCTTTTAAGGTGTATCAAGAGGCTATTAGGGCGAGTCAACCGTTCTGCTTATTTCTTGCTAACGTTCTCGTATTCTTTGACCGTCAAATATTGGATCATTAACTGTTTCATCAAAGAGCTCTGCCCACAGTTAAGCTACACAATATTTTCGTATGCCGTAAAGCAGTTTTTTTTAATTTTAATTTATTAGTTTTCGGTTCGTGACCATACAGCCATCTCAATGGTGGATAGACGATATGCAGTGTTTTTTAGGCGACTTTTGTGTCAGTGATGACGGTACGCATGTAAGTACAACACAACGCTCAGTCCCCGAGTAAAGAAAATCTCCGACCTGGTCGGGAATCGAATCTTGGCCCCCTTAGTTAGCAGTCTGCCGCACTGACCTCGCAAGAACCGAAGCGGACAGCAGCAGTTACTGCTGGTGAGGTTTCGTGGTAAATGTTTACAGCACTGAGGTCGCTCATTCCGGCTACTTTACAGCACCCCGTCTCCAGTATCTATCATTTATTTACAGAAAAGTGCTGTTTACTCGCACGCAGTGTTGAGACGAGTGACAAGCACTTTTCACAGGTCTCAGAATGATTTATTGGATTCGAAACATTTATCGAACGGATGTAGGAAGAATAAAACTGTGTAATTTTCTTCGTAGCGGGTACTACAGCAATGATTTTATTAAATGAATTTGGCGTTTTCCACTTTTGCTGTATTAATTTTATTTGTAGACATCAACGAATAGAAATGTAATGATGTGAATTTAAACGTACATACTGAAATGAAATGTCTTCGTCTTTAAATTTGTGTTTTCCATTCGATTTGGTTCAGAAGTTCTCTCATTTACAAAGGTAATATACTGATCAAAGATTTAAAAAACCGTGGAATATATGGAATAATAATTCGAAATACTATGCCTGTATATGTACGTGTGGGGTTAAGGAAAATTAAAATGAAATATTATGGGAAATAAAATAAAAATAAATATGAAAACCTGCGGTTAGGTGAGATTAAATTAATTTTTATTGTATCGATGATTTCTGATTGGTCATTCGCAGATTGTGACTGAAGTTATCAAGTAATTTTTTGTTCTGAAGATCTTTTGTTCATTAAGAAGTTCATCAGGCTGACTTTTTAAATGACTGAAAATCTCAATTTCTTCTGAGATATTCATGACAGAAAACACAAGGCTTAACAGAAAATATAGAGTGCTTCCCTAATGTTTTTGGATGCATGTATGTTCTTTAGTGCAAAGGTACCTACACAGTTATCGTTAGGCTTTATGTGCATTACATCTCCTAAACAACAAATATACATCCGCTAACATTCATTTTAACATTGATTTTTATTTTATTTTTATTATCCTTAACACACACAAATATATATTCGTAGTATTTCATATAAGTATTCCATACTTAGCTTAAATCTTGACTCAATATATCTTTGTAAATATCAAGTTGACAAGCTGTCAAACTAACAAGACGTCATTTGTGAACCATACATAGCAGAAAACACAGATTTAGAGAGACTAATGTTTCAATATGTAAGGCGTAGTTTCCTATTGCAGCTCAATGTAATAAAACTATATTTATATTCACATCACTACATTTCTATTTCTGGATGTAATATAATACATTGTAGTGTGTATAGAAGCACAAAGCCACTTGAAATTGGCCTACAATACCGAAACAAGTTGTAAACAAATAAGATTAATACAACATAAGAGGAAAATGTCACCTTCTTTTAATAAAATTGTGTAAATTATTCGTAGTTACATCTGATAACTTTTTCTCTGTGGCTCAGTGTTGAAATGCCAGACTACAAATCCAAAGGTATCTGGTTCGATCCCCAGTCAGCGCTCAGATTTTTGTCTGTTACGTATCACTTCCTTCACTTCTCGCAATGATTTCTAATGTGAAAATGGCCGAGTTGCACCATGGTTCAGAGTGCAAGTTGAACTGTACGTCCGCTATAGCTCGCTGGGTAAGCCATCTCAAACGCCGGAGTAAGGCAACAGACCATGTCTATTAAACCACTGTGGCGTTCAGAACAATCTTCGGGTTGGTGACGGCTTTGGTTTTCTTTCATGTCGTATGACTCTAATAGAATTATTCGCTTTTCGGGATTGAGGTATTTTAATAAAAAAAATGGTTCAAATGGCTCTGAGCGCTATGGGACTTAACTGCTGTGGTCATCAGTCCCCTAGAACTAAGAATTACTTAAACCTAACTAACCTAAGGACATCACACACATCCATGCCCGAGGCAGGATTCGAACCTGCGACCGTAGCGGTCGCACGGTTCCAGACTGTAGCGCCTACAACCGCTCGGCCACTTCTGCCGGCTTATTTTAATAGGTTGTAATACTTAATACAGGGTTGCTACTTCATATTCCACAGAATTTGAATTTTCCTTTCCCCACAAAAGCCTCTTATAAGTCACGCTTCTTCCAGAATTTCACTACGGTGAGAAACGAGACGTTAATGAGGGAGACAGCTTCAAATTTGACATTAGTTCTCAGACTGCTCCCTCCCTCCCACCACTCTGGAGACGGTCGTTCACCTGAAAAAATTCCCTGCTAATTTTGCAGTGAACAAAGGGAAATAGATGAATGTGTCAGCATATCATTAAGTAGTGCATTATTGACTCTCTAGTGGTAGCCATATATTTAAATCGACTGCACTGTTTACTGTTGTCATTCATAATAGCCATATCATCATCATCAGTAGCAGCAGCAACATCGTTCGGATAGTACAGGTCTCGAATCCAAACGGGAGCGGTCTGAAACCATTAAAGTGATAATCTCTTTTCTTAATTCAGAGACGGTGAATTGTGTTAGTTAACTTCAGTGATAGCTTTTTTAGGTCATACGCCGGTTGTCAGTGATACAACAAACTATTTCATGCAAGCGTAACTGAAAGCCGATCTTCTTCGTGTAAAAATTACAGCACTGGGAAGTCTATTTGTCGAAAAATGGCAGTACTAAAAATAAGCATCTTAGTTGGTCTCTGGAATAACATTTCGGTATCTTGTTCGAATAGCTCCGCGTGTCGTTTGATTGATTTGTTAATGCTGAAGACAAATTTCGCGTGCCAGATTAATCAATTTTAAGCGAATAAGTGATCTCGTTATTGAAGCTTGCCAAAATCCTTTACGAGCACTCTGTACAGTTTACGGTACTCATATATCATGTGGTGTTACGTTTATGTCGCATAAAGGTTCAGCAACGGACGTAGGTGCCTCATTTCTTGTACTCTGCTGTGTGGTAAATCATCTCCAGCAACGGAAGAATCTCCGAAGATGTGTCGCCACGAGTTCAAAAACGAAAGCGTTTAGAATCATTGCATTTCAGTTCAGGCTAACTTTGGATCACTTCAATTTTATGCAGCAATTTTTAATCCAAATCCTCTGCCTGTAGCCGTACTCTCGAATTTTCTCTCTTTGTGTCTTCTTCATCGCTGTCTCTAAAATGCGATTCGTGGACCGGCCAAACATTATCCTGAAAGTTTTTGCTTACTTCGGTTGTAAACTGGAAGGTTTGTCTTGTATATGTCAGTTTCCTATATTGCTGTCTCATTATATCCGACGAGTCAAGACTAAATCGTATACAAGGTAAATACTGAAAGACATTATCTCAACTTTACCTCTTCCTTATGTGTACACGAAAATTGAGCTATTGTTTACGGATGGTATGGCTTTTGTTGTTCTCGCTGACTTATGTGTTAGCATCTTTCATATTTTGAGAGACGCTTAAATCCAGTACTTCACCTACGACCGTTTACTTCACGTGTTAGACATACGGTATTGCCACTTGCTGCTGCGAGAGTATCGATATAGTACTGAATGAATCGTAGAAACGATCTCGGAAGAACACCGCACTTCATCAGTTATCAGTCGGAGAATACTTATTTTTGTATTATCAGTTTTATTCCTTACTTCCACACACTACTCGAGATTTTCCACAAATTTGTTTCAGCTGCTTTAATGTTCTTCGGTATCAGAATGATCGTATATTTTTATTATGGCAAGCAGTGAAATCCCGTTCAAAGGCCAGGTAACAATGTAAAGTCTTTCCTTTCCTTTTCTTTGCTTTGTAATGTATTGGACTTGGGACCTAGAAACGATGGAGAGACTTCGTCCCTGTCGTAGCCCTCAGTGGTTCACAACCCAACAACAGGCTACAGCAGTTCACTCACCCCACCGCCGCCACACACCGAACCATGGGTTATTGGGCGGTTCGGCCTCCAGTGGACCCCCCCGCCCCCCACCCCCCCAGCACCCCACCCCCTCCCGCACCCTCCCCCACAAATATGCGGACACGAAGAATAAAGATGTAGAATGTTAATGGCGTTTGTTTAATTTAAAAGCTTTAAGAGTTTTCATATAAAAATCGGAGGCATTATTTTTCAGCACGTCCTCGTACATTCTACTCAAAATACATTTGTGTCTGAAATTAAAGCAACAAATTGAAGTTTTGCAAGGTTCCTTTTATTTTGCCACAAAACAGTATAAACTGGTGATAGTAAAGCAGAAACAATGCAAAGAATTCAGAACGTAAAGAACGGCAACATGCATATCGGTAGACAGGAATGTTCTTTTCTTTTTCAACTTAACAGATTTGCAAACACATTCCTACAACCCGTTAATGTGCTCAGTATGGTATGTGATCACCTCAACGATGGGGAATGCTGTGAATGATGTCATCAGCCTCATGTTGATGCAATAACGCCCATTCATCCTCGCAGTCTTGGAGAGGGATTGATGGATGCTGACGTGATGCAAACCATCTCCCTAGTACATCCCAGAAATGCTCTCTGGGATTGAAATTGGGAGATCGAGGAAGCCACGCCATGCGTGCAATATCGTGCGCTTCCGAGAAAACATCAGCCACCTGCGCTCTATAAGGTCGAGCATTATCGACCATCAATACTAAGTGTAGGCCCGTAGTACCTCGCAACAACCGCAAATGAGGTTCCAAGATTTCGTCTAGATACCTGGCAGCAGTTAAACTTTGCCGACTCATCGGTACAATTTCATGAGTAGGGGTTAGAGTGGTAAACGTAATCCGTGCCCACACCATTAGGGAACCTCCTCGATATCGGCCTTTTTCCATAATGTTCGGGTCCCGAAATCGTGTTCCACATTTCCTCCAGATGCGAATCCATCGAGAATCGCTCTCCAGACTGAATCGGGACTCACGTGTGAAAACAACATTGCCACACTCTTCGACTGCCCAGGTGGCATGTTGATGACTCCACTCTAGACATTCTCTTCTGTGAAAACGCGTCAGAGGTAGACATACAACAAGTCTCCGACAATAAAGGCCACTCTGCCGAAGCCTTCTGCACACCGTTCGCCTCGATACAACGCGTCCAGCCGATGCTGCGAGCTCACATGCCATTTACCGTGTAGTACTAAGGCGAGACTGTCGTGACCTTACACCCAAATGACGGTCTTCTCTTCTGATGTCACTCGCGGTCGGCCCTGCCCTGTTTCGGTCTCTGTCGCCACATCAGAGAAACAGAACGATTCATGCCAAGCCATCGGGCCAGGTCAGTTTGCGACTGTCCTTATACCGTTCTTCCTGTGGCCCACCATCCCAGGGAGTACGGTAGGCATCTTCTCTGTGCCATATTGCACCGCCTGCGACTATGTACACAGCGATTGTGGATGTGGGACTACCTGGCAAACACTACCTCGTTTCATAGGTGCCCTGACGTTTCGTTGGCATGGTTGTCCGTTGACCAGAATGCCATCCTCCGTGCAGAACAAGATCGTACGGACATCTGGTTGAACGTTTGTATGTTTATGTGGTGAATTAGACACAGAACGGGGAAATAACGGTTTGTTGTTTTAATTTTGGGCACCAGTGTATCTGAACAACAGTGGAAAAGTAAACTGTATGCGCCGTGTGTATTATTTGGAAACAGATCTGTTCCATTCAGTCACGGTACTTGTTGTTCCTAACTGCAATACCACTTTACTCTTCTCCGTGAAATCTGCATTCAGTACCGCTGGATTCTGCCTCGGGCTCGTACTCCCAGCAATGGTAGCTATACTTCACCAATAATAACTTGTAGAATAAATGGGTTTACAGAATAAAATTTGTCCGATATGCACACTATGAATAAATTCACTGAATTCAAGGAAAGAGCGACAAAAAGACGCTCTGCTCAGCAGTTGATGCAGCCAACGCAACCACATCAAAGTACTTTTGTAACTGTAAGTAGATGCCTAAGAGAAACCGGACCCTTCCATCTAAGAAAGCAAGACTCGACAGGCTTTTTTACTTTCTTGAAGGTATTTTCGCAGGAAAAACAGGTAATTGGGGCAACAAACCGATTCATAAATAATAATTTCGTGTGGCTCAGTGGCTAAGTGCAAGTCTTTAAATGGGACGCCACTTCGGCGACTTGGGTATCACTGATCTACCTCCGTTAACCAGCCTGAGAAAGGGGACTTGAAATTTCCGTTGACCGACAGGGATTGCATCGCGTGACCTCTGTTTCCTGACACGCGCGTTACCGCTAGGCCCGACAATAACCCGAATAAACAATAAGTACATTATAGTTTCGCAAGGAGTCACCGGATGCCCCGGGTACATTAATATCAAAATATTCAGAAAATGTCAATGAACGATATCTGGAATTTTTTCGGTTGGTTCAGGTTCACGATGTACAGCGAGGTGAAAAAGGCCATGTGATACCTCCTAATATCATGACGGACCTCCTTTCGTCCGTCATAATGCAGCAATTCGACATGGGATGGACTCAACAAGTCGTTTGAAGTTCTATGCAGAAATATTGAGCCATGCTACGTCTGTAGTCGTCAGTAATTGTGAAAGTGTTGCCTGTGCAGGATCTTGTGCACGAACTGTACTCGTCCGAATTGTCCAGAATGTTTTTCCAACCAATCGCGAACAACTGTGACCCGGTGATATGGTACATTGTTATCAATAAAAATTCCGTTGTTGTTTTGGAACATGAAGTCCATGAATGCCTACAAACGGTCTTCAAGCAGCTCAACATAGCCATTTCCACTCAATGATTGGTTCAGTCGGACAAAAGGCCCAGTCTGTTCCGTGTAAACACAGCCCACGCCATTATGGAACCACCACCAGCTTGGACAGTGCTTCGTTGACAACTTGGGTCCATGCCCTCGTGGAATCTGTGCCACACTCGAGCCTTACCATCAGCTCTGGCCATCTGAAATCGTGACTCACCTAACCAGGTTACGATTTTCCATTCGTCTAGGATCCAGTCGATATTATCAGGAGCCAAGGAGAGGCACTGCAGGCAATGTCGTGCTGTTAGCAAAGACACTCGCGTCGGTCGTCTTCTGCCGTAGCCCATTAACGCCAAAATCTACGCATTGCCCTGACGCATACGATCGTCGTACTTCCGACATTGATACCTGCGGTTATTTCACGCAGTGATGCTGGTCTGTTAGCACTGACAACTGTACGCAAACGCCGCTGCTCTCGGTCGTTGAGTGAAGACCATTGGCCACTCCGTTGTCCTTGGTGAGAGGTAATGCCTGGAATGTGTTCTCGACACAAACTTGACTTTGTGGATCTCGAGATAGTGAATTCCTTAACCATTTTCCAAATGGAATGTCCCGTGCGTCTAGCCTCCAACTACCATTCCACATTCAATCAAAAACCTTTCCATATGAATCACATGGGTACAAATACAGCTTCGCCAATAAACTGTCCTTTCAGATCTTGTGTACGTGACTCTACTGCCATCTGTGTATGCGCATATCGCTATTCCGTGACTTCCGTCACCTCCACTTATGGCATCAGCTAAAAGCACTTCCTGTGTCCCTTTCAAAAAGTTATTTTTACGTATACGAGGACAATTCAACATCGTCCGTTTATAACGGTTTCCAGACTTTATTTGCAAAGGGAATCAGGTTAAACGGCTGAGTAACATTTTCAAAATGAATGATTTGGTAGGTGGTATTTTGTCATCCATATTAGATAATTTGAAGGTACATTTGAGTGGAAGGTTGGGCCAGCTAGTGCGCTGTTTCTCCCGTAGGCGGGCATTGCACGTTTAGCAGCTGCTGGGCGGAATGAGCGTGTAACGCCGACGCGGGCGCAATTATCGCTCAAGGCGAGGGGCACGCCGCGCGGAGGGCTCGCTACTTTGTTGCAGCGTCTAACGAGAAAGCCCTAACACGCTCCCCTGCCGCCGCACGCCTCAGACCAGTGCAGCCAGCACTGCCTGCTTCATATCCACTCTATTTAACTGACCATTTCTGAAAACTCTGGCATTACTAAAGCATCTAAATAGTTACACGGTTTCCAAGACCAATGCACACAAATTTTGATGTAAATTTCAGCAGCCAAAGAAGTGATCCGAATGACAAGGAAAACGGGGAATGTTAAAGTTGGACTAGAATCAGTGATTTAGTGTGCAGAGAAATGGTGACGCGTAGGTTCAGTAGAGCCTTAGTTTGTGTAGCACGAAATGTTGGTGTTCGACCAAACGCAGTGAGAAGCTGTCATTGACGTAGGGACTTGAAAGTAAGTAACAGGTTGAGTCGCAGACATCAAAGGGTGCCATATTAGTACTTGAGTAGTTCGAATTGTGTGGAAAGTTCACGTTCCTGTAAACTTCTTTGTCATACACTCATACGTATACATTATGGATCGTCTAAAGCTTTTATTTTGTGAACTGTTCAGTGTATCCAAACAGCAAGTAAATTTGTTGTATGTCTAATAAAGATAACTCAGCTGAGATATTCAAGCAAGTGTGCCATTTTAAAAAGAATGATGTACCTTTTAACACATTTGCCAAGATATAACGATTATTAATGTTGACGTTCAAACTTTTCTCAACAGTACCCGAGAAATGAGTAAGAACTGAAAGGCAAGAAAGCCGGAATAAGCTGTTGGTATGCGGAACTCTCGTGCGAGACTCCGTATTTGCGTCTAACCTTTCGACTGTTTACTTATTTCTGCAAAAGATACTCAATCATGAGTACCTGCTAACAATGGAAATAGTTTTTCTAAGCCCCATCTGATACGCCAGAAATTATTATAGAGCTCCATTTACAATATTCGTAGCTGAACACGTATCTACGTCTTATAACGTAGGGCCAAGAGGAAATAAATTTTTCCTCATTAGCACCGTGGTATTAAAGGCAATATTGGACCTGCCTATACCACCCGTCTGCTTTTACTCACAGTGTCATCACAATGGTGGACGTAAAACACTCATCGAAATTCAGTATGTGTAAAATGCGCGCTACAAATAGAATTACATGCACACCGGGGAAAAAATTAGTTATCACAAGTATACATGACTCTAGTACCGTGTAACAACGCGTAGAAGGTTGATAACGTCTTCAATTCGGCGAGGAAGCCTCAACAAGTTGCTTCAGCTATGCCATATTCAGCTGAAACCGTTCTTTGCTGACTCGATACCGTAGAGTTTTCGAATTATGGGGGTGTTGATTACAAAGTTTCAACCACTTTCCAAATAGTGCGAGACATTTTCTGTGAGAGTCAGATCGAGCGGACCAGTTAAGGTGCTTTAGGGTGCCTGAGTGTTTCTCAAACCAAGAGCGTATATGTGCAGTCCTGTGAACACATCTCTCGTTAGCTTGGAAGACTGGGGTGTCAACAGCATGCTCATCGCGAAGATTTGGAATGAAGTTCAACATCTGATGACAGAGAATCCTGAAATAAACAACCTAGTTCATGTTCACAATAGCCGGAATGAATAATCCCAAGTCATCGTAGGAGAAACACCCTCACTACCTAACAGAACTTCATCAGGCCTAGACTACAGTGTCCAAACACAGTGGACTTTGTAGTCACTACCATTCAAACAGCCTGCATACATTTCTCTTCTATCCTGTCTGGATCGTGGTCTGCCTCTGAAGAATTGACGCGACTTTCACTCCTTTCCCATTGACCAAGTATCCGGCTATCCTGATTTAGGTTTCCGTGATCTCCTAAATCGCTTGATGCAAATTTCGGGATGGTTCCTTTGAAAGGGCAGTGCTGATTATCTTCCCCATCATTCCCTCGTCCGATGAGACCTACGACCTCGCTGTTTGGTTCCCTCCCTCAAATCAATCAATAAACCAGCCAGCCAACCAAACCAACCAACCAGCCAACCATTGACCAAGTCAGTTGGCGCAGTGGTTAACGCACTACAGTCGCTTTCAGAAACGGCGAAATTCAAATCCTCGTTCGTCCGCCCATATTTTGATTTTCTTTATTTCCCTAAATCATTTAAAATGAAAATCGAGATGATTCCGATGAAAAGAACCAGACCTATCTTCGTCATTAACTTTTCCCGTTCAAAGCCTGTGTTCCGTCTCGAATGAAAACATCGTGATCAGTCTTCACACTCTACATTCCTTTTCCTGCTTCCATCTTTAGTGATAGGGAAACAAGCATAGAGTAATGCAGTTACCAAAAAAATATCTGCGTGATACACACTAAGATAATGAGAAAGACTGCACACCACGAAGGAGTTACTCGAATGGGGGGGGGGAGGGGATCCGTAGATTTGATGCATACATATAGGCGAACAAATGATTACAGTTTCAGAGAAATTCGAGAATTTTTTCAGGAGAAAGAGATTCACAAATTGAGGAAGTGAATAATGCACTGGAGCTTCTCTGGCCCTTATGTAAACAGTTATTCGGCTTGGCATTGATAGATAGTTGTTCAGTGTCCTCGTGAGGAATATGAGGCCAAATTCTATCCAGACGGCGAGTTAGATCGTCAAAGTCCCGAGCTGGTTGGAGAGCTCTGCCCATAATGCTCCAAACGTTCGCGACTGAGGAAATACCCAGCAATATTGCTGGCCGAGGTAGGATTGGTAAGCACGAAGATAAACGATGCAAATTCTCGTCGTGTACAGGCGGGCCTTATCTTACTGAAATCAGACCCGGCTGGCTTGCCATGAAGGGCAACATAACAGAGCGTAGAGTATCGTCGACGTACCGCTATGCTGCGAGGGTACTGCGGATGACAACCGAAGAGATGCTTCTTTGAAAAGAAATGGCACCCAGACCATCACTCCTGGTCGTCGGGCTGTATGGCGGGCGACAGTCAGATTGGTAACCCACTGCTGTCCAGATCGTCTCCAGACACGTCTTCGATGGTAATCGGGGCTCAGTTCGAAGTGGAACTCGTCACTGGAGACTATTCTACTCCATCCAATGGGATTCCAGGCCGAAGACATGTCTCGAGACGCCCCAGTGTGTGGCGGGGTACCAACCTGCCTGTCGCCCGCCATAGAGCCCAACAACCAGGAGTGATGACCTGGGATGCCATTTTATTTCATAGCGGGACCCGTTTGTTTGTCATTCGCGGCACCCTTACAACACAGCGGTACGTTGATGATATGCTGTGTCCCATTTTTTGCCCTTCATGGCAAGCCATCCTGACCTTACATTTCGGTAACATAATGCCCACCCGCACACGGCTTGTCCTAGTGCTTGCCAAACCCTACCCTGGCAAGCAATGTCGCCGGATCTCTCCCCAATTGAGAAAATTCAGAGCATTATTGCCAGGACGCTCCAACCATCTCGGTATTTTGACGATCTAACACACTAGTTAGACATAATCTGGCATGGTATGTAACAATTCTATCAATCAGTGCCAAGCCGAAGGGCCAGAGGTATACCAACGCGTCAGTGAGTTCCTCAATTTGTGAAGCTCTTTCTCTCGAATAAATCAACAAATTTCTATGAAACTGTAATCATTTATTTCTCTGTGAATGTACGTCACATCTAGCGTTTTATTTTTTATTTATTTTGTTATTTTTTGTCCTCGAGTATTCCACAGTTAAAAATATCAGTTCGCTCAAGATGAAGTGCAAGACACAATATCAGATTCCATGTTTTGAAAATGCTTATACGAAATAAATGGTTTTCTGTGATGTGGCCTCCTTACGCCGGAGGAGCGTAATACTTGTAATTATCTGCCACTCTATCAATGCTTTACTTCACGCAGTCTTCTTGGACGTTGTTCTTGGACTGCGTCTCAAAGACGTCTCAGTTGTCGACAAAAATTTCAGCAGTGATGATTACACCTCGGGGAAGCAATTCTTAGTTCACCAGACCAGCTCTGTTCCTCTAGTTACGTAACAATATCATTTGAGTATTCGCGCAGGTAGATATACGGGATGTTGCTCCTTTGTTTGAACTCAACGATTCCTTTGTTTGTCTTATTGTAGTGTAAGGGCCCCATTTTTCGTCACCGGTAACTTGTCAGTATAGGAATGGTAGTAGTTGTTCACGAGCCAATTGATGAAGAGCAAGCAGAGGTGCACATATGATGATTTTTGTAATTTTGGCTTAGAGGATTTGGTACCTATACAAAATGGTTCAAATGACTGAGCACTATGGGACTTAACTTCTGAGGTCATCAGTCGCCTAGAACTTATAACTACTTAAACCTAACTAACCTAAGGACATCACACACATCCATGCCCTAGGCAGGATTCGAACCTGCGACCGTAGCGGTCGCACGGTTCCAGACTGTAGCGCCTTGAACCGCTCGGCCACCTCGGCCGGGGGTACCTATACACCCGAGTTTTGAGCCTTCCTCATGGCATGCCAAAGCCGCACGGTGGTGGAGTGATCAGTTCGTAATATTTGCTAGCTCTCCAGTACACTGACGTGGATCATCGTGAATTATTGCATTTAAGGGGGAAAACCACAATAGGAGGCTGTTTGACACTGATTCTTTGGGATTATTTTTGGATGGGAAGAATGAATTAGAATTTAATCAAATTTTGACACCATTTCACTCATATCTCGAACAGTTTTTTTACTGTTTTTGTGTAATTTCAGCCAAAAATAACGAGGTTACGCTGTGATGTGCGCTGAAGTTTTTGAGTACAGTTCACCAATTGCGTGCAGTGTAGCCATTCCGATTTTCCTTTGAAATCAAAAAGGTTTTGATTTTACATTAATAACTTATTTTCTAAGAATATGAACATCAATGCAGGCGAAAATAATGAAAATTTAAAAAAAAATGCAGGCATTGGAACAATTTACTTAGATTTTCCCATTTTTTCTCTAATTATGCAAAGAAAAATACCCTAAAAACATATCATCTCACAAGTTAGTTCATATAATTAGTAATTGTATAAAGAATCATACTGTCAATTTTAATAATGATCGGTTCTATTTTTTTTGAGTTAGAATCCATGCAAATGTGAAAAAAGTGAAACGCGTTTGAAAAATAATTTCTCGGAAATGCTTAACGATTAATCTGCGATTCCAGCACCATAAAGTAATTCTTCTTCCTCGCAGGCTTCTTTTTGCGCTTCCAGCAGTGCTTTCCGACCTTCCTTATATTCCAATGAACTACATCGATTCTGCCGACTCAGGCGCTGATTATCCATTTGTTCGGCATAATTGAAGCTTTGCGTGCCTGTTACAATTTTTGCCTCGTTCATGACCATCTGAAGGGATGAATATCCTTCACTGAATAAGCCCGCTGCTAAATACAGTGCCAGTTCAACGACCTTTAGTCCGGAGTGCAAGTGTTTAGGAGCTAATCGCCAAATAGTGGAATGAAAACTTTCATTCGCATTTTGGGTGTAGCCACCTAAACATCTCTCCTGTAATTCATCCCTTGATAAATCTGCGCTCGAGCCTGTACCCGATGTGCACTCGGTTCTATGCTCGTAAAATCTAAACGAATGCGAATTTAGCTTCGAAATTTTGACAGCGTATTCGTGGTTAGTTAAGCTAACGATTTATGCAATAAAAAATCGGATTTTTTGAACCTTCTAATGCGTCCCCCGCTTAAACGTTCTCCATCAATCCCGGAATGTCTTCCTGAACGTGGAGAGTTACAAATATCAAAACGATCCTCATTAAAACGATGACCATTTTCTTGCCGTGCTCTGGCAAGTAGCATTATCCCCATACACGGCGCAAATGTTTCTGGCTGCCTCCGTTGCTGTCACCCCTCTACTGAGCTCAAACAGAAGAATACGTCGGAACAGTTGCGATTTCTCCACTTGTAACGTCCACAGCTCCACTCGTATCTCCAGATGAAAAAATGACAATATGTAAACCCAAATAGCAACAGCGAACTACAAATAAGAAAATGACACTCGATAAATAAACCCATAGCAACCGGAATACCAACACGCAAAACAAAAATGATAGGAACTAATGCACCAATCTAGTACTTCTCGAAGACGTAAGCAGAAAGACACTACAAGGAGCAGCAACAAATATCATTTTTTCCGTTTAACAGAAGTATAGCGACGTAGAGTTTTAAAAATCCATTCGTGTGCTAGCACCTTGCGTGTCCTGTGTGTTACATAAGTGGGTAAGTATAATTTGTAGCGACTCAGGCGGCGAGGGAAGCGGTGTGGCGTGCCGGGTGCGGGTTAATAAACGACTGCGAGATTGACGCACGCAGGGATGCGCTTGGCTGGTGTCGCGTGGCGGTGCCCTGCTCGTCTTCCGTACTTCCTCCACACACCGACACCAAGTACTCCATTGCGAGCGTCTCGTCTTCGTTGACATACACCATCTGCAAATACTCTTATCTGTGGGGGCAAGATAGCGAAAAATCAGCTATCAGGCTGATGTAAGGGAATTGTGATTACAAAATTTCGCAGAAACTATGATAAACTCAGCTAAAGATGAATCAGATGGCATAAACGGCTGGTTCCCTCCAAGTCAATTCTTTACTTCAGTTGCAGGTGATTTAGCGTCTCTACTACGCGTGGAAACAGTGAGATCAAACGCCGGTTAGTTGGTGCTCAGGTGACCATCTCTGTAAGACTGAGCACTGCGCAGTGAGCCGGAGATCGACAACGAGTAGAGCACTATTTTTTTGCGGGAGGGCTTCTGCAAGGGACGGATAAAATATTGAAATTAAAATAACAGATAACATCGACGGGAGTGGATTAGTCGAAGATATTTGTATAGAGCCTCCGATGTACTACATAGAGATGCCCCAACAGAAGACCCAAAACAAATTTTTTATAGTCTCAGACTAATGGAAAGAGTTTTCAGCATTCTGTTTGAAAAATTACTAGCTACAATCCTGCGTACCGATACTCACGTAGCCGGCCGCGGTGGCCGAGGGGTTCTAGGCGCTTCAGTCTGGAACCACGCGACTGCTACGGTCGCAGGTTCGAATCCTGCCTCGGGCATGCATGTGTGTGATGTCCTTAGGTTAGTTAGGTTTAAGTAGTTCTAAGTTCTAGGGGACTGATGACCTCAGATGTTAAGTCCCATAGTGCTCAGGGCCATTTGAACCATTTGATACTCATGTAAGAGAAGCCGTATGTGTAGAAACAAACAATGGACTGCTTCATGCAAGTGGATGCAGTTTTAGAAACACGACAAACCTTCCTTCGGCAAGGGAAGTAGACAGTTATGTCCTTCAATGTTTTTAGTTTTGCAGGTTTTTGTAACGTTTAAGTAAGGTTACCGTCCGAGTTGCAAATAATATTTTCATTAGTGCCCACTTTCGAACACTTTCATTCATTCTCAAACCATTACCTGCATTGGAAGGCACACAGTTATTAACAAAACATAAATACAACATTTTCCATCATTTTGTCAGCACAGATTACAACAGTGCAATAAATCTTTTATAACTTAACTAAACTTTTAATATTTCGCTTTACATAAGACATGTTTTTTCATTAGTTCAGTATAAAAAATGTTACTTGACTTTATTACGATTGTGTTGATGTACCCAAAATTCGATAGGCGTCTTTAGTTGTTTATACATAAAAATTTAACAGGTGCCTTCAGTTGTGTATGTTGTGTCCATATGCTCTCTTTCAGAGATCACAATGTTACAACTAAATGTACAGATGTTATACTGATAAAAATCTTTTTCAGTATCGCACCATTTTATAAATTATGTCATAATTTGACAGGTTACTAAATTACGAATCACTTTTAAGAACAACAAAACAATTATTGTGTTTCAATTCGGTCTGTTCGTTCATCAATTTGAGCGGCTCCTTTTAGTTTTGTTTCACCTCTCAAAATTGAAATGACTGATAAGAGTGGACAAAAGAGTATCTTTATAAGATTTAAATTCGAATTACGGAAGACCGCTAACCGTTTCCGTCAGCAGGCCTGTATAGAAGACACGGGTTTCTGCACAAAACACACTTAGCCTTCCATAGGTCCAGACGCATGGCTATGTGGAGCTATTTTCCCCTCTCAAGAGTCGACGGAAGTATATTCTGCACAAGATTTCTATGAACAGGATGATTTACGTGATAGGTTTTCGTGAATAGAAACTTTTTATCCAGCGAAAACTTACTACTAGCAATGGAATGATACAGAAACTCTGCTCTGAGGCAGCAGAGCCATCCTCTGGGAGACCAGGTGGATGATAAAGGAATTCTGTCTCAGAGCAGCAGGGACATTCTCCTCCCTTCTCAGAAGGCGTAGTTACAGAATAGACGCCTACGTGATCTGACATTAGTTATTCAAATAATGCAGAGCGCGTTCTCACTCGATGGCTGTGAAAGCGTGCCTCTGGAAGTACTACATGTGTAAGTCACGGAAGAGATTCTCAGCATCTGCTCGATCTGTTACGACAGAAGGTAAAATCGTATTATATGATTTTTGGGATGTACACAGGGTTATCACAGTAATGTAACGTGATTTATGTGGAATCATAGTACCTTTTGCGTTTCCTGCAGCTGCGATTCCTCGACCAACTGATGAATTCAACTTGTAATTCTTTTTTCCCCTAGGAAATAAAAGATGTCAAATGAAGTTGCCTTTAGTCTCATGAGTATTTGTGGTACAAGAAATTTTTAAACTGGCAAGAGAGGCTTCACAGTGTTGAAGTCGGGCGACAGAGCGGCCAGGTGTAGTGTCGAATTTACCAACTAATCTAGCCGTGTGAGTTACTAAGTCATCATTCTGGAATTGCAGTGTATACACAATAATCAACAATTCAATTTTAAACCCTAATAGCGTGTAGTACTCTCTTTCTCCCAGATAGCGGCGATGACGCGACGTGACGTGTTCTTAACGATCACCGATTTCATTTGGGAGCAATCCACCATTCGGAAATCAAGGAGGTTGGTTGGAGCTGTGTCCAAGGCGCACTCGCCTCGTCCAATACCGTAATAGATGTTTCCTTTATGATTGAGCTTAAGTGACCTGGGAAACAGCACAAGCATCCTCACCTCTGCAGTATTCCTCAGGTCATTCTGACTCAGTTCGGAAGCCCTGGTGGAGTTTGCATTTCCTTGCTGAAGATGCAAGTCCGTGCGTGGTGATGAACGCAAACAAACGGATGCGCATAATCAGCCAATAGGTTCTTGCGTTGACCTCGAGAGAGAGAGAGAGAGAGAGAGGGAGAGAGAGAGAGAGAGAGAGAGAGAGAGAGACGATAATGAATGAATGTATCAGAGGTTAATTTCATGGCCCCCCCGTCCCCCAAGGGCTCTCAACCCCTTTGTGAGTAGTGCGTGGCCGACATGGACACCCAAGCCATTGCAGTACTCCTTAATACAATTTTACTCTCAGACTATCCATTTTCTCGGCGTTATTCTGTAAGGCAGGTTCCCTAATGGCAAACTAGCTCGCTCATGGGTCTTAGATTCTAGTTTGTCGCACTGCGCTTATTTTACACATATTTCGGTTATCATATTTTAGGTTCCCACATTTTGGTTTGACCACATTTTTAAAGAAGATTAACAGAACTGTGGGCCGCTCAACCAAACGCAGCATGCCACCAGCATAGTCCGTGTGGGTGGTGAGGGGGGCGGGGGAGGAGCGTTCAGGTACCCGTAGGCTAGTAGCCCCTGACCATAATCGGTTCTCACTATTGGTGCCAGACCTGACATCTCCCAATGCATGCTGAGGATTTTCTGCCTGTCCAACTCCAGACACTGGTCATCGCGCCAGGAGGCTTTACTCTGGTTGGATGGCGTCCGTGGGTAGAGCTCTCGTTTGGCTGGCTCTGAGCACTATGGGACTTAACATCTGTGGTCATCAGTCCTCTAGAACTTAGAACTACTTAAACCTAACTAACCTAAGGACAGCACACAACACCCAGTCATCACGAGGCAGAGAAAATCCCTGACCCCGCCGGGAATCGAACCCGGGAACCCGGGCGTGGGAAGCGAGAACGCTACTGCACGACCACGAGCTGCGGACCTCTCGTTTGGAGTAGATGGCATCGCAGAGGACATTTGGCGTCATAAAACGACCGAAGTTATCAGCCGCTGGCCTCGACGCCTCTGAAGTCTCTTCAGACAGACCACAGTTCAGTTCTGATTGTTACGACCCTAAGTACTTCCCTCCTTCGCTACACCATGGGAAGAAAACAAAACCAGTCTACTTGCAGACAGTTATTGCCTTCATTTCCTAGTTTCCACCTGTACAGAGGGAAGGCCCTTTCTCTCTGATACTTTTTTTTGTGGAGAATATTGAAAACGTATTTAGTGGACCCTTTTCCCTTAGCAAACTGTGTAGTAGGTCCATCATAAGACGGAAAATCCTACCCAGTCCTGTGCTATACTCTCTTGAAAACTACTTAAAGTAGCTATTACAGTAACATCCGCGTAAGAGCCTGTACGTGGTACAGGGACTGATTTTTCACCAGCACCTAACGTTGCAGACTGAAGAACTACTCGATCATTTGGAGTGGCGAGGGACCCACGTCATATGTAGTGTAATTCGAGGTCTGAGAGACAACATCATAAACTCTGGCAGATTCATCCTCCGTTTTGAAGGAATTCCGTTCCATAAAAGGTGAAAATCATATTTTACCACTTATGATGCAAAGCCTTATTCCTCACCTGCGGTGCTGTGTTTAAAGTGACAGTAGCCTTTGCGTGTGTCCCTCCAGTATACATACAACCCACAATGTGGAGACTGTGACTGACTACTTCAGGAAACTTCTCTGCGTGTGCTACCACCAGTCTGTGACAATTGCAGCAATTACCACCCTCGCACCAATGAGACTGTGCGAACACTTGTGTTATATGAGGCTAACTCAAGTGGACATTTACCCTCCACCCCAGTGACCCCGAAGGCGCCAGATCCCCCCACGCTGTCGGACTCCAAACCAATATTCATTGTTAAAACTCCATTCCCACTGGTGTCAGACAGTGATCCTGTGGCATGAGCTGTCCTCCTGGATCATTCACACATAACCAGGACACACGGAAGATAATGATCAAATGGAACTGCGACACATATTGTCACATGCCAGAACAACTTCTACTAATTTCCCATTTTCCAGCCATCTTTGTTGCTCTCAAAGAAATATATTTAACTGATGACCATTCCCCAATTTTTCGAGGTTGGATTCAGTCGAAACCACACTCGCCCCAAAAAAACATCTGGATGGGTCTGTACATTGGTTTGCACAGATGTCGTCAGTGAGTGGTCTCCCACCAAACCACTTTGGAAGAAATGAGTGTGAGGGCAAATGACCAATATTTGTGATATTTATGTACCTCCAGGAAGACCAACGGTTCATTTGAGATGAGCACCATAATCCAACAACTCCCCTCCATTTTCTCCTACTTTGGGGATTACAATGCACACCACCCCATGTTGGGACGTACTATTACATCTGTTAGCTGCCATCTGACTGTCCAGTTTCTTACCGAGCGAGGTGGCGCAGTGGTTAGCACACTGGACTCGCACTCAGGACGACCATGGTTCAAACCCGTGTCCAGCCATCCTGATTTAGGTTTTCCGTGATTTCCCTAAATTGCTACAGGCAAATGCTTGGATGATTCCTGTGAAAGGGCATGGCCGACTTCCCTCCCCACCCTTCCCTAATCCGTGGGCCTGATGACCTCGCTCTTTGGTCCCCTCCCCCTAATCAACCAACCAATCAACCAGTTTCTTTCTGATTTTGCTCTATATCTAGGCAATGATGGTAATCTTCTGCCATGTGGCAGACGGTTCTGACGCAGTCACCTATGACGATGGAAGTGTTATTACCCTTTCTACAGGCCCCTCCGCCGCCACCTGGTGCCATGGTGGGCCAAAGACGTTGCAGCAGCTATTCATGATCGTCGAAGGGTCCTGGAAAGTCTCTAGCAATGACCTGCACACATCACTCTCCTCACTTCTAAGTGGCTTCATGTTCAGGTTTACTGTCTAACTAAACACAATAAGTAAAGATGCTGGGAGCGTTACGTCTCATCCACGGGAACGTATGCCCCTTCATCCCAGGTGAGGGCTAAGTTCTGAGGTCTTCTGGGCTATCAAACACAAACTGTTTCACGCCTCTTCCGCAATTGTGGTATTTTTGCTGACGCTTCGGTTCTTGCAGAACACACCGCTACTCACTTTGCGACAGCACTGGCATCCTCTTCTTACTTGGCTGCATTTTAGACACATAAACAAGAAGTTGCAGACATCCTCCTATCCTTCACGTCCTGTCAGGCTGAATGATATTGTGAACATTTCACTGACTGGGACCGCCTTCAGGCTGTTGACTCGTCACACCATAAGGCCTCAGGTCCTTATGAGATCCATAATCAGATGATTAACAAAAGATGTTACTCAAACATTCCATTTACTCAGGGTCGTCGACTGTATTTGGGTAGAAGGTGTTCTTACGCCACAATGGCAAGAGATCATAATCCCAGTCCTGAAATTAGGCAAAAACACGACATCTTTCGAGAACTACAGATTGTTTAGCCTCGCCAGTGCACTGTGAGAACAGCTTGAAAGAATTGTAGCCTGACGATCATGCTTGGTTTTGAAACCACGGTGCCTTCTGGACCACTACCAGTGTGATTTATGGGTGGACTATCCACAACTGACAAACTGATAAGGCATAAGCCATACACGGCCACCATCAGATTTCACTTTCCATCCGTGATTGGGCCTTCCAAAGCTTCCTCCAATTTTGTCAGTTTTGTTTCTGGTTAGACTTGGTATATCACTCAACTCCCCATTGGTCGAAGAGAACGGCGCCCCAAATGGCTCTCTACTGACAAGGGAACCTCCTCATTGCACCCCCCTCAGATTTAGTTATAAGTTGGCACAGGGATAGTCCTTGAAAAACTGTACACAGATCAATCGAGAAAACAGGAAGAAGTTGTGTGGAACTATGAAAAAAATAAGCAAAATATACAGACTGAGTAGTCGATGCGCAAGCTAGGCAACATTAAGGGGCGTGTTAGCTTACGAGCGCCGTGGTCCCTTGGTTAGCGTGAGCAGCTGCGGAACGACAGGTCCTGGGTTCAAATCTTCTCTCGAGTGAAAAGTTTAATTTTTTATTTTCAGATAATTATCAAAGTTCAGGCACTCACACATAATCAACTTCGCTCTCCAAAATTCCAGGACATGTTCAGATTTGCTTGGACATATACAGGATTTGACGGTCTACGCACGGAAACATTTGAAAACGTAAAAAAACATATGTTTTGACAGAGCACAGGGAAAACTGTGCGACTGTGAAACTGTTGCATTCATTTGATGTAGTTTATGTGAAAACTCTTATGTTTTCATCACTTTTTTGGGAGTGATTATCACATCCACAAGAAAACCTAAATCGGGTAAGTTAGAAGAATCTTTTTACCCATTCGCCATGTGTGCAAGTTAGGTGGGTCGACAACATATTCCTGTCATGTGACGCACATGCCGTCACCAGTGTCGTAAAGAATATATCAGACGTGATTTCCTGTGGAGGAATCGGTTGACCTATGACCTTGCAATCCAATGTTTTCGGTTCCTATTGGAGAGGCACGTCCTTTCGTCTACTAATAGCACGGTTTTGCGGTGCGGTCGCAAAACACAGACACTAAACTTATTACAGTGAACAGAGACGTCAATGAATGAACGGACAGATCGGAACTTTGCGAAAATAAAGAAAGTAAAATTTTCACTCGTGGGAGGATTCGAACCAAGGACCTCTCGTTCCGCACTTGCTCACTCTAACCACGAGACCACAGCGCTCATCAGTTAACAATGTCCATTATGTTGCCTATCTTCCACATGGACTACTCAGTTTGTATATTTTGCTTATTTTTTCATAGTTCCACACAACTTCTTCCTGTTTTCTCGATTGATCTGTGTTCAGTTTTTCAAGGCCTATCCACTGTGTCAATTTATAACTAAATCTGAGGGGGGTGCGATGGGGAGGTTCCCTTGTATTATCCTCCTCCTCGTTGCTATCTATTGGCTAGTTATCTGCATGACAACGACTTTAGCATTTGGTATAGTTCCCAATCTGCAGCCATGGCTGAACGACGGTTCCAAGTTACCGTCTGAAAACATCAACCACAACCCTTTCCCATGGCTTCCAGTTCTCTCCCTCAAAAACGCGAGTCATGAGCATACGTTGCCATACTACAGTCTGCCCTGGCTAAGAACTCTACTTACGTGCCCATTGATTGGACGTCATAGAACAGTTTCGATTTTTGAAACTTCTTTTTGATAAAAAGCCTGCACCGCTGCGCCGTATTCTTCAACTAAATATTAAGTGGATGCAAAACCCTAATGCTCCGTGCTTCGTTGCCCACCTCTTGGGGTGCGGATGGCACTCCTCTACTTCACATTTACTGAACCCTTGTATCGTCCTGACCGGAGTATAGTTGCCAGGTTTATGCCACAGTCGCACCCTCCGCTTTGAAATTGTTGGACCCATTCCACCACAGTGGAGTAAGGCTGACCATTGCAGCTTAATTCTTTTTCGATACAAGAGTCATTGACCCACTGATACCCGCCTTTGCATCGAATAACAAGGTGGAATGCAACTCGAGGCCCTGTGGGGGAACCTCTTCCTAAACTCATTAGAATGTACTTCTCCTCGTGTTTCCCATCACCACCACCACCACAGCCACAGCCACAGCCACAACCACGACCTCGACCACCACCGCCGCCCATAGTCCCCACTGTCTTAGCACCCAGGCCACGACAATGACAGCTCTTAATCCATGGATAGACAAGATACGCGTCTACATCTCTCTTCAGTCAGGAACAACATCCGTTTCTAGGAACGCGTAGTGGCAGAGTTCATAGCAATTACCAGAGTCTTGCGTTTTATTAAAAATACCACCCTCGGACTACGTTCTAAACTGTAACGACTCTGTGAGCTTGCAAGGGGACTTTGACTCTTTAAAATGTTTCAAATAGCTCTAAGCACTATGGGAATTAACATCTGAGGTCATCAGTCCCCTAGACTTAGGACTACTTAAACCTAACTAACCTAAGGACATCACACACATCCATGCCCGAGGCAGGATTCGAACCTGCGACCGTAGCAGCATCGTGGTTCCGGACTGAAGCACCTAGAACCGATCGACCACAGCGGCTGGCTTTTAGGAAGAGTCCTAAACGAAAGGTGACCCTGGTCATTCAATATGCAGAAACATATTTGCCGTCTCACTGACTCAAATGTGATTCTAATAACTGTACGCAGCGGAAACAGAAATAGGCGTTATCAAATGAGTCATGGTGGGCCATTCTACACGTTATTACACAAAAGTTAGTTCGATGATCCTAATTAATGTTAAATAAATGATGGAGTTATGAATCATAATCTATTACAAAAAGAAGATCAATAAATGACATAATAGTCAAGCTGATTGCCAGTCTCCTCTCTCGGAGATTATATGCAATAATTATAAGAAACAAGAAATCATGCCAGCATTAACAAGACTGAATAAATAGACAGCTGCAGTATTGGGACTGGAGTGTGAACTTGTGACCACGACACAAAAAAAAACACACATTGAATATGTGATTCCTTAATAAGACTGTTGGTTGCAGCAAGCTTCACTAGCGTACCCAAGTAGCAAGAATACTGTATCATGCTGCTCTAAAGGACCAAGAATACTATATCATGCTGCCGCCTCAGCGACTCTTCTCCAAGTTAAAAGAGGCGGCCACCATGAACAGGGAGCCCAGGGTACTTTAACAAAAGCGAGGCGGCAACTGGGCGAGTACGCCAGACAATCCGGCATCGTCCTTTGGTCAGCTAAGCCGGTTCCTTCAATGCCTCCGGCCACGCCGCGATCGGGGCGACTGTAGGTCTCGCCCACAGAGCACAGAAATATTTCTCTGCTCTGTGGTCTCGCCCTGAGGAAATTCCAGTGACCTCAGCCCAAGCCAGACCAGTATACCAGGAGTAAACGAGTAGTGATAATTCAATACTGAGTTAAAATGAATAGTATGCCAATCAAGATGTTAGTACCGCGGCAAGCATCGCTCCCATATTTATTAACAACATGATACAACGAAGATGACATGATTACATCCAGAATTAAGTTATATCACTTAATAAAAGATGAAACTGCTTTGAGGAACTATCCTGCCGTGTTTCATGCTGCCTCCAAATTATTGAGCAATGTTATTCTTCTTCTCTGATATCTGTTACTCATGATCTTCCCTCTGACCTTAGTCGTATTGCCTTTCTGTGCGTCCCAAGTCATGTGGGTATTGCAGGCAATGAACTGGCAGATTGTTTTATTAGAGAAGTTCGTACTTGCCGAACATTTTCTTTCACGTAAGCCTTCTCCTCACTTGGAGATGGAGCAACAACCGGTGGCTACGCCCCTCTAATAAACTCTGCACTATCGAGGAGACTGTTGCTGCATCGCGCTCCTTCTTCGGTTCCTCTCGAAAGGAATCCGCCACGCTGCGTCGCCCCCGCATCGATCGTGGCAGATTATGGGCTGGGAGACGTGTCTTTGGTACTGACAGCTCAGTGGCGTCGTTCCGTTGCCTAGCGACTGCAGGTAGCCATCCAACGGCGGACTGCACTCGAGCAGGTAGCACAAGACACGTTGCCGCTCTCCAACTTGGCGCACCGGTGTCTGAAACGTACCAGTGAGTGTCACACTTGCAACTTTTGCTGTCGTTTCGTCGTATTTCTAACAAGGGATGGCCACGACATTGGGATCACGGATTTACTTCAAACTTTTTACACCTTTAATAGGCCATTAAAACAACGTAACGTGCTGTACAAATTCCGAGAAAATTGCAAGAGAAGTTTTACGCGTCTGTTATGTAACTGATGAATCTATGCATAGGTGCCGGGCATTATAGTTCATGGTGATCAGGTGGTTAGCGTTTGAACTTCGGAAGACGAACGTGTATGAGGCGACATTTTGCACCTACACTATTCGTTCTTGCTACATTAGCAGGTTAACTCCCAAATGGAGCCTTCCTCTGTCTCTGCAGCTAGAAGCGTGGAGGTGCAAAGGTAATTCGGGTACATTATCAGATTGCATGTGTAAGGGATTTCGCAAATCACGACATACATACATTTGCAGAAAAACTCTATGCAATTCTTCATTTAATTTTCGATAGTTACACTTGTTTGTTCTGACAAATGAATTTAATTAAAAATAGTAAGTAGTCAAATAACATGAAATTCACTAATACTTCATCAAAATAAAAGTAGTTTTTTTTAATTACACTATTGGCCATTAAAATTGCTACACCAAGATGAAATGCAGATGATAAACGGGTATTCATTGGACAAATATATTATACTAGAACTGACATGTGATTACATTTTCACGCAATTTGGGTGCATAGATCCTGAGAAATCAGTACCGAGAACAACCACCTCTGGCCGTAATAGCGGCATTGATACTCCTGGGCATTGAGTCAAACAGAGCTTGGATGGCGTGTACAGGTACAGCTGCCGATGCACCTTCAACACGATACCACAGTTCATCAAGAGTAGTGACTGGCGCATTGTGTCGATCCAGTTGCTCGGCCACCATTGACCAGACGTTTTCAGTTGGTGAGAGATCTGGAGAATGTACTGGCCAGGGCAGCAGTCGAGCATTTTCTGTATACAGAAAGGCCCGTACAGGACCTGCAACATGCGGTCGTGCATTATTCTGCTGAAATGTAGGGTTACGTAGGGATCGAATCAAAGGTAGAGCCATGGGTCGTAACACATCTGAAATGTAACGTCCACTGTTCAAAGTGCCGTCAATGAGAACAAGAGGTGGCCGAAACGTGTAACCAATGGCACCCCACACCATCACGCCGGGTGATACGTCAGTATGGCGATGACGAATACACGCTTCCAATGTGCGTTCACCGCGACGTCGCCAAACACGGATGCGACCATCATGATGCTGTAAACAGAACCTGGATTCATCCGAAAAAACGACGTTTTGCCATCCGTGCACGCAGGTTCGTCGATGAGTACACTATCGCAGGCGCTCCTGTCTGTGATGCAGCGTCAAGGGTATCCACAGACATGGCCTCCGAGCTGATAGTCCACACTCCTGCAAACATTGTCGACTTTTTCGTGCAGGTGGTTGTTGTCTTGCAAACGTCCCCATCGTTTGGCTCAGGGATCGAGACGTGGCTGCATGATTCCTTACAGCCATTCGGATAAGATGCCTGTCATCTCGACTGTTAGGGATACGAGGCCGTCTGGATCCAGCACGGCGTTCCGTATAACCCTTCTGAACCCACCTATTACATATTCTGCTAAAAGTCATTGGATCTCGACCAACACGAGCAGCAATGTCGCGATACGATAAACCGCAATCGAGATAGGCTACAATCCGACCTTTATCAAAGTCGGAAACGTGATGGTACGCATTTCTCCTACTTACACGAGGCATCACAACAACGTTTCACCAGGCAACGCCAGTCAACTGCTGTTTGTGTATGAGAAATCGGTTGGAAACTTTCCTCCTGTCAGCACGTTGTAAGTGTCGCCAACCTTGTGTGAATGCTCTGAAAAGCTAATTATTTGCATATCACAGCATCTTCTTCCTGTCGGTTAAATTTCGCGTCTGTGGCACGTCATCTTCGTGGTGTAGCAATTTTAATGGCCAGTAGTATATATTACCTCTCAAATTTCATATAAATTAAATATGTCCAGTGCTGAAAAAAATATACACTCCTGGAAATTGAAATAAGAACACCGTGAATTCATTGTCCCAGGAAGGGGAAACTTTATTGACACATTCCTGGGGTCAGATACATCACATGATCACACTGACAGAACCACAGGCACATAGACACAGGCAACAGAGCATGCACAATGTCGGCACTAGTACAGTGTATATCCACCTTTCGCAGCAATGCAGGCTGCTATTCTCCCATGGAGACGATCGTAGAGATGCTGGATGTAGTCCTGTGGAACGGCTTGCCATGCCATTTCCACCTGGCGCCTCAGTTGGACCAGCGTTCGTGCTGGACGTGCAGACCGCGTCAGACGACGCTTCATCCAGTCCCAAACATGCTCAATGGGGGACAGATCCGGAGATCTTGCTGGCCAGGGTAGTTGACTTACACCTTCTAGAGCACGTTGGGTGGCACGGGATACATGCGGACGCGCATTGTCCTGTTGGAACAGCAAGTTCCCTTGCCGGTCTAGGAATGGTAGAACGATGGGTTCGATGACGGTTTGGATGTACCGTGCACTATTCAGTGTCCCCTCGACGATCACCAGTGGTGTACGGCCAGTGTAGGAGATCGCTCCCCACACCATGATGCCGGGTGTTGGCCCTGTGTGCCTCAGTCGTATGCAGTCCTGATTGTGGCGCTCACCTGCACGGCGCCAAACACGCATACGACCATCATTGGCACCAAGGCAGAAGCGACTCTCATCGCTGAAGACGACACGTCTCCATTCGTCCCTCCATTCACGCCTGTCGCGACACCACTGGAGGCGGGCTGCACGATGTTGGGGCGTGAGCGGAAGACGGCCTAACGGTGTGCGGGACCGTAGCCCAGCTTCATGGAGACGGTTGCGAATGGTCCTCGCAGATACCCCAGGAGCAACAGTGTCCCTAATTTGCTGGGAAATGGCGGTGCGGTCCCTTACGGCACTGCGTAGGATCCTACGGTCTTGGCGTGCATCCGTGCGTCGCTGCGGTCCGGTCCCAGGTAGACGGGCACGTGCACCTTCCGCCGACCACTGGCGACAACACCGATGTACTGTGGAGACCTCACGCCCCACGTGTTGAGCAATTCGGCGGTACGTCCACCCGGCCTCCCGCATGCCCACTATACGCCCTCGCTCAAAGTCCGTCAACTGCACATACGGTTCACGTCCACGCTGTCGCGGCATGCTACCAGTGTTAAAGACTGCGATGGAGCTCCGTATGCCACGGCAAACTGGCTGACACTGACGGCGGCGGTGCACAAATGCTGCGCAGCTAGCGCCATTCGACGGCCAACACCGCGGTTCCTGGTGTGTCCGCTGTGCCGTGCGTGTGATCATTGCTTGTACAGCCCTCTCGCAGTGTCCGGAGCAAGTATGGTGGGTCTGACACACCGGTGTCAATGTGTTCTTTTTTCCATTTCCAGGAGTGTAGATTTAAAATGAAGATTTGAGCGGGATTCGAATCGTCGCCACACTTACGTTCTTCACACGAAGCTCAAGCGTTAACCACTTTTTTTTCCTGATCTCGTTTTGTTAGTTGCATTTGTTCGAGGAGAACGTCCAATGACACCCGTTTAAGTTCATCGTTGATCCATTCACTCAGTACAGAGGGCCCTTAACCCTCTGACCGAATACTTTGTGACACCGTGCCGGCACCACTTGACCGGTACCTTCGCACAGATATATCCGTTACGTAATAGACGGGTAGAACTTTTCTTGTAATTTTCTCGGAATTGCCAGAGTAGTGCACCTCACTACTTACACGTCATGTTGTTTTAATGGCCTACTAAAGGTGTACAAAGTTTGGAGTAAATCTTTGATACCAATGTCGTGGTCTCCCCTTGTAAATAGTTCAGTCGTAGTTTTCGTTTTTCTTGTTCTTTAGCGTTTATTTGCTTCTTTTTCGTTTTAAACAATTTCTAATGAGACGAGTAGTGCCAACACAACACGTGTACTGAAATGGAGAAAGAAAAGTGTGCTGCACGGACAGGCCCGCGAATTCGTGTGTTCGCTGAGAGACTACTTTGAGAAAGCAAACATGTGAGCCCTTACTTCCTCTTGTTCAGGTTATTACAACTGCAAGCAAGTATCATGTTGTGAAGGTAGGGAAAGAGCAGTACAGTGTAGACTGTGGTCAGAGTAGAACAACAAGATCACACACACACACCAAGAATGAAGCGACTGAGAAAGAAGCAAATGACAGCTTTGGACGATTTCCAGAAAGAAGCTATTCGTCGTCACATGTATAGCTATTATAAGGAAGGAAACAACAGATGGTTCAACTGGCTCTGAGCACTATGCGACTTAACTTCTGAGGTCATCAATCGCCTAGAACTTAGAACTAATTAAACCTAACTAACCTAAGGACATCACACACATCCATGCCCGAGGCAGGATTCGAACCTGCGACCGTAGCGGTCGCTCGGCTCCATACTGTAGCGCCTAGAACCGCACGGCCACTCCGGCCGGCCAAGGAAGGAAACATCGCATTCTGTCTAAATTACTCATGTAGCTTCAGAAAGACGGATATTTTAAAGGAATCATAGGCATTCTTGGTGTCTGTTCTTTCTTGCATGTCCGAAAGAACAGACACCACTCGGAATCAGCATCAGTGATACATATTATGTAAACTGAAGGTGGAGGGGGAGAAAGGAAAGGGAAGGGAAAGAACTAACGATGTTTTCAAACCAATCAAATTTTCTTCGCACACACTGTTGAAAGACATAGGCTTCAGCTATTCAGTGTTTAGCGGACGCAAAATATTAATGGAAAAACCAGATGTAGTTGCATGGAGATGCAGATTTCTGAGTAGGATCGTGGGTGTGACATTCATAAATATAATGCGGCTAGATGAAACTTGGATTAAAGTCAGTTGTTTATGACGTGGATGCTGGAGTGATGGAGCGCCCGAGGGAACCGTGCCAGTGTCTGTTAGACAAGAATACTGAATTATTATTTTACACACGAGCACGTCGGACGGTTTTGTGAAAAAGTTGAAAAAAGACAGGTGATTAACACAAAGAGGTGAACAGTTTAGTTTTTAAAAGTGGTTCGAGACATCGCTTATGGTGAATCTAACAATACTATCAGTGATCGTTGTCGATAATGCCACATGTCATTTCGTTGATCATAACAATACACCAACTTTCGCAACCAAAAAGACGATGATATTCAGTGGCTGAAACAACGAAAAATGTGTTTCAGAGAATTTCTAGAAGTTGTGGCACAAAAGAAACCGCAATTTCCACCACACGTAATTGACGAGAATGGTAGAAGGCACGGGCATGAAAACGATCGACTTTCTCCACACTATTGTCATTCAATGCCACTGAAGAGGTATGGGCGCAAATGAAAAATAATGTTGTTGCAAACAAAAAATTCACCATTTCTGACGTTGAAAAGTGAACAGCACGGCAAATGTCACCAGAGAGGCAGCCAAAAAGAATAACGCGTGGAAAATTTAATTATAAATCTGGGGAGGGAGCAGTGATTGTTATAGCAGTACTGAAGAAGACAATTCTAAATCAGACTGTGACAGTAATGTAAGTGGTGCTTTCCAATTAGCATAACACCACCACATTCTGGGTTGGAAGGAGGGAGCATCCTATCGATCTACCGATATCGTCGTATTTTGAGTTCCTTCTTCAGATTATAACTGTTAATGTACTGATAAATTAATCTGTCGTTGAAACTTCCTGGCAGGTTAAAACTGTGCCGGACCGAGACTCGAACTCGGTACCTTTGCCTTTCGCGGGCAAGTGCTCTACCAACTGAGCTACCCAAACACGACTCACGCCCCGTCCTCACAGCTCTCCTGTCGCAGCTTCTGTAAAGTTTGGAAGGTAGGAGACGCGGTACTGGCGGAAGTAGAGCTGTGAGGACGGGGTGTGAGTCGTGCTTTGGCAGCTCAGTTGGTAGAGCACTTGCCCGCGAAAGGCGAAGGTCCCGAGTTCGAGTCTCGGTCCGGCACACAGTTTTAATCTGCCAGAAGTTTCGTATCAGCTCACACTCCGCTGCAAAGTGAAAATCTCATTCTGGATACTGTGTCGTTCTCTGCAGAACTAATTAATGATGCTTATATGTAAGAACGGCAAAAAAGTGCGGTAGTTCGACGATTTTCGAAACCCGTTTCATTTCTTTCGTGAAGTGTAACAAATAACTTTGATATGT
Organism: Schistocerca piceifrons; assembly: GCF_021461385.2. NCBI lineage: Eukaryota > Metazoa > Arthropoda > Insecta > Orthoptera > Acrididae > Schistocerca > Schistocerca piceifrons. Next base: position 730,168,384 of record NC_060149.1, on the reverse strand, counting down.
CAACATATTGGATACTGGATAGCTCTTTTAAATTTTTCGAGTTCCTGTATTATAAGTAGCAACTGTAAATAAAATCAGGAGTACAAATATAGCATGAATGTTGTCGACGTTTTTGTTTCTGCTGCTAGATAACGCGTGTGGTAGCGACCAGTCGCGGAGTGTCGTAATGTGACAGTGCCATCTGCCCCGCCTGAACTGTCAATACCAGTCACTTGACGCACCCCCTCTCTTAATTTTATCTTACGTAACGAGGTACCCTCACTTTTTGGATGTGGAGTCTTACGGACATTAGCTCTCATCTTAGAGGAATACCCCCTCCTTCTGGCTCTCCATGCTAAGCATGGTCTTCCGGGTTCTTTGTTTCTAAAATTTGGCGAACGACTTTCGGACTCTTGAATTAGTTTTTAGTTTTCTCCGAGAATGTGATTTTGGTACTCATATGTAACGTTCTAAAAAGCTCGACCGTACCTTCTCTGCAAGCTGCATTGGTGATCCCTCCTCTACACTGTTTTAATTGCCTTTAAATGCGGTTAGGTCTTTTTTCTTCCACACCTGTTTCACGTTTTAGGAGTAGCACTCCGACGAATGCAAAACGTCAAGGATTACTTATCCTTGATACTAGCTGATGACGAAAGCGAACAAGTTCTTATGCTTCCTCCTAGCTTGGGATACTGTTTCCATCTTTAACAGCTTGACTGTAGCGGATGGGAGGTGGGACGGTAAAAGATGGATGGCGCCCCTGTAACGTGGTAAGTCCTTGGAGACAATCTCCTTGACCCAACAACCTACTGACGTGATTATATCTGTCACATTATTGACGGTGCAGTTGACGCCCATAACGTTCTCAGCTATATCACTTTTGCTATTACGAATGTCCATGGTCATCAGATATTCCTTACTCTGTAGCTGTCTTCCTTCCTAATCGGGCTGGCAGTGGTCAGATGCTGGTGGGTTTTGTCTCGCCACAGTTGAGCCATGGAAGACTCTCTGTCGCATCTGACCTATGCAGGTTTGTCAGAAACAGAGTGAAAAGCTTTTGAGGGTGTTACGGGATAGATTGTGCTGAGAAATAACTGTTAACAAAAAAATTCTATACGTTACGCAGTTTCCGATTTAATTAGCATTGAAGTTAGCCAACCAACCGTCGTGCACACAAATTCAGGAGCTCTGCCAGAGCTGGTGTCACCAAACTTCTTATTCGTGTGGTTTCTTGAAAACGAACTACAGAGCGATACGAACACTAAACATGGGACGGTAGTAAGGATCGTCGTACCTGGGCCAAAGACTGAGCAGTCTCGTCCGCTGACACGACTGTATCTGGCGGGCAAGCTTTTCCGACTGTTTCTGCCACTCTGTATGTTCAACACCTACAAATTATACACGTTTACTTCGACTTAAATTATTTTTCAGCACTGTTATCAGTATTTCTTTCGGCGTTAACAACTTTACATTCTTTCATGAACTGATCACATTTCTGGTGTGTCACCAAATCTAGGCGAACTGCCCCCCGACTAAGAGACAGATGTTCCGCCGTTTAGTCCCACATGAAAGACGCCATTCTGGCGATTGGAAATCATCGACATCTGAGGTTCTCAACGTTGTCGCTTTCTGAGATCGAGGTATACCAGCGTGTGCCGTGTCTCATCAGCCCAGGCGACCTTCCTCCGCGCTTCGGGCGTCTAGTGTCCCTGCACCCTACTAAGTTCTGTACATATATAACGTGCTGTGATCAGTAGCTCACTTATGGGTTGATGCTTTGTGTATGGCGAGGAGATCGTTCCCGATGATTTAGGTGGCTGTTGTCCAGTGTTTAATGGACGACTAATATGCTGTCTTCTGTTACAGATCTTGACAGTCGACAACTTCTGTCAAAACTTTGTTGCCCGTGGTATTTTCTGGAAAGGGCACGGCCGATTTTCCTTCCCAGCCTTCACCAACCTGAAATTGGGAATTTGGGGGTAGGGTTATGGACCAAACTGCAGAGGTCATCGGTCCCTAGGCTTAAGCACTTCTTAACCCAACTTAAACTAACTTATGCTAAGAACAAAACACACACACACACACACACACACACACACACACACACACACACACACACAAATGCACGAGGGAGGGGACTAACCTCCGACGGGAGGAGCCGCGCGAACCTTGACGAGATGCCTGAGACCGCACGGCTACCCCGCGCGACCTATAATTGTCTTCCGTCTGTAATGATATCTTGGTCTTTTAATAATTTTTCTTAGGTCTTGACAACAACTTTAATTTTCCAACAACCTTACATGTTTCGACGTTCCGTCATTTCCAAAGGCTACAAATACAACGCAAAATTGGTATCAGAACATACGAAGTATGATACATTTCACCATTGGTAAGAGACATATTAAAAGGACTTGAATATGGCTTCCTCGCTTACTAGCTGCATCGGTCCGGTATGATTCAAACTACTACTAGTTACCCTCGTACTGCGCGAAATGTTGCACTAGTTAGAGCTTGGCCTCGTATTTGTGAGGATCGGGCTTCAGATCCCCATCCGGCTTTTCACACTTCGGTTTCTCCTTGTGCCCATAAACTGATGAAGACGAATGAAGGAATATAATTACTTCGAAAATTCGCTTCCATGTTCTTGTCGAGCTTCTGTCTCGTCCCTAACTACGTAATCGTCGACGGGGCGTTAAACCCTAATCTTCTACTCTTTTCTTCCTTTTATCTCAAATGTACGAGGCCAATTGAACGGATAGAGATGATAAATCATCTGACCCACTACACACTTGATCCGTATACCCATATCCCTAAGGTGTTACGCTCTGCAATAAAGATTTTCTATTATTTGTCTTACCTCTGCGTCTTTTAATCTTTCGGCAGAGGAAGAGCATTGAACATCGTGTGCTACATTAGGCTGACAATTTTTTATACGCCGTGGAAAAACTGAAACGAAGTATGGTTTGGCATTAAACGAGAACGAATACATTTTCTAATCAGCGCAAAACTCATTAGGCTATGAAAAAATTTGTCGCGATATATGTTACAGCATTAATGAGATGGCTCATTAGCTTCTAACGCCTTTTTTACGAGCTTAGTGAATAAAAAAGCCTTTGCATTTGTATGAGCCTTCCTGTATTGATTTTATTTTTCTGAGGAGCGAAAAACAAAGCGTCACAAAAACAAGTAAATAACATTCTCCGAAAAGACACCCAGGTGAATCTATTGAAGGAGTCACTCTCTCCAAACAAAGAAATCAGGAACTTCCACCGAGTGAGGTAGTGCAGTGGTTAGCACACTGGACGCGCATTCGGGAGGACGACGGTTCAAACCCGCGTCCCGCCAATCCTGATGTAGGGTTTCCGTGATCTCCCGAAATCTCTTCAGGCAAATGCCGGGATGGTTCCTTTTAAAGGGCACGGCCGACTTCCTTTCCCATCCTTCCCTGATCCGATGGGACCGATGACCTCACTGTTTGGTCCACTCTCCCAAATCAGCCAACCACGAACTACCACAAAACTGAGTGTTGGTGAATATTCAGAGGTTTAAGTTTTCCAAACCTCCGTTCTGGGATCTATTTACAAATTCGGCAGCTAAATAAACCGTTTTCTAAACTTCCAGAAAAAATGGATTACCGTCAAGTACTGCGATCAGCGGCACCAGGGTGTGACATGGTATAGTGAGGGGATGTAGTGTTAGTGATTCATTTGTCACTACATCTGTCATTAAATGGCGCTCAGGAGACGTGTCTCTTTGCTCTCTGTATTGACTCGGCAGGCAGTAACTGTTATGAGATAAGAGGTGAACAGTATTTGCAACATTCATTCCAGGGTGTCACCATGCTCGGCCGGCCGGTGTTTCCGAGCGGTTCTAGGCACTTCAGTCTGGAACCGCGCGACCGCTACGATCGCAGGTTCGAATCCTGCCTCGGGCATGGATGTGTGTGATGTCCTTAGGTTAGTTAGGTTTAAGTAGTTCTAAGTTCTAGGAGACTCATTACCACAGCTGTTAAGTCCCATAGCGCTCAGAGCCATTTGAACCATTCTGCGCCCAAGAGTACGTGCTCGTGTTAAACAGCTTTAGCCATGTCAATAGGGACGTACTGCGGGGCTGCGTAGAGCTGGGTGGAATTATTGACTGATTCCTGCACATGTTTCGTACGTTGTACCGGTGGCGTGTCGCCGCTTACAGTAGTGGTCTTTCGAACGTACCTGTACCAGTAGACCACGTTCTAGACGTCCGCGTAGTACAGGCGCACGTGAAGATAGATGCGTTTTGCGACCAGCGGTAGCCGACCGAACGACATCGCGAGAAGGATCCCGGGCTGCTGTGTCACCAAAAACCAACGGGAACCATCCTCTTGCAGCAGGACTAAGAACTCTTGTGAATCTGGCGAGCCTATGATTGAGACCACGACACCACCAAGCACGGCTACTCTGGCGTCGTGAAAGAGGGGACTGGAGAGTGGAATGGCGCTCTCTTGTCCTCAGTGATGAGAGTAATGGACTTATTCTAGACCTGCATATTCTAGAGTGCATTCGCCCACGATACGAAGGTCACACCCAGGTTCTCTGGAGGAAGGGCAAGGGATGGGGGGGGGGGGGGGGGGGCGGCGGCTCGGCGGCATCAGTTAGAACTCGCAGTCACAGTTACAACTCGCAGTCACATTTAGTGTTTCTGTAGAGTAAATTATCCAGTTTACTACCACTTCTTCGACTGGAAGGTGATGCGCTTTTTCAGCGGGACAATGCACGTCCACATATGCCCACTGCGATGCAACTTGCTCTTCGTGGTGTAAAACTACTGCTCTGGCAAGTAAGATAACCAGATCTCTCGTCAGTTGAACACGTATCGGACATGGTGAAGGGGGACTTACTCGTTTTCCAGAGCTGGCAAGAACCAGTGCCGAATTGCAACAAAAAGCGCAAATATTTGGCAGAGTCTATTGCAGGATGCCATTTGACGCCTTGATGATTGTTTGCATGCGATCATACACTGATGAGCCAAAACATTGAGACCACCTACGTAAAGGCATGTTGGTCCACTTCTGGAACGCAGTTAAGCAGTGAATCGGGGTGCCATGGATTCGTTAAGTACTTTGTTAGGTTTCCAGATGTTAGTGACGCCAAACGCCTACGGACAGGTCACACAGTTCCCTTAATGTACGGGCGGTTGGTTTGTGGGCGCGGAGCTGGCACCCGATAGCGTCCGCGCTGGGTTTCATCAAATTCAGATAAGCCGAATTTTATGGCGAAGGCATCATCGTGAGTTAACTATCAAGCTCCTGAAAGCATTGCAACACGATCATGGCCTTGTAACACGAACAGTTATACTTCTGGAAGATGCCATCGCTGTTGAAGAAGACATCAAGCCTAAGGGGCTACAGGTGCTCACTAATAATGTTCACATAGACCACAGCTGTCATGATGCCTTCGATTACTACCACAAGTCCCATGGAAGCCCTGGTGAATAATCCTCAGAACATAATATTGCTCCCACCGCCCAGCGTCCGTGGCGCGCTGCGTATTTCGAGCAGCCGTTCACTTGGGTAACGGCGTATCTAGACACGATCATCTACCTGGATTAACAATAAACGGGATTCATCCGACCAGGTGACACTATTCTATTGATCCGCGATTTAATTTCGATGATTCCGTACCCGCTGCAATCGTAACTGACGATGTTGTTGGGTCAACACGAGAACACGTAGGGTTCCTTTGCTGCGGAACACCGTGTTCAGCACTATTCGCTAAATGGTGTGCTCCAAAACACTCGTGCCTGTGCCACCACTGTACTCTGTCGTCAGAGCTGCCACAGATCGCCCGCATATGCTGTTCGAGAGAGTGGCCAAGCCTCCGATCGCTATGTTCTGTGATGAGACATAGACGTCCAAATTCTTGTCGGCTACTCGTGGTTCCAGCATTCCTCAACCACTTTCCATAGAGGCTCAGGACAGTAGCACGCGAACAGCCGACCAGCTTCGCCTTTTCCGAGACGCTCGCTCTCAGGCACTGGGCCACAACAAGCTAGCTTTTGTGAAAGTCGCTCAAGTCGGCGGATTTCCGCATTTGCGATACGTACCGTCCTAGGATGATTCCCCAATCGTATCTGCCCCACTCATATACGAGGGTAGTCTAGGAAGAAATGCACCGCATTTTTTTTTTCTCAGCCGAAAACGATGCTACGAATGCGAAACGTTACGTATGTATTATTTGAAGTCTCCTGACTGAGCGCGCCAAGTTTCCGTCACTTCCGACAGGTAGCGTAGCTGCAGGACAGTTTCAAAATGGCGTGAGTAGGTGATGTACGTTACAAGAAACGTGCCGTCATCGAATTTCTCACTGCAGAGAAAGAAACTGGAGAATATTTACAAATGCTTGTACAAAGGCTATGGAGCATCTGCTGTCGAAAGAAGTACAATTAGTCACTGGGCGCGGAGGGTGAAGTCATCAGAAGGCGGTTCGGCGGAGCTCCACGATTTGCAGCGATCGGGGAGGCCATTTACGCCTGTCATACATGACATGTTGCAGCGAGATGCTGATGTCATTCGCGAGGACAGACGCGTTACGACTCGGCAGTTGGCGTTGCAACTGTCAATCAGCAAAGGAAGTGCGGATGCAGTTATCCGCACTCTTCGCTATTCAAAAGTGCGTACAAGATGGGTGGTCCCGCGGTGTCTAACGATGGATCACAAGTCGCACGGAAAAAGTCATTTGTCTTGATTAGTTGCAATGTTTTGAGGCTGACGGGGAGGCCTTCTTGCCCCGGATTATGACAGATGATGAAACCCGGGTTCACCATTTTAAGCCCTAAAGAAAACGACAGTCGATGTAATGGCGCCATTCCCACTCTCCACAGAAGAAAAAATTCAAAGCAACTGCTTCTGCCGGTAAGGTCATGATCACCGTGTTCTGGGACTGTGAAGGAGTGATTCTCATTGATGAGATGCCAGGAGGCAGTGCCATTAATTCAGGAGCATATGCCAACACATTACCAAAACTCAAGACGCGCTTCTGGCAACATCGGCGCCAGAGCAACCCAGGAGATGTTTTGCTGAAGCCGGCCGGGGTGGCCGAGCGGTTCTAGGCGCTACAGTCTGGAACCGCGCGACAGCTACTGTCGCAGGTTCGAATCCTGCCTCGGGCATGGATGTGTGTGATGTCCTTAGGTTAGTTAGATTTAAGTAATTCTAAGTTCTAGGGGACTGATGACCTCAGCTGTTAAGTTCCGTAGTGCTCAGAGCCATTTGAACCATTTGTTTTGCTGCAACATGATAACACTCGGACCCACACAAGTGTGAGGACTGCTGAACACATCGCAAAGCAAGGTTGGACGGTGTTACCCTATCCACCCTATAGCCCTGCCCTAGCCTCCTCGGACTTCCAGTTGTTTGGGTCATTAAAGGATGCCATTCGTGGCAGACATTTTGAGGGAGATGAGGTGATTCACACAGAGAAGCACGGTAGCGACAGGGCATACACGCCCTTGTTTCGCACTGGATGAAGGCTGTAGAACGGCATGGAAATCACGTGGAAGAATAGGGTGCGTAGATAAAACGCCATTCCTTCATTTGTGTAATTCTCATTAAGTTCAGTGAAGAATTGTTGAAAATAAAAATGCGGTATATTACTTTCTGGGCAACCCTAGTACATCTCTTACCGCGTCACGTGCCCTCAGCGCCAACAGGTAGCTACAACCTCTTGGAGGGCAGTGGCCATAATGTTTCGTTTCATCAGTGTACACGGCTGCACTGTGGACAGAGGAGGGTACACTCTGCATTGATGCAACTGTTCGGGCACCCTTTACTTTAATGTCTGTGTCTCATCTGGTTTCATTTTGTCATCATATGCTCCACAGTGATGACTTGTTATAAAAGTGGCCTTGTTTGTGAGGTGTCCACAGCTCGTGGTCGTGCGGTAGCGTTCTCGCTTCCCGCGCCCGGGTTCCCGGGTTCGATTCCCGGCGGGGTCAGGGATTTTCTCTGCCTCGTGATGACTGGGTGTTGTGTGACGTCCTTAGGTTAGTTAGGTTTAAGTAGTTCTAAGTTCTAGGGGACTGATGACCATAGATGTTAAGCCCCATAGTGCTCAGAGCCATTTGTTCTTGAGGTGTTACTTTTTTTTTCGGCAGAGTATTTGTGAAACAAGAAAGCATCACAATAAAATCAGAGTAGTCAACTCTGTTGCAGTCATACTGTGTTACAGAGCATGTAGCAGATGCTTTTCTGTAGAGCTATGCTGTCACTTCCATTCAGACAGGCCAGTGTCCCACCAAATGTCCAAGCTTCCATCGCTAAGCGCAACGTAGATGATGCATATGAGACTTATTCTCTGTTGCGAATATGAACAACCATCAGCTGTATACTGGAATGACGACAATGAAAATTCGTGCCAGGCCAGGACTCGAACCCGGATTTCCCGCTTATTGCAAGCGGTCGCCTTACAATTTGGCTGTCCAAGCACGACTCACGGCCAAACCCAATCTTTGATATGCCATAAACCATATGTCTACAACCTGTAATCGCACATCCATTATGTATATTCCCTTACGGGAGGGGCACTTAACTAGAAAGTCGATTGCCCAGTGTCGACGGATAAATACTATATTACAGTGTCTGTGTTATTACGAACTACAGTGCAGTGTTCCATGCATGCATTGTAATTCGTAATAACACAGGCACTGGAATATCGCAACGTAGATGAGTCTTTCGCTGCCGATATGTCGCAAAGTTTCACTGTGTGGCGTGGCCGCCCCCGGTAGCTTAGTGATCGCCGGCACGGTAGCTGAAAGTGTTCGGTCAGAGAGCTGGTAAGCCTCTGTAATAAAAAACTGAGTGGAAGGATCAACAAAACGAATTTTAACGAATGTCATGTGACGTCCGCAGCTACCAAACACAACGATCAACAACGGGAAAAAAAGTAGTCAGCGCGATAGAATGTCAATCCTAAGGGTCCGGGTTCGATTCCCGGCTGGGTCAGAGATTTTCTCCGCTCAGTGACTGGGTGTTGTGTTGTCCTAATCATCCGCATTTCATCCCCATCGACGCGCAAGTCACCGAAGTGGCGTCAAATCTAAAGACTTGCACCCGGCTGACTGTCTACCCGACGGGAGGCCCTAGTTACACGACTTTTACATTTACTGTGTGGCGTAGTTTTTGTAGTGAGTCGCGAATTTTTTCTGTCTAGAAGCTTAAATTTTGTATATGCGCAGATTTCAGTGTAATAATATCGCGACAGCTTATACATTGCCATTGCCTGCAACGGTTGGCAACTGCCACTTCTGCTTACTCGTAATTCACTCGAAGAGGAAAATCCGGAGTAGTGGTTACTTTACTTTTTCCACTTATTGAGAACAAGAGTGAAAACGCGCCGGTTACTTGTCAGTTTCAGTGCATACGAGGACCGAATAAATAGTGGTCCGCGATTCGATCTTCTTAACCCGTTTCTGCTTAGCCATAGAACATTAACAGTTCTCTTGACGAGGGACACAAAACACTGGATGACATTCAACAATTCACTCTATACAGTGTCTGAATTTTTTCTTTCTGGGTGAATTTAGCTAATTAAAGTAAACTTTAACGGTTAATTACAGTGTCTTTAATGTGTTCGTTTTGTTTTCGGTTAACGGTTCAAAAATCAAAGTGCGCAGAATCAATGCTCGCTTAGATCTGGAAATGTATATTAGACGTTACATATTATGAGACTTCCCCCATGAACCATGGACCTTGCCGTTGGTGGGGAGGCTTGCGTGCCTCAGCGATACAGATAGCCGTACCGCAGGTGCAACCACAACGGAGGGGTATCTGTTGAGAGGCCAGACAAACGTGTGGTTCCTGAAGAGGGGCAGCAGCCTTTTCAGTAGTTGCAAGGGCAACAGTCTGGATGATTGACTGATCTGGCCTTGTAACAATAACCAAAACGTCCTTGCTGTGCTGGTACTGCGAACGGCTGAAAGCAAGGGGAAACTACAGCCGTAATTTTTCCCGAGGGCATGCAGCTTTACTGTATGATTACATGATGGCGTCCTCTTGGGTAAAATATTCCGGAGGTAAAATAGTCCCCCATTCGGATCTCCGGGCGGGGACTACTCAAGAGGATGTCGTTATCAGGAGAAAGAAAACTGGTGTTCTACGGATCGGAGCGTGGAATGTCAGATCCCTTAATCGGGCAGGTAGGTTAGAAAATTTAAAAAGGGAAATGGATAGATTGAAGTTAGATATAGTGGGAATTAGTGAAGTTCGGTGGCAGGAAGAACAGGACTTCTGGTCAGGTGACTACAGGGTTATAAACACAAAATCAAATAGGGGTAATGCAGGAGTAGGTTTAATAATGAATAGCAAAATAGGAATGCGGGTAAGCTACTACAAACAGCATAGTGAACGCATAATTGTGGCCAAGATAGATACGAAGCCCACACCTACTACAGTAGTACAAGTTTATATGCCAACTAGCTCTGCAGATGACGAAGAAATTGAAGAAATGTATGATGAAATAAAAGAAATTATTCAGATAGTGAAAGGAGACGAAAATTTAATAGTCATGGGTGACTGGAATTCGAGTGTAGGAAAAGGGAGAGAAGGAAACATAGTAGGTGAATATGGATTGGGGGACAGAAATGAAAGAGGAAGCCGCCTGGTAGAATTTTGCACAGAGCACAACATAATCATAACTAACACTTGGTTTAAGAATCATGAAAGAAGGTTTTATACATGGAAGAACCCTGGAGATACTAAAAGGTATCAGATAGATTATATAATGGTAAGACAGAGATTTAGGAACCAGGTTTTAAATTGTAAGACATTTCCAGGGGCAGATGTGGACTCTGACCACAATCTATTGGTTATGACCTGTAGATTAAAACTAAAGAAACTGCAAAAAGGTGGGAATTTAAGGAGATGGGACCTGGATAGACTAAAAGAACCAGAGGTTGTACAGAGATTCAGGGACAGAATAAGGGAGCAATTGACAGGAATGGGGGAAATAAATACAGTAGAAGAAGAATGGGTAGCTTTGAGGGATGAAGTAGTGAAGGCAGCAGAGGATCAAGTAGGTAAAAAGACGAGGGCTAGTAGAAATCCTTGGGTAACAGAAGAAATATTGAATTTAATTGATGAAAGGAGAAAATATAAAAATGCAGTAAGTGAAACAGGCAAAAAGGAATACAAACGTCTCAAAAATGAGATCAACAGGAAGTGCAAAATGGCTAAGCAGGGATGGCTAGAGGACAAATGTAAGGATGTAGAGGCCTATCTCACTAGGGGTAAGATAGATACCGCCTACAGGAAAATTAAAGAGACCTTTGGAGGTAAGAGAACGACTTGTGTGAATATCAAGAGCTCAGATGGAAACCCAGTTCTAAGCAAAGAAGGGAAAGCAGAAAGGTGGAACGAGTATATAGAGGGTCTATACAAGGGCGATGTACTTGAGGACAATATTATGGAAATGGAAGAGGATGTAGATGAAGATGAAATGGGAGATACGATACTGCGTGAAGAGTTTGACAGAGCACTGAAAGACCTGAGTCGAAACAAGGCCCCCGGAGTAGACAATATTCCATTGGAACTACTGACGGCCGTGGGAGAGCCAGTCCTGACGAAACTCTACCATCTGGTGAGCAAGATGTATGAAACAGGCGAAATACCCTCAGACTTCAAGAAGAATATAATAATTCCAATCCCAAAGAAAGCAGGTGTTGACAGATGTGAAAATTACCGAACTATCAGCTTAATAAGTCACAGCTGCAAAATACTAACACGAATTCTTTACAGACGAATGGAAAAACTAGTAGAAGCCAACCTCGGGGAAGATCAGTTTGGATTCCGTAGAAACACTGGAACACGTGAGGCAATACTGACCTTACGACTTATCTTAGAAGAAAGATTAAGGTAAGGCAAACCTACGTTTCTAGCATTTGTAGACTTAGAGAAAGCTTTTGACAATGTTGACTGGAATACTCCCTTTCAAATTCTAAAGGTGGCAGGGGTAAAATGCAGGGAGCGAAAGGCTATTTACAATTTGTACAGAAACCAGATGGCAGTTATAAGAGTCGAGGGACATGAAAGGGAAGCAGTGGTTGGGAAGGGAGTAAGACAGGGTTGTAGCCTGTCCCCGATGTTGTTCAATCTGTATATTGAGCAAGCAGTAAAGGAAACAAAAGAAAAATTCGGGGTAGGTATTAAAATTCATGGAGAAGAAATAAAAACTTTGAGGTTCGCCGATGACATTGTAATTCTGTCAGAGACAGCAAAGGACTTGGAAGAGCAGTTGAATGGAATGGACAGTGTCTTGAAAGGAGGATATAAGATGAACATCAACAAAAGCAAAACAAGGATAATGGAATGTAGTCTAATTAAGTCGGGTGATGCTGAGGGAATTAGATTAGGACATGAGGCACTTAAAGTAGTAAAGGAGTTTTGCTATTTGGGGAGCAAAATAACTGATGATGGTCGAAGTAGAGAGGATATAAAATGTAGGCTGGCAATGGCAAGGAAAGCGTTTCTGAAGAGAAATTTGTTAACATCCAGTATTGATTTAAGTGTCAGGAAGTCATTTCTGAAAGTATTCGTATGGAGTGTAGCCATGTATGGAAGTGAAACATGGACGATAAATAGTTTGAACAAGAAGAGAATAGAAGCTTTCGAAATGTGGTGCTACAGAAGAATGCTGAAGATTAGATGGGTAGGTCACATAACTAATGAGGAAGTATTGAATAGGATTGGGGAGAAGAGAAGTTTGTGGCACAACTTGACCAGAAGAAGGGATCAGTTGGTAGGACATGTTCTGAGGCATCAAGGGATCACCAATTTAGTATTGGAGGGCAGCGTGGAGGGTAAAAATCGTAGAGGGAGACCAAGAGATGAATACACTAAGCAGATTCAGAAGGATGTAGGTTGCAGTAGGTACTGGGAGATGAAAAAGCTTGCACAGGATAGAGTAGCATGGAGAGCTGCATCAAACCAGTCTCAGGACTGAAGACCACAACAACAACAATATTATGAGATAAAGAAACTACATTGTGAAAAATGTAAGAGATAGGTTCCATGTTGCTGATAGATACCTTGCGCGTCAAAAATTTGCAGTGCTCTCTCTCTCTCTCTCTCTCTCTCTCTCTCTCTCTCTCTCTCTCTCTCTCTCTAACTCACTTCTGCACGGGTCATTTCGTGAACACGCACGTTCATTTGATTATTTGGAATCGCTGGTATTGACTTCTCCATCCATCATCTCCGTTTTCGTATCACGTAATTCCTTTTCACGATTTACTTATAACTGAACCGCGAATTTAAAATTTTTCCAGGAATGATTGTAGCGACATCACAAATGATTGCATGTTTCGAAAATCTGCCGGTCACGCTATCAAAACGTAATCGCTTCTAGCAGGTCCCTTTAAGCGATTTTTAAATCGTCTTTGCCTATCACCATTAAAGCTTCCTTTCATCAATTCGATAAGAGTTTAATATCATGACTGACACATAAGTGAAGACATTTTCCTTTTGGTTTCATACCCATGACCAGTACCCGTACTTGAATGTCGGGCCAAGGTTTGCTCCTTTTCAAATAAGTACGAGGGAAAAATTCCTCGGCCTTTTGTGAGAAATGCGCACATTCACTAATCCTGCGGCTGTAAGAGAACTTCGTCCATAGACAGTAGCCACCCTCTTCGCAGTTCATTCAGCAGCTCACCTGCATGTTCACCCTTCCAATATTTCTTGCAGTTGGTGTGTATAGTAGGCACTGTATTCAGCTAGCTACGTCGCTACACTTTGTAACAGTGACGAACTAACTCTCAAACATTTGAGATTGTTGTAGATTTTTTTAAAGAGCACCTGAGATGAACTGTTTTGTAGCGTGCATAATATTTTTGGCTTTGTGTTCCGTGACAAAAAATGCTTACTGTACTCGCACCACCCACATTCAACATTTTTCGTATTTCAAACAGCATAAGAAGCTCTTACTACTACCTCGTGCGCCCCCCTCCCCCCACCACACACACACACACACACACACACACACACACACACACACAATTATAGGCAAACATTCAAATTTGACAACCAGATCGCAGCACTGGGTGTCACTTGATGCAAGTTTTTCAGGCTTACACCTGCTTACACAAATTAAATTCTATTATATTTTCCCTATCGGGGACGAAAATATTTCGCAACATAGCCAGACTGGTACTCCCAGGAGAATACATATAAAGCATGTAATACAATAAGATTATAATGAATCAACAAGAAATGGGTGCCTGGAGAAGAAAGTGTTCTGACAAAAGTCTCCTACCCAAACATTTTTGATACATAGAAGTAATCTAAATCTTTTCTTAAATAGCAGGTCAACAACGCACAGAAACATTGTTCAAGTTGTACTGAATTCAGGACCGCACCTAACGCCTGTGAAATGCGACGAGTAATTTTGACAGAAGGTGTATCTCCGAACACAAAAGATCAATCCACAGAAACCAATTCGTACAAACTTTGGAAAATTTATGTTTTCTCATAAGTACTATACACAGACTCAGTTTCAGCAACTGAGGAAGGTAGAAGGAACATCCAGGTCTTTCGAAGCACAACACGAATGTAATTTTCTTGCGTCACGTAACTATGTACCTTCGGCTACTACTCCAATGTCCGACGTTAAACAGGGCCCCTTGATAAAAACTGAACAAGACGACGACGACGACGACGACGGCGATGATTGACAATAATAATAATAATAATAATAATAATAATAATGTCAAGGTCATTAACGCTCCTGGATAATCACAGAAAATAATTACGCCAAACTCACCAGCTGGATATAGTCCACAATTTGGCACTATTGTCAACGGAGTAAGGCGACAGATCCGCGAGATAAGCGGATTAAGTTGTAAACTGGGTTCTCGGTTTTCCTGGTATTAGCAAACTGAGGTTGACTTTCATTCATGGAAGCCTTATCGTTCTTTACTGCTTGTCTTCTGGGCGTACTAGAAAACGAAATACTATGGTCGCTCCACGAAAATTTCGTGCTTAGAGAAGTTTCACTATCTGAAAATGCTAATATTGTTACGTGCATGATTTTCATAATCAGTTTACGGTATTTGTACACGCACATAGTCAAATAAAAAGAAATGGAGCGAATATAAAAATAAAAAACCTTAAAATATTCGCCAGACAACAGGAATATTATCTTCATACGAGCAGTGCCTGGGTAGAACATACGTATTAATACTGTAATTTATACAGCAAAGGAGACACCCGAGTCAATATCAGAGTAGAGGGGTCGCCATAACGTAGTGTCAGATCAGTGTACATTGCTCTGTTTAAAATATTTTGAAAATTCTATCTAAAGTTAAATTAAGTTATGCATCACTTCCTCGAACTTGGCAAAGATCAGCTACTGGGTTAAAAATGCAAGATATTACCGTAAAGGAAGCAGCATGAAAGAATAACTTTAATAATTCGTATGTGTACTGATTCTGTAAAGAAACCATTGGAGTTTCATGCACATGTAACAGCAAACAACACGGATTACGCTGAGCATTATCTTGAGCTGGATCGAGATTTTATGTAAACAGAGGCATGAAATCAGAGAAGTGTCGGAGGAATTTGGACAAAATAGTTGGTAAGCAATTCACTGAAAACTTGTTGAGGAGGTTGTTCGAACCAGTAGGGAATGACGTGGTGTGATAGAAAGGCAACTGTGTCCCAGGAAGAAGAGGGTAGAACGTTTTGTTTTTTGGAATATCGTAATATGACTACGTGACAAAGGACGTAACTGGTCATATGTGACGTAACATTCTCTTCCATACAGAGTGTCATCAGATTTGTCATTCGTGGGCTATGAGGCTCCAAAAATGTATGCAGAGTCATAGGCATCACCAAACACATATGCTGGCCCCAGTTTAATCAGCGTTAAATGACACTTGACGGACAACGTTGCCTGTCGCTGACACATACAATTGGTTGCATTCATGCTCCTATTGAAGGAAAGAGGGTTAGAGTCTATCTTCTCGTTTCTGTGTTGGGGTTATTGAGCGTGGGACTAGCTTAGCTGAAGTAAGAATTGGGGAGGTGCAGGCTGTGATTTAATGAAATGAATCACGCTGGTATTCACCTGAAATGATGTGGGAAGCCACAGATAACATAAATCACGACGGCCGAACAGTTTTTCAAATCTCTCTGCTCCTGAAAACTACGACACATCGACGGGCGCTCACAGTAGCCTTAGGAGTCAAGTTGTTCTATTATTTCTAATTTCAGGAAACAAAGCTCGACAAGATTCTGGCGTGTACATTCTGTGAATACAGACCCGTTTTTTATGTCTTCTGCTGACACTCTTTGGCTGCAGTCATTTTCACAATTAGAAGTTTCTATAATTCTAAAAAAGTTGAACAGAACAATACCTTCCAGTTCCTAAACAAAACCTCAAACAGCACACATCCTTCCCCGAAGCAATAAGTATGATGATAAGTATAAAGAAGTATAAAGTGTTAACATCTTTCATTTTCAAACAAATAGATCAGATAGCTATATATATATATATATATATATATATATATATATATATATAGCATATAAATGGGGAACCCAGTAAGAATGTCACTTTTTTTATATTCTATAACGCCATTGTTACTCTCATTCATTACTGGAACAAGCAAATACAAATAACTCTGTATAAGTAAATACGAAGGTTAATTTCAAACTAATTGTACTTTTTCGTTATTTTATTTTGTATATTTAAATCAGTAACTGTTCATTCACAAGAAACTCTGTACTGATTAAATTCTGGTCGGATACTCAGCCGGATCAAACTGTCACCTGCACTCATTATTTGTGTGGTCCACCTGGCCGCCAACATGAAATAAGTGGAAAATCTGCTTTACTTTTTCCATGTATTTCGGCGCAACAATGCGTATATTATACTTTTAAATTAAATAACTAGCTTTTTCATTATCATCATTTGATTAGGAGCGAACTTAATCAGAGTTAAGCAAACAGAACTTTTACAAGGCAGCTAAAATACGTTACGCGTACTCAATAATTACTGAGTTTAGTCATGTAAGTTTACAATCTGCCCCTCCCCTTTTCCAGTAGCAGTCTAGGAGGCTGTCGTCGGAAAGTAAAGGGGGTTCATCTGTAGAATGCCATATATTGTCGGATAATTACCAGGATTTTATTTTCGTAGTACTGTATCCACGACTATAGCCGATCAAGTTCCTATATTAATAATTCGTCTAATGTCGTATCCAGTGGAACAAAAATAACAAACCTGAAAATGAGCGTGTCATTTATGTAAAACTTCCTGAACTCTGGAAAGAGAAAGGAGCTGATGTCGTAGGTAAACCATATTTTTTCAATGAACACGTTTTACCTCCATATAAGATGTCTTACTTGGTTCGTCGACTCTTAGTTAAAGCAAAGCGTTAGGATTGTGTGCAAGAACACTTCAAACTGCGTCATACCTTGAATAGCATTATACTGTACGCACCGCAGACGTGATATGATAGGCATCGTCAGTCAGTTATCATAGACCATCACCAATGCTACGAAATTCTTAGTCCCAACGGTACCGACCAGCTCAGAGAAACTGTATATTAATACAACGTTGTTTTTATCATTGTAACAAGAAACTGCTGCCTCAGCAACTTGACAAATATGGATTCTGATTAAAAAGAAGCTGGCTTTTGTTTGCCCAAAAGAGCATGTTCCAATGCTGTGTGAAGTTTTCTAAAAGCAGCCCGAGAGGCACAACCGCAGGAACACATCGTTGTCTCTCTTACCTAAAACTGCACTTTCTAAAGCACGCCGGCCGAAGTGGCCGTGCGGTTAAAGGCGCTGCAGTCTGGAACCGCAAGACCGCTACGGTCGCAGGTTCGAATCCTGCCTCGGGCATGGATATTTGTGATGTCCTTAGGTTAGTTAGGTTTAACTAGTTCTAAGTTCTAGGGGACTAATGACCTCAGCAGTTGAGTCCCATAGTGCTCAGAGCCATTTCTAAAGCACTTAATCACGAGCAAGTTCGAAAAACTGGAGTTGTGGAAGTGAGGTGAATATAGTGGGCCGAGCGTATGCATTATTTAAAACAGCATTAGTCATACGTGGTATTATAGCCAAGCTATGATCACATAAAAGCTATGATTCATTCATGATAATGCAATTCCAGAAATGTAAAAAAAAAATCACTCAGCTTCTGCGGTAAGGCACTGTCACACAGAGAATCGGCGCTCGATGTTGTATTTCCGTGCTTAAATGTCTGGAACGAATTCCATCCAGCTCGTTCTGACAACTAAAACTGTATTTTACGGAGAAAGGCAGTTCTGGTATCGTAAGCAGACAATAATGGTTGGTAAGGGTCTAGTCTACGTGCTCCTCTCATATCGGCGACCGGTGATGCAGAATATAGTAAATGAAACAGTTACTTCGGCACATCCGACATGGACAGAAATATCAGAGAGTTGAAAATAAAGTTTTTATAAACGAACTGATCTTAACGTAGCGTAACAAGTACTCACAAAACTGTACTGTGTGTTTACAGGCATAATTTCCAGCAAGTACGGACTGCTTAGCTCACGTAGCTTTGAAACTTCCTAGACATCTGACGAGTGTGTTACGTAACGGAAACAAGATCCGCTGTATAAGTGCATTCATTGGTGAAAGCTGCAGCAAAGTTCGTGATGCAGCTGACCTTGGATAGAGAATATCGAGAGCGTGCATCACTGGCTTAGGTTACACCCAGGACTGACAAAAGGCTATGGCATCGCCAGCGCATTCGCACCACTTCTACGGGCAGCGGTGCTAAAATTTTTCTGTGTAATATATCATTTATCTTAATATTCATACTGACATTAATTGCTGCACGCGAGTCACACACACACACACACACACACACACACACACACACTCACTCACTCCGCCGCCGCCAAAAGTAAAGAAATACTTCTTTCCAGATAAATAAGATATTGCAAGTATCATGTCTAAAGGAACTTTGCATCGCATATCGGAACAACACAGGCACTGCAATATCGTATTTATCCGGCGACAATGGCCAGCGACTGTCATGTAAAATATCTCTCCTGTACGGGAATATACACAGTGGATGAACGAGTACAGCTTGTAGACGCATTGTTGACGACGTATGAAAGTTTGGGTATGGCTGTTCAGTCGCGCACTGATAGCCACATGGTAAGGCGACTGCTTGCGATAAGCGGGTAATCTGGGTTCGAGTCCGGTCCAGCACAAATTTTCATTGTCGTTATTCCATTCTACAGCTGATGGTTGTTCATATCGCAATTGCGAATACATTTAATGTACATCATAGCGGATGTAGTCACGTCAAATCCTGGTCCTTTACACATGTATGCATATCCAAAGTAACTTCGCATCTTACACATGTATGCATATCCAAAGTAACTTCGCATCGTAAATCGAAATAACACAGGCAGTGCAATATCGTGTAAAACAGCAATTGGTGAATACTGTGGAAGGCTTTTGAACTAACTTCGGCGAGAATTTGCCTGTATAACCACGGATAAAATCTCTCATCGGGGCAATCCACATACCTATAAGCATGCCTCGCCAAAGGGAAAACTGAGGAATGTCGGGTACCTTGTTTTACGGTATCCCCACAGTTTCAAAGTAGATATTTCACAGAATGCGTGAAGGTACAGTACGTAGTGAGAATTCTTTTGGGAATGTATACAAATCTGTTGCTGAGCATAAAGTGTCGCTGTAGTATTTCCTGTAATTATGACGGCAGATATTTTTTTGCAGCTGATTTAAGGAAATGGTATGTACCGAATAGCAGTTTAAAACTCAACAACAATAATTTGCCAGAATAGTTGTCTCTTGTTTTGTGCCGTTACTCGCGATGTTGCGGGTTTGATCTCAGAGGAAAATGAAGACACTCCGAAGGCGCCTCTCTAGACTTCATCCTACGCTCAATTGTGCTGATTATTTTAAAATTTGAAGTTTTACCTGCGTAATAATGGCATAATTTATTTATTTTCCTGTTTTTTAACGCACGATATTGCCGGTGGGACACAGTTCCCCAAAACAAATTACTTTGTTCGAGAAAGTGCAACAGAAACACTTCGAAAGAGCTGGTCAAGTAAATAAATCATTAAAAAAAATCTGAAGTTTTTTAAAATCAATATGCAGTTTCTGTTGTTGGCAGAACTATCGTCTGAGGAATCACTGGTCACTTTTAACAACATTGCAAGCCTGAAAACTCGGGAAGATTGTTACCGTAATTGTTGTCTGGAACGTATCTGCCAATTCGTAAAGAATGAGTGACATAGAGATACCAACCGTGTACGCTCCTTCATTCTTAAACGTGAAGCGCTGTTGCACCTTTCAATACCACCAACAATTAAACGTTGATCGGAAGCTTTAGTCAATAGTACTGCTAACACACTATCACTTCGTCGCTATTCATTCAGTGTCATCTTCACGAATCTACGTCTTATCTAAATGGCTGTTCGGATTCCGAACATCATTTCTTCATAAAAGTCGAATTAGTATCTTCTCTTCGCAACATTCATTACCCATTAGCACAAATATCGTGTTTAGTCCCGCGAATTTTTAAAATCGAATTAGAGACACAACATAACGTTTCTGAGAGTTTCTTTGTTTACCTTCACATTTCGTTCTCTGCAAATAAAGCTATGAAATTTTCAGAGTTCGTGTTTCTCCATGTTCTTCATAACATTGCCGATATTTAATAGCACATTTGAGCGTATTACGGGCGAAACGCGCCCCTCAATATTATGAGCCACCTTCTGTAATTTTCACACCATCGACTCGCGAAATATTCATTCCGTCGTCTTCTCCGTCGGCACTGCCTTTCTGTTCAGCATCTCGTCGTCAACAGATTCAAATGCGTTCATAGCTAGCCTTGCGACTGTCCTCGAAAACACTGCACTATCACTTGCTATCCTTGCTCCACAGCACTTCTTTAACTGAAAAGTGTACTGTCTTGATCGTGAATTCACTAACCTGTAACTGAAATAAGATCCTTTTGGAAGGCCTGCTCTTTACGCCACAGATACGTTTCGTATTTCGGGAAATAACGTTCTCGAAAGTCCATGTGGCACTTATTTGGCCCTCGGCTTAGAGGGATGAGAGGCTTTCCGAATAGCCTCTTGGCGACCAAAGGTCGAGAGTTTAGGCGTGCTCCCTTACCTGACGTCACGGTGGAGGGCCGGTGGTGCATCTGCGGCAGAAGGCAACTGCTTACGCAATTTTGACGTCAGTGCGTTGGCCTTTGTTTCGTTCCGCGTGTCACAGTCCCTTCCCCTGCTCCGGCCTTCATGTCCACGTACCGTTACAGCTTAGGAAAAAAAAATCCTTTCACGGGTGAGGCCTACGCCTACCTTCAGCGTCATATTCTCTCCACGCCGCCAACATCCTTTGTCACTAACGTCAGTGGTTGTATTTTCCAGAGCCCTATAACACGCGAATAGTACAGCACACACAAACTTTTAATGACGAAATAATTGAGAGCTTTCAATGTTGAAATGGCTTAGCACTGGTCTACACAAAGGTTTGTGACAACTGCAACACTGGAAGAAAAAAAAAATCATCAACTGACAGAATCAAAACTCTGGGGATGTCTGCGACAGTGCACAAGGAACAAGTGATTAAGACTTCAGAAACATGCGATTATAACATAGTCACCCTGGCGACAAATAGATTTCTCCCAACGAGAGACTAGGATGGCGATACCGTTACCGTATAATATCGGACTTCATCGACGGGGCTGCAAACTCACTTCTGATTGCACCGCTTCATCACCGTCAAAGTGACGTCCCCGAATATGTGCTTTACGTTTTGAAAATCGGATGGGGTCAAGTCGGTACTGTATGGAGAATGATGGATGATAGTGAACCCAAGGAGTCGGATTGTTGCAGATATCGCAGCGTTCGTGTGCTACCTGGCGTTGTCGCGCTGAAGGAGACGTTGCTCCATGTGTGGACGATCTCTTCGAATTGAACTCTCGTGTCAGTGGAGGGTACCACGTCACATGCTTGCGGCTGCGGGGGCTCCTCGCGTGGGAGCAAGTTGCGGCCAGAGTATGTAGCCCGATTAGTTTACTCATGTTGAAATCAAAGACGCGATCTATAGCGATTATTTAGGAGAACGACGACTTCTTAGCTGAGATCGCTATAAAAAACTTTATTGTAGATAACCCGTTTCGGTTAAACCGAGTTACTATCTTCATAAAGGTTATTACAAACATTCTGTGCCAAATATACACACAAAATCTTTCCGTTGAATATTCAGAAATATAAAACATGAAATGAGCGATGCGTTGGCACGTCAAATTAAAATTACTATGAACATAACAATTCGCCGAAACATCGTTCCCATAAAATAACGCGTCTTGCCTCCCAGGGCACTACAAGACTGTCAATAGCCAGTGCATATGACGAACTGGCCACGAGCGCACCACGTGTCGCTGCAGTACATTAAATTTTATCACTAAGAGTCATATACGTAATTTAAAAACAACTGTGATTCCAAATAAACATGCACAAAAAATTCTGAAATGTTCATAAAATATTCATCTATGTACTGCAACGACACCTATTGTGCTTGTGGTCAGTTTGTCTCGTGTACTGGCTATTGAGGCCGGCCGCGGTGGCCGAGTGGTTCTAGGCGCTTCAGTCCGGAACCGCGTGACTGCTACGGTCGCAGGTTCGAATCCTGCTTCGGGCATGGACGTGTGTGATGTCCTTAGGTTAGTTAGGTTTAAGTGGTTCTACGTTCTAAGGGACTGATGACCTCAGATCTTAAGTCCCATAGTGCTCAGAGTCATATGAACTATTTTTGAACATGCTATTGACAGTTATTATTTTGGCGCCCTGAAAGGCATGACGTGTTATGTTAGAGGAACGTTGTTTTAGCGAATTATGATGTACATAGTAATTTTAATTTTAGCGTGCAAACGCATCTATCATTTCATGTTTTATGTATTCGGAAATTCGATGGAATGATTTTGTGTATAACTGGCACCAAATGTTTGTAATAACCTTTATGAAGATCTGAAGATGGTAACGTAGTTTTACCGTAACCGGTTGTCTACATAAAGTTTTTTTTATAGATATTTCGGCTTCTTCCCCTAACTATGTAGTCCGAGTACCTATGACCTGTCCTACATATCGACACTCTAGCTGAGCAGGGAATGCGAATTACTGACGCAAATTAAGTCAAACGCATGAATAATACTTTCGAATGGATCACACTAGCATGTTGTCTGTCATTTTCTTTAGAGGTACTGCATCTTCCTATGCCGGCCCTGGGTCGAATGTACCCGGCGGTTTAACGACAAAGGGGCGGTGCACCGACCACAGAGCATAGATGATGTTTCAGTGTGCCGGCCAGCCTGGATGTGATTTTCAGGCGGTTTTCCACATCCCACCAGGTGTATACCAGGCTGGTTCGGATGTTCCGCCTGATAGAAACAATCGCCACTCAAACACTTCATTACGCATGAACACAGAATTTACTCTATACGCAGGTAGGTGGATACACTGCTTCTGACCTGGAAGGAGAGGGAGGGGGGGGGCGTTAAAAAGAGAATAATGACTTCAGCTGTCTGGACTTCTTAAATACTCACTCAGTAGCTGATCTCAGGAATATAATGCAGTTTCTCGACGTCTTAAGAGCGTTCGATATTTTAGCAAGGTAAGTAAAATACAGTTTCACCTAATGTAGGTCTAGGTATGGCGTGAGACTGACGTATCTCTACTAATCACATTTTGCTCTCAGTGGAGAGATATCGTCAGAAATGAAAGCAGCGTCCGACATCATTCAAAGAATTTTGTAATACTGTTGATTTTTCACGATATGTGGCCTGGAAGGTAATTTTATAACTGTTTGAGGCCGTTGGCAGCCGATGCTGTTTCATACAGAGGGGGCACGTTGTCCGAAATGTTTTGCGGAACGCAGGAAGACTTGCCAGTCGCTTAAGCGCTTGAAGATAAGACGAGTGCTGATCCTTAACGTAAATGAATGTTAAAATAATGCGCGATAGTAGAGACTCGATATCATTTACCTGCACGTTCAGCGATCAGTCACTCGAATTATAGACAGCTAACAAGTATCTGATTATCTATCAGGGGCGATTTAAGATAAAATGTGTACATCAATCGGGAGGCGTGCCACTTAGGGGTTTGTTCGACAAATTCTGTCGTCGTGGTTGTCGTCATTCTCAAGACGGGTTCGATGCACCTCTCCATGCTAGTCTGTCGTGTGCAAGCCTCTTCATCTCTGAGTCTGTATTGCAAATTACATCCATTTGAACCTGCTTACTAAATTCAATCTTTAGTCTCTCCCCTCACTTATATCGATTACCAGATTAATTATTACTTCATGCATTAGGATGTCATATCAACCGATCCCTTCCCTTAGCCAGGTTCTGCCATAAATTTATTTTCTCCCCAGTTCGGTACAGTACATCCTCATTAGTTACCCTATCTACCAGACTAATCTTCATCATTCTTCTGTAATGCCACATTGCAAAAGCTTAAATGCTTTCCGACATTTAAATTTGTATTGAAAGGTAAAATATTTTTCTTTTCCGGATAACTTCCTAGCTATTACCTGTCGACAATTTACGTCGTCTTCCCGTCTTTCAGCATTATTTACGTTGCTGACCAGATAATGAATTCGTCTACGATTTTCAAAGCCTTACTTCAGCAGTAACTGGTACTTCATTAGCCTCTAATAAATTAACGTTCGTCTCTGTAGTACTGTAAGCATTCAGACTCTCTTGTAAACATGGAGCTGGCTCATATTTTACGCGTCTGGCAATCATTTACCCGCTATTACTGTTTACTCTCCCGTGACTGTTAAAAATGTAAATAGATTATGCAGGAAAACAAAAGTCATTAGGGTTCATAAATTACTACACGAATCAAAATGGTAGTCAACAGATACAACGTTATCCGTTGAAGTACGGAGCTCTGAATAAAGGCTGTGAAATCAGTGCCTGGAAAACAGCAAATACGAGCAAGCAAACACACTACGTAATCAAAAGTATCCGGGCACTTAAAAGTATCCGGGCACTTAAAAGTATCCGGACACTTAAAAGTATCCGGACACTTAAAAGTATCCGGACACTTAAAAGTATCCGGACACTTAAAAGTATCCGGACACTTAAAAGTATCCGGACACTTAAAAGTATCCGGACACTTAAAAGTATCTGGACACTTAAAAGTATCTGGACACTTAAAAGTATCTGGACACTTAAAAGTATCTGGACACTTAAAAGTATCTGGACACTTAAAAGTATCTGGACACTTAAAAGTATCTGGACACTTAAAAGTATCTGGACACTTAAAAGTATCTGGACACTTAAAAGTATCTGGACACTTAAAAGTATCTGGACACTTAAAAGTATCTGGACACTGAAATGTATCCGGACACTGAAATGTATCCGGACACTTGGCTGAAAATAACTTAAAAGTTCGTGGCGCTCTCCATCGGTAATGCTGAAACTCAATATGCTTTTGGCCCACACTTAGCCTTGATAGCATAAGTTCAATAAGGTGCTGGAAGGTCTCTTGGGGAATGGCGGCCCATTCTTCAAGGAGTACTGCGCTGAGGAGAGGTATCAATGTCGGTCTGTGAGGCCTGGCACGAAGTCGGTGTTCCAAAACATCCCAAAGGTGTTCTGTAGGAAACAGATCAGGACTCTGTGCAGACCAGTCCATTAAATGGGTGTTACTGTCGTGTAACCACTCCGCCGCAGGCCATGCATTATGAACAGGTGCTCGATCGTGTTGAAAGATTCAATCGCCATCCCCGAATTGCTCTTCAACAGTGGGAAGCAAGAAGGTGCTTAAAACATCAGTGTAGGCCCGTGCTGTGATAGTGCTACGCAGAACAACAAGGGGTGCGGGCTCCCTTCATGAAAAACGCGACACACCATAACACCACCGCCTCCGAATTTTACTGTTGGCACTACACACGCTGGCAGATGACGTTCACTGGGCATTCGCCATACACACACCCTGCCATCGGATCGCCACATCGTGTACCGTGATTCGTCACTCCACAAAAAAATGGTTCAAATGGCTCTGAGCACTATGGGACTCAACTGCTGTGGTTATCAGTCCCCTAGAACTTAGAACTACTTAAACCTAACTAACCTAAGGACATCACACTCATCTATGCCCGAGGCAGGATTCGAACCTGCGTCACTCCACACAACGGTTTTCCACTGTTCAGTCTTCCAGTGTTTTCGCTCCTTACACCAAGCGTCGTTGGCATTTACCGGTGTGATGTGTGGCTTATGAGCAGCCGCTCGACGATGAAAACCAAGTTTTCTCACCTCCCGCCTAACTTTCATAGTACTTGCAGTGGATTCTCATGCAGTTTGGAATTCCTCTGTAATGGTCTGGATACATGTCTGCCTATTACACATTACGACCCTCTTCAACAGTCGGTGGTATCTGTCAGTCAACAGACGAGGCCGGTCTGTACGCTTTTGTGCTGTGAGTGTCCCTTCACGTTTCCACTTCACTATCACATCATAAACAGTTGACCTAGGGATGTTTAGGAGTGTGGAAATCTCGCGTACAGAAGTATGATACCCACTCACCTGACCACGTTCGAAGTCCGTGAGTTCTGCGGAGCGCCCCATTCTGCTCTCTCCCACCATGTCTAATGACTACTGAGGTCGCTGATAACGGAGTACCTGGCAGTAGGTTGCAGCACAATGCCCGTAATAGGAAAAACGTTTGTTTTTTGAAGTGTCCTGATACTTTTGATCTCATAGTGCAGTGAGAGAGTAATGATCCCTAACCAATCGAATTTTTTCAGACAGGGTTATTTCCAGACACTCATCTTCCTCTGTGGTCTTACTAGGTGTACGGGATGTAACAGCGAAACCATCAGACGTGACGGAATGTAGTAACTAAAAACAATTCGTAATATATATATATATATATATATATATATATATGTCTAGAAAAAGTGTTTCTTAAATAATGTAATTATATTGTCATATCATCCCCAAGATTTCACCACAAGTTATTTTCAGAATTCTAAGTTTCCAAAATTATAAAAGAAAACTACTGCTTACTTTCAAAAGAGCGTTTTTGAGTATCTTACCTGGTGTCGTAGCTGGGGCTGGCTGTAATTTAGTGTCTACGTTGTCGATTAGCCTAGCAGGACCAGCACGAGGCCTTAGTTCGGAGATCGCCGAGATAAATATCGGTTCCCCATTTAACATTGGTTTCCCAACATGTGCTGCGAGGGCCTGTGTCACAACCTAAATTACCGCGTCGTTAGAAAGCCTGAAAATTATTGAAACATTACAGAAGCCGCGATTAGATGGGCGTTGCTCGTAGCCGGCAGCGAACTCTGGGAGCGCCAAGGCCCGAGTTAAATTGCTTCCAGAGACCCAAGGAGGCATTTAACCGATAGTTCCAGTCTCCAGGCTGATAAAGAATAGTAACGCCGCACTGCGCAACTAAAAAATGTTGCTCATTTCGTAAGCAACAAAGCAGGTGTTCTGGATAATCACTGAGATTATCTATCCTCCACGAAACACCATATGTGGTATGCTGCATTATTCCTCCTCATATGTTCTTCCAGTTGAGAATGGTACACGGAAAGAAAAGTTATCGTTCCATGTTGTATGCGCCCGATTTTGTCTAAGTTTGCCATGGTGGTTTTTACGCTAGATGTAAATTACAGAAAGTAATTAGCTTGTTAAATATAAATGTAACAGTGGTACTGGGGTTTTCGACCATTGGATTTGCAGATCCTCCATGTTGATAACTTATCTGAGTCATCTGCACTGACAATGAGCTATTCGTCGGCCTGAAGCGGATTACTACTTCATTCGCTACAGTATTGTCCCTGACACAAACTACGTGGCTTAGAACTTCTTTATCTTCGCTAGAGATGATGATAAATTCATGTGGTGTAGTAATGATAGTTTCACTGTGAAACTACTGACAAAACAATTACTGTTTAAGAAATCTGGTCTCATAGTACACTAAAGTAAGGTGTGGTAGTTAGGCAGAAATGTGGATGATGCCGCAGGCTAGACTAACACGGAAAGCTGCATCCAACTAGTCTTCAGACTGAAGACAACAACAATAACAGTACACTAAATTTGAGACAGAAGTTTGTCAACATCACCGTCGTTTCTGAGTAACACTACATAATATCCCTTTGTTCAGTGAAAAAGAGTTTGATTACTAAGTGTTTCTGATGCGATTGTAAACGTGTACAAACTGCGATGATTAGTGTTCTTTCAGAGATAAGAGTTGACGACTCTGATATTGTATAAGGGCACTCGACTTACCTGATAGTGAACATAATGTTAATGCTCAGATGATGTCAGATAGCTGAACACACGAGACCGTTTCGCTCTGTGGGAACACAGCAGACTTAGACTTCCTTATTGTCGATAACAACTCACATAATCCTCAACGTTCAGACGCCCTGATGCCAAATGCCGTCTGAGTAGTGCGTTTCATTATAATAGCCCAGCAACTGTGTTTTTTCAGAACGAAAATATCGCGTTGGAGTTACTGTCGTCGCGCAGCTATTCATTAAATTACTGGCCGCTTTACGTGCTTGAATGTCACCGCATTTCCAGTAAGCTGATTATGCAATTTGTAAAAAAGTTCTACATCAATGCTCACAGAAAGAACTGGCTGCAGAAGATTACTCTGCGTGTCAACGAGTACTCGCATCGATCTACATTGGTGCTTCTGTCGACGCGCCACACGGTAGTGTGGGTCGGCTTGGCGGCCAACTTCCCGTCTTACCAACATTTCTTGTCATGAAGTGACACTGCACGTACTGTCCCATTCCAGTGAACCTTCCATACAAACTGAGGGGCTGAACAGTGAACACAAGCTGCATTTTCCCGTTCACGACTGGACACAAAGCGCTCTCTACTGAATTACGTTAAGCACACTCCGGTGGTTTCCGCAGTGATATCACCGGTTCCCGTCAGATCACCGAAGTTAAGCTCTGTCGGGCTGGGCTAGCACTTGGATGGGTGACCATCCGGTCTGCCGAGCGCTGTTCGCAAGCGGGGTGCACTCAGCCCTTGTTAGGCAAACTGAGGAGCTACATGATTGAGAAGTAGCGGCTCCGGTCTCGTAAACTGACATACGGCCAGGACAGTGGTGTGCTGACCACATGCCCCTCCATATTCGCATCTAGTGACGCCTGTGGGCTGAGGATGGCATGACGGCCGGTCGGTACCGTTGGGCGTACCAAGGCCTGTTCGGACGGAGTTTAGTTTTTAGTTTCATACGCCGGTGGTTGTATGTCGCGACTTTTTTGCTCATAAACCAACTGTAAACGTAGTCCCGATCTAGAAAATACAACCTGTGCATACGATGACGGTGCTGGAAAACGCTTTTTGAGCAGTTTACAACATGCGCACTAACCCAGCCGCGTCATAGACAATAAGATTGTATTCTTTAAAAGGTATTGTCTTAGATGTCTCACCTTTAGACTTCAGCACGAGTTAGTTCGTATTGGTGCTTAGCCATTAGTTGCAACCTAAACGTAGTAAATAATTTTCATGGATGTATCTGCGGCACTCTGTGATACTACAGCCACTCTACTGCCCTCAGTGTATTGTTTAATTGGGTACCTATATCTAAAGGGTGATCATTATGAGAGGTGTAGTGGTTATGGTGCTGAACACACATTGGAGTGGGCGAAAGCCACGGTCTATTTTGTCACCTGTATTTGCTCAACTTTGCTAGTTTTCCATCTGCAACTATTCGAACGCCGACTGGTACAGGCCACCCTTCAAGCACAAGCAACCGAAGATAGGGTTGCTGGCATTTCATACTAAAAAGGACCAACAAATGTGAAATTTGTATTAAAATGTTAGAGCTGCTCACTAATTCTGTAAAATAAGTACCCCAGTACCAAAACCACGCAGTCAAAGAGGTGACATAGCTTCCCTGCTCCTTGAAATCCTTCCAGTATTGTTGTCAGACCTACCTCTCTCTCTCTCTCTCTCTCTCTCTCTCTCTCTCTCTACCTACCTACCTACTTTCCCCCGTCTTCCCCCACCTCCCTATACAAATTACACAACTGAGAATGCGCTGCACAAGCCCATGCTGTGATCACTCGCTTACTGGTGTGAACACTATGTGGTGAAGACGACGCAGCGTAAAGGATAGCAGATTACTTAACACTGTTTGCAATGTGTCAGTTGCGTGATATATTACGAGATGCGGCGAGTTTAATCGCATAACACGGCATTTTGTAATGCTATCGTTCGTGACCTTGACCGTATCGCACGCTATCGGCATAAGAATGCAGCGCGTAATCGTCGTCCTTAAGAAGTTTCACTGCGAGACATATACTGCTCGACGGTAGTTTACTTACTTCAGTACGATTTAACAGTCAGACAATTACGGGGAAACGTTTCGATGTACGTTTTTTTTATATTACTGGGCTAGCTAGACTGAGGGGCCAACCGTCGTGAACACACAGCTCGTATATTAAATTCGCTGTACATACTGAGAATTGCGGTGTAAGAACAATCACTATGGACACTTAAAAGATTTGCGAACCACAAAATGAGCCCACATTCAGTAACCAAAATACTGAGGTACGATCTTAATATATGTAGCAGATCCTTAATTATCACCCAGAAAGTGAGCAGCAGTCTGCAGCATGCAAGTTCAGTAGGCTGGCACGAATATTGAACTTAGTAAGCGACAAGCATTAGCCTTTCCAGTCCAAGTAGAAGGCTACTCTCCTAGCGATTTCCTGTTTACTGCCGGGATGCTTTGTGTCACCTAAACTACACAGAATGTTCTAGGAGGAATGTTCAATATTGAGGGATATGTCAGATACGATCGTTCGAAGCAAAATAAGTCTAGTAACCATGGACTCTAAAATGCATACTTTAAAGAGCTATGAGCACGAGTTCAGTAGAAGATGTGTGTTTCACAGTAGTGAAGATAGAGAAGCGCCCATGTTCAGCTCGGCAGCTGCTGGCTCAGCGAGGCAGACAGCTAACCGAAGGCGAGTGGGTTCGATTCTGGCGGGGTGGCAGATTTTCTCCGCTCGGAGACTGGGTGTTGCCCATACTTTCGTACCGTCATAACTGGCACGGTAATCGCCTGTATGGTACACATGACTCATTAAGGTGCGGCTTGGTCCTAATGATTGTTCTCATTTGTCGAAACACAGTGTCGTATCTTCCATTGTTCTGATGGCTGTATGGATGCATCCCGAAAGCCAATTTAAAAATAAATAAATAATCATACTTACTTTTCGTCTCAATCGTCTTCAGCGACAGTCTGTCGTGATCACTTAACACACATTTTCGCTCGCGTTGTGACTTAGCAGAGGATGTTTCTTCGCTTTCCCTTTGTGTGGTATAAATCTCCGATACGGTGCATCATCAAACATTTCCGTTACCTTGCTTACGGAGGCACCTACGATACGAACACCAACAATTTTCCCACGTTCTAATTGACGTAGCTCCGACGTAATGCACTTGCAACTACACGGAACACTCTTCTCACCACAACTGACATTTTCAACGTATTGAGATCATTTCGCAGGTGATGATCGCGGCCTGCAACCTGCAGGTGTGGCTAGGTGGTTTCGGTGTGCCGCCCAGCTTGGTGGTTTTCAAGCCGTTTTTTATATCCCACCAGGTGAATACGTACTGTTTCCTATGTTCTGCCTCAGATACACGCTACGCAAATATTTAGAACACTTTCTCACATATATACACAGAATTTACCCTATACGTAGACCGATTGGGTGCACTGCTTCTGTCCTGGATAGTGAATAGGAGACTGATGATATCTGTTTGGTCTCCTTAAACACCATCAACAGCGTTATTATTTTGGTTGTTGTTGTTGCTAAGGAAATTAATAAATTAATGTTCTACTATTCTAATTTGTTCTCTAGTAAATTGTGACAATCTGACGTATATTGCTACGTAATGTAGCCAACAGAGACGTCCAGATGAATAAAACTTAAGACTCCTGCCGCCAACCCCTATATAATAAACATGTTTCCAGCCGCCTTAGCCTGTACTCACGCACAGTTCACAAAGACCAACGAAGCACCCACATTAACTTCCAGGAACAGGCGATACATTTGAAAAAGTCTGGTAAGAGCGACGATGCACTATCGCCTTCCACAACAATGAATTCCTCGCTATTAGCTCTACAGCGTCTCGTATTCGTGCCGTAAGAGTTTACGCATCAGAAACTGGTGCACTTCATTCTTAACGTAACGCCACAGAAGTCAAGAAGGTTTATATCTGGTGAACATGGTGGCTATGATGTTTTACTCTCTTTATCAATCCATCTGTCCTGAAAGATTTCATCAAAGATCTGGTAAAAGAATAATCCTTAGCGTGGCTGTGCGCTGTCTTTTTGAATTACTACCCATGTTTGAATTTGGAAATTTGTGGTAAGGTCTTATGGGACCAAACTGCTGAGGTCATCGGTCCCTAAGCCTACACACTACTTAATCTAAATTAAACTAACTGACGCTGTGGACATCACACACACTCATGCCCGAGGGAGGACTCGAACCTCCGACGGGGGTAGCCGCACGGACCGTGACAAGGCGCCCCGACCGCGCAGCTACACCGCGCGGCATGTTTGAAATTCATGTAACTGATGATGTCAGAGCACACGTAAAAACTTCATTTGTAAACAACCATTATCAAAAAACGGCATAGACTTGTCGAAGTGTGTCCACGAAAACGTTATTAGTGTAACTACTATTTGCAACAAGCAACATAGCTGTATCAAGTATTATGATTAATAAAAGCCGCCTCATCTCTATTATTCCACATTTATTGTGTTGCGGCCGGTTTCGTCCGTTGAACATCTTCGGGTTGTCAAGTTGTACTAAAGTCACGACATAAATGGTATGGATGACGTGACTTTCGCACAATTCGGCAACCAGAAGATGTTGAAACACAATAAATGTATAGTGATACCGCTGACGTGGTTTTTATTAATTATTTACACTGTCAGATGTAGTGATCAACATGACCAAGAGTATCTAGTATAGTTTGTAAGAAATAATTTTTTTGTAGTAGGGGAAGGATTTTACGCCCGCCCTGCACGCTTTGACACTCTGACGTCTGTTGCATGACGCCTTCATCGTTTCCAGTTGTGATTGTGAGAAGTGTATACATCCATACAAATAGTGTTCTGGAAGACAACCTCTGTCCACTGTCGATTGATACCAGTCTAAACTGATAGCAATAAGAAAGATGTCTTACAGCTTCTGATGCATAGTAGGTAATTCGGTTTGCTGAACTGGGGATATCTATTAACTATTTCCACATGAATTGTGCTGTAAAATGTGAACCATGGCCTGCGTTAGCTTGCTGGATACTGGCCTCGTTTAAAACAACACGTAATTAACTGAATAAATAATTCAGTTTCTTTGCAAATTACGTGTCAGATGCACATAACACCATGATTGAGACGCCAGCACAATTCACCCGTGTCCTTTAAAAAGCACTCTCCGTTAATGGCTACTCAAAGGTAGCTGTTTAATGCAGCGGACCGGTTCTTCAGGCTAGGCTTCAGGTGTATAGCACGTGCGGTTATCCCAACTGTTGCCCCATTGATGGCCTCAGAAACGTCACAGAGCATGTGCACTGCATGTGAGGTATTTGTTGCAACCGAGAAATGCGGACAAGGAAGTAACAGCACTGATAGTGCTTTCAACGTCACTA
Source organism: Schistocerca piceifrons (assembly GCF_021461385.2). NCBI lineage: Eukaryota > Metazoa > Arthropoda > Insecta > Orthoptera > Acrididae > Schistocerca > Schistocerca piceifrons. The sequence goes on along the minus strand of NC_060149.1, from coordinate 730,134,704 downwards.
GAACGCCCCAGGCTTTCGCTGTGTGCGATGGCGTCCACGAAGTGGAAAGGCCTCGCACAGTTACCTTGCAGTCAGTATATCTCCGGTGAAACACGATCTCTGACAACTTAATGATTTTAACTGTCTCCACTCTTCTCTAACGGATACACACTGGCTTCAGTTGGCAAAGAGACACAGTGGAGGGAATATGTTCGTACATTTGTACCCAGTTTTCTCATGAGTGGCCGAGGGACACGTTCCAGACCTACCGCTGTTCATAATCAGTACGAAAAGGCCTCAGGAGTTGGCTTAATGGCGTCAATCAAACCACCCCTTTCCACAGGGCGTTGTTACCCACACATTTCGCGATCGAAAATGACAGTTGGCAGAGCGATGAACAGTAGTAAGACGTTCATGTCAGCCGTTCACACTGCTGACACCCCCGATCGATTCGACACTTCTCTAAGGACAATATGAGGTTGTGTCCCCATTAAACGTGACATGGCACCTCCGGAGGTCAGCGCTACCACAGTTTTTTCTCTCGTGTACAGGTTGGAACCACTAGGAAGGGATACTTACGCATTTTCAGCCCTCCATTTTCGCGCTCTCCTGTGGAGTGGTCAGGGGAGGGTGTAACAGTCAAATATCCATGAATAAAACGGCGAAGTTCGTAAACACCCTGGCTACCACCCATGCACCTTAGCTGAGAACGTAATAAATGTACATGTCTGAAACTTCGAGACACACGAAGTCCTGTGGTTGCTATAGCACCTGAGGGTCAGGCAACGCCTTCGACATCCCTCAGGCGGTGTTTACCTGCCTGCAGGTGCAAGGTAAAATATGTGTCGAAATTTCAGACATGTACATTTGTTACGTGCCTAGATACGGGGCGTAGATGGTAGCGAGGGTATTGCCGAACTGGGAGGGACCCTTCGCCGTTTTATTCACGCACATCTGAATGTTGCAAACCCCCCCCCCCTCCCCTCTCCCCTGATCGCGCTGTAGGTGAGGGCGAAAACGGAGGGATGAAAATGCGTACGTACACTTTGCTGCTACGCATTATGTTCAGACTTCGTCGAATGGTTTTAAACGGACTCTGGTGGTTCCAGCCTGTACACGAGAGCAAAACTAGCCATCGCGCTGCTCACCAAAGAGGCCAGATCACATTTAATAGGGATGCGTCTCCACAATATCCTCAGAGAAGGGTGTAATCGGCTGAGGGTGTCAGCAATATCAGAGCTATTCCTGTTGCTGATGGCACTGCGAACTGTCATTTTCGACAGTAAAAGATGTAGGAATCAACGCCCCATCTGCGGCCGCGCCTGATTAGCCGAGCGGTTTAAGGCACTGCAGTCATGGACTGTGCGGCTGGTTCCGGCGGCGGTTCGAGTCCTCCCTCGGGCAGGGTGTGTGTGTTTGTCCATAGGATAATTTAGGTTAAGTAGTGTGTAAGTTTAGGGACTGATGACGTTAGCAGTTAAGTCCCATAAGATTTCACACACATTTGAACATTTGAACGCCCCATGTAATGGGGTGGTTTCATTGACGCCCTTTGTGCCAACCTTGAGACCTTTTCGTACCGATTCTAAGCGATGGTGTGTCTTGAATGTTGTTCTCGGCCACTGATAAGATTCTTACGCTGAGCGTCGCGGTTCTAACCTCCATCGCAGAGGCGTCAAAAATAGAGGTGAAATGTGGGTAAGAACAAGCTTGGCGACCATGCCAATGTGTGACATGTCTGCGGTGGCGTTGTGCGGAATTGTGGCGAAGTTTGGTGCCTGTTTGATATTAACCCACCTGACACGTCACATGAACTTCTGAGCTGTGGCCTTTTTGTCGCATGTGTTGACACCTTGCTGTTTGAAGGGGCGTCAGACACGAAAGGGACGCCATAGGTCTCCACGCTTTTGGACCCAGAGATAGGAAGATTGTACGCTCTTTTAAGCGAAATTTGAAACTAATACTTCGCTATGGGTGTGAATTACTTAACTATGTGCTCAGTGCGCCATTGAAAAATTGCAAAGGACTGTCCACTATAAAATTCATTACGTTGTCTCCAAACCTCAAATAGTACTCGGTACTCCACAAGAGAGAGGCCGTAACAAACATCTGTGAACAGTTCCAAGAGGGTTCTTCAGTAACTTCTCAGCAGGGGCAGAGTACAGTTATACCTTAAAGCGAACATCGGCTTCATACGTGCTCACATTGCCACAAAATGCAGTTATCACGTTTTCGATCAAACTCTGATACTTCTGCGATAACATTGCTCGAGCAGGGACACCGAGCACCCCACTAGATCCTGACTACTGGGCAGCTCAGTGGTTAGCACACTGGACTCGCATTCGGGAGAAGGACGGTTGAAACCCGCGTCCGACCACCCTTATTTAGGTTTTCCGTGATTTCCCTAAATCGTTTCAGGCAAATTTCGAGATGGTTCCTTTCAAATGGCACTTTCGGCTTCCTTCCCGTCCTTCTCTAATCCGATGCGACCGATGACCTCTCTGTTTGATCCTATCCCCCGAATCAACCAACCAACGAACCCGGCTAATTCTCTTGTCCAGCAGCTGCGCCTTTCCCTCCACAATTCCAGCTTGCCCCAGTGCCGTTCAACAACCATCTCACTCCCCGGCCGACCAACGCGCAAGAGTACCTCCGGAGCTTCCCAGATCGAAGAGAGGTCATTGCCCTTTGATGCGACTATCGATAAGTGCTGACATGACACACCACACAGTTGCATGTGACATAGTTCTTTAGAAATAAGTGTTTTTAACCAGGGAAGACTTTCTGCTCATCATGTATCACATGCTTGGATATGTAACTTCTTAGCATTTCAGCGCATCTGTACATTATAGGTAGGAGTAATGACATATGCATTCTGTATAGTAGAAAAGAATATGCAGCGGGTTTCTCAGTCAAATATTGTATGTGAATGTTGGTTGTTTGTGACGAGTCCGTGTAACGCCTCTTGTAAAAAGGAGAAACTTCTACCAGCATGTGTCTGGATTCGACAACGGCAGGATCATGGTTAGTCGAGGGTGCAGTTTTTCGTTCCGCGATATTGCTGTTCACGTAGGTCGGCATCTAAAGTGGAATCGATGGGTCCAAGTGGGCCATACTCAGCATCATGCTTGATCTCAGTTGCCTCACCTGTATAGCGCTGGAGATGACAGCCTTATTGTTCGCCCTGTCGTGCAGGTTCGTACCTACGTCACGTACCTTGAGTAAGGAGATGGACTTGTTAGCAACAAGACAAGTATCCAGACTGGCAGATCGACGACGTCTGGAGCACCACCGACGGTCAGCACGTCGACCATTATGGTGGCTACCCTTGATGCGGCAGCAAAGACAGGCACACCGATAGTGGTGCCCTCAAGGAGCTCATTGGAAACACGAGTAGCACCAAGCTGTCTTTCCAGACGAGTCCCGAGTATGTATACAGCATCACCGTCGACGTGTGTGAGAACGGACGTTGCCAAATGGTCATTGTTAGACGGGCTCAGGTTCTGGTGTGACGGTATGGTTGAAAAATGGCTCTGAGCACAATGGGACTTAACATCTGTGGTCATCAGTCCCCTAGAACTTAGAACTACTTAAACCTAACTAACCTAAGGATATCACACACATCCGTGCCCGAGGCGGGATTCGAACCTGCGACCGTAGCAGTCGCGCGGTTCCGGACCGAGCGCCTAGAACCGCTAGACCACCGCGGCCGGCGTGAAGGTATGGAATGTCACTTGATACACACTACGAGTACTTCTGTTTCGCGTAACAGGTAATCTAGACAGTAGCCGTTTCGTAATTGACGTGTCAGGGTCGGTGGCTGTGCCCTATCTTTGAGTTCTCCGTGGCGTTATCTTTCAACAAGATAACGCAAGTTCGTTGTGTGGTCTTGACCTACTTTCATAAAAACGGTGTTTGACTGTTTCCCTGGTCAGCGCGTTGTCTAGATGTTTCAACCATTGAAATCATCCGGTCGTGGGTTTCGCAAGCCACTGTAATTGATAAAATCTGGAATAGAATTGAAGCAGGATGGAATGATTTAGCCGCATCTGTCGTCCAAGTTTAGTTCGTCACCATTCACAGCCAGGTTAGCCATTGTTGCTGTCAGAGATGGCAGCACTGTGTACTAACTTTCGCTCCCTGTATACCCGCAAAATACAAATTAAATCTTATATTCTTCCTACAACAATTTATACAGAACATACGTAAATTTTCGTTTCTGGTATGCAGTTTTAATGGCCAGCAATGTAAGCGAATTTCATCCACAGCCTACTTGATGTCAAAAGCACAAAATCATCACCACAACCTCTTATATAAAATCCAAATATAATTGAGATGATCTAATGCCGTATTAATACAACAGTACGATGCGTCGAAACTCTGGATACTTATAAAACGTTGAAAAATATCGTTATTAATAGTTTGCGTTTTTCACGTTACCTGGAGCGGGTTTTTACGTCATGTATATATCCTCACAGCTACTGATGTTCAAAACTTCGTGTGCCTGAAGATCGTTTGTGACATTCCAAACTGGTACCGTAGCAATAACGAAGCACAGCATGTGATGATGGCGACAGAGTAGGCTTATTTATAGCAGAACATCAAATCCAGTAACTTAGAGGAACAAACGTAAAAAAATGTATTTCGTTGTATCGCTACTGCTCAGTGGTAACTGCAGCATTTTAATTGAAATTCAGAGTCACAGTAAATGACTATCACTCTTCCACCCAACAGTTGCAACAGTGTGTTCCTCCAGCACAGACACAGCAAGCTTCTGAAGGTAATACGCTTTTGCAAATTACACATACATCTACATTTATACTCCGCAAGCCACCCAACGGTGTGTGGCGGAGGTCCCCCCTACAAAACGTCACTGCCTTTAATGGGGACTGGGAAACACACTGTAGAAAAGGGATAATTTTTTCTAACGGTAGTAATAATGACGACGTCGACGACGACGATACATAACAATGCTACACCTAATTACTCGTACAATCCTTCTGCTGCATAGTGTGTATAAGAGGAAAGGCATCATCGCGCTACAGCAAATTGTTATTCCACTTAGGAGTATGGCTTATATGCTCCACACAAGAAACACTGCAGCCTCAGATTTGCACTGTGTGTACCAACGTCATGGTAGTGACGAGGAGTATATAAGCACACATCCGCAGAGTATAGTAAAAAGTGTTGCGAGACAGACCAAAGAAACATTCTGCAGTCACTAATTGTCCACTTGAGCGATGCCCAGTGCAGCCGACGAGTCGTGTAAGTTAGTTTGATGAATGCGTGACGCGCGAATGACGGAGTGGGCATCTGCTGGAATAACTCTGCTGTGCATCGTCATCAGGGATGTGTTGACCACAATAACAGCTGCTCCTCGCTGCCGAGCCTGTGGAAGGAGCCAGTCGTCGAACGCAGATCGTGCGCCCACTTCCATTCACGATCATCCTCACAGGGTGGGCAATAAGTAAATACTCTTCTAATATGGTTTAGGGTCTTCTTTAGCATCCAAAACATCCGAAATGCTGTTGGATATACATAAATACAATTCATGAATGATCACCAATGGGATCGGTAACTAGTTCGAATCAAATGGCTCTGAGCACTATGGGACTTAACGACTGAGGTCATCAGTCCCCCAGAACTTAGAACCACTTAAACCTAACTAACCTAAGGACATTACACACATCCATTCCCGAGGCAGGATTCGAACCTGCGACCGTAGTGGTCGCGCGGTTTCAGACTGAAGCGCCTAGAACCGCTCGGCCACACCGGCCGGCTCGGCAACTAGTTCTTAATATTTTCTTCAATACTGCCTATATTGGCTCCATAATACTTAAATCCGATGTTTGTGTAGAACACATCATAAGTATAATTTCGTTTTCCAGCCTCTCTTGGACGTGTAAAAGCACCTGAATGATAGAATCATCATACTGAAAAATGTAATCATCTACATGGAACATTGTCTCCACCATTAACGGAACATGTTTATCTAAAATCTTGTTGAATGCCTTCATAGACAGATTGTTCCCCATTCCTTGTGACCATAGGATGCTCAGAAAACTACAATTTGGGCTACCATTACAGAACTTCCGCAATGTTCCACCGTTGGAAGTAGACAGTCTAGATTTTGCACACACCCCTATGTTCCCCATTCGTGACCAGGTCTTGCAATGGGTAAAAGGAGCGCATTAAAAGTTTCTGGAGATTAATACTTACCATTTTGTTCTCGCTGCAGCACTGTATTACAATATTTGGCAAGAGTAGCCTTTAACCTAATGTGGCGTTCATTCAGTTCCCTTTTGTGTTAATGCTGTCTTCTCTAGACTCAAGTTACCCTTAGTACTTGGCATCACGTTATAAGCCGCATTATTATAAATAACGCTCTTCTGTCGTTATGCGTAAGTTAATTTTCTCTTCCGCTGTTGTGATTAGCAGATCAACTTTACCCTTAAACTCACTCTGCTGTCTTGACACTAGATGCAGTGGGTCACAATGATCACACATACACTATCCTCTGAAAACTCTTGCAGACATATTTACAGTGCATTGCTGGTTAAGTCAGAAAACAAGGTCAAGGAATGAGATGTTATTACCAGAATGTTCATATTTAGTCCGTGCCCCCAGCAGTTGTACTGACAGTTGCTCGTTAAGACCATGTACTCATCAATCTCTACACACTAAAGAACTACGGTCTCCTTGAAGCAAACCACACATATAGTCGGTTTACAGATAAACCTACCATTCTAGTCAGAAGGAAGGAAGAAAGGAAGATTGGGTTTAACGTCCCGTCGACATTGAGGTCATCAGAGACGGAGCACAAGCTCGGATTGCGGCAAAGATGGGGGGAGGAAATCGGCCGTGCCCTTTCGAAGGAACCATCCCGGCATTTGCTTGAAACGATTTAGAGAAATCACTAAAACCTAAATCTGGATGGTTGGACGCTGATTTGAACCGTCGTCCTCCCGAATACGAATCTAGTGGGCTGACCACTGTGCCATCTCGCTTAAATTCCGGTAAGTCCTTTTCTTCTCTCTCATCATTTTAGACTTTCATTGCCTACTTAATGAAGTGGCGATGTGGCACGGGTGTTATGTTACGCGCAGTAAATTTTACATGTAGACTAATTATTTGTAAATCAATGATCGCTTAACATTAACGCATTTGCATCAATCCTCATTTCCAGTTGCCTATCAGCAATGAGAAAATTAATATTTTCATTTTATCCATTATGTTTGAACTGACTTATTGTGGTATAACAGATGAATGTGCACATGAATTCCGCATTTGGTGGAACATTGTTTCATTTTAAACAACGCAAAACGCAATTCATACCCTGCTTTTGCGTTTACGTTTTCGTAATTACTTTGCTTTGTCGACAACAGACGCTTCAATGCGAAGAAAAGACGCTCTAGCGTGCTTAATGGCGTAATTTATATTTTCTTTCCACTGAAAAAATTTTTGTGCACCATGATAAACATTTCTCGTTATTTACGTATCCTCTATTTTGTTAACTAATAAGAAGCATGTGGAGTAACCAGAAATTGTGTAAATTGTTAAATCTTCTGAGGATCGTGATGGAAGCTCGCTAACTATTAGACTTTCTATTATACGCAGACCAGAATGATGGCTGTCAGGAGTGTTGTTGTTCGACGCGTTTGACAAATGGCTTCCAGAGAACGGAATAAAGCGCTGGAATCGCGCCGTCACGATTATATAAGGACGCGCGGAAGGTCGACAGTACGGAGTGAAGATTGGACCATTACAGCTAGCGAAAAATTACTGCGGTGATGCTGCGTGATGGCAAGTCGCGATCGCGTGATCGGGCGAGCGCAGTGCAGCGCCGTTCGCTGTCGGCGGAAGGCAGGGCCGTCTCGTCACGGTAGATGCGCGTGGCCTCGCACATCCCACTCACCGTGAATCATCCGGGACGTCAGGCACACTTCCTCTTATCATCCGTGAACTTTTTTGTTTTCCGTGTTTCGTTCCGCTTCCCGTAAAACACGATGAAACTAACCTTTCACAAGAGGGAGACGTGATGCCTAGTATTCATATTTTAGCCTACGTTTGTTGGGTTCAAAAATGGTTCAAATGGTTCTGAGCACTATGGGACTTAATATCTGAGGTCATCAGTCCCCTAGACTTCGAACTACTTAAACCTAACTAACCTAAGGACATCACACACGTCCATGCCCGAGGCAGGATTCGAACCTGCGACCGTAGCAGCAGCGCGGTTCCGGATTGGAGCGCCTAGAACCGCTTGGTCACGACGGCCGGCCACGTTGTTGGTTATCAGACTACTTTATACACTGTGTTCGTCGTTACAGTATATGAGACAGAATGTGAAAATCGGCTATACGTTACATGCACAAGTGAGCGATCTTTTGGAATTTACCGAGAGTCCCTAACTGGTTCATTAACACTGTCTAACCATGTCTACTGACTTCGGTACATAGCTAATATCCATGTTAAATGGCAAATAAAGTATACTGCTTCAGTAAGTATTTCCTCAACACATTACGACCTGTGTTACATCATTTTCAGGTAGTCAGTAGATAGTTACTGAAGTGTAAGAGATGCTGAGTTGATGTCTTTTGTGCTAAATTTCGCTATTAGTTCTAACTTCTCACTACAAATATAACAACAGATAGTTACCATTCTTGATAGTTAACGCTGTATATGAGTATTGGTTATCCTGTATTTAGGCAAACAGAAAACACTGATAAGTTCATACTCACAAAAATACATTTTATTAATCAAGAGTCCCCCGCAGACTCGTTTTTCTTCACATCACAGAATGCCTTCAGAGGTGCATTTTAATTCTGCAGATTTCCCAGTACACAGGAAGATTTCAGTGAGGCTTGAGAAATCACAACTTGCACAAGAACTTTACTGATATGCAATCCATATTGATTTCGTATTTATTCTTGCAACGAGCAATTCGTCTCAGTGCGCAAATGAGCAGAGGGCAACTTACACACACGGGAGGAATAGTTTACCCCCTTTTCATTCTCTTACATTAGTTACATACGTTATTGTCAGCACCACATAACCAACATCGTCCGCAGCCGGCCGAAGTGGCCGTGCGGTTCTAGGCGATGCAGTCTGGAACCGCGAGACCGCTACGGTCGCAGGTTCGAATCCTGCCTTGAGCATGGATGTATACCTGCGACCGTAGCGGTCGCTCGGCTCCAGACTGTAGCGCCTAGAACCGCACGGCCACTCCGGCCGGCCTTTCCTTGTTGCCTAACGACGACGACAGATTGTGCACCACTATAGACGGATCCCTTATCAAAATTCTAGCTTAGAATTATTTTTCGTCACATTGAGAATAGTGCCTCCCTTTGGAGACAGTACAAGCACGGAGAAATTAGTGTGTAATAAATATTCATAACAAATAGTCTTCACGGGTTTGCCGCCGGATCACGTTGTGCAAATTCCACAATACTTCCTCAGAGCAACTGTCCTACATCTTCAAGTGGTTCAACCTTGCTGGTGTCTAGGTACGACTGACGGTATCCGCACATCGACGCTACGTTTCTAGGACACGTGCGCGAAGAAAACGCAGGCATGGAAATCGCGCATGCGCAGCGATTTGCAGATAGGTGGTGCCATATTCAAACTCCCTCTGCCCAAAATCGCAGAGCGGCTCTCCTGCACGTGCACTGTACGCTGGGTTTGCAAACAGTGCGGCCAGACGTTACTCACCAACGGCTGCACTAGACCAATGTTATGACGGGCCTGTTATCGAAGAATCTTGATTCATCGCGTCGTGATTTAATAGCAGCCAATGCAGGATCCCACGCTGTGCTCAGTTGAAATCCCGCATCCTTGTTGATGAGATTATCGGCTGTACGGATATGCATTGCTTCCCAGAAAGATGATGCCGGGGATAAAACTTCCGTCTTTTCATAAATCATCCGATGTCCCGTATTCAGACAGTGTTCCGCAATTGACGACTATTGCGGTTAACGAAGGCGTGTATGACGCTGATGTTCATCGTAGCGTTCTTGTACTGTGCGGCGTATCTGGCCTATACACGCTGCCCCACATTGATCTTTTCGATCTACTCCAAGCGCTTTAACGGTGAGACAGTCCTCAGAGGCTAACTACTAATGTAGTAACCAATACTGCCGACTGCTTTCTAGTCATTGTCATCTACGCTTTATCAAAATATGAAGGCGGCTGACACTCAGAATACACAGTTGCAATCTGTCCAGCCAGACTCGTAAATAAAATTGTTTTAGTGATCAATATAAGTTCACGTACCCCTCTGTGGTGTTGCGCAGATTCACACAGGTGAAATATTTCACATATTCCTAAATATTATCTGTTGGGACTTGCTGTACGTATAATCATGAGCTTGATTAGTTTTCAATGATGTATGAAGCGTTGCATTTCCTCAGTAGTGAAGCCAGTAAGCGCATTTGAGTGAATATTCTCAAGATCGAATGACTGATACAGATTGTAATCATAAGAGGTTTTCACAGATTCCATCCAGTATGTAATGGTTAACGCGAAGAAGCTAATAGTGAAACGTTTTATAACCACTGTTACGTTAATTCTCTATCTTTAATATTAGAACAAATTAAACATAATAATCTTATCTTTCAACCATTAGAGACAGCTCGCTTTGCTAAGTAAAAGCATAAATTTATTGTGTAGTTAGTTATTGATCAGATTCGTAACCGAATCCATACGCAAGGTTTTGAAACTTCGGTATCAAACATTGTGATCTGTAAAACAAGCTCATACTGTTTGCTGCGACTGTTGTTGATAATCACGTGGCCTGAGAACTGTGTTAATACTATTCTTGAACGCAGTACCCATCGACGGACCCGAAAGATTTACTTACTAACTAGTATTAAAATTCGACAGTATCCGAGTAAAGAACTGTACGGAGTATTGCCTGATCGGACGATGAATAAATGGCATACATTACGCTGAAGCATTATGAAGGTGCTGAGAACGTGATTACTGCTTTCAGCTTTTATGACTTTGAATCCTGCAAAGTTACTCCATATTACTGAAATGTTAGATTCTGGTGCGTTAGATTTCTGGATGGTTGCTTGGGGACTTAATTATGACCGTGAACATGCTTTTTGTTCTTTGTCACGTAGAGAACGGTGCGGCTAGCGAAGGTGCTGCGGTGAAGTGTGGAAACACTCAAGGTCGATTGTGACTCAGCCCTTGTAAGTCATGCTTTACACGCAAATTGTTTGACGTGGGGCGGTAGACAGCATGTCGTGTCTTTCTCGCCACATTAATCGAGAATGTACCTCCACACCTTTCCGAAGTGTATATGCCGCACTTCGATGACATAAGTGAAATTCACTAGAGCACGAAACAGAACGTGTGACCGGTTGGTTACTACAGTCAGGAGCAGAAGTTTCCATTGTTAAGATAGTTTAAAAGTTCCTAATTCCTTAACGGAAGGCAAGATGCAGTTGTTGAACAAACGAAACAGAACTTAAGAATTGACACACTTAAAAAGTAACAATTCCTGAAAGACTATTGCGTAGAAGAATGATACTCTAAATGTGCTGCTTCTAAATGTATGAAAGACGTTCGCCGTTATATCGCTGTTTCGTTCTATAATAATGCAGTTCTCTAAAGAAAGTTTAGCTAATTTTCTCACGAGAGTTTTAAAACAACTCTTCCTAAATAAATTATTGTAAATAGAGTTGTAAATTGTCTTGAGCAATGTATTTACGCTGCCTGCCGACGTGAGTGAATCTTGAGGAAACTATTTCGCACTCGTATTTCCCTGTTCTATATTCATTTTTAATAGAAATAAGTGCAATACAAATTCTGCCGGCCGGTGTGGCCGAGCGGTTCTAGGCGCTTCAGTCTGGAACCGCGTTACCACTACGGTCGCAGGTTCGAATCCTGCCTCGGGCATGGATGTGTGTGATGTCCTTAGGTTAGTTAGGTTTAAGTAGTTCTAAGTTCTAGGGGACTGATGACCTCAGCTGTTAAGTCCCATAGTGCTCAGAGCCATTCGAACAATTTTTTGAAATACAAATTCTAAATCATAGGAGGAAGTTGGAGCAGAACCAATTAACTGTCTTTGGAATGCGTAACGTCTGTAGAAAAACGAAGTACGAAGGTTATCTAAAAAATACACACACATAGTGATTAGTATTAGACATTAACGTATAAATGACGCGTCTCGGACAAAAGAAATTATTTCAGCTAAGCGTAGTCTCCAACTTCTGATCCGGAAAATACAGAACTCGATAGTTACGTATGTGAAAATTCTGATCTTGCACAGTCATCTAGCTGGAAGCAGTACTCAACAGTCGTAAAGGCATCAGATTTTCATATCCGCGTGTCAGTCGAATGAGCTTATCTTCGATAGTACTCTAAAGACGAAAGCGGTTACTTTTCTACTGTCTGTGGTTCGGTAGTGTAGTGACAAATTAGTAATCCACAGTATGGAGTTTGATCTATAATTAACCCTAAATTGCACATACGAGACGACTTCCAACATTAGCAGCAGCTTAAGTATGCCTGTAGTGCCATTGGAGTTCTACTTATATTTCGACACAGAATAGTGTGTGTCTTATTCGTAACACAGGAGGCGTGTTGTTTCGTAGCTCTGAAAAAGTGAAACAGGCGCCGCCTCTTGTAAGATAGTAGTTAGTGAATCACTGTCTCGTTCAAACCAATTTCCCAGTTGTTGATTGCCGTACATAAATTTCAACATTTCGTGGGACTGTAAAGTTTTCAAGAACACCAAGTTAATGGTGAAGGCGTAGCTGAGTTTATGCTTGTAATTTGTGTCAGTATAATTTAATGTACGCCAGAAAGCCACGGACATGAAAGTCAAGAAATACACGAATGACTGCTTGTGAATATATTAGTGAAAAAAAAAAAGTTGAGGACTTATGTTGGTGCTAATGGTGGTAATTTGTTGCCGTAACGGGTGTGCCTTACATTTTGAAGTTTCTTGTGATTTGTTAACACCATCTGGGACACTGATGTAATTTCGTTTACACTAAGTGCTACTTCCACCGTTTCGTTAATATAAAAAGCCCCTAATTTGTCTCGAGGAGGAGGCTTGGATCAAGCAAGGAGAATATTTCTCGACCAGGCAAGGAGCACAGCGTAAATGTCAGTGTTTTTTTTTTAAATACTGCACAACAATGTGAGCTAGATTTGCGGGATCTTTTTGTTTGTACAACAATTTACAGTAGTTGCGCTATGTTTCGTTCAAACGGATATACTGTAAAGCAGTGCCGTCAAGAAGTAATTTATCCGAAGTTGAAGACTTAACAGAACTTCGTTCCTTTGTTTCCAGCAGTTAACAACTAGCTGGATGGGTTCAAGTGTGAGAGTACTTTTTTCTGGAGATGATCCACGTAAGGGATTTCCAAAAATTGTAAGCTCATATGAAACTATAGGACAGTTTTATAGTATGATTCTGGACGATCAAAATAAAGACGGACGAAACAGCTGACGCCAAATTACTGTTCCGTTTAGAAACGTATTGAGAATGTCCTTGTTAACATGTGCCTCTTACGAAAGAACAGTTGTATATTAACCGCAAAAATATAGAAGGTTTTATCAGTAATCGTGACCTCCGACACTATGAAAGCAGTCATTCACCGAAGGAGGATATTTTCCCAAGGATTAGCATACTACTTCTACACATACACCCTCGTTGAAAAACAGGTGTATACTCCAACCAGAAGAAACAGAATATTGTCGACAAACTTAATCCAAATTTCCGTTTAGTCATCACTTTGGAACTTAATTTTAAATGTGACAATGGAGCAGAAAAGAATCTGACATTTTGAAGAGATGGAACTTTTGCCTGTGACATTTTTTCCGTGCGGTGAGGAAATGTCGCCCCCCTTTGGCAGAAAATGTCAGTCTCTACAAGCATGAAAGAGAGCTACACGGCGAAGTTTATAAATACCAACAGCTAATTTCGGTTGATAAGATTTTCTGCGTATGCTCCGAAAGAAGTTCCATTATTTCATTATTGTACAGAAGATAAACCTGCGGCAGAGTGTCCGTGTAGGAACAATGATCATTCATTGCTGTCGTATGCTAACAAACCGCTTTAGGATTTCTTAGCATAAGTTTAACATCAGCTACGCTTAAAATACAACAGTCGTGGTAAAGATGTTTTAAACCATTTCTTCTCTCTGAAGGCTGTAAGGATCCGTCGCTAGCACTAACCAAAGAGTAATCGCTGCAGTATAATACGGATCTCGTAACTGTTTACGCCCGGATTCAAATCTCAACCCTGTCACTGCCATCTACGTTTCCTGTTCTGATTTCCTGGACTTGTTCTCGAACAATCCCTTAGCAAATTCCTGACACGATCTGTGTCACAGCTATTTTATTCTAAGCCCGCAATGGCATTTTTGTCTACATTACGCACACAATTGACACGGTTGTTAAGTGGTAAGCTAGTGCTGACTGAGATCCCAGTTCGATTCTCCGTGGTCATATCGAACTACTATTGGGAGGGGGGGGGGGGGGAGGAATGTCCATGAGTGTGGTCCATTCAGCCTCGTGAGGCTAAATTAGAAATTCTGGAGTGCTTCCGTAGATAAGCAGTGAAACTGACTTTCAAATCGCCGAATTATGTCTTGGTTCTCCAATGATTTCGTTCAGTACTCGAACTACCTCCGAAGAAATTACAGGCTGTGCTCCAGTATTAAACTCCAACAAAACCGATTTCCATAAAAAAAAAATACTGAAGCTGAATTCATTAAACTTGCTTGAACGTGTATTTTACCTTTAATCTGAGACAGAGAGAATGTGCAGTAACACAGTGCTTCTCGGTGTTTCAGCTTTGACGTGGAAAATGGCGCTAGCCCGGGTCGCAGTCCGCTGGATGGCGCAGCATCGCCGTCAGCCGGGCTGGTACTGCAGAACTTGCCACAGCGTAGAGAGTCCTTCCTCTATCGCTCTGATTCCGACTTCGAGATGTCACCCAAGTCCATGTCCAGGAACTCATCCATCGCCAGCGAAAGGTAAGTCGCTTCTTCCTTCCTCTGTCTGCCGTCTATTTTCTGTATCACTAATCTGAATGTTGGATACTCGTGTGTGTGTGTGTGTGTGTGTGTGTGTGTGTGTGTGTGTGTGTGTGTGTGTGTGTGTGTGTGTGTGTGTAGAAATTTAGATTTTAAGAGTACACTGAAATACCTTTAGGTACCTCCCAAACATCCTTTTTAAATCAGTTAATGGTGAGCATATTTCCAGTGCCGTGTTTCCATGAGTATGCAGTTTCACAATGGTTGATCTGAAAGAGCGTCGTGGCTGTGTAAAGTCTGAAACAAAACTTGGGAGAACCGCTGCACAAACGCGCCGGATGTTGAAGCAAGCTGGTGGTGACAACTTTTTAAACGAGCGGCAGGACCGGTACAAGCGTTCCAAAAATGAGCAAAAATAAGCAGTTGATTACGAACGTTCGTTCAGGAAAACATTCAATAAGTGAGGAATATAATTCTGCAAGATCGTATACAGACCATGCGAGACCTCTGCAACACCTCCGGAGTAAGCAGTGGAACATGTGAAAGTATTGTTTAAGGAGGAATGTACATAAGGAGGATTGCGGCGAAGTTTGTGCCGGGATTGCTTAAAGATAATCAAAGGCAACATCGGCTGGAAGTCTACAGGGAACTTTAACAACTGCGTCAAAACGCCCCTAACGTTCTTTCAAATGATGTCACTGGCGACGAAGTTTGAGTTGATAGCTATTACCCTAAAAATAATCAGCAATTGTCGCACTGGAAGAGCCCATCGCTTCGGCCAAGAAAGCTTCACAAGTCAAGAGCAACATTAAATCGTTATTGAACTGCTTATATTGATAGGATCGTTCATAACTAGTATATTCCCCCTGCTCAGACGACCACTAAAAAGTTCTGTCACGGTATTGTAAGACGATTGAGGGAGGTAATGAGGAGTAAATGTATGCAGAAGAGGCGTAGGTATCATTGGGTATTCCACCATGACAATTCACGACCGTTACATCGGACAAGAATTTTTGACTAAGAACAAGAAGGTAGTTGTTTCACTCCCGTCGTGCTCACCGGATTTAGCTTCGTGTGACTTCCTCCTCCTCCCAAAGATGCAAATGAAGTTTGACTAACGAAGATTGATACATTGATGGAGATTTAAGTGTAATCGCAGAGGGTACTAAACACTCTAACAAAGACACGATCAGGATGCATTTCTAATGTGACTGAAACGTTGGACTTAGTCCCTCCGTTCCTATGGGGACTACTTTGATGGTAATGGTATACAATAAGGTCTGGGTAAGATGAAATAACTTTTATTAATATATTCCTGGTACCTTCAGATGTCTCCTCGTAAATTTCGCTCTTGTGTAGTGAAACAACACACTTTGCATACCGTGATGCCGATGTTTGGTGGCCGCATCCACCTTTAGCGACGTGACAGCCCATGGGAAACGTCCGAGGGCACTGTTACTGGTCCAGTATGAGGTAGCTACATTTCGGTATGTTTAACTGTTAGTGGTGGTGCTCGAGGACTTGTTAGACGAAGTGTCTAATGGATTCGTGGGGCGTTCCCGGTGTATGAAGTGCGCGTTATTGTCCAGATGACGGAGTTCACATCGAAAAGACTAATCTAGTGGGCTGGAAAGCCCTCACTTGGGAAACAGTCGTAGGGTAAAACATCAGTACTTGAATATGTCCGTGTTGACTTTGAAACGACACAACTTTTGTGTACAAATGTTACAGAAGCATAGGTTAAGCGAAGGATGGTGGCATGAAAGAACGAATCATGTGTGGAGCAGAGACATTCTTTCTGTAATGGGCAGCTTGAAGCGGTATACTACATCTGACAAAGAGCCATTTAATGAGCTCATTTGGAAAGGACAAATTCAGATGTCTGTGTTTACTCGAGATCCCAGTTCATCTGTATTAAAGTACAACTACTCACAGGGGTCCAGTTTGGGCCGTAATTATTGTATGGCAGCGAAACTTGGTAGATATTCTAATGCACTACCGACATCGTCAGCGTGGGTGCGATCTGTAATATTATGAGCACTGAATATATTCTCAGCTGCGATAATTGCTAAAATCATGTATTTATATAGATGGCCCGTTACGGAAAATCTCTGTTGCTATCTTCAGAGCTATGTTTACGTCATTACACAGTCTCCTCCATCAGTACAGTAAGTGCTGCTATACAACGTATGTCCATGTCGGTACGTCAGTTTTAAAATAGCAGCTATGTACACACACATTATTGCGCCGATTACAATTGTTCAAATTCATCACCACTTTACTTTTGTAAGCACTTTAGACTAACTGTCATTTTAAAACTGACATGCCGACTTCTAGAGTAGTTCACGATACCAACATGGGCATACGCTGTATAGCACTACTTACTGTACTGATGTAAACATACTGTAGATCCGAAGGTGGCAATAAAGATTTGTCGTAACCAATCAGCTGTATGAATAAATGACTTTAGCGATCTTGGTAGTTACGAATTTATTCAGTGTTCATATCCTAAAGCGTTAATGCGGGATCAATTTACGCTGGAAAAAATTAGTTCCGATTTTCGCCATCAAGTGCAAATCTGGCGCTGTGAACACAAGGAAGACGTATATAAATATTTCCATATGTAATGGATTAGGAACGGGACTTGGGCAGAAAAGGTCAAACGAGTCATGTTATTAATGGCCTTTTATACAACTTGCTCTGTATTAACACTGGAAATACTTCAGCCGTAAAACGACGTGATGGACAGCGTCAGATTTGCTCCTGGTGGCCATAATTGAAGTTTGTGTTGGGGAGGACACTTGGCTTAGGTATTTCGTGCAGCGATATTGACCATCGTACAGCAGTGGTGTAATGGTTAGCATTTCTGGATAGCAAGTAGGAAGACCCGGGTTCGAGTCCCGGCCGCAGCACAAATTTTAATTCATTTCGTCTGCTTCGATCATTCGCCCAATAGTTTCGCTGGCATACGATAATTACATGCCACATTGGATCCCCGTGAGGAACTGCATTTTAATTATAACCACCCGGTGCGATGCACGAATAAGCACACTGGACAAAAAAAATGAGTCACCCTCAGGAGACATCATGCTAATACCTTGCAACACACTCTCTCGCCTTCATTCAAGTATGCCATATCCAGCTGAAGCCGCTTATTGACGATTAGATCCTGTAGAACTACCAGTTTGAGAGGATGTTGAATGATACGTTTCTCCTGCTGTTCCAAATAATCCAACATTTTCTGTGGTATTAAGATCGGCCAAAATTCCAGGCCAGTCGAGGGGCAATAGGGTACCTACGTGCGCGTCAAACTTACAACGTATGAGTGTAGCCATGTGAAAATGGTGGTTGTCATCTTGCAAGCGGGGAGCGTTGACAGGATGCTCATCGTGAAGACACAGAAGAAAGTCCAACACTAGGTCGCCGATAATGTAGAAATAAACATCTTCCAGTTAGCTAGTGTCCAGTTTGGTCCCCTAAAGGCCGCTATGAACAATGGCCTTTTGCGAGGCACCCGACAACAGGTGTCAGTCTGAAGCATTGCCCTTCGCAATGTTTGTTCGGAAACTGCTTGAGACAGACCTGCGTTTACTGATAAAAGCTGTTTCTCTCGGATTTGAAAGTAATTGTAGTTGACTGGGTGTGACACTCGTCTCCACTTACTGTCAGTTCCCACACAATGTTGCATGGCTGCTAGTGGTACACCATTCTTAGCAGACATGTTGGATACTTTAATAAATGCAAATAAATAGGCAGTTTCATTCACACTAGGGTCATGAGGAATGTCCGAACACGTCTTCACGTCGATTCGTCTTACATGATATAATGTTGTGATTGTGAAAAAAGCCTCAATCGCGTTTATTTATTGTTAATGTTCTTAGCTTTTAGACATCGGGCATGTGGGCGTCAAGTTACTGCGGAATCTAAATGGTGTCCCATGAATGTTGCGACAAACTTAGAGGGGTTGTAGAGTGTGTCTTGAGCAACGCTACAGAGCGTCGAAGTTATAGGCACCGGCGCCTTCCTCGAGGTTACTACTTCGGCAGCTAACTCGGCCTTATGTATACGCTTGCGGACTGTATGCGGAACGTCTTTCAATGTTGTTTGTTATTCGGTGACAGCGAATGATTGACACAATCGCCAGTGAAGAAGGTGGCGCTAGCTTCCCCATAGACAGGCCTCTGCCATGTCGCCATAGTCGACTACGTTTTCGGACAAAGGTTTCCATCTGCAGTTTATTTTTTCCTGTATACGGAGAAGCATTGGAGTTTTTAGAGGGTTCCAGGAGAAAAACTCGCAAACCATCATATGGTGCACAGCGGAAGTACCCTGTACCACTACCAGTCATCCCATTTCTTGCTCCACTTGGAAAAGGAGCGAGGGAAACCGACTGTTTTTCTGCTTCCGTACGAGCCCTGGCTTTTCCGTGCCTGATACCGAGTGATATGAGTGACACGGAGAGCAGAAGTCTACTCCTTGAAGCACACCTCGCTGCTGCCTTAAATTTTGTCAACAGATCGAAAGCGCTAACAACATTAAGCAAATGCGAATAAGATAGTTTTACGATCAAGACGTGGCAAACTCTGTAGTTCCATAAACATTGTCTGAAATTGTTTAATTTTTTCCTGTGCTTTTTATTGATGAAAAATTTTGAGATTTCGTTACAACCAGTAAATATGTCATCGACATTTTTTTTTTACCGGAAACACATTCTTGAAAATTATTGTTTAACAAGCTCCTACATGTAAAAACTTGACACTCTCTCTCCCATTTTAAATATTAGTCACCTGGCTTCTGATGCCGTCTCTGACTCTTTATTTGTCCTCCTTGAAGTTATTTCGTATCAGAAATGCACAGAAAGGCAAATAGTATTGGTAATTCTGAACATAAAATTGTTTAAGAAAAGTGGATCTACGAACAAATCACATAATGTACAGTTAGATAACCAGTCGTCGGCCACGAAAACTGACAGCGGCCGGGAGAGCAGTGTGCTGCCTATACGTCTCTTCATATCGGCATACGGTGACGCATAGGGGCTGAGGAGGACACGGTGATCGGTCGGCACCTTTGGGCTTTAAAGGTCTGTTCGGACGGAGACAACTAATGATTTTCTGACTTGGGGTATATAATTGTTCAATAAGATATCTAAAAACATGTTCTGTGGCGACCAGTTCGCTGCAGTGACAATGCCTGCTGGTGCCCGAATTACAGTATAGGCAGAGGTCTTCTCCACACCCGTTGGTACCTGCATCTAATTCTCCAGCACATCTAGTCTTTCTCAGCCTCACCAGCCAGCCCCTCCAAGTAATGTATCGAAATATACACGTTCGTCCTGTTGCTTTGCGGATACGTTACGTCATTCCGTATGTAAATGTATTTCTGCAATGTGATTCTTCGCCCATACAAAAAGGCCTAGCCGCCCCATAAACACACACACACACACACACACACACACACACACACACACACACACAAGGTGAAGAAAAATTCGCGCACTCTGACTTCGCAGGGCGATTCGCGATTCCTTACACACAGGCGGTTTAAAAATATGTCACAAAATTTCGTCCTGCGCATGTTTTGAACAATAAATTTACACTAAAGATTGGCAGGCTGGCAACACTGTAATCACATGTATCGAAACTACCTCTGTCAGCATATAAGAGTAGTGTTGTGCAGTTGGTGCAGTGGATAGCGATTTGGGGATCGAGGATTCGATTCTGGGTTGAGACTTATCTGTTAATATTTGCTAAACATTTTCTGCGTGGCACAGTATCTGGTGTCTTAATTTTCATACAGCGATTACAGTGAATCTTCTACAAAACATTTGCAGTTACGTACTACAAACACAGAAATGTAAGGACAATCGTTTTCCATTGGTCAGCTTTTAAAGAAGCGTTTTGCACGTCGTGGGCGTGAACTGTTTTGCACCACTGCATCTACTAGATTCCAAACCTGTTTTATGTGTACCCTCCCCAAATGGTCCCGTCGAAATTATTTGCAAAGCACGTTGCTAGTCCTACTGGTAACGTAAGGCCCTAACGAAATGCAGTGGACCTGAACGTGGTAAGAATCGATGGGGCCATTGGGAGAGGAGTACACACAAAACAGGTTTGGAAACTAGTAGATGCAGTGATGTGAAGCAGTTCGTGTCCACGACGTGCAAAAGGTTTCTTTAAAAGCTGACCAATGAAAAACGATTGTGCTTCCATTTCTGTGTTCGTAGCGCGTAACTGCAAATGTTTTGTAGAAGACCCACTGTAATCGGTGTACGACAGTTCAGGCGCTAGATACCGTTCCACGCAGACTATATTTAGGAGCTACGTACAGAGAAGCCTCAATCCAGACTCGAACCCTCGACCTCTTGCTTGCTGACCCGATGCGCTACCCACTGCACCAACTGCACAGCACTACCCGTATATGCTGACACAAGTAGTAACCATATATGTGATTACAGTGTTGCCAGACGCCCAATCTTCAACGTCCATTTACTTCCCGAAACATGCGTAGGACGAAATTTTGTGAGAGACATTTTTATATTGCTTGTGTGTGAGAAATCGCGCTGCAAAGTCTGAGTGAGCGAATTTTTCTTCACCCTGTATAGTTACAGGTTGTTTCGAAATTTATGTTACACACTTCTAGAGGTTGTAGAGGGGGCTTGGTATATCAAGTCTTGCATAGGAACCCATGTCCGAAACCGTCAGCCAACGACGCTACATAGCGTCAAAGCTATTGGCGCCTGTGCCTGTAAATGTGTGTATGTATACAGGATGATTCCGTGATGGTGTTACAGACTTTTAAGGATAATGGACACGGTTAACTGTGTCAATTTGACGGAAGGGTTGCTGCTTTGGAAACGAACGAGTCTAAAATTACGATCATTCTGGTATCTCTGACAGTGGAATACACATACTGGTACTGTTCTTGCTAAGATTGTGGGGTAGGCAACTTTCAGAGATGGTAGTATGGACCAAAACAAGGAAGAAATTACCAGTAAACATGAGCTGCCCCCCGTCGGAGGTTAGAGTCCTCCCTTAGGCATGGGTGTGTGTATGTTGTCCTTAGTGTAAGTTAGTTGAAGTGTGTAAAGCCTGGGGATCGATGACCTCAGTAATTTGGTCCAACAGGAAGTTGCCATAGATTTCCAAAAAATGGGCTCTAAAATGCATAACTGAGGAGCGCATGATCATCTTCGCTAGTGTGAAACACATCTCTTCAACTGAACAAGAGCTGATAGCTCTTAAGGTATCCATTTTAGAACCCATGTTTACATTTTTTTTCTTGTTTTGATCCATACTACCACCACTGAAAGTTGCCTATCCTACAATTAGCAACAACAGCAACGGTACACGTATTCCACTGTCAGAGGTATAAGAACGGGTTTCGCTTATAACTTTGGACTCGTTTGTTTCTGGTACAAGGAACCTTCACCTCAAATTTATCGTTCTCCAACGTCTTTGAAAGTCTTTAACATAATCACGGAACTACCTGCATATTTACAGACGCCAGCGCCTGTAACTTTGACGCTCTGTAGCGTCGTTAGATGACGTTTCCGATCACAGGTTATTATTTAAAACTCGATGTACGAAGTCCCCTCTACAACCTGTAGAAGTCCTGAATTGTGAAAAAACATACATGTAACGTCGGGAGCCAGGAGTTGCGCCGGCCTAACTTAACACTCGTGGTCTGGAGAGTTGACACACAATACTCTGTTAATGTAAATATCACTGAAGGAAAAACTCAATCAGCCGTACTTTTTGAGCAAATGATAGATTTAACCGAAATTAAGTTCTGGCCTGATCCCATCGTCAGACGGTAGCGAGGATTTCCCGTATACATTTAACATTTTTGATTTTTGTTTGCTGTACAGCTGTACTGCTGTTCTTGATGTTCATTTTAATTTATTTTGGAATCACTTTTTCTGATTGTCACATTCTTTGTAGAATACAATGGCTAGGATTGCTTTCGTTAAATCATTCTTTAAAAAGAGCGACTGGTTGCAGGTTTTGTCTTCAGTGACCAGTGCTAAAACAGCCTCGCCGTTGTCAATCCGTCATGGATACCATAATGTCGTTAGCTCGCCAGGTAAAGAAATCCGTGCTTAATTTCATGAAGTGCGAATTTCAGTAAACTAAGTCAATTCCAGCTACTGAGCGAGATGGCGCAGTGGTTAGCATAATGGACTCGCCTTCTGAGGGACGACAATTCAAATTCGCGTCCGACCATCCTGACGTAGGTTTCCCGTGAGTTCCCTAAATAGCTTGAGGCAAATGCCTGGATGGTTCCTTACGAAAACATCCACTGTGTTCTCAAACCACCATGGATAAAATACTCTGTTAATGACTCTTTTATTGTTTCATCATTATCTTACGGAATAATGTACTTGGACATCCCGAGATAGCCAGCTATCCAGACAACTAGAACATGGGTTAACGATGTTCCAAAGGTCGAAACCGGTTGTTCTCCACTGGTGTACGAGTGAAGGTGATCTGTGTGTACAGCCTATGCTGTTTTTCAAGAATGTCTTTCATTAGATCGTTAAGGTTTTTAGCAAATGGTATAATGAAAAACACCATTTGCAACAAATGTCCATTGCTGCGTTTACTGCTGTTTCATCGATTATAAATTTTAACAACTGGAAAAAATACGGAAACTCTTTGCAGGACTGTTATTTTCAGCTCTCACAGCTACATTTTCCGAGAAACGGTTGCGTATCTTTTTTCAGACTCTCATAAGAAATTAGACACATTTACTATCGCCCGTATGTTGCTCTAATAATTACTGCTGTGGGGCTATCTCACGTTAGATTTCGTTGGCCACATTGATAGCTGTTTTGGTTATTCCTGTAAGACGAGTATCATTACCTCATTGCTGTTGTGTACTTTTACACTCAGTTATTGTTTCAGTGCAAAATTCTCAGGCGTGAAAATTATCTGAATTTCTCACTGCGCTCGCTACTCAGTGTGAATTGCCGCTGTTTAAGAGATCTGATAATCTGAGAAAGAACCACACACTACCCATCGTTTCTAAACTGTGACCTCGCTGATGTAAACGTTACGTGAAAATTTTCAGTTATATTTTCAGTAGCCCTCCGAATTTTGACACTGTCTATGAAAATGGAAAAACAGAACCTTGAAGAATGCTTGCTAATCATTGTTTCGTTAGGATGGAGTTCAAATCGCAATTACTCACGCACACGTAACAACCGTTTCAATTAGACTTTCGAGTCAGATAAGTTCACTGCGAAAAAATTGGTATTCATAACCCTAGTCGGAATTCATTTATGTGTATAGACTTAACAGATTTTTGGGGTGTATGGTGACAAAATTCTCCGTTACTGTCAGTAACTTACGTTCCACGAGACACCGACTAAAATTATTTTTAATGGTTATTACGTTAGTAAAAACGGTATAATACAAAGTACCTTAGGCTTCTAGTATAGTGTGGGACGCACACAAAAAGGACAGCGGAACACAGAAATATCGGAATTATGGAGTAAAAACCTTGAAAAATTTGATTTAATGGAAACGAGGTTGAGACGTAGCGAAACTTAGGCGAATGGAGCCCACGTTGTAGACTGAAGACAGCGTTTTTCTTCACATTTGCAGGCTTGTTAGGGAGTGCAGTACTGCCTTGGTTGTTTTGCCAAATTGTCCTCGAACTCCATTTTCTCGGGGCAATTGGTACACATTAGCAAGTGTCGTCTATTTTCTTTTCGCGCCTTATATCAGTGGCACTCATCGTTAACGTACTAGTTGCCACACAGAATGTTCATGTCGTGTAGCTAGTCTAGGTTTCTTTTTTAGCTTTTTTAAACACGTGTTTTATTATATTTCTGTTAACCTTTACGCTTTAATTGACATACTAAATAACTGCTAGTGAAAAGTTTTGATTTTAACTGATGTGAATCAGTTACTATATAGCTCTTTACACTAGCTGTATTCTATTGCCTAACTTTTTGAAAATGAACGTTCCTCTTCTAGTAACGCCTTGAGCAGCATTTGATGGGAACCGCGATACTCCAAGCGAGAAACAAGCAACAGAGTTGAAACTGGAAAGTGTAAAAGATACAGGTACGAAGTCCACGGGATTTACTGTCAATTTTGCCGTCACATTAGGTTTTTTATACGGTTACTTGAAATTTAGCAGTTCATTAAGCCTTTGTGAGTCTTATTAACTTATTAGTCAAGTTGTTGAACATACGAAGGTTTTATAAATTTACGACTTTGGTAAAAATGTTTCCCTCGTCGTTTGTTACGAGGTTAGCGGTTGGTAGCACTGCGACTCAGCTGTACTACCTGCTGTTGGCGGTAGGTGGCAGCTGACGGAAGATGAGAAGAAGTAACGACCGGCGGCGGTAGATAGCGCGGCAGTCACGAAACGGATTTGGCTTCGGCAGACGTCAACGAAGACGCGAACTAAAAAATGCATTTAAGCGTTGCTTCTGCTACTCATCGCACTTCGTGTTAAAGACGTGTCAGTGGCATCCAGTAGATTATGTTACCATTGAAACTAAGCTTTTCGAAGAATAAAAACTGCGTGTTTGTTGGTCTTGAATCGAATATGTGTGTTCTTTCTTTTAAAAGTTCTACTGATACAAGTTGATGTATACCTGTCGCATTACACCGCTGAACATCTATACTACTATATACATTTCTGCGTTTAAATTTGTTACAAAAAATCTTCAAAATTACGTGACCGATTTACTTCAAATTTTTAAACGTTACGCTAATAAACGTTTGGACATTCATAGGCTATGTATTTTTAATTTATATGATATATGAATGTGCAGAGAAACGTTGTCAGAAAAAACTCGAAAACTTCTTGACCGATTTACTTCAAATTTTTATCTGATACTTTAATAACATTCAGCCAGACATAGGCCATATATTTCTTAAATGTACATTTTTCCCCTTTAAAAAACGATTGCGAGAAATAAAATGATATGTTGTGCTCTGCTGTGAAAACGTGAAGTTTTGTTTCCTTTAGCAGTGATACCAGGGCATTTAAACCAATAGACAACTTTTACCTCCCACGTGTATATCATTCTTTCTCATCTCTATATATAAAAGGCAATGTCCCGACTGACTGACTGACTCATCATCGTCCAGCCCAGCCCGCCTAGGATAGAAATTTGAAGGTGTGGATCTTATACAGTAGGCTTCGTTTAAGAAGGAATTATTCGAAATTCCATCCGTAAGAGGCTGAAACAGTGGATGAAGTTTTTTTACTTTTTTGAAAAATGACGCTATTAAGATAGTTTTGAAGCTAGACTAAAGAAAATTGGTATTTGGTTTAAGGTCAGAAATAAAGAAATATATATTTCAGCAGTTTTGGAAATTTAACCCTATTGGGGTGAAATAGTGGGTGAAAGCGTTATTTGAAACTATATCATTATTGAAGAACTACTAAAGAATTTTTAAAGCTATCTCTGTGAACACTTGTATTTGACTTCTCGGTTACAAATAAAGGAATACGTGTTGCAGTGTTTCTGGAAATTCAACCGCTAAGGGAGTGCAATAGGGGATGAAAATTTTTATGAAAATATTTCGTTACATAAAAAAATTTAAAACTAAATTTATGAAAATTGGAATTTCACTTCTCGGTTAGCTATAATGAAATATTTGTTAGGGGATGAAAGTTACTATGGAAATAACTCCACAAGAACGCAAAAGGCATGATTAACAAACACTTCGGAATCCAGCTACTAGAAATCACGTTTTGGTCAGAAGTACACTCAAAAAGACGATGCTTATATGGTCTCAGTTAGTGTGAAAGGCTTAGAAGGTGTTCCAATTTGTGAACAACATAAAAGTTTTGATTAAATAAAAAAAGTCTCTGCAGGCCATACAGTCTACACGAGCGAAGCAGCGGGCTCTAATCCAGTTATACATATTTTTAAACAGAAGTTGTATACAAAACAGCATGCTGTTTCGTTTTCTTCCTCGCAGTTGGTTTTCACAGAAAATAGAAAGTTGTATTTACGGCTTATCGGCTTGTGATCGGAATACGACTTCCGAATCTGAATTTGCCGTAACAATGAACGCGGTTCAAGATCGGTGAGAGGGGGGAAGAGAAGATAGACAGACTTTTGCATAATAGATTTAAGGAAGCAACGTAAAACTCACGTCGGGATGACCGGACGGGAATTGAACCCCGATCCGGATGAATCCGTCTCCATCGTTTAACCATTGCGCTATTTTAGTCACTGCGAAAACAGATCAACTTAAAAAATATGAACACTGGACTAACCACGTATTTAGTTCAGCGTTGTGTCCTTACTTGCGCATGTTACAAGATTGAGGGGTATCCTAAACTAAGTTGACTTAAATTGACCTCTTTGGGAGTAAAAGTCTGTATTTACATCGTTCCGCTCAGATTACGTCATGCTGTCAGTAACATTCCATGAGCGAACTTAGTGATTTGGGCTACTGTGCAATTGCCATAAGGTCATGAAAGCCATAACATGCACAAAATTATTTTAATGAAAAAACAGAATAATTAAACACTGAAGTATGAAATTTTAGAAGGATACTTCCATTAGAAATGATGATGATAATGAAACTTGGAACAGAAGAATTTACTTCATTGAACGGATATTTTGAGAATGGTTAAAAGGCTAAGGCGTTATCCGGTCCTACTTCTCCCAGTATGTTTTAGCGAGCTTTTTATAAAAATATATTGTTGTGTCAATAGTAGAGTCTACTGTTTCAATATTTTTAGTTAATTATATCCCCATCAAACAGTCCAGTGGGTCTAAACTAACCGTGCAGGGAATGGCAATTCTCCAGGAGGAAAGACTTCACCGTGCGTTTGCCAACCTGTTGGTCACCAACTGACTTCATTCCTGGGCACACACTTTTTGAAAAGTACTGTAACTGGCGCCCTATCGATAACTGTCTCATGAGTATTCGTTATATACGCTGTAATTTGTATATTTATAGAAAGCTCTTGATAGTGTTGACTGGAATAGTCTCTTTGTAATTCTGAAAATAGCGGTAGTAAACTGCAGAGTGTGAAAAGGTATTGTACAGGAAACATACTGCAGGTAAAACAATCGAAGGACACGAAAGTGAAACATCTCTGATGTTACAGAGTCTGTACATTGAGCAGCTGTGGTGGAAGCGAAGGAGAAGTTTGGTAACGGAACTAAACTTCAAGGAGAAGAAATAAGAACTTTGACGTTTGTCAATGCCGCTGTAATTGACAGAGGCAGCAAAATGAGTTGGAAGACCAGTTTAACGAAATGGATAGGGTCTTGAAAAAGAGGTTGTAAGTTGGACATCAACGAAAGTAAAGGAAGAGTAGTGGAATGCAGTCGAAAGTAAATCGGACGATGTTAATAAATGGGATACAAAAAGCAAATGACTTTCACCGTTTGGGCTGTGAAATAATTGATGATGGCAGAAGTAGAGGCGATATAAAAGGCACACTGACGAAAGCAAGGAAAGCGTTTCTGTAAAAAAGATATTTGCAAATTTAACTCTTAGAAAGTCTTTTCTGAAGGTTTTTGTTTGGAGTGGAACCTTGTACGTAAGCGAAACGTAGACGATAAGCCATTCAGATAACAAGAGGAAGTCGAGATTGGTGATTAGCGTGCAATTACAAGGCCGCTTTCAGTTGGACTGCCTCGTATGAACGCCATGTGTATGACTGTACTCTGTGTTGGGCTCCCTAATACTGTGTGCGTGATCTTATCGATGATTACTATGGTGAATACTCGAACAGCATTACGAAGTCGCGAAACTAGGCGTTGCCGTTTGACGTTTTGACCTCGGACAGTATGGTATGACTCGAATCTGGATACGAAAAATTTCGTTACCGTCAGAATCCCGCATAACACTTTGTCAGCGTCAACGTTTCGATGTGTTAGACTGTGCCGTGTTTACGAGTTACAGAATTTAGACTTAAGCAGAAGCGCGATTAATAATAAGATTATCTTTAGGGTCATCTGTACTTTTTACAAAGCGCTATACTTTCCTAAATTATTTCCCTTATGTCGTTATCACCATATTTGTTCTTAACGACGTACCTTGACTTTTTAAAGTGAGTTGAATGCATAAAAGTAATGTTTTGTTTCATTATGAAGCCTTTATCACTTCCTAGCAATCACAACTAACATTCTTTTTTAAATGGTTTACAGAAATGGTTTAAGTAAAAATTTTTTGAGTGACAACGTATTCACCATAACTTCGTCTTTTAAATTGTGTTGATTAGCAGCCTATTCTTTCAGTGTCGATGAATTCTTTGCTCTGAAGCCGTTGCAGTTAAGATTGGTTGATTTGCGGAGGGGACCAAACAACGAGGTCATCGGTCCCATGCATTTAAGAAAAGAAATTTGTAACTAATCAGTACTTCGATCTATCCTTAAAGATTATCCAGAGTTAATTTTATCTTCAGATATAGCGATTCGGTTGAAAATCACAAATCTGTGCCCGTGGTGTTTGAGGCAATACAAGACCATTTCAGAGAAATGAAATCTTCACAATTTTAATACCGCATGAGAATCTCGGATTTTAAATATTAACTTTTGCACTGCCATGTCACAAAGAGCGATATGTAGGAAGGTGGGGAGAGAGAGAGAGAGAGAGAGAGAGAGAGAGAGAGAGAGAGAGAGAGAGAGAGATTATCATCTTCTACTACGGCGGATATCCTTCAGTAGAACTCCTGACACTGAAAGAAGCATCACCTGACAGATGCGTATAGGTTTTTTTTTATTTCATCTGCACCGATTTAATGTTACGAAACAAGAAAAAATATTGAAAATATCTAAGCCTTCGAGCATAAAAAATTTGATTTAATGAGCTATGTAGGATTGTTATCACCCTTCGCTTCGATTTATTAAATATTTCAAAGACCTTAAACAGACCAAAAAAACCTTGTTTCTGAACATCAATAAAGGAAGTGCAGAAAATGGCAGTCTGATATAGCAGATATGTTTTTAATGTAGTACATGTGGACGCCCAAAAAAGTTTTGGAAATGTACAACAGATAACAATCTGTGGCAATGAAAGTTCCTTTTGCCTTTCGGTGGCAAGTGCACTTCTGGTCCCGGGTTCAAGTCTCGGCCCGGCACACAGTTTTAATCTGCCAGAAACTTTCATATCAACGCAGATTCCTGTGCAGAGTAATCTCTGGTAATGTCTGAATTCCTTTAGGTAGTGTGAAGAAGTTGGCGTTCAGTGTGTGTGTGTGTGTGTGTGTGTGTGTGTGTGTGTGTGTGTGAAAAAGGTAGCACACTTGGGATGTTGGTCGACAGTGCTGATTTCGTGAAAAATTGAATTATCACGGGAAAGCTGTATCGAAATAAAGTCTGAAACACATTGAAAACCATTACCAACAGTTGGCTAAAACTTAGGGAAACTTAGTTCAGAAACAGCGTGATACTGATATTTAGTTTTGGCGTTAGTCAAGAGACAATGGAGTGGTCAACGAAGCTGAAAGAAATAAACATAGATATTTTACAATCAATACTATGTGGAATACTGAGTAGAGCTTAACTGGAGCGAATGGGAAGTATCTGGATGAGTCAAGCCAAGTAACTCCTGTGCGACAGAGATGACAAGCTGAGCTCCCTATGCTAACTATTCTTAAACATTGGTAGACGGCTTCTTACTAGCTGAAAGACATTAGGGACAACAGACGACGTAGCTGTACGATGTATGTTCGAAATGTTCTTGGCCTTTCAAAGGGAAAAAAGGCAAAAGATAATTTTATTTACCGGGTGATCGAAAAGTCAGTATAAATTTGAAGACAGAATAAATCACGGCATAATGTAAATAGAGAGGTACAAATTTACATACATGCTTGGAATGACACGGGGTTTTATTAGAAAAAAAAAATACAAACGTTCAAAAATGTCCGACAGATGGCGTTTCATCTGATCAGAATAGCAGTAATTAGCATAACAAAGTAAGACAAAGCAAAGATGATGTTCTTTACAGGAAATGCTCAATATGTCCACCATCATTCCTCAACAATAGCTGTAGTCGAGGAATAATGTTGTGAACAGCACTGTAAAGCATGTCCGGAGTTACGGTGAGGCATTGGCGTCGGATGTTGTCTTTCAGCATCCCTAGAGATGTCGGTCGATCACGATACACTTGCGGCTTCAGGTAACCCCAAAGCCAATAATCTCACGGACTGAGGTATGGGGACCTGGGAAGCCAAGCATGACGAAAGTGGCGGCTGAGCACACGATCATCACCAAACGACGCGTGCAAGAGATCTTTCATGCGTCTAGCAATATGGGGTGGAGCGCCATCCTGCATAAACATCATACGTTCCAGCAGGTGTTTATTAGCCAGGCTGAGGATGATGCGATTCTATAACATATCGGCGTACCTCTCACCTGTCACGGTAGCAGTTTTGCTGACCAGCGCCATCTGTAGGACATTTTGTGAACTTTTTTTTTGTTCTAATAAAACCCAATGTCATTCCAAGCATGTGTGTCAATTTTTACCCCTCTATCTACATTATTCCGTGGTTTATTAAGTTTTCAAATTTATACTGACTTTTTGATCACCCGGTATTTACTTATTTATTTCTAAACAGTTACCTTGTAGAGTGCAAAATAAGCATCAACCCCTGAATTAAAAGAGATAATCGACCAAGGCATTTCTTTAGGTTTGGATACAAAACGTAGTGCTCTGAATCACGCGGGTGTGGAAGAACTTCGAAGCGAAGGTTTCGCAGTTTTGCAGAAACGTTCGTAGACACCCGTGCAGTTGCGGTATCTTTTTTGCAAGATGTGGACAGTAAGTATAATAGCGTACTTCAGTTTTTCCACCAGCGAAGCATAACACTGCCATGTGAGGGTTCTGCCCTTGTTGAGGTAGTATGTCAGCAGCACACAAAGAGAATCTCTGAATATGCTATCCATAACTCTTTTTTTTTTTTTTTCTTGTGGAACGATTGTGAACTTCTATCATTCGTTAAGCTCTATCGACTATTTTGCCGTCTCTGATTTAAATGAGTCCATGTTTCATCTATTATTGTGGAACGGCGTAAATTGCAATTAAACTAATCCAAATACTACTGAGCAATATTGATTCAAATGCGTTTTTGGCCAATGTTTAAAGACGCCGTACGTAGTGAATAACAAGCTTTACCATGCCACAAGCTTCGCTAAAAATGTGGTGCTCACCACATACAGAGGTATTTCCGACGTCATTAAACTCAAGTAGCTTCTCTCGGCGATCCATGTGAGTGACAATGCGAATCGCATCAGTCGCCAAGATCTGTGGACATTTTGAGTGCTTATAATATTCAGTGTGTGCTCGACCATGCTTCAGTTCAGTTGGTAACTTCTTAACTGTCATAAAAAATTGAAAGAACGTAACTCTTTTACATTCTTTGAGTTTAAACCTCTCAAAAAATATACTTCGTAACAGCTCGTAACTGAGTTTCACCTATTTTTACGAATATCTTAAGATCAATTTTTTTGTATGGTCGCAACAAGCAAGCCGCTTTACCGTAATTCTCTTAAACTTTGCAGTGTGCTATCTAGTAATTCGTAATTTCCAAACATGAAGGTCTTTAGTCTACTTTTAAAACGCTTCTGTGTTACTCAGAACATGTAGTACGTTACTGTTTATCGTAATCAACCTGTTGACTTTGTCATATATTTTCCATATGAGTCTGATATTGGTTGCTGCAGGAGTAATTGTTGGACCCGGATTTTCGCCAGGAGAGTTATTTTACTAACTTAATCTGCAGAGCGGCATAGCAAGGTAGTACTTGAAACGTGAGACAGTAGGGTTTTCAGAATTGCTCACGTGGTGGGATAATTCCTATTTGGCAGCTTTGATGGGATGGTCGGGATTATCTCGAAATTTGAGCTCTAGAGAGTGCCTGCTTTGCACGTGGAGTTGTAAAGGGTTTCTCGTGATGTCACGGGAACGTTTCTGGTCGTTATCTCGAGAAACACGATCACGGGTGTTGTGGCGTTAGCTGTAAGAGGGGTGGGGCGGATGCACCACACACAATACGTGAGAGTGATAAGCAAGCCAAAGCATTCTTTAGATATAGAGCTCACTGGCTACGAACCCTAAATAATTATCAAATTTCTAGGTTTGCTTTGAACTCGCGAAATCACGCCCTGTCTAGTGACCAAGATGCGACTAGTAGGACCCGAATCTGGAGTGAGTGTTAACGGCAGTTGTGATTGTCAGTGTCCAGCGTACAGTGATTTAACATAACCTGGTGTGGTGACCTGGCGGCTACGATAAATCAGGTGGCAAGGGGCAGAGGGCTAGCCAACAGGAAGGGGAAGTTGCGGAATTCGGATAGAGGGATTAGGAAAGGAAATGCTCGTCAATGAAGGACTTAGCAAGAGTAATGCAAGTAGGCATAAACTAAATTGTTTCCGTGGGTAATGAAGTGTTGCTGATATTGACGAGGACATTACAGAGAGCCAATCGAAAGTTAAATTAACATTGTTGGCATTATATGCTACCACACCAGTGTAGCAATGTTAGACTGAAAAAGAACTTATTTATATTTGACGACGAAATACAGTTTAAAATACTGAAATTTGTTCCTGAAATTCAACTTACCTGTAATAGGTACAGACGTATTACCTAAAGCG
This sequence comes from Schistocerca piceifrons, assembly GCF_021461385.2. NCBI lineage: Eukaryota > Metazoa > Arthropoda > Insecta > Orthoptera > Acrididae > Schistocerca > Schistocerca piceifrons. Next base: position 730,101,146 of record NC_060149.1, on the reverse strand, counting down.
TCATACGAAAACCTGTGGCGCACAGGAACTTGAACTCGTATTTCCCGCCATATCGCGAGAGGTCGCCTTACCCCTTAGGCTGTCCGAGCACGATCCCCGGACTGACCTAAATTTCTATATGTCACACACCTACCCTATGTGATCAAAAGTATCCGGACACCTGACTGAAAATGACTTACAAGTCCGTGGCGCCCTCCTTCGGTAATGCTGGAATTCAATATGGTGTTGGCCCACCCTTAGCCTTGATGACAGCTTCCACTCTCGCAGCCATACGTTCAATCAGGTGCTGGAAGGATTCTTGGGGAATGGCAGACCATTCTTCATGGAGTGCTGCACTGAGGAGAGGTATCAATGTCGGTCGGTAAGGCCTGGCACGAAGTCGTCGTTCCGAAACAACCCGAAGGCGTTCTATAGGATTCAGGTCAGGACTCTGTGCAGGCCAGTCAATTACGGGGATGTTACTGTCGTGTAACCACACCGCCAGAGGCCGTGCATTATGAAAAGGTGCTCGATCGTGTTGAAAGATGCAATCGCCATCCCCGAATTGCTCTTCAACAGTGGGAAGCAAGAAGGGGCTTAAAACATAAATGTAGTCCTGTGCTGTGATAGTGTCACCCAAAACAACAAGGGCTGCAAACCCCCTCAATGAAAAACACGACCACACCATAACACCACCTCCACCTCCGAATTTTACTATTGGCACTACACACGCTGGGAGATGACGTTCACTGGGCTTTCGCCATACCCATACCCTGCCATAGAATCGCCACATTGTCTACCGTGATTCTTCATTCCACACAACGTTTTTCCAGTGTTCTATGTTTACGCTCCTTACACCACCCGAGGCGTCGTTTGGGATTCACCGGCGTGATGTGTGGCTTATGAGCAGCCGCTCGTCTATGAAATCCAAGTTTTCTCACCTCCCGCCCAACTGTCATAGTACTTGCAGTGGATCCTAAAGCAGTTTGGAATTCCTGTGTGATGGTCTGGATACATGTCTGACTATTACACATTACGACCCTCTTCGACTGTCGGTGGTATGTGTCAGTCAACAGACGAGGTAGGCCTGTACGCTTTTGTGCTGTACGTGTCCCTTCACGTTTCCAATTCACTGTCACATCGTAAACAGTGGACCTAGGGATGTTTAGGAGTGTGGAAATCTCGCGTACAGAAGTATGATACCCAATCACCTGACCACGTTCGAAGTCCGTGAGTTCCGCGGAGCGCCCCATTCTGCTCTCTCGCGATGTCTAATGACTACTGAGGCCGCTGATACGGAGTACCTAACAGTAGGTGGCAGCGCAATGCACCTAATATGAAAAACGTATGTTTTTGGGGGTGCGGGGATACTTTTGATCACATAGAGTGTATATTTCTTCTCATAGTTTATTAATCCATTTACCCGCACTCGAATGAATTCAATTTATGAGCTAATGTCCACCCCCTCCCATTCCCAATGGAATGCACGGCGCTTTTATGTAGCAAATCCCACTGGAGTTTGTTGAGCATATCGAAGACGCTATTGCGCTGATTGAACATACGTGAAAAATCGTGCTGCTAGTCTCTGAACTTTCCATATCCTGGCTACCAACCCAAGTAGGTGAACGTTTCAAATTAATTAACGAAATGCCGTAATTCATCCAACGAGGTATTCATACCGTTTTCTTCTGTGCATTCAAAATGTGAGGGGCTCTTCGAGTGGACGTATTTGTAGTTTTTCACCTTAAACGATTCTGTGTAAATCTCTCTTAATAGATGATGGCTGTGAATCACTTTTGTGACTGTTCGAAAATATTGTAATCACCAATAAACTAGTCTTTCGTCTAGTATCGTGATCATTACACAGGGTGGTTCCGTAATGATATTACAAACTTTTTGGGATATCGAAGACGCGTCAGTGTGTTAATTTGAGGTCAAGTACATTCTGATACATCATATCTTGCAATACATGTACCGGTGCTGCTGTTACTACGTTCGAGAGGTAGGCAACATTTAGAGGTGGTAGTATGCACCAAAACAAGAAAAACGTATCAACTAAATGTGGTCTCTAAAATGTATACCTTAAGAGCTGTGACCACTTCGTCAGTAGAAGAGACATGTTTCACTGTAGCGAAGATCAGCAAGTGATTATAGCTCTTAAGGTATGCAGTTTAGAGCCCATGTTTAATAGACATTTTTTTGTTCAAACTGCCGCCTCTGAAAGTAGCCTAGCCTACAATTTTAGTTACTCCTCTGCTCGACCGTCTGTTCTTCGGCGTCTCGACTCTATCCACCACCGTGGATTACGTTCAGTGTCTGGAGCTTTTTACACCAGCCCTGTGGAAAGCCTTTATGCTGAGACTGCTGAACCTCCGCTGTCCTATCGGCGAGCTGTCCTTCTGAGTCGTTATGCTAGCCATCTGTCTTCCATGCCTGCAAATCCGGCCCATGACATTTTTTTCGACGCCTCCTTGGATTTAGGGTATGCTGGCCGCCCTTCCTCCCTACTACCACCGGGAGTCCGCTTCCGTCTACTGCTCCATTTTCTTTCCTTCCACTTTCCTAAGACTTTCTTGACAACTTGGGGTACAGCACCGCCTTGGCTCCGGCCCCGGACCTGCCTGCTCCGTGACCTTTGTCAGTTTCCCAAGGATGGTACCCCTTCTCTCGTTTATCGTCGGGCATTTGCTGCTCTTTGGACACAAATGAAGGAAGCCACATTTATTTACACTGACGGCTCAAAAACATCGTTTGATGTTGGGAGTGCCTATATTGTTGGCGACACCCCAAATCGATTTTGGCTTCCCGACCAGTGTTCGGTTCATACTGCGGAGCTTTACACTGTTCTCCAGGCTGTCCACTACATCCGTCGCCATCAGCGGATACACTATGTTATCTGCTCAGACTCTCTCAGCTCTCTCTTCAGTCTCGAAGCTCTTTACCCTGTCCACCCTCTGGTCCACCGGATTCAGGACTGCCTCCACTTGCTCCACTTGGGGGGCGTCTCTGTGGCGTTCCTCTGGATGCCAGGACATGTTGGTATCTGTGGAAATGAGGCGGCCGATATAGCGGCCAAGGCTGCAGTCTCTCTTCTTCGGCCAGCTATTCGCATGATTCCCTTCGCCGATCTACAGAATGTTTTATGTCGTCGTGTTGCTCTTTTATGGCACGCATATTGGTCGATACTTCCCAATAATAAATTGCAGGACGTGAAAGCTCGTCCCTGTGCTTGGACCTCTTCCTCCCGAACTCGTCGCCGGGAGGAGGTAATTTTAACTAGACTCCGGATAGGGCACTATCATTTTAGCCATCGACATCTTTTAAGCGGTGATCCTCCCCCACTCTGTCCCCACTGCTCTCAACTGTGGACGGTGAGACACCTTTTACTTGAGTGCCCCTATTTTACTCCATTATGCGCCCGTCTACAGCTGTCGCCTGATATATCTTCCATTTTAGCAGGTGACACGCGATCAGCCGATCGCGTTCTCGAGTTCATTAGTGCCAGTGCGATGAAGTCAGTCATTTGAAGCTCTTTTTGGTGACAAACAACCCCCCCTTCTATAGTGGTTTTTTAAGTTTTCCTTCTGTTTTTGGTTTCCCCACTTTTTTGAGTTTTGCTCTCATTGCTGCTGGTTTCCAGTTTCGTTTTTTTTAGCTTTTCCTAAGTCACAGACCGGGCGCTAATGACCGTAGCAGTTTTGCGCCCTAAAACCACAACAACAAAATAGCTACAGCATTACTGGTACATGTTATGTAAATTGAAGGGGGAAAGGAAAGGGAATGATGATATCAGCTACATCATGACTTTATGTGGAATCAGCGGCGACGAGTGAAAATGAAAATGTGTGCCAGACGAGGATTCGAACCCGAAATCTCCCGCTTACGAGGCAGTTGCGTTAACCACTTTTTTTTCGTTATTGATCGTTGTGTTTGGTCGTTGCGGACGTCGCAAGACATCCTGTTCAAGTTGGGTGGTTGATCCTTCCACTCAGTTTTTTTATTACAGAGGCCAACCGGCTCTCTGACCGAACACGCTGAGGTACCGTGCCGGCATCCACTGAGCCATCCAGACACGGTGTTCATCGCAGTTGCGCGGTCTACCTGGGCGCGTCGCCAGGCCGACTCACATTCCTATTAGAGTCCTGCATGACCGATTAAGCGAGCACAAAATACGGGATGGGGCGAGCACACCCTAACTGGATAGGCTGCCCGCACTAGTTCTAGTGACCGAGCATAGATGCCGTGACCGAATACGTAGCACGTAACTTCAAACACATTACACGTGTCATTATTCGTGTGAGACTGCAGCCAGTACGGGCTTCTCATTTGTGGTGTGTCTCTCTCTCTCTGTAATCATGCAGTGCGAGGAAGCCAGTGCAGTAAGACGTAAGATTGAAACCAATGTTTATACATTGTAGAGACGGGCAAGTCTAAAAAGCCAAGTATGGAGCACATTTTTGTTGGTTGTAGACGAAAACAGTGCGTCTACTGGGTACGTATCGTGCATAAACTGCTCCACATTATTGTGTTTCCAATCTGGAACCACTCATTTAAAGAAACACAGTTGCAAGAAACCTCACAAAGATACAGCTCCTTAGGGATACAGGCGGTAATAAAAAACAGTATTACAGCAAAGCGTGTTGCAGTGTGTGCGAAAGATATGAGACCTTTTAATGCTGTTTGCGGTGAAGGTTTCAGAGAACTAGGCCAAGCATTAATACATCTAGGTGCGCATTATGGAGAAGTTAACGTGGTGGATGTGAAAAAAATGGTTCAAATGGCTTTGAGCACTATGGGACTCAACTTCTGAGGTCATTAGTCCCCTATAACTTAGAAATAGTTAAACCTAAGTAACCTAAGGACATCACACACATCCATACCCGAGGCAGGATTCGAACCTGCGACCGTAGCAGTCCCACGGTTCCGGACTGCAGCGCCTAGAACCGCACGGCCACCACGGCCGGCGGCAGATGTCATGCCACATCCCTCTACTATAAGCAGACATGTCAAAGAACAAGCTGATGTAATACGAAACAGCATAATGCCTTCTGTTATTGCGGAAGTTATTAATAAAACATGTGCTGCGACAGTTGATATGTGGACTGATTCGCATAATCAGGTGCACTATTTGACGCTTACAACACATTACATTAACACAGATTGGTCTGTTGTGATCAATGTTTTATTTACAACAAAATTCCCGGACGTTAGGAAGACGGGAGTAAATATTATAAAAGAAAGTGCTCTATGAGTTTAGCTGTGTTACGCACCCGCTCTTGGAAACGTTACTTTTGTATTAAAAGAGAGAGAGAGCGAGACAGAGATAAATACATTGTGTGTGTGTGTGTGTGTGTGTGTGTGTGTTTTTGTTAGATAGAGAGAGAGAGAGAGAGAGAGAGAGAGAGAGAGAGAGACAGACAGACAGACAGACAGAGAGAGAGAGAGAGAGAGAGAGAGAGAGAGAGAGATGCTTTGGATTTGTACAGTACAGTACAGTACAGCGAGCCGGGGCGAGGCGAAGTGAGACGTCAGCGGTGACCGGTCAAGCTCGGTTATCCGTGTGTCCGGAATCCGGACATCAGACATGGGGCGAGTACGTGACCGAGCCGAGTCGAGTGGGGCCGGACACAAGCGGCTCGGTCCCCGCGTCAACAGGCGAGCTGTGACCGGTCAAACATTGAGCGTTGCAGCACTCTAATTCCTATCTAGCGCCACCCATCCACAGTCCCTGTGCATGTTCTCCATGCTCACTACTCGAGTCCCATAGAAGGTCCTACGTAATTGTGCATCTGCACTGAAAGTGGTAGACTCATTGCCCATCGAGGTGAATCACTTATATGAATGCATGGCGTCTGCTCACTACCCTGAGATTCCTGTAAGAGGTCAAGCATAATGGTGCATCTGCATCAAAGGTGTTGGAATGTGGGGACGCACAATTAAGTTCGACCTCCTCCATTACTGCATCTCAAAATAGCGAGCATCAAACATGGTCGGGGACTGCAGATAGGTGGCGGTAGGTGGGAATGTGGGTCGTTTGGGAGATGTACCGAGGTAGTCCGCGCAGCTACGGTAAACATTGTGTCTGGATGGTACAGTAGTTAACGCAACTGCTTAGTAAGCAGGAGATCTCGGGTTCAAGTCCCGGTTCGGGAAACATTTCTACTTGTCACCGCTGATTTCGCACTAAGTCGCGATACGGCTGATATCGTCTTTTCCTTTTTCCTTTCCTTTCTCCGCCTCCCACTTCAATTTACACTACATGTATCACAGCTGCGGATTCGGCGTGGTGTCTATTCTTTCGGACATGTCCGATAGAACAGACACCACACATCCATTTAAGTACCGGTACATGTACTCCACAGTCAGACGTGTCAGAACGATTTTTGCTTATAACGTTCGACTCGGTCATTTCCGGACCAGGGCCCTCACTTCAAATTGATACATTTATCCTTCTCCAACATTCCTGAAAGTTCGTAACATCACGTTTTTACACTGCATTAAATGTGGGTACGACGAGAACCATCCGCCGCTCTTTGAATCGAGCAACCACAGGACGTCCATCACTTAGTGTTGTTTACATAGTTCCGCGTAGTAAGCGCGTACACAACTTTCCCAATAGAGCGCGCCCCGCTAAGCACAACAGCGCAGGCGCAGCACTCGTCCGTCTCCGCACTACGAGATGGCGCTGTCTTAGAGAGGGACCAAATTCTGCTTCCGCCGACCCGCGTATTAATATGTCACGCAGCCAATGCGATTGCTGCTAACGTAGAACCTTTTCTCCTCGCGGATCACACTTGCGCAGTGATAACTGAACGCTCGAGGTATTATAACTAGTATACTGACCTCCGATTAGTCAGTCTGCATTTGTCTGTAGTCAAGTTTCAGATTATCATATTCCTGTACATGGCCATGAAGAGAAATGAATAGACACTTCGTCAAGTATCAGAGACATGTGAGAATAAGATTAACGTACCAAGACCAAAGGACCTTCAGATTGTCAATTGTAAACAGCATCCAGAATAAAGTTACGTAATGTCTGTGTTTATTATTATTTTAATAAATGTGTGTAAAAGTTAATCAAGTTCTGTTTAAAGTTGGTAACCGTCAATCTGCTACTCTAAGCGTGCAAGTGGCATTTCTATCGTCTGACCTAACGGCAGAAGATAAAAACGCCACGATAAGACCACGAGACATATTGCTGACACTCGCCTACTTCGTTAGAGCGACAAGTCAAATAATCTGATGGTGTGTGTACCGAAGGTCTTACAGTACGCACACCACACTTAGTAAATACTTCACAGTGATACAAACCGCCGTCATTAAGTTTTTTCATCAGCGCACAGCCTCCGAGTGCTGAATATAAATTGTCTATGTGCACATTTATAAACTGTGTCCCTCTGCTAAATCGCCAAGTGTTTTGTTTTCTTCACACGGTAGCGAAAATAAAACTGACCCCAGAAAATATTCATAAGAGTGACGCGGAACTGACCCTCGTTAATGAATAGGAGAGCTGCCCATCACAGAAAATGTTGGTAACCGTGATTCCGATGCACCTATCTGTTGCTGCCACATGTGTGCGCATGCGCATCTGCCGCATGCTCTGTCCCGAGTACTTCGCTGTGTCATTACCTGTGAGTGAGTGAGTGAGAGGAGTGGATGTGTTTAATAGCCAGTTGAATGCAACACAAAATGACGCTCGTGATAAAACAGCGCGTATTCATTGGCGAATGTTACGCGAAGCGTAATTCGCGGAAAACGTGCGCGGAACTTGTTTAAAAGACTTCGTACGCGCCATTGATTGTACATTCGTTACAATTTCCTCTACTGCCATTCCAACCTTTTGGCCATTTTCGAGCAGTTAGAGCTGCAATCACTATATACATCAAGGTTACATTGAACACTGAGAAAAACATACTGCCAGAAAAAAATCAGTACACTCTTTTAGAGGTTTCCAATTCACTCAAGATTTATTGTTGCAACACTGCATATGGATTACATGTAATGGTTACATTTACAAATCAACAGCACGAGCGGTTTTGACGTACCACCTATCGACCCATGATGAAACACTCGTATTAGTACGTTGTGTAGGCCCCACCGGCGGTAATGTAGGGGCTGACACTGGTATCCAGTCGATCGTACAGACGGCGAATACTGTGTTGGGATACGCTATGCCGTGCCCGCTCGACTTGTTAACGTAATTCTGTAAGATTTGTTGGGTCACTTCTCGTCCCTCCCATCACCTCTCTCACGTGCTCGATTGGAGACAAGTCCGGAGATCGTGCTGCCCAGGGAAGCTGCTGCACGTCATCCAGAGCACGTACAGTGCGTGGGCGGGCGTTATCCTGCTGGACAGGACTCTCCCGCCACTCGGGAAGTCAGAATTTGACTCCTTTCAAACGCGCTCATTTCGCTGTACGAAGCACGAGTGCGTCTCCGGTGGCACGGTTGCCTACTTGCTTCACGCATTTGCACCACACTGAGCTTTCTGGCACTCATCTGCTGTCTCCAAGTGACATATGCCGTCATCGGATAAAAATCGACATCGTTTTTTTTCTGGCATTTCGTAATACAGCAATGAGAAATCTGAATTCAAATAAACTAAAAGTTATTCACGTGCTGTAAACACAGTAGTAGTCAGCATCAATAAGAAGCAAAAGGATGACGTGAGGCACTATGGCTCGTGTTAGCTTTTGTCACATAAATCATCTATATACATTATAGAGGACGTAGTCTAAATTTGGGCTATCATTTACTTTTTAAGATATAACATACGCTTTTTGTTCCAAATTAAAAAAAAAATGTTGCAGTAAATAACACTTTGAAGTGTCCTGCGTTAAAACATTATGATGAAATGTAACACATATTCATTTTTTTTTATTTTGCACTAGAAAGGTATTGACAAGTTGACACAGCTTTGAGGTGTGGTCTAAATTTAGGTTAGTCCTAAAAATATAGCTATATCAGAGGTTTCAGGAATTACTACAACCAATCACTTTTTTTTCTTCAATTTTTATTTATTCATGACCGGTTTCGAATCGCCTGGCGATTCATCATCAGATGATACAATTTAGCTTGGAGTATTGTGCGGGTCGTGCGTCTGTGTCAAAGACAGAGACGAAAAAGTGAGCACTGCATATGGAAAGAATATTACGATTGTAAGATTAATTTGATGGTATTACTCACTGTTTTTATTCTTGTGGCAGGCATTGCTCTGGAAAACATAATGTGTGCTTACCAGTGTCGTTAGACATAAAGTGAGACAGGCACTTTTCCACCGATGGCGACTCCCACATACAGCTATATATAGCTATATCGTTGAGAAAAATTCAGTAAAACGAATAAAAAACAATTTATTTTAAGAACACCATATTAGAAACATTTTATAAAGTAGTAAGAAAATTATATGATAGTTTTATTTTTAAATCATAGCAGTTCATAAAAAAATGTGGTTACATAAGGTAAAACATTCTAATCAGTCGATAAAAGTCACAAATATAAATATTTTTGTCAGCTCCTGCACATTCGTTGCGTGCCCACATAACCCACAGTTCTCTTTGTCATCAGAAAAGTTTCCTGCACCTGTGACTAATCTGAACTATCTTTCGATTTTTTCGTCCATTTCCGTTTCCATTTCTTCCTTTTATTTTTCTCAGCCTTCACATTTCTGGATAACATCTCTCCCCTTTTCCAAACTTAAGCTTCTTTTTTTTTTTTTGCAGCGTTTCCTTTGGGAGGATTAATGTAATTTTTTGCTTCAATAGGTCTAGTACATTTTTTACACTGTTTTTTAAGGAGTGGCAATAAGTAGGGCAGATCCTACGGCTTTACGTCCTTTATTGCTTCTCACTTTGTTTGCCGCAAGAACAGGAGGAATTTCATAAGGATCAACAGCCGATGAAGTAGACTTGTTTGGCTGTGGCTCCTGTATTAGAGAGGCTGAAACGTGTGACGTTCCCGGCGTAGGCCTGTCCGAAATGGACGCAAGTTCTTGGGAAAGTTGTTCTTGGTCGTATTGCTGTAGTAACGACAACGAACTACAGCTTTTCGCTATGCATCATTCGTGGTCTCCAAGTAGTCAGCTTTAGTAAAGATATTTTTGTTAGTAGGCAATATCCCTGTGACTGTGAAACCATTGACTAAATTTTCTCCTTTTTTTACTGTGAGATACGCTTTTCCAAACAGTTCCATCACTTCGTAAGTGGTTAATAGTCTATTTGAATGACGAAGTCATTACCTTAACTCTTCACTGTAGTAGACTTTTAAAAGTCCCATGAAAGTTTACTCTAGGGACTGCAGTTTGGTGTGCAATGTTGGGGAAATGATACAGTAATCACGTGATTACTTCTTGCACTATCAGTAAGATCGACGTCACGCACAAGAGTAAAATGCTCATTCAACATGAGTAAAACTGAAGATTCTCGTGCGGGGTTCACTTTTTTTTCTAAAAAATGGTTGAATCATGAATAGAAGATGTTGATCTGCACCCAAACTAATGGATGTGAACACCAATTGTCTCTGTAGGAGCCCTTTTCATTAGTTCGTTGTTCATGTTTTTACGAGGAAATAAGGCCAAAGGAGGGACATAATGTCCAGAAGCATTTATACCGGCAATCACTTTAATTGTTGCCCCTCGCTCAGCAGGGGTAAGGACAGCAATTTGTTGCTTTCCTTTCCTTCCAATAACACAAGAAATTCTACTTTGTAAAATTTTTAATCCAAAGAAGCCGAGTCAAAACACCTTCACCCGTCTAAATTTCCAGTTGTTGTTTTGTTTGAGCAACCAGTTTCAGCGCTCCACTACACCATCTTCAGACCTCCTAACCGACGTGTAGGATGAATCCCACGTCTGGTCCAGTAAAAATATGGGGCGACATTCCGTGACTGGTACGTAGCGTTGAAACTGATTGCTCAAATAAAATAACAACTTCGACATTTTATATTGAGCTGCCGAGGTCCCGCAAACATCTGTATAAAGATGGACTTACTTCCGCCTCATCTACGTTGTAGATCCTGTCACCCGGAAAATTGTTTCATGTAAGCCACCTCTAAAAGATTAAAGACAATTTCAAAATTTTCATTATTAAATCCTAGAGCAAGTGAAAAAGAAGTTCCCCATGGCGTACATAATGGCACAGTATTCTAATGACAACGCAGCAAAAATAGATCCACCCAAGCTCTTCCTGCCTATCCATTCTTAAACGGATGCTGGTAGATTATTTCTTGTCGGTAAATGGTAAGCCGTTCGACGTATGTCATCTAAGTGAAGCCATAAAATACCTCTTCTGTGTGAAGTAGGTAAGACTCTAACTCCTTTTCCAGTTAAGCATTAATACGGGTTTTCTTCCAATTTTCCATGAAATTAATTTTGAAGGAGAAACTTCAACCTTGCAAAGTGCTCGTAACGTCAATCGTGGCACATTAATTATTTTAGCAGCATTCAGTGTCCCCATAGTTTTAGCTCTGACTGCACGAATCGTTGGGGTCATAATTGTTTCATTCCATTTCTTCCTCTTGCCTTGCGGGCTAAATTTTGGCTTCGTTCTCGGCATTCCAGGGGAAAAAAAGCACAGATTGGCCATACAGACAAAAAGGTCCAAAATCCGGTTATAGCCCTAATTTAGACCTTACATTCTAGCCCTAATTTAGATCAGTAAAACTACGTAATTTTAAGGATAGTTACGAAACAAGGACAATGGTAGCTGTTAAAACTAAAAGATAATCTAAAATCTATGACAATTCTTAACACGACGTACTAGAGAGAAGACTATTCATAACCAAAGGGACTGTATGAAAAAATAAAGAATGTATACCAGAAAATCGTTGAAGATGGCCAAAAGTGAGTTTATGTTCACTACAATCGAATGCGAAAATGAACTGACGCGGTGTCCCTAGAGACCACCTGGAGTGGTCTGAAGCACTGTATTACATTGCTTCCGCTAGGCTGCACACCTCTCGGTGCGAAATATCGAGCAAGCCCAGATACAGATCGTAGCCGAAATTTGGACCACTTCCTCTACATCTTAACGTGGAATCGAAACACAGTGAGAACTGGCGTTTCTAAAGTTTATAGATCATTGTCAGGTGAAATAAATAGCTTCAAGTGACAGGTAACATACCACAGCGACTGAAGTCTGAACCGCAGACATGTTTTGTTTGAAGTCTGGCACTTAACTGCTAAGCCACCGAGTAGTGAGAACCAAAACGGCGTTCTCTGTTGAAAGTGCACGTCGTAAAAAAACGCAGCTTTGAGAATATCTCTAGAAATAGCGAACGAACTTACCGAGTCTGCTGAAGGACGCTTCTTGTATTTACTGTTTACTAGCAGCAGTACCCGGCATTGCCTAGGACGTTTAATATCTGCCACACAAACTGATTGGTCCTGTGCCTTGTTGATACTCATAACGAATGCAAGCAGCATGGGAAACTGCAATTTGGTAACTGTGGTTGGTGCTTTATCAAAGACCTGCCTTTCCGTTTGTATAACACGGAGGATTTTAATAATAAAAATAACTGTGAAACGTGGAGTAAAATATCTTCTAAGGTATATGTCATATTTAACACCGGCAACTAATCTGTAAATAGGAGTTTTTCGAACATTGGCTCGTCGTACTATCTCGAAGACGGGTATTGCCGAAGTAATTTATTCTCGCGGTGGGAATTACAATCAGTTTACCACGATGTATTTCGTTTGTTAGAGCCGGCCGGGATGGCCGTGCGGTTCTAGGCGCTTCAGTCTGGAACCGCGTGACCGCTACGGTCGCAGGTTCGACTCCTGCCTCGGGCATGGATGTGTGTGATGTCCTTAGGTTAGTTAGGTTTAAGTAGTTCTAAGTTCTAGGGGACTGATGACCATAGATGTTTAAGTCCCATAGTGCTCAGAGCCATTTGAAACATTTTTCGTTTGTTAGACATTTAATTTTTCATTTACTTTCTTCGTTGTTTCATCTGAATGTAGAAATTCGAAGTAAATCGGTCAAGTGCTTCTCGAGATATTTGGCAACAATATATAATTTTGTACATTAAAAACGTATAGCATATGTCCGCTCAAATGTACCTTAGCGAATCGTGTAGAAACTTGAAGTAAATCGCCCAGGAATTTTTGGTACCAACCTTTCCCCTTCATATATTACACACACACACACACACACACACACACACACACACACTTCCATAGCCTAGGTCACACCCAGTACTGCTTCTACTTCAGACAGCGTCTCCCTTCGGAGCACGGTGTCCTAAACTTTGCCTTCCAAATGTCTTCAACCCTGTCGCAATCTTGCCGTAATATTCCATGAGCATTTTTTTTACGCAAACTTGCACAACAATGCTCACAGAAACCGCGTAGGATATCAGAATTCTCCCCCAGTCACCTAAAAGTCGTCCTATGCGAACCGAGCAGTTCTGATAATTCTGCAACAGATCGACATACATAAACAGTGAAGGTATTAAGCTGAAATGGCAAGCTATCTGAACTAAACACCGCAAACCTTATGGAGCAAAAAATCCGAAAGAGTTAGTAAGGGAGGAGAGGAAAAAAAAAATCTTACCATTTACTGACGGGTTGCGTTGTGCTTTTGTATTTTGACATCATCAATAAATATAAGAATCTATATTTGGTATTTAAGTCTGTCAACCTTTAATGACTTCCGCCTAGTGAGTGAAGATGCGTGTTTATATTTTGGCTCACGTGTCAGGAGACTAGCGAGCAGAAGAGCGCCTTATTTCGGCAGAGTTCGCTAGAAATGGAGGCGGCCCCGGCCCGTGTGCCGAGCTGCCCCACATTCCCGCATTGTTCTCCTGGAGGGCGTGACGTCACAGCACGTGGCTGCGCGGGCCCCATTTTAAGTTGCCTGCGGCGGATCGTTCCAGACAAATACTTGCAGTTCGCCTGCAGGCTGATAGGTGTTTCGTTCCTTCAGAGGCACTACACACGTTCTGTCACAAGTCTCTTATTCACAGGGGCAAGTTTTAAAAATTGTAGCACTTCCGTCAGTGGGCAAACTGACAATACAAGCGCCGGTATGTGCATTTTATCCGATTGTCGCGAAGGAGAACGTTTTAAATTGCTTATTTCAAGCAGTAAGCGTTCCTAAAAGTGAAGAAGCAATCACAACCTATTCAGTAGAACAGTTCACAACTAGCAAATACGATGTTTTATCAGCAGTTTCACGTCATGGTGCTGCGAAATGTTGTTTACTTTTCAACTTGTAAAGCAACAGTAATGCTCTCGTAACACTTTGACAGAAAGGATTAACCGCTCCAGGCTTAACGCGGCATTCTTTAGTGACGCTCCACTTTCTCCATAACGGCAAGGTATCGTATGTGCCTCTGGAAATACGAGGGCTATTCGGAAAGTAAGGAGCGATCGGTCGTGAAATGGAAACCACAGCGAAAATCCGATGAAGGTTTGCGCAGCTGTGTTGGGCAGTGTCTCTAGTATACCCGTAGATAGCGTCACATCTCTCTTCTCACTTCTGAGCGCACAGTGAGCCCGTAAAGATGCCTAGAGAACAGTGTCTCCTGCCAAATGTAGGCGCCTGCTGGGAAATTTCTCCTGATTTCATGCAGCCCCACATAACGTAAATGTTATGCATTTCCTTCTTCATAACAGTTCTTGGCCACATGTTTCATGATTCTACATCAAGGGAAAGTACCTATAAATTTTTAATGAGCGAGTTTGCGAATATCAAAATATATGACATAAATCGTTGTATCTTTTAACTGCATTAACCTGTAAGGGAAGGCCACGACGTTGGGATCCCAGATTTACTTCAAACTTTGTTCATCTTTCGTAGGCTATTAAAACAGCATAAGGTGGTAAGGTGCACTAGTTTGGCAATTCCGAGAAAATCGCCAGAGAAGTTTTATGCGTCTGTTATGCAACTGATTATGTCTGACGTTGGAATTGATGGCGGTCAAGCGTTGCCTACGTGGTAGCTCAGCTTGTTCGGTCAGAGGGTTCGTCTCGAACAAATGCAACCAGCTATAACGAACGAAATGAGATTTAAAAAAAGCGGTTAGCGTTCGAGGGTCATAAGACGAACGTGCGTGAGACGATGGTTCGACACTTGCTCAATTTTAATTTTTAATCTATATTGTTTTCATCACTGGTCATATTATTTAATTTGTGCGATATTTGAGAGGTAATATAATTAAAAAGACCACGTATTTCCATGATGTTTTAGTGAATTTCGTGTTATATCACTACTTATTATTTTTAATTAAATGTAACTGTTAGAGCTAACATACTGATAAATATCGACAGAAAATGAAGAAACTCATAAGAGTTTTCGTGACAGTAGATGCCTGTAGTGATTTGCGAAATTCCTTATATACATGCAATCTGGTTAGGTACCCGGAACTACTTTGCAACTTAACACGTTGAGCTGCAGACAGGGGCAGGCCCCATTTGGAATTTCGCCTGTGTAGCGGTGAAACGTAGCTAATACAGCAAGAACGAATAGTAAAGGTGAAATTTTCAAATATCACAGAATTTACACTTGTAATACAATAATGAAGGCTTGAGCAGGAGGCGAATCGTCGCCTCATACACGCTCGTCGTACGAAGCTCGAACGCTAACCGCTTTTTAATCTCATGTTGTTCGTTATTGGTCATTACATATGCTCGGGCGAACGTCCTATGACGCTGGTTCAAGTTCATCGTTGATCCATTAATCCAGTTATTTTTATTAGAGAGGGCAGCTGCAGCTAATCCTCTGACCGAACACCCTGAGCTACCGTGCCGGCTAGCGTACGGACGGACACATAGTGTGATAACAAAAAGACAAAAAAAATTTTTTTACTTGTGATATAATTACAAATCAACAATTTTCGGATATTTTTGCTTTGATTGTAGTGTGGAGCTTTGCTTCTTGGCAAATTTCACGATTCTAGAATAACGGGAAGTACCTTATCGGTTTTGATTAGTGCGTTTGCGAGTATCAAAATATAACATAAATGGCTGTATCTTTTGATTGCATTGACTTAGAACCTTCACTTTTTCTGTTTGCATCGCCAAGGGATCGTGGACCTTAATAAATGAATATGAAGATGGTATCTGTTCTTTCGGACACGTCCGAAAGAACAGATACCATCTTAATATAGTTAAGGCTAACCGGCCATTGACCACCTCCTCCTGTGCTGGATGCACACGCATTGCCCGAACTCTTACGGGACTCGGTAACATTGTCGGCCGCGAGTAATGAGTGTACTAGGCAGGGGCATTACGAATGTAGTGTGTGGGCATTAAGTTGGGAATGTGGGTCTCACGGGGAGCGTGCAAGGGATAAATCCCTGCAGTCGCACTATCCTCTGTGCCCTCGGTGGTTCAGATGGATAGAGCGTTTTCCATGTAAGCAGGAGTTCCTGGGTTCGAGTCCCGGTCAGCGCACACGTTTTCAACTGTCCCCGTTGATGTATATCAACGCCTGTCGATAGCTTAGGTTCTTGATTTAATTATCATTTAATACATGAAGGAAATTTCAACTTGATACGTCGATCCGGCCGAAGTGGCCGTGCGGTTAAAGGCGCTGCAGTCTGGAACCGCAAGACCGCTACGGTCGCAGGTTCGAATCCTGCCTCGGGCATGGATGTTTGTGATGTCCTTAGGTTAGTTAGGTTTAACTAGTTCTAAGTTCTAGGGGACTAATGACCTCAGCAGTTGAGTCCCATAGTGCTCAGAGCCAGCCGTCGAGCCATACCCGAGAAAAGCAGGGCCGACAGATGGACGGAAAACAAAGGGATCCTATAAGTGTTCTGTTTGTACCGACTGAGGCATGGGACTCCTAACAGTTCGTACTGTATCTTACTGAATAAGCGTATACCATGTACTAAAATGTTTCATGCAATCTCACCTACTGAAAATCTTATTTCTATGTCTTGACGTGGGACATCGAAAACGGCTACGCTCGCAGAAAAGCCAGTAGCGACTGTGCTGCCGGCGTTCATGCGTGTATTAGTGCCGCCGGTGTACCTAGCGAGTCGCGCCGACGCATAATTGCGGTAACATTAACTACTGTACATCCAGCACGACACGTGTGCAGAGCACTATATGAACTAAGCCAACTAGCTCGTGTATTAAGCGCCACAGAGTGGAAGGGTAAAATGGAAACACCACTGCATTTATTGTAATATATTATTTAATGTGGTTCCAAGTCTGGCCGTCAGGTCATTTATATTGGTTCTGTAAACTTTTCATGCCAACTGACAGAACAGCTAAGCAGTTTTCAGACGTTGTACTCTGTGATACTTTCATAATATTATTTAATAGTAATCCCAGCCTGATGGTCATTTTTTCCCCCAGTTCTAGAGGCTTAGATAGATGGACGTTTCCTAAATATTATCGGAGTTATACTGTAATTTCAAGCCCGCATCTCGTGGTCGTGCGGTAGCGTTCTCGCTTCCCACGCCCGGGTTCCCGGGTTCGATTCCCGGCGGGGTCAGGGATTTTCTCTGCCTCGTGATGGCTGGGTGTTGTGTGCTGTCCTTAGGTTAGTTAGGTTTAAGTAGTTCTAAGTTCTAGGGGACTGATGACCATAGATGTTAAGTCCCATAGTGCTCAGAGCCATTTGAACCATTGTAATTTCAACTAAATAAAAAGCGAGTTGCATTTTCACACAAGACACATGACAAATACGACGGTCCCTCTCTCTCTCCCTCTCTCTCTCCCTCTCTC
The DNA here is from genome assembly GCF_021461385.2 of Schistocerca piceifrons. Taxonomy (NCBI): domain Eukaryota; kingdom Metazoa; phylum Arthropoda; class Insecta; order Orthoptera; family Acrididae; genus Schistocerca; species Schistocerca piceifrons. The sequence goes on along the minus strand of NC_060149.1, from coordinate 730,083,490 downwards.
TCTCCCTCTCTCTCTCCCTCTCTCTCTCTCCCTCCCCCCCTCTCTCTCTCTCTCTCTCTCTCTCTCTCTCTCTCTCTCTCTCTATATATATATATATATATATATATATATATATATATATATATATAATTGATCTCAACGAAAAGCACAGAGATGTAATAAAGGACCAAGCAACGGTTTCAGATTTCTGAATGAAAACTTGTGTATGATTTCTGTATGTACATTTACTCATATTTTTATTATCGTCCGAGCACATGTCGGTACAGCTTTTTACGTTCTGCTTTGCTACCACATTTGTCCAACACGATATGATTGGGTAGTAGAGCGCTGGGCTTTTGTGACCGAGAGTTGGCTGTGCTGAAACAAACTTTCTTATTCCATCCCTCAGTTTCAGATTTCATAAGCACGTGGTGTTCGGTATTCGCTAGCGTTCTCGCTTCCCACGCCCGGGTTCCCGGGTTCGATTCCCGGCGGGGTCAGGGATTTTCTCTGCCTCGTGATGACTAGGTGTTGTGTGACGTCCTTAGGTTAGTTAGGTTTAAGTAGTTCTAAGTTCTAGGGGACTGATGACCATAGATGTTAAGTCCCATAGTGCTCAGAGCCATTTGAACCATTTTTTGGTATTCGGAATCCGACGAGAATTTCACCCATCCGACGTCTTCAGAGTGAACTCTGTGAACCACTAGTCAGCACACATCCAGTCCGTTATCAGCGAAGGCGCGGATTGCTGAGGGTGGAAGACTAATGAAAGGCATAAGCGATTTTGTTCTGAAACCGAGATATGGCTGATTGTGATCTACTGAAAGATTTTAACTTCCTTCTTGCTCTAACAGCACAACTGGCTGTCAATACCCGTATTTAAAACACACGAAATAAAAACATGCAATTAATCCACAATTTAAATATTTGTTCAACATTACATCTCGGAGCAAAATTAATTGAACACTTCAAGAAAGTAAAATTCTGACATCAAAGAATATTAAATGTCTAGGCAGACCATCCACTTCAATCTATCAAATACAGTTGGTTATCGGAGTATGCAGCTTCGCACAAACAGAAACACGTAATGTTATTGACTAACACACAGGTTAAATGGTCCCCACGGCTTACGATTAGCAAACAACATCCATAGCAGAATTAATTACATACCTAACACAGATATTACTATGTACCTGTTTAGTAGTAAAGGTCACTATGAATTAGTAGACACACTAGCGGCCGCTCACTAAGCTACACCCAAGCTGACTCAGCCAAGAGCGCTCATGCGATGTTTATTAACTTTAAGGACGATAGCGTCACTTGCAACTAAGGCAGTAGCCGTTTGTCGTACGATACGACTTACTATTACGGGGAATAACCCTCTTATACTAAGTCGGCGCTAACCGTACCTTATAAGTATCTTCCTGATCTAAGGTTGGTTAAAGATGTTCTGCAATTGGTTAAATTGTAATGTAAATACAATGAAGCTTTACATAATACGAAATTCATTCGGTCGCAGTACGGTATTCTAATTGACGTGCCAAATATGATTGTTTTTAAAATTACATATATTTCAGTTAAGTGAATGACGTATCACAGATATACTCTTTTGTCATTGGCATTGAAAAGGCCACTAACGCCGCCTGGTGACAAAGATGTTTACCTTTTAACACGCCTAACGGCATGAACTAGTTAGCGCAATGACATCATGAAGGAATTTTTATAACAAGACACGTTATATCGGAGTAAGGTATGCAGCGCAGCTTCACTATGTGACGATCTTTCCTCTACTTTGTCTTACGTTACAATTTCATACCACAAATCTGATGATGGTGATAACGAAACGCGTCATGAGAACTCTAAAATAATGAAAATTTATTTTTTGGCGACCAAGATAAGTGTAATCGTCAGAGCACAGCTTTGAGTTAGATGACTATCTTTGCCCCATACCGGAATTTTGTCAAAATCCGCCTGTATATTTGTGTGGCGTTCTTCAGACTCCATGCTACACAGTTGGTTCGTAGGTAACAAATGTCAGTACCTTACAGCCATTTCCTTACGAGTGACCTGCGTACAGAATAGTGCCGGGCCGCGTAGCGTTACTCACGTGAAAATTCGCAACTGTAACAGTTCATACTTATTTTGTAGACAGATGCGTATTTTAAACCAGTAAATGAAAATAATTGACATTTAGTTCTACTCTTGTCAGAGCACGCGATGTTTTGAGTATGGATACGATAACGAGCAGCGGCGTTCCGCGAGAAGTGGGCCAGAAGTTGAACTATTCGAGAGTTTGGAAGAAGAAGGAAGAAGGGTCTGGCAAAGTTAGAGCCCCACTTGGTCTGCGAATTACGCTCGCCTAGAGTCTGTTAAAAGCAAGTATCTGGATTCACATCCCTGTCTGGCACACAGGGGCCACTTGCGCTCTAGCGCAGTTTTTTAAAAGGTATTAAATAAGTTACTGTGAGCACTTACGTGTTGCGAAAGCAGTTCAACACGGAATTAGTGTGTAAGCGTTTCATGTAATTTATCTGTATGCGAGATGAGGAACATTCTTTTTTTCAAAATCTTTCTCCTCCTGTAACATGTGCTATAGATATCGTATTAATCTGCTGAGAAAAACTGACAGTCGGTTGGTCCTGTGTTGCGCATGTGAACAGTGTCCTGAAACAGAACTTAAATCTTAAAATAACGAAAATGAGTCTAAATAAATCCCAAAAGAAAGTAATTGTGTAGTGGGTGAAAACTGTTTAACTGAAACTCAATACTGAAGTATGTTACGAACGTTACGTAACATGAAGTGCAATGCTTGCCTTGAAATATCCACAAAATAAAGTACTGGTCAACACGGTAGATAACCAACACTGTTCACTGTAAATTAATCTGCTTATTTAGCACATTACCTGGAATTTATGGCTGCGTGCTGTTTAGTCACAAGAATGCAAAGTGAGATCTGCCGAAAAATAAAAACAACTTACCTCATGCTCAGCATACTGTTTTGAATCTCATGTACTGATGATCAAAATATGGTTCAAATCGCTCTAAGCACTATGGGACTTAACATCTGAGGTCATCAGTCCCCTAGACTTAGAACTACTTAAACCTAACTAATCTAAGGACGTCACACACATCCATGCCCGAGGCAGGATTCGAACCTGCGACCGTAGCAGCAGCAGCAGCAGCACGGTTCCGGACTAAAGCGCCTAGAACCGCTCTGCACACAGCGGACGGCTTGTACTGATGTTCTCGAAAGCCAGCAAATGCATCAACTAACGGAAAATAATCTGCCCTAAATTTTCCTTTGCTTGTCAGAAGCTGTCTGTGTCTGCGTGTGGCGTAAGGTGCAATGCACATACGACAAAATACTCAAAACTTTAAGAATAATGGAGGGGGATTTTACTCAAAGAAAACCGTTCTCCAGAAATTAAACTCTGTTTATTGTCAAAAAAAGACAGTACATCATAAGAAGACAATAACAATGTCGAAATTCTTTCATTATAAAAATTCCATACGTTTCAACCAGCTGCGTATTTTTTGACATAATGAAAACCGAGATAAGATTAACACAAATCATGAATATTGTTAGTTATCTAAGGGACAGTCATTTCCTTCAACTGATAGTTCTGACAAACATTTCATTGTTGCGCGTGCGTGAGTTACCTTGAAATATTTCCTCAAAAATCCTCTCTATCAATACAATCAATAAAATAGATTTATAAACAAGTTTTCATCCCGATAGTAAAGTATTCCAGATAATATCTCCCAGATTCACAAATATCAGCTATTCCTCTCTGACTCAACTGCTCGCTACTATGCCCCTAATACGATTACCCCAGCGCTGTTCAGCCGACTGGTGAACAAGCGCACCACAGATTAAATTAAACACAGAGTCAAGGATATTATCCACAACTTGTGCAGCGCGCTCATGCATCTAAATCCCAGTACAGTAAAGGTGAATGATATACAATGGCAGAAAACATATGAAAACCTTAAAAGTACTCCACCTGATGGATGGAAATTCACGCACGTTGACGAACCAGTACATTGTGACCAATCCCTTAATAGACTGTTGGTCCAGCTTCGGAACGCAGTACAGCAGTGATTCTGGATGGCATGGATTCGACAAGTCGTTAGCAGGTTTTTAGATATATGTAGCACCAGACGTTTACGTGCAGGTCATGTAATTCCCGTAAATAATGTGCCCGTGGTTTGTAGGTGCCGTACTGGTGTCCGACAGCGTTCCAAGTGTGTTCCATTCGTTTAAATTAGTCGAATTTAGTGGTCAAGACATCAACGTAAGTTCACTATAATGTTCCTCAAACCACTGTATCATGATTCTGGCCTTGTGATACCGAAAGTTATCCTATTGGAAGACGCCATCGCCGTCAGGGAAGACTATAAACCCGAAAGGGTGCAGGTGTCTCGGAGTAACGTTCACGTAGTCCGCAGCTGTGAACATGCCTTCGATTACTAAAAGTTCTGTAGAAGCTCAGATGAATGTTCATCACAGCAGAATATTGTCGACACCGGCCTGCGCCCATGGTGTGGTGTTTCGAGCAGCCGTTCGCCTAGACGACGACATAATGGAAGACGATCATCGACTTGGTGTAACGATATGTGATTCATTCGACCAGGTTATATGATTCCATTGATCCGAAGTCCAATATAGATGATCCAGTGCCTACTGCAATCGTAATTGATAATGTCGTTGGGTCAGCATGGGGACAGGTAAGACTTGACTGCTGCGGAACCCCATGTCCAGCTATGTGCGCTGAATGGTGTGCTCCGAAACATTTGGCGTGCACCAGCATTGTACTCTGTTCTCAGACCTGTCACAGGTAGAAAAAATAGCTCAAATGGCTCTAATTACTATGGGACTTAAACATCTCAGATCATCGGTCTCCTAGACTTAGAACTAATTAAACATAACTAACCTAAGGACATCACACACATCCATGCCCGAGGCAGGCTTCGAACCTGCGACCGTAGCGGTCGCGCGGTTCCAAACTGTAGCGCCTAGAGCCGCTCGGCCACCCAAAAAGTTTTAGCTCGACTGCATTTAAACTTTGCCGACTAGAATTTAAAGAACGGAACCGACAGTAGAACATGACCTCTGAACTACATCTTCAATACCTTGTATTGATTGTTATTTACATCAAAGTCTTGAAACCTGTTATAGCTTGATTATTTATTGGATGTAATCAAATGCTGTAATCAGAACTTTCTTTCATTAATATAATTAATACTTGATCTATAAGGTCGCTTTCTTTCCGAATTTAGTTTTTAGTAAATTACTTGAAAATTTTTCGAGGTAGCTTAGTGGGGTCAAATAGTTAATGTTTTAATGTCAAACTGAGCGCATCATACGAATTTTCATATTTCTCAGTCTAATATTTAACGCCTTCAGTTTTTCGTAAAAACACCGATTCTGGTCAAAATATTGCTCCGATCAAGTTGATACTTGTAACAGTTGATTTTGACATAGATTTGCCTATTCTGAACAATTTTTGGCGTTGTAACTCTATCATTTAAAGCCGCTTGTTTTTTATGTAAAACGTTGTATTTGGGGAAACACATTCATCTGATCACTCTGAAATTCAACCATTTAAACGTTAATAAACTGAAGTGTGTGTTGACAAAAGTTTGCAAAAGTTACTTTATTTAATTATTTGAATCTAGGATTATGGCACAATACTTTGTATGCTACGCAAAGGCGCGTGATGATGACGTGGCGCTAGTAACAGTGAAGTCCTGGCACACTCGCTCGCCCCTGCATCTCTCAAATGATACAGCGCTTGTTTCGCCACCAGCTCACGGCGTGAGAATACCCCTTCTTTAGACATCCATTATTTGAGAATGAGAGCACTTAGAGACTTGTAAGTAACTCTGCACATAATTTGAAACCCTTACGAAACTTTTCCACACTGATGACACCCATAAAATGATAAAAGGAAAGAGTGTATCGCTTGGTACAATTCCGCTGTTCACGCAGAAAAATTGCCACATTAAGCATGACGTATTAATTTATTACTTCTTTACCCCTGACTCTATTCAAAGCACATTTCGCAGACAGTAGGCGCATATACCACAGGATGCACCTGCACAGTTATATCATTGTACAGCACGTAAACACCTGGCTGAAAATGGCTTACAAGTTCGTGGCGCCCTCCATCGGTAATGTTGAAATTCAATATGGTGTTGGTCAACCCTTAGCCTTAATGACAGCATCCACTCTCGCAGGCATACGTTCAATAAGGTGCTGGAAGGTTTCTTGGGGAAAGGCGGACCATTCTTCACGGAGTGCTGGTCTGAGGAGAGGTATCGATGTCGGTCGGTGACGCCTGGCACGAAGTCGGCGTTCCAAAACAACCCAAAGGTGTTCTATAGGATTCAGGTCAGGACTCCGTGCAGGTCTTTCCATTACAGGGATGTTATTGTCGTGTAACCATTCCGCCACAGGCTGTGCATTATGAACAGGTGCTCGATCGTGTTGAAAGATGCATTCGCCATCCCTGAATTGCTCTGCAATAGTGGGAAGCAAGAAGGTGCTTAAAATATCAGTGTAGGCCTGTGCTGCGATAGTGCCACGCAAAACAACTGGGGGTGCAAACTCCCTCCATGAAAAACACGACTACACCATAACACCACCGCCTCCAAATTTTACTGTTGGCACTACACACGCTGGCAGATGACGTTCACTGGGCATTCGCCATACACACACCCTGGCATCGGATCGCCACATTATGTACCGTGATTCGTCACTCGACACAACGTTTTTCCACTGTTCAATCGTCCAATGTTTACGCTCCTTACACCAACCGCGGAGTCGTTCGGCATTTACCGGCGTGATGTGTGGCTTATAAGCAGCCGCTCGACCATGAAATCCAAGTTTTCTCACATCCCGCCTAACTGTCATAGTACTTGCAGTGGATCCTAAAGCAGTTTGGAATTCCTGTGTGATGGTCTGGATACATGTCTGCCTATTACACATTACGACCCTCTTCAACTGTCGGTGGTATCTGTCAGGTAACAGACGAGGCCGGCCTGTACGCTTTTGTGCTGTGCGTGTCCCTTCACGTTTCCACTTCACTATCACATCGTAAACAGTGGACCTAGGGATGTTTAGGAGTGTGGAAATCTCGCGTACAAATGTATGACCCAAGTGACTCCTAATCACCTGATCACGTTCGAAGTCCGTGAGTTCCGCGAAGCGCCCCATTCTGTTCTCTCACGATGTCTGTTGACTACTGAGGTCGCTGATATGGAGTACCTGGCAGTAGGTGGCAGCACAATGCACCTAATATGAAACACGTATGTTTGTGGGAGTGTCGGGATATTTTGATCACATAGTGCATAAACGTTGAGCTGCCTGAAAATGAAACTGCAGGGCGAAATTCGCTAGAGACAGAGGTGAAATATGTGAACACATACTCGTGAAATATGTTAAATATGTGCGAAATATATTTGATTTGCGCATATGCAGGCAAAATCATGGCTTGTACGCTCATCCTAAAGTCCTGGGAAGGTTTCAATCAAATTTGTTACACATATTAATTCCAGTCAGGAAAGAAATACTGCAAGGGTAAGAACCACAAACCTCCCGCGGGGCTGAGTGTGATAAAATGGGGAAAGAGAGGAGGACGAGCAGATGGACAGACAGGGGGGAGAATGAGGAGATAGCTACAGATAGGAGGAGGAGGAGGAGGAGGAGGAGGAGGAGGCGGCGCACAGAAAGTGGGGAGGGGGAAGTGGACAGATAGGGGGGAGAGGAAGAGATGGAGATGGGAAGGGAAGGAGAATGACCGAGAGGAGGAGATGTACACAGAAAGGAAAGAGGAGTTGTGCACGGGAAGGAATATGGGGGTGGTGTGCAGAGAAAGGAGAGGGGAGGAGATGTGCACAAAAAGTATTCTAGTCGTCAGCGTGGCCAGAATTTAATACCCGGACTTAGTCAACGTGTGGGTGCGTACCACGACGTTTCTGTCTCAGTACGGAGAGTGTTTAATTAAACAAACGTCGCTCACCTGAGGGAAGTCACTAGCATCGAAAGCAAGGAAGCTTTCATGAATTCGCAATGGAGCCATTATGTGCCGGAATGTTTCTTTAGTGGACAACGACTGCCTCTGTTCGGCGGGCGATGTAACAGAAACTGAGCGGGCTGACCCCTGGCAGGGCCGCAGCGTAATTTGCGCTCGTCAGATGCCGCTCATCAAAGAGCACCCGATGGCTTTTGAAGTCGGAATTCGAAGCGGGAATTGCAATTGCTTGTCGCTAAAAAATCGTGGCGGAGATACGAAGCCACTTATTCTATTTGCCTTTGGTCTCGCCGGGATGAAATGTTAATGAGTATTGGCAGACGAAATCCAGTGCGCGCCCACGATTTTCGAGAGAAAAAATTAATGGAGATTTAATAAATCTGTGGCGGAATATTGCAAATGGCACCAGTTGTTGAAAGCGTACCGTTGCCGTCCCATTTCGCTTGATTCTTTCGTGCTTACATTATCGGCTCACAGATACATGTGCGAAAGTAATCCACTGTTCAGCTAATTCTCTCATAGTTCATAATTAGTTTCTGATTATACGGGAAGTTTGATGCGTCATTTACAGCTTCAGTCGAGGCAAATCATCTGCATAGCTGCCCTCATTGTCTTATATTTGTACCTCGATTCAGGAAAAACGTCGCCTTCTGACCTTTTCTCCTTCCGGCTTCAGGAATTTTTCTCGAAAGACGTTATTTTTCTCTCTTTAGGTATTGAAAATATATGAACGTGTCAAATTGTGTACATGAGTGTGAGCTCATAGTGTCTCTTCAGGTATATTTGTTTCAGTGCAGACATGTTCTGTAGACATTGGTGCCTTCTTAGAGCTGACTGTTACGATTCGTTTAGGCATACTTTTGAACAGACATGGAGAGCATTGCTATGGGTAAGCAGCCTATTCCTGTCAGAGCGATACTGTTCACGATATGCGGGAAATCCATGGAGGAATTTTCAGTGTCAGTGATATGACAGGAACGAACATTCGAAACAAAAAACGTCTAGTAAACATGGGCTCTAAAACGCTTACCTTAAGAGCTGTGAGCGCTTGTCCTCCTTCGATAATGTAAAACACATCGCCTCTAATGAAAAAGGTCTCATAGCTCTAAGGTACGCATTTTACAGCCAATGATTACCTCTTCTGCTTCGAATGATTGTTCCTGTCATATCCCTGAATACTGCTCATTCCTCTTGGGACACCCTGCATTAGTACCGGGTGATCAAAAAGTCACTATAAATTTGAAAACTGAATAAATCACGGAATAATGTAGATAGAGAGGTACAAATTGACACACATGCTTGGAATGGCATCGGGTTTTATTAGAATCAAAAAATGCAAACATTCAAAAAATGTCCGATAGTTGGCGCTTCATCTGATCAGAAGAGCAATAATCAGCATAACAAAGTAAGACAAAACAAAGATGATGTTCTTTACAGGAAATGCTCAATATGTCCACCATCATTCCTCAACAATAGCTGTAGTCGAGGAATAATGTTGTGAACAGCACTGTAAAGCATGCCCGGAGTTATGGTGAGGCATTGGCGTCGGATGTTGTCTTTCAGCATCCCTAGAGATGTCGGTCGATCACGATACACTTGCGGCTTCAGGTAACCCCAAAGCCAATAATCTCACGGACTGAGGTATGGGGACCTGGGAAGCCAAGCATGACGAAAGTGGCGGCTGAGCACACGATCATCACCAAACGACGCGTGCAAGAGATCCTTCATGCGTCTAGCAGTATGGGGTGGAGTGCCATCCTGCATAACATCATACGTTCCAGCAGGTTTTTATCAGCCAAGCTGGGGATGATGCGATTCTGTAACATATCGGCGTACCTCTCACCCGTCACGGTAGCAGTTACTGACTTCTGCTGTCCAGCGCCATCTGTCTGACATTTTGTGAACTTTGTTTTTTTGGGGGGGGGGGGTTCTAATAAAACCCCATGTCATTCCAAGCATGTGTGTCAATTTTTACCTCACTATCTACAGTATTCCGTGGTTTATTAAGTTTTCAAATTTATAATGACTTTTTGATCACCCGGTATATAAATGGTCCGCCTCCAAATGTCACTGATCAGCACGGCGGAATGGCACGCGAGGGGCCCGGGTACGATTCCCGAACAGGTCGGAGATTTTCTCTTCTCGGGGACGCACTCTTACAAGATATCAGCCCCAGCAATCGATTCCGTGCGAAAATTTGGGCCATAATCGTAATAGTACGCAGTTATGGACATGTGAATACACAGCTTCTTAAACTTCGCCCACACCGGTTGTTGACACTCGCTCCGCCTTACTGCAGTGGGATGTAGCCAGCAAGCGAAGAGCAGTGGGTAGGGAGGGGGGGGGGGACACTTCCGCCGAACTTCTTGTGAAATCTTTTTCAAGAAAATGCATTTTTTCACAATCAGAGTGCCTAATATGTCTACCTAATGCATCCATGTTTTATATATATATATATATATATATACACACATTCCTGATCCTGATAATCAAAATGAATAACCTTAAGCATCTGAAGAATCATTATGAAATGGAGTTAACGATTTTCCAATTACAGGTGACTCACGCTAATTACGTTAATGAATAGCCCAGCACCTGCAAACCTGCAAATGTACTTCGCTTTAACCATGCCAGCTTTTCAATCCAATGAAAATACGTGCAACAGTGATTTTGATAATTAAATTGCAGTACGCTACTTCTTTAACGACACACTTACTCATTTCACTAATTTACCCTACATTTGTGAATTGCAGCGTAAAAGTGTTCAAAGCAAAGAGATCTCTGGTGCTGACTGCCGGATAGAAACCGCACATTTTGACGCACTGAACAAAGCACTGTCACTTGTTTCTTCGTTAACATTATGAACACCTTACTCGCTACACTGTACAGTACTTCGCTCTCGGGCATTAGGCGACTGCATTGGGAAGGATCCAGTGATGAACAGTCTGTGCGGACCAAGTTTAATATTAGAACATTCAGAAGGTCATAATTGCGTACTTTCAGAATTATGGCCTAAATTATTGTTCGTGGTCGATTGCTGGGGCTGATATGTAGACACATTGATTTTTCCTCCTTAAAAAATGAGGTGCAGTTGGTGACGTTTCCTTGTTAGACTGACTGGCTGTATGCAACCTTCTAGTCAGGTACATGCGCCCATTCGTAGGCATACCATACCTCTTGCCGACAAAAAGAAATTAATAACTGATACGGTTCGTGTATATTATAAATTATATTCTACATAATAAATTATAGGAAGATTTGGGAAGGTAAGACAGGAGGGAAGTATGTTCCACTAAGAAAAGACAGAGAGCGAGCTACTTTCTCCAACGTAGCTGGAAAGGATAGAAATCCCCCCCCCCCCCTCTCTACTCCACCCATGTATATACTGCAGCGTGCAGACCTCGGTTCATGATCTTAGGGCTAAGTTAAATACTGATAACGTTCAGTGGACACTTCGGACTTACTCCACATAAACAATGAAATTTTCAGAGCTGCGAGTGTTTTTAGCAGAACAACTGCATATCACAGCTATTTTTCAGGTTTTTGGACTAATGGATACAACTGATTTCCTCTGCTATTTGGTAATTATTCGTTTCAAATGGTTCAAATCGCTCTGAGCACTGTGTGACTTAACATCTAAGGTCATCAGTCCCCTAGAACTTAGAACTACTTAAACCTAACTAACCTAAGTACATCACACACATCCATGCCCGAGGCAGGATTCGAACCTGCGATCGTAGCAGTCGCGCGGTTCCGGACCGAAGCGCCTAGAACCGTTCGGCCACCGCGGCTCGCCTATTCGTTTCATAATGCCTCAGAAGATGAAACATTTCTGTTGCGGATTTGATGTTCACAGTTGAAACAGAGAACTTACCTTCTTAATGAGGCTTTCGAAACAAATCTGCTTTCACCCTCATTCCAGTGAATGTTGGTGATTCATCAGAAGTGATGATGGAAAACTAATTCACGATGATGGAAAACGGATACGCGAAATTGTTTTGGTGCAAAAATTTACCTGAAATTGGAGACCACATAATTTTCGACCCCCATTGAACTCCAGACTTCACACGCCGTATGCAAAAAATTTATGTGCCAGCAATGGGATGACTACGTGACTGCTCCGGTTTATTTTACAGTCTCTCTTAGTACGCACAGTACAAAATCTAACAAAATTGGTAATCATCGAGAACATGCAACCAGTACGATGCACGCCGGCAGTAGAATTTGTTGCAACGGTGACGAGGCGGAAAACACTTGCATCTAATCTGCATTCGTAGCTAGACGTTTTCTATCTCGCAACTTTAGATCCGTTTATTGTTCTTCGCACATATAATTTCTGGGAAGTCTTTCTTGGATTGGATTTCTTAAATTATACCACCAGCAGCTTAGTACAAGCATAAATTCGTACAAACAGGGAAATCCTAATGTAAATACACTCCTGGAAATTGAAATAAGAACACCGTGAATTCATTGTCCCAGGAAGGGGAAACTTTATTGACACATTCCTGGGGTCAGATACATCACATGATCACACTGACAGAACCACAGGCACATAGACACAGGCAACAGAGCATGCACAATGTCGGCACTAGTACAGTGTATATCCACCTTTCGCAGCAATGCAGGCTGCTATTCTCCCATGGAGACGATCGTAGAGATGCTGGATGTAGTCCTGTGGAACGGCTTGCTATGCCATTTCCACCTGGCGCCTCAGTTGGACCAGCGTTCGTGCTGGACGTGCAGACCACGTGAGACGACGCTTCATCCAGTCCCAAACATGCTCAATGGGGGACAGATCCGGAGATCTTGCTGGCCAGGATAGTTGACTTACACCTTCTAGAGCACGTTGGGTGGCACGGGATACATGCGGACGTGCATTGTCCTGTTGGAACAGCAAGTTCCCTTGCCGGTCTAGGAATGGTAGAACGATGGGTTCGATGACGGTTTGGATGTACCGTGCACTATTCAGTGTCCCCTCGACGATCACCAGTGGTGTACGGCCAGTGTAGGAGATCGCTCCCCACACCATGATGCCGGGTGTTGGCTCTGTGTGCCTCGGTCGTATGCAGTCCTGATTGTGGCGCTCACCTGCACGGCGCCAAACACGCATACGACCATCATTGGCACCAAGGCAGAAGCGACTCTCATCGCTGAAGACGACATGTCTCCATTCGTCCCTCCATTCACGCCTGTCGCGACGCCACTGGAGGCGGGCTGCACGATGTTGGGGCGTGAGCGGAAGACGGCCTAACGGTGTGCGGGACCGTAGCCCAGCTTCATGGAGACGGTTGCGAATGGTCCTCGCCGATACCCCAGGAGCAACAGTGTCCCTAATTTGCTGGGAAGTGGTAGTGCGGTCCCCTACGGCACTGCGTAGGATCCTACGGTCTTGGCGTGCATCCGTGCGTCGCTGCGGTCTGGTCCCAGGTCGACGGGCACGTGCACCTTCCGCCGACCACTGGCGACAACATCGATGTACTGTGGAGACCTCACGCCTCACGTGTTGAGCAATTCGGCGGTACGTCCACCCGGCCTCCCGCATGCCCACTATACGCCCTCGCTCAAAGTCCGTCAACTGCACATACGGTTCACGTCCACGCTGTCGCGGCATGCTACCAGTGTTAAAGACTGCGATGGAGCTCCGTATGCCACGGCAAACTGGCTGACACTGACGGCGGCGGTGCACAAATGCTGCGCAGCTAGCGCCATTCGACGGCCAACACCGCGGTTCCTGGTGTGTCCGCTGCGCCGTGCGTGTGATCATTGCTTGTACAGCCCTCTCGCAGTGTCCGGAGCAAGTATGGTGGGTCTGACACACCGGTGTCAATGTGTTCTTTTTTTCATTTCCAGGAGTGTAGTTTGAGCAATGCTTTAAAATCATTTTACAGTGTACACATCAGCAAATACTGTCATGAAATTAAATATAGACGAAACAGACTAAAAAAAAATGCGAACAGCGATTGGGAAGCATACGCCTGGAGGTTAGTGTTTATGCAAGCACAGACAGAGCACCAAATTTCATATACAGACGTTACTGTTCGTGAAAAATAAAAAAAGTACTTGGTACGTTTGACTACCTTCATGATGCAGTAAAATGAGGAATTTGTTGGAAGGAGCACGTTAAATTTCACGAAGTTTTGCAGTAAGCGGTTTTACTATGTTTCGAAGAAACTGCAGGAAAACAGTAAGTGGTCTACATTTTCTCTTTTCTGTTGACAGTCGCAGAAAAGATTATCCTTTATGCCTGTCTGATATAAGTGGGAAGGAGCTGGTTGGCACATGTTTTTACCAAGACAGTTATCAGTCTCCTATTCGCCTGAAATTTTCTGAATCAGTGGGAGCTTCAAATTACTGGTCGTGTCGCAGCCTGGTATTGACCTTTACGGCAGATTTGAAGACGCCAGTTCTCTTCCCATTCTTCCTAGGCCTGTTTTCCTATCCATAACTTGAAATCGATGGGTATTAGACTGACGTTCATTGCAGGGGGCAGAAAACTGGTGTGCTTCGCCAACTGGTTGACCTGGTTCTACATGAGCCGGGGCTCATAGAGAGGATATACCCATTCCTCTTCGTTTAATTTGCAGTACGTTTCTTATAACGTTTGGTATTTGGCATTCATTTTACTGTTGCAACCAGCATAACGATCAAATCTGCCAGCCTCTCTAATCGCTGTTACTTCCGCGGTATGAATTGAACACTGTGGGGAGGACGAATTGCTCGGAATATTTCTGCTTAGGGACAATAAATGCACGTCCCACTGATGACGTCTCTTGATATCGAGTCATCAGTGCTAATAAGAACAATGGGCAGCCAATAAAATTAATGTAGACAATGAAACTTGAATTGATTGTCTGGAAGCCATTTTTCATAAAATTTTAATAATGAATATTGAGGTTTTCCAACTGATATCTGAACGGAATTCTAAATGTAGAATCCTAAATGTGGAACAGAGAATCAGTGCTCATAAGGCCGTTACAACATCACTGAATACGGCTGTAAACAGAAATACAAAGAGTGGCAGAAGAGATCATCCTGCTCAGCAAGAGTGACACGAAACAGATTTCAGATTACCTGGGCGATCTACACGAAAATGTCATCTCCAGCACTAACAGTGTTGAGTATCAACGAACGGAGTTCGAGAACATTGTGTAGTACCCTTTAAACAGGTATATGTCGAGCAGAGCTGTGAGGGGTGGAAGAGATCCGCCTTGATTCCACAGCCGTGTTAGAAAACTGCTACGAAAACAGAGAGAGCGTGGCTGCAAATTTAAAAGTAGCCAAAGCCTCACAGACAAACTAAAAGAAGCCAAAATCAGCGTACTGAAAGCTACGCGCGAAGCGTTCAACAAGTTCGGAAGCAAAATTTTGTTCAACGTCTTGGCAGGAAACCCTGAGACGTTTTGGCCTTACGTTAAATCAGTAAACGGACCGAAGCCATCTGTCCAGACACTCTGTGACCATAATAGCATTGCAGTGGAGGACGACACAGGAAAGGCCGAAATACTAAACGTCTTTCTCCACAACTGTTTCAAATAAAAAGATCGCAGTGTAGTGTCTCCTTTAATTCGTAGCACAAAAGACAAAATGCGTGGTAACGAAATAAGACCATGGTTTAGAAAAGCAACTGAAACTGCTCAACAAATGGAAGGCCTCTGGACCTTACGGGACACCAATGCGATTCTACATAGAGTATGCGACACTGATGAGTCGAAACATTATGACCATCTGCTTAGTAGTTTGTTTGTCCATCTTTGGAACGAAATACATAACTCATTCTGCGTATAAGGAATCCGACAGTTTGTTGGCAGCTTTGTGGAGGTATGAGGCATTAGATGTCTACTCACAGATTATACAGGGTAGTCCATTGATAGTGTCCGGGCCAAATATCTCACGAAACAAGCATCAAACGAAAAAACTACAAAGAACGAAACTCGTCTAGCTTGAAGAGAGAAACCAGATGGTGCTATGGTTGGTCCGCTAGATGGCGCTGACATAGGTCAAACGGATATCAACTGCGTTTCTTTTAAATAGGAACCCCCACTTTTTATTACGTATTCCAGTAGTACATAAAGGAATATGAATGTTTTAGTTGGACCACTTTTATCGCTTTGTGATAGATGGCGCTGTAATAGTCACAAACGTATAAGTACGTGGTATCACGTAACATTCCGCCAGTGTGGACGGTATTTACTTCGTGGTACATTACCCGTGTTAAAATGGACCGTTTACCAATTGCGGAAAAGGTCGATATCGTGTTGATATATGGCTATTGTGATGAAAATGCCCAACGGACGTGTGCTATGTATGCTGCTCGGTATCCTGGACGACATCATCCAAACGTCCGGACCGTTCGCCGGGTAGTTACGTTACTTAAGGAAACAGGAAGTTCAAATGGTTCAAATGGCTCTGAGCACTATGCGACTTAACTTCTAAGGTCATCAGTCGCCTAGAACTTAGACCTAATTAAACCTAAGGACATCACACACATCCATGCCCGAGGCAGGATTCGAACTTGCGACCATAGCGGACGCTCGGTTCCAGACTGTAGCGCCTAGAACCGCACGGCCACTCCGGCCGGCGAAACAGGAAGTGTTCATGTGAAACGTCAACCACGACCTGCAACAAATGATGATGCCCAAGTAGGTGTTTTAGCTGCTGTCGAGGTTAATCCGCACATCAGTAACAGACAAATTGCGCGAGAATCGGGGATCTCAAAAACGTCGGTGTTGAGAATGCTACATCAATATCGATTGCACCCGTACCACATTTCTATGCACCAGGAATTGCATGGCGACGACTTCGAAGGTCGTGTACAGTTCTGCCACTGGGCACAAGAGAAATTACGGGACGATGACAGATTTTTTGCACGCGTTTATTATTTAGCGACGAAGCGTCATTCACCAACAGCGGTAACGTAAACCGGGATAATATGCACTATTGGGCAACGGAAAATCCACGATGGCTGCAACAAGTGGAACATCAGTGACCTTGGCGAGTTAGTGTATGGTGCGGCATTATGGGAGGAAGGATAATTGGCCCCCATTTTATCGATGGTAATCTAAATGGTGCGATGTGTGCTGATTTCCTACGTAATGTCCTACCGATGTTTCTACAAGATTTTTCACTGCATGACAGAATGCCGATGTACTTCCAACATGATGGATGTCCGGCAGATAGCTCGCGTGCGGATTAAGCGGTATTGAATATCATATTTCATGATAGGTGGATTGGTCGTCGAAGCACCATACCATGGCCCGCACGTTCACCGAATCTGATGGCACCGGATTTCTTTCTGTGGGGAATGTTGAAGGATATTTGCCATCTTGATACACCGACAACGCCTGACAACGTGCGTCAGAGCATTGTCAATGCAAGTGCGAACATTACGGAAGGCGAACTACTCGCTGTTGAGAGGAATGTCGTTACACGTATTGTCAAATGCATTGAGGTTGACAGACATCATTCACAAAGGTACATGTATCACATTGGAACAACCGAAATAAAATGTTCAAACGTACCTACGTTCTGAATTTTAATTTAAAAAACCTACCTGTTACCAACTGTTCGTCTACAATTGTGAGCCATATGTTTGTGACTATTACAGTGCCATCTATCACAAAGCGAAAAAGTGGTCCAACTAAAACATTCATGTTTCCTTACGTACTACACGAAAATGTAATAAAAATGGGGGTTCCTATTTTAAAAAAGAGGCAATTGATATCCGTTTGACCTATATCAGCGCCATCTAGTGGGCCAACCATAGCGCCATCTGGTTTCCCCCTGCAAGCTATACAAGTTTCGTTCTTTGTAGTTTTTCTGTTTGACGCCTATTTCGTGAAATATTTGGCCCGGTCATGATCAATGGACCACCCTGTATAACTCGCGTAAATGACGGGCTACTGATTTATGTACACAATGGTGGCGCCCTATAGCGATCCAGATGGGTTCCATAGGATTTGCATCAGGTGAATTTGGTCGCCGAGACAAAAGAATGAATTCCCTATAATGCTCCTCAAATCACTGCCTCCGAGACACGTACAATTATACTGCTGAATGATGACATCGACGTCGGGAAACATTTCAAGCATGAAGGGGTTTAGGTGCTTAGCAGCTGTCAGCGTGACTACGATTACTACTACAGGCCCCATGCAAGCGCAGGAGAATGTCTCCCATAGCATAATATTGCTACCACCAGCCTGCGTCCGTGGCGAGCTGCATGTTTCGATCCGCCGTTCACCTCGATGACGGCATTTGTGAAAACGACCATCGATCTAGTGTTGCAAAAGTGTGATTCAGCAGAATAGCCGAGACGTTCCATGGATCGACGGTCGAATTCTGATGGTTCCGTGCCCACTGCAATCGTAATTGACGATGCCGTTGGGTCAACATGTGAACACGTAGGGGTGGTCTGCTGTGGAGCTCCATATTTAGCAATTTACGATGAATGGTGCGTTCTGAAACACTTGTACGTGCACCAGCATTGTGCTCTCTCGGCAAAGATGCCACAGATCACAATCTATCCTACTTTACAGAGAAGGCAAGCCTCCGAATCCCACGTTCCGTGAAGATTCGTGGACTTCCAGCCACTTAGCGCCTACTTGTAGTTTCTCCTCCTTCCACCTCTATCCGTAGATGCTAACGACAGTAGCAAGTGAACATTCGACCAGCTTCGACGTTTGCAGGCTCTGCGTAATAATAAGCTGCCATTTTTCAAAGTAGCTTATCTCAGTGGATTTCCCCATTTGCGGCCCATATCTTCGCTAGGGTGATCCCCCGTCTTTGTCTGCTGCACACACACACACACACACACACACACACACACACACACACACACACACTTCTGTTACCGCGTCACGTATCTGCAACGCTACCAGGGGGCATCCACCGCCGCGGTGGGCAGTGGTCATAATGTTTTGGCCTATGAGTGTACTTCTCTCCTGGAAGCAGTGTCCTGTAGGAGGTCGCTGGAGGAGCCAAGTGTTTTAAATGACTGGAAAACAGTACAGGTGATACTAGTTTTCAAGAAGGATCGTCAAACAGACGCACGTAATTATAGGCCTTCATCTCCGACGACGGTCTGTTGTAGAATTTGAAACATGTTTCTTGCTCGCACGTAATTACATTTCTGGGGCCCTAAAATCTATTCTGTAGAAATCAACATAGATACCGAAAAGAACGATCGTGTGGAAAACAGCTTGCTCTGTTCGTCCACGAGATATTCAGATAGATATACTCTAAATAACGGGACGTGAAAACGCAAGTGGACGAAAAGCTGCCGAAGTCATATCGTGGAATTCCACATTCCACTGCAGTGCGGACGGTGTAGTAAATAATCTGTCATGTTAGATTTTTGTCTCTGAGAGGGCAACATTGCCAATGAGATGCGACATCCGTTTTAAATCACAAACAGAACTGAGAAGCCGCTATATTGTATTGAGTGAAACTAATATATAATTCTTTTTAGAGTACGTGGCATGACTATAAGCTGTTTCAAAGTATCAGTAAACTGGGAATTTCTCGAAAAACTTGTGATGTTTGCTACAATTTATTATAATAAAGTGAAGTAATTACATATAACTTGTGTGCTATAAAAGTACACGGTTTCAGTGCTACCGCACAATGATGATCTATCAAAAGCGCGTCGTTTTGATACTGTTTATCATAGTTCAGTATCAAATAATTACAGTTGTAGGTCCAGACTTTAGACAGTATTTACAGTTTACTGAGATCTGGGTGTCATGTTGAAACAGTACCATAGACGATAACATTTTGAGCTGTGAAGAGAAAGGTAGCAGATTCGTGTCCACCTCCTTCCAAATAAACATTCATCTGTATCTACTTTCTCCAGTGCTAGATTTATTTCATCACGCCACGACTAGATATTTCATGATCGTGACTTATCCCAGTAACTGTTCGGCAACGGTGCAGTCGTACGATATTCGACCCGCATGAAAAGAATCACAGGATTTTTATGTTCTGCCTATGTCGCCAATGCTGCATTATTTTTAAAACAAATTTTGTTGCACTTTATTCAGGTCGAGTGAATGTGTTTAACTCCTCTTTTGAAAATTGTCTCCATCTTATGTTACTTTCGTAATTTCTCTTTAGGCAGTCAATAACAGAGCACGTCATTTGGAAAACAAGCGTACTTTTGGTTTGATGTCTGCGGTTCATTTTAGTCACTTTCAGTTACGAACGTAAAACAGGAGAATCAGTGTATTAATTATAACCAAAAAGTGCTGGAAAAATTAAAGTATCGGCCTGTGTTCCCCACTGCGTTAATGTGTTGTGATGGAAGACACTAGAAAGAAGGGAAGATGCCTTTCAAAAGCCGCAGTCGTGGATATTCATGTAGAAAACTGATTTCTGTCAAAGACAGAGTAAAATTACTGTTATAATCGTTCAACGGTTTGACAGTTATTGAATGTAGTGAGTAGCCGCAAGCTAAAGTGGATAGTTGCGATCCGGAAAATGTCTCTAAAACTCAATAACGAACATCTATGATTCGTATCTATCGTTCCCCAACCCCTGTGTAATATAATGTGTTTGCCAGCCAAATCAGATAAACGTATCCGCTCAACCAATACGTCTGCCCGGCGTAAATATGATTTCCAGTAGCCTCGTCTGTTGGAACAGTAAACATTTTGCTGAACCTCCTCGGGATTGTATTGAACAACTCCCTGACTACGCCGACGCCAAATGCAATTGGGCAGTATCAGTAACTTCAGAAAATCTTTCCTCGCCCTGATGCTCACCGTGTAACATTTGAAGACTGGCTTGCTTTCTATTCTGCCTTTATTTCGGATATAAACGTTTATAAGATCTATATTTACAGTAACGCATTTTTCTTTTAAAAATTTCATTATTTTCGCGCGTTTCATTTCTACTTGTCACCGAGTATTTCAAAAATGAAGTAATTTTTTCTTCAGGATACGAAAACGTTCAGTGAATGAATCAATTAAGAACAAAATAATATAGACCCTTTTTATTTAATTATAGTAGCGTGGAAAAAAACTAGACTTTAACAGTCGATGGCACAGCTGTGAAACGATCCAAGAGGGTTCTCTTCTTAATGTCAGAGTTTGATAACAATAATAATAGTTGATCTGACTTCAGTGTGGTACACAAAACCTAATCACATATCCTGTGTTTGATTGGCGGTTCCTTGATCTCTAAAAATGGTTACACTCAATAGGACTAATTGTAAGAGTTTTAAAGAGGTGTACGCAGGCTAGTAAGTTTTTTTTATAAATGAAAAGTAGATAAATAATAAGATTTAATTATTGGAGAAGCATGTGCGCCAGATGATGTCTGCAACTTATAAAAAGTGGATAAAGTCGTCCTCTAACGAAACGTTAAAAACATATGAACGAGGAGCTGGCGACGTCACAGCGTGGAATTACACGTGTGGAGCGTAAAATGAAGAACTAGGCATGTCAGATTTTTGCCTCGTGCAGATAAACGTGGCAAGTGGGGTGCGACATCGTTTGTACGGCACAAGCACCACATGCCGCCATATTGTACAGAGGTAAACTATGTTTTGGATACTTTTCCATTATCATAGAGGACGAGGTATGAAAATAAGCTGTTTCAAGGCATCGGAAAATTGTGAATGTTTCGAAAGGGGATAAAAACTTGCTGTACTCGATGTTTTTAGTGTTATAATTTGTCTGCTATGAAAGGAAACCGTTTCAAAGTTACGGCCCAATGAAGATCTATCAAAAGCGCGGCGTTTTGATTCAATTTGTGGTAGTTGAATATCAAATAATGACGTCTGTAGATGCAATCTCAGGCAGTGTATACCACATCTGGAGGCCTGTAGCTTAATTGATAGCACCGTGAGCTCTGAAGAGGAAGGCAGCAGATTGGCATCCACTGCCTCGCAAATGTATTGTCACCTTTTGTTTTCCAGAAGATTCCTGGTATTTCTTAGTAATTTAGTCCAGGTATTACGTACAGTAGTCTGTTATTTATTTCAAATAATGTATTTACTGCAATTCTTGTTGCAAAGGCCAACGATTGTGGTGTTTCCTCAGTGGCCAGAAATCTTAACGTAATTGACAGTCTGAGGCAGAAAGTAAACACAAGTTACACACTGGAAGTTTTTGCCATTATGAAACTTTGTGTAAAATATATCTCTCGGTTTTATGTACAGCCTCATGTTTGTATGTTGTTGGTAAGTATCTTTCTCAGGCATGGTGACCAACTTCGAAAGAATCTCCACTTCCGTTCAAATGAAATCTCGATCTTGAAATCTGTGTGACAAAGTACGTTACTTCATAGTGATGGTATTCAATGGAGCACACCTCATATGGATATTATGGATTCGCAAACTGACATCTGACGCTATATGTAACAGAGTTAACGCAATTATTTTACGCGCGTCTGTTTTCGTAAAGAATGTGTGCGATTTACGCGCCAGATGCCGCAGGCTGTCACTGGAGAGCGCTGAGGTCACAGGTCACAATGATGACAAGCACGTTCTGTGAGATGTAGCCGGTTGTTTGAGAGCCTGAGGCAACCACGACGGACAAGTCCCGTGTGACGACTGAGCTTTGAGGCAGCCCTCTCGACGCTGTACAAGCCTGGAATCGTTCATATGGTGTTTCGGTAAGTGTGTCCAAAAACTGGGCATGGAGGACGCGCCACTAAAAAATTTGAGGTAGGGAACCTAGGATCAGAGAAACCAGCTTAATGAGATACAGAAGTAAACTTGTCTACCGCTCTGTCTAGAATTACTGTTTTCCAGCTTATTTACAACTAACATGCGTACAAATTTACACATAATGTGCTGCTTGTTTACATGAACATTCTTTATTTCCTACAAAGAAACAAGGACGACTAGCCTGATTACTAGGAAGTCATGATGCAGGTTTTGCTTACTTTACTTGGCCATGAGGTGGCTCTGTTGTATCGTAATTACATTTTCCCATGACAGAATATGCTTTGAATCGACGACAGACCCATTCATTACTCTGTGCTGTTCAGAGACGTACAGTACAGTGCGATGGAGCAGTACGTTTCAATGCTGTCGCTGTTCAAACGCTGTAAAGGGAACGATTTCCTAACAGACATCATCCGGCGTTACAGGCGACAGTCTCACTGGGCCACATCTTCCAACTGGCTTCCTCAATGGCCACCTTTACTTGGGATTCGTGCAAAGAGTTCTGCCTGAGTTGTTGGAGAACATACTCCTGTCTGCTAATGAGAGGATTGCATACAACATGACGGTGCACCACCTCACTTTTCAGTGTGGATGTCCGCAACCATCTCAGTGGTGTATTTCCTGGTGCCAGCCGAAGTGGCCGAGCGGTTATAGGCGCTTCAGTCTGGAACCGCGCGACCGCTACGGTCGCAGGTTCGAATCCTGCCTCGGGCATGGATGTGTGTGATGTCCTTAGGTTAGTAAGGTTTAAGTAGTTCTAAGTTCTAGGGGACTGATGACCTCAGATGTTGAGTCCCATAGTGCTCAGAGCCATATTTCCTGGTCGCTGTATTGGAGGGGGAGGTCCTATTCCATGGCCTACGAGGTCACCTGGCCTGAAACCCCCCAGATTATTTCCTGTGGGAATATCTAAAGACCCCAGTGGGTACGGAGATGAAATCAATTTCAGAATTGTAGCTGCCTTTGATGCGATTCGAAACACACCAGGGTTATTTGTTAGCGTGCATCAGAATCTTGTCCGCCGGTGTCATGCTTGCATTAAGGTTAATGGCCGCCAGTTTCAGCACATTTTGTACGCTACAATACAATTGGTATGTTCGTTGTGTCAATGATGGTATTTGCAGTTAGCTGTAACTAATGTAAATAAAAAAGTACACAGTAATGTGGTTTTATTCCTATTATCTCCTTACGCTGGCTTCTCTGAACCCAGGTTCGCTACCTCAAATTGTTCAGTGGAGCATCATTTATGTCCTGTTAAATTTTTTCACGCTCTTATGGGAACACCTTGTAGATGTCTGACTTAAGAGTCGTCAGCACCATTGTAACTGATGTTTTGGCAGATTTCGTTTCTGCAATGTGTAGCTGGTGACAGTTCAGACAATTACTGCTCGTCACGTCTTTCATGCGACACCCCGTGTAGATGGAATCCGTCGGTTCGTGTCCCATTACAAACAAAATTATTTTTGAATCTTAATTTTATGTGCCCATTCGATAGTGCGCTCCCAAATTAATCTAGTCCGATATTTATTTTATCGATATGTATTAACTGTGACAGTAGACACACAGAATAAACAGCAATCCGCCAGCGATTCAGTAGCGCTGCATGATTTTCGGTAGCAGTCAGCGCGTGCCAGGGCACTGCTGTCGCTACTGGAATACCGGTTATTCTTCAAGTTTTACTGTCCCTGTCAGCAGCACGTATCGATAAGAATATCGCACTGGAGTAATTTGGGAGCGATCTATCGAATGGGCAAATAAAACTCTACTTTGAAAAAAATTTTGTCTGTAACGGGAAAGAAACTGACGCTTTCCGTCGACACTGTCGCATGAAAGACGTGGGCTGACTCCTGCTACAAAACGAAAAAACGAAATTGGAAAACTCTGCCGAAACACCAGAGAACAGGGGCCCGACGGCTCTTAGGAGACACAGCCGGTATGTGGGTGGTTGGTCTGGGCGAGGGGACCAAACAGCGAACTCATCGGTCCCATCGCCTTAGGGATGGGGAAGGAAGTCGGCCGTGCCCTTTCGAAGAAAATATCCCGGCGTTTGCCTAAAGCGATTTAGGGAAATCACGGAAAACCTAAAAAAGGATGACCGGACGCGGGTTTGAACCGTCGTCCTCCCGAATACGAGACCAGTGTGCTAACCACTGCGCCACCTCGCTCGGTTCAGTATATGGTTCTGTCCTCTAGGTAAGTTAGAATGCCAGACACAAAATCTTCCAAATAACTGCCATCCATTTCACACTCGTTCGGGTTCCAATTGCGGTTTCTTTGTTGACTTATTCTATTCCATACATCAGATATCTTGCTACATCAGTTCATATTTTCACAATAACTTATGATGTTTATGTGGCTGGGAAATAACCGTTGAGTTCCAATTTGAAATCGATGTTATTGGTGTCTGAAAGTCAGAACAGTTTTCCTACCACAATAAAGTTTTATCTGTCCTCCATAATTGATTCCATCAGTTTCAACTTTTGTGCATGTCTAAAAAATTAAGGGAGAAGTGTTGTACATCACCTATTCTTGGCACGCACATTGAATATATACGAAATGTAAATTTTTGCTACCTATTTCATTGTTATTAAAATAATGGATGGTTTTGGTAAGTAGAATTGCTTCTGGCATAAATATACGGATATGTGTGTAGTAGTAGCTAGTCTTTTTTTTAAAAATTGTGATGTATTTGTGTCCTCTCTTCAAATCAGCCCCCCCCCCCTCTCTCTCTCTCTCTCTCTCTCTCTCTCTCTCTCTCTCTCTCTCTCTCTCTCTCTCCCCCCCCCCTCCCCCTCTCCCTTTCTCGCCCTTTGTGTGTGTGTGTGTGTGTGTCGCTTACAGTTTAGATCACTTTCCTTATTTTGTTGAGGGAAGTTTAATAATATACTCTCAAGAATTGTAACACTACTACGGACAATATGGGCACCCACATGAAGAATTTTTATTTTTTTTATTTGTGTTTTTCTGTTTTAAGGACTACCAGTTAAATGCCCCGTTGCAAAACCTGAAGCATCTGTGACGGTTTGCCGTGTTATGCACTTTAGTGTGCGTGGGTTACCAACTTTTTAGTACAATAATAGCCCAAGGTTTTCCTGTTTTATTACATTTTTGCTAATTAATGTATGTATAATACAGTTTGAATAAAGTGGTTATTGTTTTTACAAGTCTCATTCTTTCTGTCCAAGACATTTTTTTCTTCTTAATGAACATAAATGTGTTACTGGAAAATACTTCCGAGTGTTCGAAGTACTCGGCTTTCAATTTTACGACCTGTAGGTGATTTAGCTGGCTAATTTGTGTGTGTTGTTGTGTGCATGGGTATGTGTGCGTGTGTGGCTACACCCGTGTCTTGTCGCCCATTTGTTGATCCTGGTGTTGCGTCTTTTGCAGATTCAAGGAGACAGAGACAGTGTTGGAGCGCTCGTATGTACCTGACTTCTTTTGTCTGTCTTCTGGCCTGCCCTTAGCGTTTCGTAGGTGGCACGGAGTGGTTGTGCATCCCGTAGCTCGCATCCCCACGCACTAACTTTCCCCTCCTTCCTGTGTGCGAGTGGCGTTTGGTGTTCGTCTTCCCCAGCACTCCCTTTTTTTACGCGTCCTGTAGTAACACAGCACAGTAAAATGTTTATTACGTAGGTCCATCACCTGCGCTTCTTTAAATTTCACGCATGTCTTTTGAATTCACATCGGGAATGTCTGCATTTTTTTTTCACTGTTGTATTAGTCACCTAGTTTAAATTAAGAGAACATAATTTTGGGCTGACCACAGACAGCTCAGTTCTCGGCTTTTGTATGCGACCACTGTGCATTTTCAGTTGAAAAAATCCTTATAACCTTTTTCAGGTTATTCACTTGCTTTAATACGTTTGCAGTGTTGAAATTCAGTGGTTTGCACTAATAATCATAGTTCTTTCGCTTTTTCTTTAGTGAACTTACAAAATCAGCCATGTGCTAAGCACTCAAACAGCTGGACTGCTTGTCATCTGCTGCCAATAGATGGGATCTGCCTTATGTGATCGACGCGAACCCATTATCTGTGCCATCAGTGTATGTTTAACTTTATACACGAATTACGATTGGAAAATTTAGTTATAGAGAGAGTGACGAAAAAAGGGGGTCCAGCAGACTATGAATGTACGATCTCTCTTAAGCTTCATGAGGTTTTTCATAATGCTTTGAGTTTCGTGGGAACGTTGTTCAAGTTAAGCTGTTCTAACACGCCCCCACGGCACAGTCAAAACTTGAACCTGACTGTATCCTTCCTCAACTCTTCCGAACTGCACCACGATAGTTCAAACAGGGTGAACATGAATACAACCAACAAACTGCAGGGACGCATTGCTCACTGGAAATGGAGAAAACAAAGGTACTTTGAACATGTGTCCAGAAATGCATCGTTGCAACGGTAGACTGCGCTGACGAATGAAAATTCTTCTGATCGCGTGCCTTGTGTTACGGCCAAGCAGGTGGAACGTTTGAGAGGCAGCACGGCTATACCAAAACAAATACCCTCACAGACAACAACCACATCATGCTACGTTTCAAGCCTCTTGTTGGGCATTTGTGTGATAATGGGTCCTTACATACAGACGAACGTGCAAGAAAGCGGCGTACTGTGCGTACACCAGATTTGGAGGATCGGGTTCTACAGATACTGAGACGAACCCTAGTACAAGCTCCAACCAATGTGCCCGCCAACATGGTGCAAGCCAAAGTACGATTATGCGTATTGTGCATGAAAACCACTACTATCCCTACCACGTGCAACAAATGAGAGGATTATCAGCAGCGGACATCCCTCTATAGTAAGTAATTTGGCGACGGTTTCTGCACCAGACCGTCACAATTATGGCAATTCTGTCATCAGTATCTTTACCGACGAACCATTCGGCTGCTTACGGTAAGCGGTGTCAATCACACAGGTTGCATCATACAAGGAACACACGGCACGTGGTCAGAGGAACTGCCATTCGACAGCGCCATCTACCGTGGCAACGCTTCATTTTTGGACACATGTTCATAGGACCTTATTTCCTCTATTTTCAGTCAGGAATCCGTCCCTGCAGACCGTCGGTTTTATTATACCGTATACAGGGGTTAAAAAAAGGTACGGCCAAACTTTCAGGGAACATTTCTCAAACACAAAGAAAGAAAATATGTTATGTGGACATGTGTCCGGAAACGCTTACTTTCCATGTTAGTGCTCATTTTATTACTTCCCTTCAAATCACATTAATCATGGAATGGAATCACACAGCAACAGAACGTACCAGCGTGACTTCAAACACTTTGTTACAGGAAATGTTCAAAATGTCCTCCGTTTTAGCGAGGATACATGCATCCACCCTCCGTAGCATGGAATCCCTGATGCGCTGATGCAGCCCTGGAGAATGGCGGATTGTATCACAGCCGTCCACAATACGAGCACGAAGAGTCTCTACATTTGGTACCGGGGTTGCGTAGACAAGAGCTTTCAAATGCCCCCATAAATGAAAGTCAAGAGGGTTGAGGTCAGGAGAGCGTGGAGGCCATGGAATTGGTCCGCCTCTACCAATCCATCGGTCACCGAATCTGTTGTTGAGAAGCGTACGAACACTTCGACTGAAATGTGCAGGAGCTCCATCGTGCATGAACCTCATGTTGTGTCGTACTCGTAAAGGCACATGTTCTAGCAGCACAGGTAGAGTATCCCGTATGAAATCATGATAACGTGCTCCATTGAGCGTAGGTGGAAGAACATCGGGCCCCATCAAGACATCACCAACAATGCCTGCCCAAACGTTCACAGAAAACCTGTGTTGATGACGTGATTGCACAATTGCGTGCGGATTCTCGTCACCCCACACATGCTGATTGTGAAAATTTACAATTTGAGCACGTTGGAATGAAGCCTCATCCATAAAAAGAAAATTTGCACTGAAATGAGGATTGACGCATCGTTGGATGAACCATTCGCAGACGTGTACCCGTGGGGACCAATCAGCTGCTGATAGTGCCTGCACACGCTGTACACGGTACGGAAACAACTGGTTCTCCCGTAGCACTCTCCATACAGTGACGTGGTCAACGTTACCTTGTACAGCAGCAACTTCTCTGACGCTGACATCAGGGTTATCTTCAACTGCACGAAGAATTGCCTCGTCCATTGCAGGTGTCCTCGTCGTTCTAGGTCTTTCCCAGTCGCGAGTCATAGGCTGGAATGTTCCGTGCTCCCTATGACGCCGATCAATTGCTTCGAAAGTCTTCCTGTCGGGACACCTTCGTTCTGGAAATCTGTCTCGATACAAACGTACCGCTCCAGGGCTATTGCCCCGTGCTAATCCATACATCAAATGGGCATCTGCCAACTCCGCATTTGTAAACATTGCACTGACTGCAAAACCACGTTCGTGATGGACACTAACCTGTTGATGCTACGTACTGATGTGCTTGATGCTAGTACTGTAGAGCAATGAGTCGCATGTCAACACAAGCACCGAAGTCAACATTACCTTCCTTCAATTGGGCCAACTGCCGGTGAATCGAGGAAGTACAGTACATATTGACGAAACTAAAATGAGCTCTAACATGGAAATTAAGCGTTTCCGGACACATCTCCACATAACATCTTTTCTTTGTGTGTGAGGAATGTTTCCTGAAAGTTTGGCCGTACCTTTTTGTAACACCCTGTATAGAGTGTGGAATAGTAGGGCAGGATGGGAGAAAGAAAGGTTAAGTCAGTATCCAGCGTCTCGTCCATAAAAATCTCATTTGAGAGGGGCGGAAAGCTAGACTGGACAAGGGCGGGGAAGAGAGCCATTTCCAAAACAAATACATCCCAGCGTTTGCCATAAGCGACTTAGGGACAACATGGTAAAGGAAATATGGATTTCTGGACGATGATTTGAGGGCCGGAATGTGCGCCCAGTGCCGTAACCGCAGCGGAGACTCGACCGTAAAAGGATAGTAATGGCGTCAAATGGAAGCCGTCAACTGTACTCAGATGGAGGGGTTGAGCAAGAACGGCAACGGTCGGCTTCGAATTCCACTCAAGTACACAACCATAATCTATCAGGAAATTTCAGTGAAACATTTTCTCCCTTGCACCGTAAAAGGTTTTACAAATTCACATTTTATCCAATCGCATCGCGAAAGTATTAAGCACAGTCAAATAATAAAACCAATGGCTTGATTCTAGATACATTGGCAGGCGTAACAGCTTGGCGATCCTTTCACTCTTTTCGATAAAACACATTTTATTATGCGTTAAAAAATTTTCATATCGTTTTTACGAGTACAATAACCCTTGGAAGGCAATCGGTGCTTGTCGTGGAGACGGTCCTGCTGTTGCTACACGCATTGACGGCATCTGAAACAACTGATGTTTCACATGTCTCCTATCAAAAATTGCCCGCAGTTGCCGAACATCCAGTACTACATTCGATCGATGTAATGTTAGTACAAGTTTCCTGTAAACTGTCTGTCATCACCTCTTAACAATAAGCTCTGTCTCTTCCTGCAATTCCTGAGAGCAATTAGTAATTTTAATTTCGTCCATTTATTCTCCGCATAGCAACACTATTAACATGTCTTGCCGCAGAGGTAACACCGGTTCTCGTCATATCACCGAAGTTAAGTGCTGCCAGGCTGAGCTAGCGCCTGGATGGGTGACGGTACGGTCTGCCGAGAACTGTTGGCAATCGGGGTGTACTCAGCTCTTGCGAGGCAAACTGAGGAGCTACTTGATTGAGAAGTAGCGGTTCCGGTCTCGTAAACTGACATACGGATGGGAGATCCCTGTGCTGACAACATGCCCCTCCCTATCAGCATCCAGTGACGCCTGTGGGCTGAGGATGACACGGCGGCCGGTCGGTACCGTTGGTCCTTCATGGCCTGTTCGGGCGGGGTTTAGTTTAATTTAACACAGTTAGCATTCTACGTCCTCTTGGGTGCAAGATGGCAATTCTTCCACGCATACTATCGAAATTTCCATATAAAATGTTCAGGTTTACCTCTTAAGGAGCGAATGGTCATCGAATGTAACTATTCCATCACTTTGAAACTCTGCAAATGCTTTCCTGTTGAAATATGCACACTGTCGACACCACCACATTTAGATAAATATAACCTTCCTTTTTAAGCAGAACGAAAAGGGAAAAGTGGTTTATTAGCAGATTTATCGTGTATCCGACATAGTAAACGCCTCGAGTCTACTATTTTCTTTTAATCTATCTACGGTCACTATCCATTCGTGTTTACAGTAAATGCATATATCTTGCAGTACACTGGGTAAACACTGGATTGGTACCCACGTCTCTCCTTAGATATGTTCTATACAAATGTGTAGAAAACGTTCTCACTCTTGCACATGAGATTTACTCTAGACATCGACACAGATTCTGTCCTGTGGTGTGAATAAGAGACTGATGACCATAGATGCTTAGTGTCTTTAAGCTAGTCGTCATCGTCATCATCATCGTTATTATTATTATTATTATTATTATTATTATTATTATTACTTTGTATCCCTCGTAGTCATACCTGCCAACTTTTGAAAAGAGTGTGAGTAAAACCCCCGCACGAAAAAAAATCTAACGATTTTCGACATACTCTTGCTTGACGAAAATAACAATACTTCTGGGCTACAAAATACAATAATTCATGCTTCAGGCAGAATATTTCAATGAGAACACATCTAATTACATCATAGGTCAATGATTTGTAAATGAACATAACAATCAAGAGGAAATCCGTGTTAAACAGCAGGAGGTGTGGTGAATATGGGTTTGGAGCATACATAACAGGACTTTCTTGACAAATTAAGGAGATACGCGATAATTGAAAAATGTTTTACACAGTGAAACTTTAATACCGTAATACAGGCAAGAAATAGTATAATACACTCTGTAAATCCCATGCCAGTTAGACTTTAAAGTCATAGTTGGACCTTTTTAGCTTCCTACAAAAAGTCTTGAGGAAGTGTGTTTTCATAACAGGGACCAAAACTCCTGGTCTTCAAAACAGAAATAGACTACAAGCATTCATTGGACATGAATAGTCTGAGCTCTGTTCTATTTTTTTTCATAAGGTTGAAAACACGCTCACATTCTGCATTGCTATGGGGTATGGCCCCCCCCCCCCCCCATGAACCATGGACCTTGCCGTTGGTGGGGAGGCTTGCGTGCCTCAGCGATACAGATAGCCGTACCGTAGGTACAACCACAACGGAGGGGTATCTGTTGAGAGGCCAGACAAACGTGTGGTTCCTGAAGAGAGGCACCAGCCTTTTCAGTAGTTGCAAGGGCAACAGTCTGGATGATTGACTGATCTGGCCTTGTAACAATAACCAAAACGGCCTTGCTGTGCTGGTACTGCAAACGGCTGAAAGCAAGGGGAAACTACGGCCGTAATTTTTCCCGAGGGCATGCAGCTTTACTGTATGATTAAATGATGATGGCGTCCTCTTGGGTAAAATATTCCGGAGGTAAAATAGTCCCCCATTCGGATCTCCGGGCGGGGACTACTCAAGAGGATGTAGTTATCAGGAGAAAGAAAACTGGCGTTCTACGGATCGGAGTGTGGAATGTCAGATCCCTTAATCGGGCAGGTAGGTTAGAAAATTTAAAAAGGGAAATGGAT
This sequence comes from Schistocerca piceifrons, assembly GCF_021461385.2. Lineage (NCBI taxonomy): Eukaryota > Metazoa > Arthropoda > Insecta > Orthoptera > Acrididae > Schistocerca > Schistocerca piceifrons. Next base: position 730,051,192 of record NC_060149.1, on the reverse strand, counting down.
AGGTTGAAGTTAGATATAGTGGGAATTAGTGAAGTTCGGTGGCAGGAGGAACAGGACTTCTCGTCAGGTGACTACAGGGCTATAAACACAAAGTCAAATAGGGATAATGCAGGAGTAGGTTTAATAATGAATAGGAAAATAGGAATGCGGGTAAGCTACTACAAACAGCATAGTGAACGCATAATTGTGGCCAAGATAGATACGAAGCCCACACCTACTACAGTAGTAAAAGTTTATATGCCAACTAGCTCTGCAGATGACGAAGAAATTGAAGAAATGTATGATGAAATAAAAGAAATTATTCAGATAGTGAAGGGAGACGAAAATTTAATAGTCATGGGTGACTGGAATTAGAGTGTAGGAAAAGGGAGAGAAGGAAACGTAGTAGGTGAATATGGATTGGGGCTAAGAAATGAAAGAGGAAGCCGCCTGATAGAATTTTGCACAGAGCACAACTTAATCATAGCTAACACTTGCTTTAAGAATCATGATAGAAGGTTGTATACATGGAAGAACCCTGGAGATACTAAAAGGTATCAGATAGATTATATAATGGTAAGACAGAGATTTAGGAACCAGGTTTTAAATTGTAAGACATTTCCAGGGGCACATTTGGACTCTGACCACAATCTGTTGGTTATGACCTGTAGATTAAAACTGAAGAAACTGCAAAAAGGTGGGAATTTAAGGAGATGGGACCTGGATAAACTGAAAGGACCAGAGGTTGTATAGAGTTTCAGGGAGAGCATAAGGGAACAATTGAAAGGAATGGGGGAAAGAAATACAGTAGAAGAAGAATGGGTAGCTCTGAGGGATGAAGTAGTGAAGGCAGCAGACGATCAAGTAGGTAAAAAGAAGAGGGTTAATAGAAATCCTTGGGTAACAGAAGAAATATTGAATTTAATTGATGAAAGGAGAAAATATAAAAATGCAGTAAATGAAGAGGGCAAAAAGGAATACAAACGTCTCAAAACTGAGATCGACAGGAAGTGCAAAATGGCTAAGCAGGGATGGCTAGAGGACAAATGTAAGGATGTAGAGGCCTATCTCACTAGGGGTAAGATAGATACAGCCTCCAGGAAAATTAAAGAGACCTTTGGAGATAAGAGAACCACATGTGTGAACATCAAGAGCTCAGATGGAAACCCAGTTCTAAGCAAAGAAGGGAAAGCAGAAAGGTGGAAGGAGTATATAGAGGGTCTATACAAGGGCGATGCACTTGAGGACAATATTATGGAAATGGAAGAGGATGTAGATGAAGATGAAATGGGAGATACGATACTGCGTGAAGAGTTTGACAGAGCACTGAAGGACCTGAGTCGAAACAAGGCCCCCGGAGTAGACAGCATTCCATTGGAACTACTGACGGCCTTTGGAGAGCCAGTCCTGACAAAACTCTACCATCTGGTGAGCAAGATATATGAAACAGGCGAAATACCCTCAGACTTCAAGAAGAATATAATAATTCCAATCCCAAAGAAAACAGGTGTTGACAGATGTGAAAATTACCGAACAATCAGTATAATAAGCCACAGCTGCAAAGTACTAACACGAATTCTTTACAGACGAATGGAAAAACTAGTAGAAGCCGACCTCGGGGAAGATCAGTTTGGATTCCGTAGAAATACTGGAACACGTGAGGCAATACTGACCTTACGACTTATCTTAGAAGAAAGATTAAGGAAAGGCAAACCTACGTTTCTAGCATTTATAGACTTAGAGAAAGCTTTTGACAATGTTGACTGGAATACTCTCTTTCAAATTCTAAAGGTGGCAGGGGTAAAATACAGGGAGCGAAAGGCTATTTACAACTTGTACAGAAACCAGATGGCAGTTATAGGAGTTGAGGGACATGAAAGGGAAGCAGTGGTTGGGAAGGGAGTAAGACAGGGTTGTAGCCTCTCCCCGATGTTATTCAATATGTATATTGAGCAAGCAGTAAAGGAAACAAAAGAAAAATTTGGAGTAGGTATTAAAATCCATGGAGAAGAAATTAAAACTTTGAGGTTCGCCGATGACATTGTAATTCTGTCAGAGACAGCAAAGGACTTGGAAGAGCAGTTGAACGGAATGGATGGTGTCTTGAAGGGAGGATGTAAGATGAACATCAACAAAAGCAAAACGAGGATAATGGAATGTAGTCGAGTTAAGTCGGGTGATGCTGAGGGTATTAGATTAGGAAATGAGACACTTAAAGTAGTAAAGGAGTTTTGCTATTTGGGGAGCAAAATAACTGATGATGGACGAAGTAGAGAGGATATAAAATGTAGACTGGCAATGGCAAGGAAAGCATTTCTGAAGAAGAGAAATTTGTTAACATCGAGTATAGATTTAAGTGTCAGGAAGTTATTTCTGAAAGTATTTGTATGGAGTGTAGCCATGTATGGAAGTGAAACATGGACGGTAAATAGTTTGGACAAGAAGAGAATAGAAGCTTTTGAAATGTGGTGCTACAGAAGAATGCTGAAGATTAGATGGGTAGATCACATAACTAATGAGGAAGTATTGAATAGAATTGGGGAGAAGAGACGTTTGTGGCACAACTTGACGAGAAGAAGGGATCGGTTGGTAGGACATGTTCTGAGGCATCAAGGGATCACCAATTTAGTATTGGAGGGCAGCGTGGAGGGTAAAAATCATAGGGAGAGACCAAGAGATGAATACACTAAGCAGATTCAGAAGGATGTAGGTTGCAGTAGGTACTGGGAGATGAAGAAGCTTGCACAGGATAGAGTAGCATGGAGAGCTGCATCAAACCAGTCTCAGGACTGAAGACCACAACAACAAGATGGGGTATGGTGAGACAAGAGGAGTGCAAGACTCTAGAAATTCGGTTATACTCAAGAAATTCATCGGCTCCATGAATTCTTTATATTTGTGCCCAGATGGAATCATTTGCAGCATCTCGATTTGCAGCTAAAGTGTCATCTGCCTAAAGAGCTGTGAACTGCCTCTGAAGCTCATTCACCGCCTCACTTGTAGGATCATTCTATTCCTTGCATAACATGACAGGAAACTTTTCCAAGAAAAAATTAATGGAAGAAAACTGTGCATCTTCAGTTTTATCTAACCTAGCAACTTGAGCATGCCTTAACACATCATCCTTGAGTGGAAACTCGTTGATGATGCAGTCACAGGCAGTACATAAGTAGTTTCTTACTAAAATAAAATGGATTTTCTGTATCCTTGAGATCATTCACTAAGTTTGAAATGTGAATGCCAATAATTAACTCATTATTCATTCTTTAATTTTGAATCAAATTGTACTCATCTTCAAGCAATGAGGAGCTTTTGACAATTTTGGACTTTAGAAACTTCGTGAACAGCTCCATTAGAAGTTCTAATAAAAAGTGAAATTGTCGGGAAGAAGTCTCAAGGGCAACATTCAGTTTGTCAAATACAGAAATAGTCGAGTTTGAGAACAGGAACATAAACAAATTTTTCTCTGCTGTTGTAACAGAAGTCTTAATTTTTAGGATGGACTTGTCACATTTGGAGGAATATGCTATTCTTTTAGCCCATGTGCAGTAGAAGACTCAAGAATTCTCTTCTTCTGATACTTTTTGGATCCACTATGTTCAATCCTAGGCATTCTAAAAGATTTCAAGCTTGTGGAAATGTTTTGGGTACATAATATTTTCTCCTTGATGGAAGAAAGAAGCAGATCCCACTGGTCCAGTAGTCTATCCAGATATCTGCTTAAAGATAACCACCTAGTACATACGTGCTTCAGAATTTCACGCTGCTAGATTAATCAGGTGGCAAATGCAACCTATGACGGCAGTACGTGGTTGAAATGTTGGTTCAGAACTGCTGAAACCTCATTTTTGTGTCCTATCATAACAGGAGCATTGTCGGAGCAGAAAGCCACACGACTTTCAATTGGTATGTTTCGAGAATTGAGGTGTGGTAACATCAGGCTACCTCTGTTTCGCCCTGTTGAGTCCCCGTCAAACGCTGGTATGGACAGCATAGTGCTCACCACTTTTTCCCGTGGAATATCATAGACTGTAACAACAACAACAACAACAACAAGATACAACATGCCATTCGTATCATTGCTTCCATCCGTTGCCAAAGAAAACGGTCCGTTCTGAAGCCACTTAACAACTTCTGATGACGCATGTTTTGCCATTTCATTTACAGTGTTTGTCGTTTTCGTGCGACCACAGCTATACTTCTTTGCAACGTCTGATGTGGGAAACATCATCTTACATAAAGAACTAGCATGAATATCCGCACTTCAGGGCACACTGAATTTCACCAAAAAGGAGGTAAACAGATACTAGGCCCTAATTTTGTCATTGGCAACGTTTCCAGACTTGGCAAAAAAGTGTTGATTTTCTTGTTACCTTTCTTCGCTTTAACATAACTTACGTATGTACCACACTTCACATGATTACTTAAATCGTTTCTTCCACCACGTGCAGTATTAATTTCACACTCACATACCGTTCAAAAGACAATTTTTTCTCCCTTTCTTGATTTTAGTGTGCACCGAAAACCAACAGAATATGATTCTTTAAGTGTCTGAAAGTGCTCTTTCTTGTTGGTTTTATTCATGTACCCTACAACAGGAATATAGCGTATGGAAATTTCCGAGAACAAATATCTCGATATTTACTGAAACATCGGAAGGAACCTGGATCACCGAACATCCCCTAAAGTTATAACATAAACACTCAACGCAGTCAAAGCACACAGTCTTAAACCGTTAAATGAACACAACGCCAGCCTTGTGAGCAACGAATATGCACATGATAAAACGCACACGCACACGCACACGCGCGCGCGCGAGCTTGAATGAGTTCGCGACTATCGCAGACGTGCCTTCGACCCACGCAAATAATCAATTCTACGGAAGCAGGGTGATTATCGAATGTTAACGTTTCAAATTTTTACCTGCGAAGTCGTAAAATGATACCATAGGATGCTGCAATTTTCATAAATTTTACGGATAAAACGTAAAAGTTGGCAGGTTTGATACTATTTAAAGTAATTTTAAGCTTTGTTTGCTCATTTGCAGTGAATTTTTTATCAATAGTAGACTTCTTCCTTCATGACAACCGCTTTTGCCAAATACTCCAGTTAGTATATTTTGACTTTGATCTCTCCATTTCCAGTTTCTTCTGCGTACACACAACACAGTAACTGTACTTACAGGAATAACTTCTATAAGAGGGAATGGTTTAGGTCTGTTCGATACATTGCTGCTTTTTTCTAAGACTTGCAGAATAACTTTGTTTGTGGGAACCAATCCCAATTTGTCAATATCTATGCTTGATGAGATTGTGCAAAACAATATCCTGACTTGAGAAAATTTGTTTCTCCAGCTTTAATAAAACACGCTGTTCTTGTTAGTCTGGGTTAACAATTTCCACTTGATTTACAGATAAATAGTTAAACGTTACAAGTTCACATTCCGAACTGTGCTACAAAAGTTGATTTTAACATAAAAAACAAGAGAAAGACACGACAAAATGTAATACAGCCGCGTATTATATCTACCACATAATACGTTCATTGTATGTAAAAAAGGTAACATGTATTACAGGCCAATGATGATGCTTCCCAGATGAATAAAGCGAAACGCGTATGGCAATAAACAAACTGCCTTCAATTGGTTGCATGAAAATAGTTGAACCTATTAATAGAAAGAACATGGTTTATAATTTTTACTCGGTCTTCATTGTCCGGAAGGTTTACTTGTACACCAGTCAGATTTGGTGTAGACAAACTGCAGAACAATGTTAAACACAACGCAACACCTGTTCTGTGCTCTACGCAATAGATTACACCACATAGAAGCAACTGGCATTAAGTACAGCGGAGCACATTTTAAAAACCGTTCCTTGACATGTAATACACTTACACCGTCTTCGACGGGGTCGAACACCCCATCCATTCCATAGTTAAAAATCATTGCTTCCAGTATGCTAGTATCATGTGCTTTAGCCAAGAAGGAAGTATAAGTTTTCTGTAGACACACATCGGTACACTTTATAAAATCGTTAAGATGGTTACCAATATCTTTGTTGGCTCCTGGGCATGTGATTCGTCATACACTGCTGGCCACCGTAAATGCAACACCAAGAAAGACAAGAGGAAGCACAACAAAATTTATTTTGTAGATAACATGTCGACCAAGTATCAAATGATTACGTTTACAGACGTCTGTGACATGTGGTTCCTGCCAGAATCAGTAGCCAGAGTAGCCGCCATTGTTGGAGATCACCACTGCCACACGTCTCGGCATTGAGTCAGAGAGACGTTGGATGTGTTCCTGGGGTACAGCAGCTCAAGCAGCTTCCACACGTTGCCAATGATCATCTGGTGTGGCAGCTGGGGATGTAATCTGGGTCACTCGTTGAGCAACCATGGACCACATGTTTTCTATCGTCGAAAGATCCGGAGAGCGAGCCGGCCAGGGAAGCAATTCAATCTGTTTATTGACGAAGAACCTTTGGACAATGCGTGCCACGTGTGGTCGCGCATTATCCTGTTGAAATATGGCTGTGGCCGAGCCCTGAAGTTAAGGGAGGACAACTGGCTCCAGCACCTCGGATATGTAGCGCCGGCTATTTAAAGTACCGGCAATGCGTACTAGAGGCGTGCGAGAGTAATATCCAATACCGCCCCATACCATAATACCCGGTGCAAGACCAGTGTGGCGGTGCATAATGCAGCTGTCCAGCATCCTCTCTCCACGGTGTCTCCACACTCGAATCCGACCATCATGGTGCTGTAGACAGAAGCGTGCCTCGTCAGTAAAGACAACGTCATTCCATTCTGCTGTCCACATCCGTCTGTCATCACACCATTGGCGACGGAGACGTCTGTGGTTCTGCGTCAATGGTAGACGAAGCAATGGACGTCTTGCGGACGGACCACTATGCTGTAAACGGCGTCGAATGGTACGCGCAGACACTGGATGATGCGTTACAGACGCAATGTGCTGTGCTATGGTTCGGGACGTCACTGAGCGATCCGTCACTGCCATGCGCACAATTTGCCTATCAGCACGTGCAGTGGTGCACCGAAGTGAATGCGATCGACCACGTCGGTCCGTCGTACCCTCCTGCATCCATTGGTCACATATCCGCATTACAGTTGTTTGGTTTCGTCCAACACGACTAGCGATTTCTCTGTATGATAATCCACAATCTCGGTAAGCCACTATCCTTCCTCTGTCGAACTCGGATACTTGATCAAAAGATGTTCGCTGTTGTCTACGAGGCATAACTGATCGTCTTGTGAAACAACCACAAGGTAAACACACGTGCCGAACGTACACTCGTCGAAATCGCCAAGCCTTAAATGGCGCTATGAGGTGGCGCCACAGGCGCGCGTGATGTGCGTCTGCGCTGAAATTCTAATCAGTTGCATATCTCATCGCTGCAAACCCATGGTGTAAACTTCACTTGATTCGGATGCTTCCTTTAGGGTGTTGCATTTACGGTGGCCAGCAGTGTATAAATGTGTTATATATCTTTAATCTACGATTGGAACCATACATGTTAAACAATCTGTTCCCATTAGCTTATCATTGCTGAAAGTCACGTTGCTGTTTCGTTGATAGTATTTTTGTACATACAAGTCGTGGTTTGATGTAGTGACTTAGACCCATTTTTTTTAAACTGCCAGTAAAATTTTTGCATTACATGCGTGACAGTCATCTAAAGGAAACTGCTGCAATATTCCAGGCAGCTTACCCGTTAGTGTACCCAATTTAATGTCACCGTTACATATAAGAACGACAATGCGACATCTAGAGGAATATTAAACAAAAAAACTAGGAAACAACACTAATAATTTAGACGAAATATAAATATCCTGTGGTTGCACCATGTAAAGTGGCATTGGCTGGCGTTAAAATATCTGTGCTAATGGATGAGCTATCTGGGTTATCACATCAGCTCCGTGTAGATGACTGTTGCCTTATGGACCTGAATGCAACGCAAGATTTTACTGGGATTTTTAACAAAATGGAGATGTGATTGCTCAACAAAAACCCACAGATTCTGTGTGCAAGACCACTACCGAGAAAACAGTAATATAACAGTGAAAAACGATAAGGCGGCTGCAATAGTATGTTTAATGTGGCTGGTTTCTTGAGTGTAGAGTAAAGATATATAACAAATCTGTGTCAGGTAACAAGCGCAGATGTAAAAAAAAGGAATATTGGTAACCATCTTATCAATTTTATGAAGTGCTCTGATATGCGTCTACGAGGAACATTTACGTCTTCCGAGGCTAAAAAACATATTACCAGACGGAAAGTATTTCACGAACAATGGATGCAACTTCAGCCAAAACGGCAACCAGCCCTCCTGGAGTGTCTATCGGCGTCTCATACACCAAACGCTTCATCTCCCGCAGAAAAAGAAATTCATTGGAGTGAGGCTCAAATTTGCAGCAACATGTCTAAAACAATATTAACCACACGACGTTTCGTTGCGTCGTCTCTGAACATCAGCAGTATCAAATCCCTCACAGACCCGTAGCGGAGAAACGGTGCAACTGTGAAACACATGTTAAGTGAACGTGAGCGTAAGTGTTTGAAATTGCATACCAGCTGAAATGTACCACAACTATTTCCATCTTCTTGATCCAAGTTACAGCACATCGGAGACCTTGGTTGATCTGTTCAGCAGTAAACATAAAACGTACCAAGAGAGGTTAGTTATGGTTTAGTCCCATTACATGGCCACATTTGTATTCACAATACTTTGAATCCAAATGGAATGGATGCAAATCCTGTATGGCAAGTAATAGGATTTTTACACCATTCATCGCAAGAAAACTGTTTGAATTCCTTGAGAGATGCTTTTTGATGTTTGTGAGCATCCTATTACTTTTACAGCAGCCGGCCGCGGTGGTCTCGCGGTTCTAGGCGCTCAGTCCGGAACCGCGCGACTGCTACAGTCGCAGGTTCGAATCCTGCCTCGGGCATGGATGTGTGTGATGTCCTTAGGTTAGTTAGGTTTAAGTAGTTGTAAGTTCTAGGGGACTGATGACCACAGATGTTGAGTCCCATAGTGCTCAGAGCCAACTTTTACAGTACACGTCAAAATGACTCTAAAATAATCAAATGGAGCATTTGCGGCAGCCAAGAATGGCGTATTACTTCGTCATGAAAATGAAACGAATCCAGGACATTTTCAGCCTTGTGAGCGGGAGTATTATGTCCTAGAAAGATTCAGCTGACAATATCTGCACAATTTAATGCACACAGTAACCTAAAGTCCGCAGCTCGTGGTCTCGCGGTAGCGTTCTCGCTTCCAGAGCACGGGGTCCAGGGTCCGATTCCCGGCGGGGGTCAGGGATTTTCACCTTCCTCGAGATGACTGTGTGTTATTGTCATCATCATTCATCCTCATTACGGTCGGAGGAAGGATATGGCAAATCACCTCCGCTAGGACATTGCCTAGTACGGCGGTGCAGGTCTCCAGCATCTTCTCCTGCGTTCTGTTACGGAGTATGGGACTTCATGATCAGTCACCTAAAATCGTTATGTAGAGGTTACAGTTACCTTACCTTCCATTGTGACAGATCTGCTGAAAGCAACGGGAGCATGCAAACTATTCTGGAATGTACATCATACTTCACATTGAAAGACGGACGGACCTGATTCTACACTTAGTCTGGTGCTCTCCTTGCCCGACCATTTCCCGCGTAAGAAACAGCTTAAACATGGGCTCTCCGGACTTCATTACGTGTTACCATTGGTCGGTATCCCGGTGTTTTGTTCTTAGCACCATTGAAATGTCGATCACTTCAGTTTACGAGAGCTTTGAACAAAGCATATATTAGATGTTTTGTTTATGCGGTTTCTGTAGTACGGTTGTCGATAAAGGTTCCAAAGATTACAAAATCTTAAACATGGCTGCGAAACAACAACTGCTTAAATCCGAAGAGGTTGAAAAATCAGCCGACCAATTGCAAAACAAAGGTTTATTAGTCCTTGATCTAGGAATCAATATTTCTAAAACTATCTTCTTCAGAAGGAGTGGGCCTTGTTACATCATATGGTGGTACATCAGATTAGATGAAGCCGAGCGACTCTTGTCAAATATAAAATTTACGAAACAAGAATTATCCCAAGCCATGGCTTTAGATAGCAGCCAGATCACATATATCGTACTTCAGAATTAATGCTGACTCGCAAATGCCCACAGGTCAACATAAAATTGTAACAGGAGTCACAAGATAAAATATCTGCATGAGTTACGTGTACATCATGCCACAGACTAAGGCCGACGGTCACACTCATTTTGGCGCCACATTTCGTAATCTGACTCGCTCAGAATCGTCTGATTTAATTATACTATATTCTATTACACTGGTTTTACTTTTGCTATTGTTCATCTTATCTGTCTTCAAGACACTATCCATTCCGTTAAACTGCTCTTACATGCCTTATAATGTCAGCGTCAAACTTCACAGTTTTAATTTTACTGCTTGTTCAGTGTACAGATTGCGTAACATGGGTGACAGGCTACAGCCCTGTCTCACTCTCCTTTCTGAACCACTGCTTCCCCTTCATGTCCTTCGACTCTTACAACTGCAGGCTGGTTTCTGTAAAGTTGAATACAACATATCGCTCCCTGTAACTTCAGAATTCCAAAAAGTGTATTCCAGCCAACATTCTCAGAAGTTTGCTGTAAATGTACAAATTCTACAAGCGTAGGTTTGCCTTCCTTCACTCTAGGTTCTAAGACAAGTAGTAGGGTCATTATTGCCTCGAGTATTCCCAAACATTTCCGGAGGGCAAACGATTTTCTCCGAGGACAGCTTCTACGTTACATTTGTCTGTAAATAACTGGTGTGTGTATTTTATTGCTACTGTCTATCGTGAAGTTATTCACGACAACTTTGAAAAGTGTCGAGATTCTGCCAGCGTTAATTTTTTGGTTTGAAAGTACGTAACAAAGCTGGGTGAGCGGGTTGTCACGTACGGTCACGAGGCCATGCGTCAACTATTTGCGGACGGCGGCTTTGTCCCATCTGGAGCCAAATAATACCAGTATAAATAGACGGACGCCGTTGCAAGCACTACACGCTCCGCTTTGCGTAGCGCCATCACTCGTGCCAGTCAACTGTTTGTGAACAATACTTTCTTGCTCACTCCTCCTAAGAAGGCACTCGTAGGAAATTACGATTTTTTAAAGTTAATACACTCCTGGAAATTGAAATTAGAACACCGTGAATTCATTGTCCCAGGAAGGGGAAACTTTATTGACACATTCCTGGGGTCAGATACATCACATGATCACACTGACAGAACCACAGGCACATAGACACAGGCAACAGACCATGCACAATGTCGGCACTAGTACAGTGTATATCCACCTTTCGCAGCAATGCAGGCTGCTATTCTCCCATGGAGACGATCGTAGAGATGCTGGACGTAGTCCTGTGGAACGGCTTGCCATGCCATTTCCACCTGGCGCCTCAGTTGGACCAGCGTTCGTGCTGGACGTGCAGACCGCGTGAGACGACGCTTCATCCTGTCCCAAACATGCTCAATGGGGGACAGATCCGGAGATCTTGTTGGCCAGGGTAGTTGACTTACACCTTCTAGAGCACGTTGGGTGGCACGGGATACATGCGGACGTGCATTGTCCTGTTGGAACAGCAAGGTCCCTTGCCGGTCTAGGAATGGTAGAACGATGGGTTCGATGACGGTTTGGATGTACCGTGCACTATTCAGTGTCCCCTCGACGATCACCAGTGGTGTACGGCCAGTGTAGGAGATCGCTCCCCACACCATGATGCCGGGTGTTGGCCCTGTGTGCCTCGGTCGTATGCAGTCCTGATTGTGGCGCTCACCTGCACGGCGCCAAACACGCATACGACCATCATTGGCACCAAGGCAGAAGCGATTCTCATCGCTGAAGACGACACGTCTCCATTCGTCCCTCCATTCACGCCTGTCGCGACACCACTGGAGGCGGGCTGCACGATGTTCGGGCGTGAGCGGAAGACGGCCTAACGGTGTGCGGGACCGTAGCCCAGCTTCATGGAGACGTTTGCGAATGGTCCTCGCCGATACCCCAGGAGCAACAGTGTCCCTAATTTGCTGGGAAGTGGCGGTGCGGTCCCCTACGGCACTGCGTAGGATCCTACGGTCTTGGCGTGCATCCGTGCGTCGCTGCGGTCCGGTCCCAGGTCGACGGGCACGTGCACCTTCCGCCGACCACTGGCGACAACATCGATGTACTGTGGAGACCTCAAGCCCCACGTGTTGAGCAATCCGGCGGTACGTCCACCCGGCCTCCCGCATGCCCACTATACGTCCTCGCTCAAAGTCCGTCAACTGCACATACGGTTCACGTCCACGCTGTCGCGGCATGCTACCAGTGTTAAAGACTGCGATGGAGCTCCGTATGCCACGGCAAACTGGCTGACACTGACGGCGGCGGTCCACAAATGCTGCGCAGCTAGCGCCATTCGACGGCCAACACCGCGGTTCCTGGTGTGTCCGCTGTGCCGTGCGTGTGATCATTGCTTGTACAGCCCTCTCGCAGTGTCCGGAGCAAGTATGGTGGGTCTGACACACCGGTGTGAATGTGTTCTTTTTTCCATTTCCAGGAGTGTATGTTATAGCCAGCAGAAAACGCACTGGTAATCCATTTGATGTAGTGCAGCTGTTGCGGAGGGGCCTCGATCGGTTGCATTTGGAACTGTGTACTTCTTGGTTGATTTCTTTCAGTGAAAACCTACATTTTCTCCACGTTTTACGTCGCGTATTTATCAACAGATAAAACGGGCTGATTTTTTTTAAAAATGATCCGGAGCACAGTTTTAATCTACCAGGGAGTTTCAAATCACCACACACTCCACTACAGAATGCAAATTCGTGATTAATTTCGCTAACAGATCATTTATATCCAAATTTACTTCTCTAGAGTAGTTCAATAAGCGTTGATTTTGATTAACAACTACACTGACTGAAGATTAGCAACATGTCAAGTGCTGGAACAGCGAAGGAGGCGACCATAAAGTTCGCAACTGACCGACGGATCACAGTCAACGGTACCACATGTTACTCGCAATTTAACCTAGCAAACTGAAGTCTAGTCTCCTGATCTGGAACTGTAAGTCATAAGTTCTCCTCTTGCCCATCAATTTGTGGCGTTGAAAATTTCTTCCTCTCGCAGAACGCGAACTTTGTACCACTGGGTCGAGCACTACAGCACCATCGTGCGCTCGCTCTAGAGATGCGGAGGATTCTTCACATAACTGAACAACATATGGCTGAACATTGAGTCAAACTGAGCTTAAACGACAGACTGGGGTTACACGGTACTTCAACTATACAGGGTGTCCCATTTACCTCGACCACCCTAAATAACTGTTTGTCCAGATTCAAATTACAAAATGGTTCAAGCAAATGTCCTTTAGCCGTCAGGGGGACATCAATCAGCATGATTGCCTTCGTTGTAGCTTTGTATTTTACAAAGATATGAACAGCGGTATGACTTTTTTTTTTTAAATGGCACCCTGTATTTATTAATCGGGTTATTCATTGCCTCTCCTAAAGAGCTATTCAAAAATGTATCGCAGTGTACCATTCACTGAAACACAACGTTATTAATTACATAACACAACATGGACGTTGACGCTCCCAGCGCTTAGTGCAGGTACTCGGCGTAATGGGTTTAAAGGGAGATATTAAGCAAGAGGATTATAATGCTGTATGAACGAGAAAAGGTTACATTTAAAGGTAACGTGGTTCGTTATATTTGTAATTACTTAGTGTGCTGATTGAGTGCTTATGGTTCATATTTCCTGTATTGAAGTTACATGGTTCTGTCTTTCACTGCAATGTAAAATGCTAAAGATATATTTTGCGAATTGGTCCATGCGTGAGAAGTGTAGAAAGTTGTATTGTAACTACGACTTAATGAAGCTCAGCTAAAACTCAGTGTCGATTCAGTTATTTCTTTATCGATGAGATTAGCACCAGATTTTTTATTTGCATTCATGGTTTTATTTGACTGCAGACTCGCATTGCACGTCGCAAGTTGTGTGCTGAGTAAAATTTTTGAGTATTGACGGAATCCCGTCTCGCACTGCGCATCGCTAGTAAAATTTTATTTTGACAGTCAGATCACTATTTTCTAAAAAAACAGAGTTGCAGAGCAGACAAGAGCTCAGTCCACTACATAGAGGTAAGCCATAAGCATATCATTGCAGATTACGTTCAGTCAGGCACAGTGATTGTCAGAGTGCAATTACGAGAATGATATCAGTGTAAGTTCAGAAGTTTGATGCGAGTGATATATTTTGTGAAAGTGTTACGTTTTGATTTCAAACAGGTTTAGCAGATAAAGTCAGTTGTATTATAACATTTATTGTGTAATAACGATAGTAGTTCTGGTACAGAAATTGTTTTCTAAACTAACAAAGATTCGCAACATTCAGGGCCAAAATTTAAGAAGTCATTTTGTCACTGTCAGATTGCGTACATAAATTTTATTCTTTCTCGCAGTAGTATTGTTTGATCGATCGGTTACTCAGGATTTCACATCGTGTAGCTTGAGCTTAACATATTTCCATCTCAAAATAAGCTTCAGATACTTTCAGTCAACATTTCTCAGTAACTTAGCTTTCCATATTTCACTGTCTGACTTCACAATTATACGAGAATTAAAACATTTTAAAATATACTTTCATAGACAATACGGCATTCCGTGAGCAAAGGACAAGCTATATCAGTGTAGTTGACATATCGCACCTATCAGGAAAAATCCTTTCCTGCCGGGGCCTTCCAAAGCAGCTTCTGCAGTCCAGTGAGTGATTATGGAAACATAACAAAAGAACATGTAAGACTGTATGCAACGTGAGTCAAACATTCTGCCTCATTCCCCTGACATAAGAGCTGTAATTGTCCTTTCGGACATGTCCACGAAAACAGACACCACATATATGAAGTGTTACAGTGCTGGTGCTTACACCAAGAACGAAGTAGCTCCACCTAACAAATTTGCTCGCGCGTGACTGTCACACATTCTTTTTGGGATCAGTGGCCTGTATACATCATCATGACCACGTGAACAGAGTCCTGTCATATCTTAATGCATCGATCTTTTACTTGCTTGCATCTCTGAAAAGCAAGCGTGAACGTCTTCTACAGCAGCCGAGGAGAACCCTGAAAATTTGTTCTCAGAGTACAGTTTATAGTTCGTCAGTCTCTGTCAATTAGTTTCTTAGGCCTACTGGACCGATGATTTGGTTTAGTTCTTCCTTGACGTTTCCAATTCATAATAACGTCGTTAAAACGAAAGTGATCAAATATAATTAATGTGAAATGTCACTGACGGAATGCTCGACCTTTTCCGAGTCCACTCAGATCTCCGCTCTCCAACTGTAACAGAAGACACCTGTATCATGTTGGTGCGTTGTGCTTGCAATTACATCCACTTCAACATGGCTAGACCTTTCTCTACAATGTGTGCAGCAGGTGGATGAACCATTTCGTTTATGGATTTAGAGAAATAGCCTCTTACTTTCGCTAAATCACCACGCAGATAAATTATCGTTAGAATCCGTGATGCCTAAAATTTTTGTAGCAGTACGTGTAACGGAAGTACTTCGTAGTCGGCGGGCCATTGATCACGGCAAAATGCTGGGCAGTGTTATCCTCAGCTTACGGAAAACTTTCCCTTAGACTCTTGTATGGCGACTGGAAGTTCACAGTTGATTTTTCTGCATTAACTTCGATGCTGAGTAGGCGTCCCTTCGTGGCAAGTCAGATACCAATAGAATCCCAAATTCAGATAATAAACAAAATGAAAGCGATCGCCAAGTTCGGCACACTTTCTCTTGGCGCATTGAGACGTCAAATAACTCGGGGGAAAAACTGCTGTAGCGATGTGAAGTCGCGCAGCTGGATAAATTTAATGGTAACAGAAGAGAGATGATGCCATCACTTTATTGTGAGGGTTTCGAGAGATTGTTTACCTGTAAGGTGTGTATCTTAAAATACACCTTCACAAATTGGCCGTTGTTTCGCGTTACAGCCTACGGCTAGTAGCAGTGATAGTAAGATGAAAGAGGTGGTTAGTAGCCATATTAACTGTCCCTGTGTCCCTTCACACAATAATGAATAATTCAAGGCTATCTTTTGGTACGTAAATAACCTGAATACAGTTCCTGGATATCAGGGATTTTCAGGGTCTTACGAAATTATTTTGGCATTCTCACGGTAGAGAATGTCTCTCACGACGAGGTTAATCACAAGAGAGATGACACGAAAGTGTGCACACAGTAGTCATAACATTTCACATATTATGTGACAACGATGTTGATGTTAGAAATAAAGATGTTCTACCACGAAAACAATAGTTCCTAAGACGTTCGGAGTCAATTTTTCATTGTTTATTCGAAATATGTATTTGTTTGCATTATATGTTTCCCGCAAAGCTTGTTCTCACATAATCATCAACTTCATAATAAACTTGTGTCGTATGCAAGCTTTCTTAGTCGCGTTGCCTTTAAACATTCCGAAGAGGTTGGAGCCTGGATTATTAAAAAAAACAGTCAAACGTTGAAGTGATGGTCTTAATACTTCAGGCGTTCTACATAGTATCCCTCCACTTCAGTACAATGCACCGAACGTTAATACAACCATGTGAAACCGTAAGAGAACTCCTGCTTTGGGATGACGATCAACTGGCGCGTCACATTCGCACCTTCTTCGGTCTGAAACTATCAGATACCCATTCTCCATTTTGTCCTTTTATGGTATGTTAGTATTGATTACACAGTCTCATCATCCGCGATGATTTTTCCAGAAAAGAACTGTCCGAGTTTTGCATTTCTTTCAAGTGTCAGCAAGCGTCACACGTCACTGTTATTGTTTGGGAGTTAAGCCCAATTTTATCTTCTTCAAAACATTTTGGAGAATATCTTGAACACTTGGTTTAGAGATGTTGCTCCATTGCAGTGTTTGACACAACGGCGTTGACACACTACGACCCCATATCCACTACATAACACTGCCTGCTCACAACTGACTCTTCGAATTTTTTTTGTGTGTTAAATCTGTTAGTTCAAGCTGCCGCCGTATTTATCGTGCTGTCATCGCTTATATGCCAGGAATAAAATCAGTCTCAAAGCTTTTCGGACGGATGGTGCGTGTAGTAGTTCCAAAACGATAACTGTAATTCAGAATCAACTTATTTCGTGACTAGAATTTTTCAATGGCTGCAGAACACAGTCTCAGTCACGAGACATTTGGCATACAACATGGTCCAAAACATGTCATCGGATAATTTCTGAAACCAAAGATACACGTTTTAGAAAACGTAGTAAAACCGTAAAATCTGTAAACAGCATCCAGTTAACCCTAGCTGTCACACATGACCGCACCGTAATCTGTTCTCTAAGAGGTCGTTCAAAGCTGTATTAACAGTCAATCCCTTTCCTTAGGAGGAGCTGTGTTCAAGAGCCCTTCATGGGAGGTATCTGACCAAAACTAGTCTCCCCAATGCTTCTGATTCGGATGAGGAAACCACGCTGGCCAGTCAATAAAGTGGATTTCTTGAAAACGAGAAAATGACTCATCTCAGTACGTCGATGTCGACGGGCATTCGCATCCGTGAGAAGGAAATGTAACTGTATCACTAGAAAACCACACATTTAGTTGCAATGATAACAATATTCGTCCAAACGTCAAAAATGGTTCAAATGGCTCTGAGCACTTACGTCTGTGGTCATCAGTCCCCTAGAACTTAGAACTACTTAAACCTAACTAACCTAAGGACATCACACACATCCATGCCCGAGGCAGGATTCGAACCTGCGACCGTAGCCGTCCCGCGGTTCCGGACTGAGCGCCTAGAACCTCTAGACCACCGCGGCCGGCGTCCAAACGTCAACAAAGATATGTTACTCCGTACACCAATCTAATGTGATTCGTTCACACATTGACACCACCTCTGTCACCACCACCACTGTCATGCTGGTCTCTTTAGTCCGATGTGTGGTGTCACGCATCGATATCACCCTACGGGTGTTCCACAGTTGGTAAAGGCAAGTTTCCGTTTGACGCCGATAGCGGTCGCGCGGGAGCTGGCGGACCCAATGGTGCGTACCCGCTGTCACGCCTCCAATGGCTCCCTCTGCCTCTGCGATACAGGACGGCTGGCGGCAGACTCTCTCCCACATGCGCCTGGAGCGTCATCACTACACCACCGTTCAGAGAACCTCATCCTAGTTGACACTTAGAGCTGGACTTCATTTCTTTATGCAGTATTTGTAATGCGTCTTCGTTAATTTGGAGAAAGACAAGTAAATCTTCAGTTTACTGTGTCAGTTCGTTCGCTAATCATTTCTGTTGCTGTCGAGCTTTCCTACGACGACAGTTCCTGCACCGCTCCGTAGCCCACCTCTCGTACACAACAGGATGTGTCTTGGATGATACCGGCTACCACTACCCATCTAGACAAACGTGTCCGAGGAACCTTTCTGCCAACTAAAGCAGTTTCAGCAATGATTCACACGGTCTTTCCGTCGTTCAGGGTCCATTCTCGCTTACTCCACTACAAACGAACCTGTCTCTTCACAAATGCGATTGGGAAATACGATACAAGATGTCTCGTATTCAGGCCAAAAAACTACATTGAGGCTCCAGTACACAGTTTTTAAGGAAAAACGAACTGAAGAGGCAGCTGTAAGATGGCAAGGTCTTGTTGATACTTTTGAATTTCGCCGTGCAATTAAAGCTAGATATCGATCCTGTTGTGGTTTGTTTAATGTTGGTTGTTCTTATTGTGATCAAAGACTAATATTTCCTCTGGCTCATAATCGTCGCCAAAGCCTTGAACTGACATTTCGTAGCACATCGGAGCTTCTAAGAATGCCGTCTGTGATTTGCTTCTAGGCGTCTGAGAAGTCTACCCTCCAAAACGGGGGTGCAAATGGCGTTTTATAACATTATGTTGTAAAAACTGTGCTCAGCTCTTAAGGAAAGTACAACTAATGATTGATAACATGGTTTTTAGGAGCACGGAGTAGTTACTTCCTTACATAGGTTTCAGTTTGAAGGAAAATCTCGTCTGTCATTTCCAGTGACTGTTCACCATTTCTCTGTTTTTCTTTCTTCCCAATTATACTTCATTTCTGTGTACTACTTAGGCTGCTTTAAAGTTATTTCATTCTCCACGTGCAATACTGCCATGATATTTATAATGTACTACCCTAGGCTTCTCTTCAATGACAAAAAAAATAGTCTATCAGTTTGCGGGTTTGAATACAGTTTGCCTTGTGTCTTTTGTCATCCCGCTTTAATATGGTAGCTCCTGTCGTGGTTTGTTTTCTTCTGATTTTGATGTACCTTTTCGATTTTAATTGTTTTCACAGTTTGTATTTTTCATACTTAAAGTCTTTACGTATCTAATTAGAGTGCAAAGTTCATCATTGTGCAATATTTTCCATCTAGCTATATTTTAAGTACGGCAGGTTCTCATTGAGAAACATACAGTGTATCAAAACTAGTTTGTCGTTTATTACACGTTGAAGATGTAGTCTATTTTTGAAAGGAGAGAGACTAAATTCATTCTTAAAAAAATGTTTACATTTTTGTATTGCTTCACTGTCTTCAGAGAGGTTTGGAAAATACGATGAAGGAATTGTCAGCAAGCACAAGGAGGAAAGCATCAAAGCTTCCATTCGAAACACTTTAACAAATTAACGGAATACTTAAATCCGGATAATGGGATTAGGTTTCGATATACCTTCGCGATTCGTTACGCACTGCTGCGCTCCACCCCATGAGTAAGTCACGAAAAAGACAGCAGTTAAAATAACATGCAACGATAATAATTAAGTAACGTCAAAGACGTAGAAAAGAAACTGTGGCTGCTGAACTATACAGTTTGATTTTTGCGATGAAACATTTTATTTTTGGAATTGTGATTTAACCGTCTTATCGACAGAGGTAGTACGCTGTCTAGTAATCACAGATGACGAAACTAAACACATTCGTCCAAGGTTGTGTATCGTGATTTGGTTGATGTAATTTTAAATTGCGGAAATAGATCGGAATGTTCTGTCCCAGACATGAGTTACAATTCTACACTGTAATCTAACGCGCAATAAAAAAAATTGCATTTGCTGTTATTCACTTACACCTTTGATCAACAGGTCATCACTGCAACAGGATGCAAAATGATCAGAATTGGAATCAGTGGCTGTAAAATTTCCAATTAGCAAGCAGTATGTATCATTAGTCAATGCGTGTTGGCTAAACTGTATGTAATGTTACAGACGCAAATTTCTGACAGAGATAAGAAAAAAGCAAGTAGAAGACGTCAACTTCTAACGCCTTGTGGTCGATGCTGGTTTTTAAATCCATACCGCTGAACGTTGTTGAAAAATCTGTCACCTTTAAATATCGTAAGCGAGTTTCATTAACACACTTTTTGATGTCACGAAATAACTCTTTGACCAATCCTGTTCTAATCAGTGCCTCTTACAGAAAATATGGCCGCAGTGACAATACAGTATATGCGGAAAAAGGGAACGAGACGTTAATTATAAACGTTAATACGAACCCGCCACTTGTGTGTATTTTGCCTTCTGCTGTTGACACTAGTGCAGTCGTTACGTCCCCGATATCCACCGGACATCGCAGCAGATTTAATTAAGTGACCGCAAATGTGTGGCGGAGTTTGATGAGTGTACTAGATTTTCGAGCGCACAAAGTGATTTACCAATTCCAGAGTGGTTAACTGGAAAAGTGCAAAAATTAGACACCTGTTTATGAAACAGTGTCCCAAACAGAAAACAGCTAAACGATAGTCTAAATTGTGTATTAGTTTTCAAAACAGGGGAAAAACTAAAAAAAAAATATTTGTACCATTATACAGCCATGCTAATGATACAGAAGCAGTGGAAATGCTTAAACTCTCGTATCCTCTCGTCTCAGTAATGTGTATGTGTCGTCGTTCGGTAGTTGAAGTCGTAGTGCGGCTGGTACACCATTGTGAAGGGGGCACTCGTAAACCACATGGTCGGGAGTACCCTCCGGTGCACCACAATCACACGAAGGCGTGGCCCTCCTCCCAAACCGACACAGATATGTCTCATAGGGCCCATGACCAGTGAGAAAATGGAACAGTCCCCGTGTTGGCTCAAAGTATCTCAAACCTAACCTTTTTTCCACGTCTGGTAGAAATTGGAATGCTCTTCGACCAGTGTCGTCGGCTTCCCATGACTCCTGCCACAGCTCTTCACCTCTTCACCTGATCGCACTGATATTTTACGGCCAATGCAAGTGAGGTTATTGAGTACTTCTAGTACTTATTTGGTGAAAATGTCATTTTTGTATTTCGGGACCACAGTTGTAGTTTTTCCATAGGCCTTTCTATCTTTGGCTCGATATCTTCGCGGCTACGGCCGCCAGCAAACAGGAGGTGGTCATCCGCGTAGGCTCTAGCACCTCTTCACTCTGTTGTAGGCCGTCCAATAACGGTTCCATGCGGATGTCTCAGAACAAGGGGCCTAACGCAGAACCCTGGGGGTATCCCCTTGTTATCGTTTTCCCAGCTTTCCCGCTAGGGGATGATAGCCAGACCTCCCGATCTTCGCAGTAACTCCTCAGACAACAGTATAGCGGCGCTTGACACTCTTTCTCCCGTAAACAGGAGAAGAGTGAAGGCCACCACAGGTGGTCGAAAGCGCCACTGATGTCCACCATGATGCCAGCCAGCTATGTACTTGTATGGGGCTGAGTCACAGACCTCGGCCGCCAGGGCGATTGCGTGAGCCGCCGACCGCCAAGGCCTAAAGCCGAACTGCAGTCGATGGGCAGCCAGACTGTCAGCCAACAATTTCTCGAGTAGTTTTCCAAAAAGGTTTAATAAACTAAATTTGTCTGTATGATTTAGTTTCGATCTGGTCTTTTTCGGGTTCTTTCTCTATGATTACCACGTTTGTAACTTTCCTGATTTTTCGGAAATTTTTGCTCTATGAGGCACTCATTATACAGTTGGGTAAGTGGTGTTATCAGCCGAGGGGCTAAGAATTGCACTACCTCCGCTACAATGCGGTCTGGTCCAGGGGCTTTCCCTCTCTTTAACGATTTTATTTGGGCAGCCACCTCCTCTTCAGAGAAAGGGTATACTGCCCTGTCATTGGTGGATCTAACTAGGTCGTCATTTCTTATTTGGCGCTGGCCCTCAGTCTCCCCAACCGTACTGTCGTCAGGCAGCAGGGACCGGAGGAGGACCTCAGCAGTTTCCTGCCAGGATTCAGTCATCCTGTCCTCATGCCTGACTGTAGATATCACCATTGGGGAGCGGATCTTCTCTCTTGCCAGTTTGTAGGGTACTCCCCACGGGTCTATAGTTACTTGGTTTATCACATAGCTTTCCCAGCTTCGTACTCTAGCCGCCCTAAGTTCATTTTGGAATGTCTCCTTTGCTTTCCTGTACTGTTGCAACCATCGTTGCCTTTCCCACCAGACGACACTGCGCTGGTAGTGCTGCCTTAGTCTTCTGACAAACTGACGCATATTCACTAGGTCGGATGACCGTGGTGACAGAGGGGCCGCCATGGCCTTCCTCCTAGTTGGTACGGCTGCTTTCACCGCTCTGAGAATCGCACTCACCAGCTCCTTGGCATATTTGTTCACATCTATGTCTTTGTGATCGTCACCTTCTGGTAACGCAGGAATGTCGCACTCCCTTTCTAGGCCTTCCCAGTCTGCTCTGTTAAACTGAACCTCCCACCCCATGGTCCAGTGGCACTATCTGTCGCCTAACGTGAATGTGATAAGATTGTGATCACTTGTGGCGGCACTGCCTTCAACCTTCCAATTTTTTACAGTAGTAACGGCGTTTGGTGTGGTGAGTGTCACATCAATGTTTGTGCCTTGTCCCTCTCCCACTGTATAGGTGGGAGGGTTACCAGGCTTGTTGGCCACCACAAGTTGCAAGGCCATGATCGTTTCTTCCGCCTTTCCTCCATTTGCGTCTCTTGTGACACTGCACCATAGGGGGGATTTTGCATTTATATCAGTAGTTACAATCACTTTGCGTCCCCGCAATGCCTTGATTACTCTAGTGAGGTGGCCCAGATGTTGCTCAATATCATCTCCGTACTGGAAGTACATATTTACGAGAGTTAATATTCCCATGGGAGATTGCATTTCATCAACGTTGCAGTGACTGTTTGTGAACCGCAATGATTTGTTTGTAATTATTATTGCCGCTTTAGGGTCGTCCCCGCTGCTGACTAGTTGCCATGTTGCGGCTGCGAAAGCTATGTGATCGCTCTAAGCTTGTTGATACCAGTGCCTACCAATTTTAATTGTATATTACAGCACTCAGGATGGTCACTAAGTGACCGAAAATCGATTTTGTGGATAATAAAACAAACAAAAAATACGACTAATGCTGATTCCCCTTCCAACTCTATCCACTATTTGGTCGTGGTGCACAGAACACTCCATGGAGTCGCCAATCAATAGTGTTTCAAACAGTTGCTGATGGTATGTTTGTCAGATACGACTGTTAACCCCGACAGTGCTATTGATCCTATTTACCTTCTCGTCGTCACAAACAACTCATACGTCACACTCTCTCCACACGCTGTCGACAGTAACCTGTAGCAAATGGTCCATTTCAGATACATGCGCGCAAACTGCTGAAAAGTAACCAAATCCAAAGGACTGACAGACACACGATTTTGCTAGTGTTACATACCCGTTTTGTTGAACAAACAGAAGAAAACTGTGTTAATGACACAAATCTTGACTTGAAATTATGATTTTGATTTCGGTTTTCTTAAACAAAGCCATAATCGTTTTTTAGAAGTAGTCTTCAGAAGTATACACCTTGTCTCTAAAAGTTGTTTGCTGTGTGTTTTATATTGTCCTGGATGTTGGTCCATAAAGACCATAACGTTTTTATCGGTGACATGAAATTGATGGGTGCCGTCGGCGAGCAATATTGCGGAAAGGGCTCTTTCTTGGGGAGCTATAGGACCTGCGAGTCACAGACCACAGCCGACGTCTTCAGTTGTGGCGGGCAGCAAGCGGAAAGCTGGAATGTCATTCTGAGATCAGCTTATGTACCTACTGTCTCTCGGGTTAATAAACACTAGTCTTGTATTTTCTTTCCATTTGAAGCGTGGACTACAGTTAAAATATAGTAATAGCTTTATACCTTTTGTGCTTGCATTTTATTTAATCATAAATAGAATAAGAAAGGAAAATTAGATATTAACGTCCCGTCGACGAGGAGGTCATGTCCACGAATCAGTACTGTTTTAGAAAACATCGCTCGGGTGATACTCAGCTTGCCCTTTTGTTACATGATATACTGCGAACTATAGATGAAGGCAACAGGCAGATTCCATTTTCCTAGATTTCCGAAAAGCATTTGATACAATAGCCCACTGCAGACTGGTAACGAAGGTACGAGCATACGGAATAGGTTCTTAGATATGGGACTCGAAGACTTTATATGTAATAGAAACCAGTTTGTTATCGACGACGCCGAATTTTCATCTGAGACAAGGATATCGTCAGGAGTGCCCCAGTGAAGTGTGATAGGACCGCTATCATTTACTGACGGACGTGGTAAGCAGCGTTCTGTGACTTTTTTGTGATGATGCTGTGGTGTGCGGAAAGGCGTCGAAGATGAGTGACTGTAGGAGGCTACAGGATTATTGACAAAATTTATAGTTGATGCGATAAATATTAGTAAGCTCTAAATGTAAAAAAAAAAAAAAATATAAGTTACTGTGGGTGAGTAGGAAAAACAATCCCGTAATGTTCGAATACAGCATTAGTAGTATGCTACTTGACACAGTCAGGTCGATTAAATATCTTGGCGTAACATTGTAGAGCGATATGAAATGGAACGAGCATGTAAGGAAAGTAGTGGGGACGTCGAATGGTCGGCTTCGGTTTATTAGGAGAATTTTGGGAAAGCGTGGTTAATCTGTACGGGAGAACGCATATAGGACGCTAGTGCGATCTGTTCTTCAGTACTGCTGGAGTGTTCGGGATCTGCACAAGGCCGGATTAAAGGATGACATCGAAGAAACTCGGAGGGGGCTGCTAGATTTTTTACGAGTAGATTTGAACAACGTGCAAGTGTTATGGAGATGCTTTGGAAACTGAAATGGGAGGCCCTGGGGAGACTGCGACGTTCTTTTCGAGGAATACTATTTAGAAAATTTAGAGAACAGGCGTCTCAAGCTGACTGCAGAATGATTTTACTGCCGCCAATGCGCACTACGCGTAAGGACCACAAAGGTAAGATACGAGAAATGAGGTCTCATATGGAGGCATAGAAACAGTCGTTTTTCGTTCGCTCTATCTGAGAGATGGACAGGAAAGAAACCGATTAGGATTCATACAGGATACTCACCAATGTATGTAGATGCACATGTAGATTAAAACAAAGTACTAGCTCGGAGTGAAGAAACATGCGAGAAGTAATCGGCTGTCTCTTTTTCAGACGAACCATCTAGGAATTGGTCTGAAACTGTTTAAGAAAACGACCGAAAACCTAAATCTGAATGGCCGGAGGAAAAGTTGAAACACCCTACTCCTGAATGTGTGTACTGTATGTCAACACTGCGGCACCTCGCTCCCTGCATTAGAAATGCAGGCCAGGCAAGTGTTCTGTCAAACGAAAATGGAGGAGGAGGAGACGGAAGGACGAAAGTGGGAGAAGTACGGTTGTATTACTGAAAAATAGATTAACGTTTTTATATGCAAACTTCTTGATTTGATAGGTTTATTTGACAAGCAGGGAACATTTGATAATATAAGAATGAGAATGTGAAGGGTTCTTGGAGCTCAGTGAAAGGAACTGAGTCAGGACGATATTGTGCTCATTGGGTGATGGAACAGCACAGAAGCAGGTATTGAGTACAGATCTCTGGGTGTGTAGTCGTAGAGAAGCAGAATGATAACAATGAACGTTCGTGGATAACATAACTCGTGTCCGCCATAGTGTGAGGTAGGCCGAGACTCCAATGCAGCCATGGCATTACGATCACATGCTTATGTTACCTTAAGTGCGCGAAGTTGTCCAATCAACACAGCGCTTACTCTGGTGAGACATCTGCCGTCAGATAATGCGACGTAGGATGAAGAGGTTCTGTGTACCTGATACCTTACACATCGTCCGATGTGTTTCCTTGCCCACCGAGCAGTGGGGTAGCTTCTTGTTAAGGGACAAGCCGCAGTTTACCCCGTAGGATAGTTCTTGTCAGCCCTTCGAATTATGCGCAAGTGTTCTCGTCTGGGCAGCATAAGACGCACTGCATGTGTTTACTGTGTAGAATGCGGCCTATAAATGTCACATCTGGCCACAGTTTGTGCGTCATTATTTTTACGAGCACCTGCATTATGAGGAAATAATGCGTTCAGTGCATCCATCTATCTCTCTCAGGACTTACATCCATATGACACTCCAAATTGAAATATTGCCGCCAAAGGCCGCTTGCGCAGCAATTGTAGGCGTTGTCGCAAGCCAAGTTCAATAGCCTGATCCATCATATGGTGATCAGGGAGGGAGGATTAGGAGGGAGGGGACAGTACGTTGCGCATCGTTGCCATGCGAGGTCATCACACTGTCTATTAATTTTCGTGGTTTATTTTTCCTATATTCCTTGCTGCTGTAGCACTGTCACACATGACATTAAATGTACGTGAGCATATTGATTAACAATACAATAATAGTGCGGAGACAAGGCTTAGCCACAGCTTGGGAGGTATTTCTAGACTGAGATTTTCACTCTGCAGCGGAGTGTGCACTGGTGTGAAACGTCCTAGCAGATTAAAACTGTGTGAGGGACCGAGACTCGAACACGGGACCCTTTGCCTTCGGGCAAGTTCTGTTCCGACTGAGGTAGAGGTAGCAGATGAGGTACCGGTGGAAGTAAAACTGTGAGGACGGGTCACGAGTAGTACTTAGGTAGCCTAGTCGGTAGAGCACGTGGCCACGAAAGGTAAAGGTCTCGAGTTAGTCTCAGTCCGGCACAAGTTCTAATCTGGCAGGAAGTTTCATATCAGCGAACACTCCGCTGCAGAATACAACAAATGATCCATATAATATGGCACTCAATTTCATTTATGTTATGATAATAATAATGAATACTGAAACATTTGTCGCATTTTCACGGTAGGTTAAGAAGTGTATCTTTTCTCTGTGAGGTCCAATGCACAACTGCAATCTTCAGATAATCATCATCTGCAAAGCGTTTATCAGCAATGTATTTCTCAATAACACCTTCCGTGGACTTGCACGATATAGTAGTTGAATGGAACGAGTAAATTTACAGGCTGTGTTACGCACTCCCCTCCATGTCTGTCGTCTGGACACCGGATATGCCAGTAGCCAAGCAGGACAGCTGACGTGTCACCTCGACTCTGTCTCCCTTCCCTTCCATTCTCTCTCTCTCTCTCTCTCTCTTTCTTTCTCCCCCCCCCTCCCTCCCTCCCACCCCTGTCTGTCTGTCTGTCCCAACACAAAAGTAATTTCCAAGAATGTTTACGTGACACAGTCAACACCGTACATCGCGTGGAAAATAATATATTTCGATAGACTCACAGAAAAAAGATGAAACTCATTTACAAACAGATCTGCTCTTCCCATCATTAATAAGAAACAGTGTACACATCATAGAAGTACTGTTCCTGAAATCGAGGAGACGACTGTCTTTGTAAAGAAAACATACTGGGATCATTAAATATTTTTCACAGTAATTTTTCACACTTCACTTGTTTGCAAGGAAAGAATATTTATAATTACCGTTAATCAGCAGTAGATCACTGAGGCGTTCTGGATTTAATTGGCTGTGGTGATTTTTTTAACAACATGCCAGCTTTATTGAAGCACCGTACACTAGGTGCGCTTGTTGATCAGTTACGTAAAATACGTCTTGCAACTGCAACCTGGCCCGGTTAATAGTTTTCATATCTGCTCCACCGCTTTAAGAAATCATTACCGCATAGGTGCAGTAAAATAAAAAGATCTACATCAGCTGCTACGGAGCATTTGTTGTTTTCCCAGTCCTTGAAACGATCTATCTCTGTAGGTGGCAATGAAACTATACTTGGAGGTTTCGGTTAACAAACAAAATAGAGACAGGGAATTAATGCAGAAATGGCGTGGAAATCATAAAGGCGTACCCGAAAATTTGTCTCTTACTTTGTTAAAATATTATACGAATTACAATACAGCACTTCCATTTGGCTGCAAGACACTGTGCACTAACTATACAAAGACGATTACGTTAAGGATTGCCTGTTCTACCTTCGTAACTTGCGTATATCTGTCGCACACTGATAAAAATTTCCTTATTTTCATGTATATCAAGCATATTCATATTACAGAAAGACTGTCAAAGGAACATAGAAAATTTATGTGTACTTATTGTAGAGTAACGTGACGTGACATTTCAAACGCTGTCTTCTCCATAATGTGCACATACATCTATCCATTCTTGGCATAGTGTTTGGGAAGCTTCACCACAAACAGCATTAAAATGTCTGATGTTTCTAACACACATTGGAACACATTTCGCTTTAAACTACTTTTTATTTCTGCCGGTATACCTGAAGGAGCTGTGTCAGTGTGAGTTTTCTTACAGCTGTGTTTCTCTAAATAAGCCCTTCCCGACTGGGAACATAATAGTGTAGAGCCGTGTATGCAAGCCCCCTATCCAGTAGACTTGCTGTTTCCGTGTACAGCCACCAGAAATTTATTCAACATATCCCTTTTGAGACCTTCGCATTTCTTCAATGTGTACATATTGGTTTACAGTCTCACTTCATACTGCATAGTCTTTTCGACGTTGCATGATTACACATACAAATCATGAGTGAAAACCCTGTGCTGGCTGTAGTCGTGCACGAATAAAGATGCGTTTAACCCCTGTAGAGTCAACATTACTTAGCATTCGTTCCTGGCTTCTATGTTCACCAGGAAAATGGTTGCGGACGAAGTATCCTGTTAGGTCGTTCGGATGCGCTCGGCGCTCCTTGAATTACGTGCCCTTTCACACTGAGGGGACTAAAGTCATGGGGTAGTGACATGCACGTATACAACTGACGATAGCATTCCGTACACTAAGTGTCAAAGCGCAGTGCATTGGCGAAACTGTTATTTGCACTCCTGTGATTCAAGTGAAAAGGTTTCCGACGCGGTCATGGCAGCACGAAGAGAATTAACAGACTCTGAAAGCGGAATCGTAGTTGGAACTAGACGAATGGGGCATTCCATTTCGGAAACCGTTAGGGAATCCAGTACTCAGAGATCCGCAGTGTCAAGAGTGTGCAGAGAATACCACATTTCAGGCATTACCTCTCGTTACGGACAAAGCAGTGGCCGACGGCCTACACTTAACGACCGAGAGCAGCGACCAGCTGAGAGTTGTGTGTTAACGGCGACAATGCATGAAATAACCGTAGAAATAAATGTGAGACGTACGACGAACGTATCCTTTAGCACAGTACGGCACAGTGTGGCAAAGTTTGGCGTTAATGGGCTATGGCAGCAGACGATCGACGCGAATGCCTTTGCTAACAGCACGACATCGCCTGCAGCGCCTCTCCTGAGCTCGTGACCATATCGATTGGACCACTCACGACTGGAAAACCGTGTCCTCCTCATATGAGTCCTGGTATCAGTGGGTAAGAACTGATGGTAGGGTTCGAATGTGGCGCAGATCCCACGAAGCCGTCGACCCAAGTTGTCAATAAGACGCTCTTCAGACTGATTATGGCTCCATAACGGTGTGGGCAGTGTTCACATGGAATGGACTGGGTCCTCTGTTCCATCTGAAACGATAATTGCCTGGAAATGGTTATGTTCGGCTACTTGGAGACCATTTGCAGCCATTCAACGATGGAATTTTCATGGATGAAAATGCGTCGTGTCAGCGGTACACAGTTGTTCACCATTGATTTGATGAGCATTCTGGACAATTTGAGCGAATGGTTCGGCCACCCAGATGGCCCGACATGAATCCCATCGAACATTTATGGGACATAATTGAGAGGTCAGTTCGTACACAAACTCCTACGCCGGCAACACTTTCGCGGTTATGGACTGCTATAAAGGTAGCATGGGTCAATATTTGGGCAGGGGACATCCAACGACTTGCTGAATCTATACCACCGTATCGTCACTAGAATGATCCCCCATTCGTCCCTGTTCCGCTGATAAACTTCCCTCTGCACGGCGCTTGCGCACAACGCAACCAAGCGGTATTCAGTCTCGTGGTGGGTGCGGTCATTTTTGTTCGGTTGTTTATTTTAGGTTACGAAAATGTGAAAGTGCTGCCTGCTAGATGTTTTACACCATTAGGTAAGCGCTTGTTCGTTACTGTCTGTGCCAATGGTAATTTTAATGAAGAGTAACAAAGGTTATTTTCCTAGTATTCTAATTATGGACATAATTATTCCATCTAAAATGTAACGAAGTATCTAAAACAAATTTCATGAAAGAATATACGTACCCTGATGCTGTAATTAAAACTGTGTACGAGATAGCCCTTTAGCACAATATGTTATTCATACTGCACGGTTTAGTCCAATGAAAACGTTCTTACATTATAGTTGCCCTAGAATATAATTCCATTAAACATTTTATAACGAACTAATTTGTTTCTCTCTACAATCTTTGCAAAAACACGAAGCCAAAGGAAGGCTGAAATGAGTTCTTGAAGAACGTGTACAAGGTATTTTTGGTAACACAGTCTTTATTAATATATACAGACAAACAAGATGTTGAAGATAGTGCCTTGCTAATTTATTATTGCCGGCCGGAGTGGCCGAGCGGTTCTAGGCGCTACAGTCTGGAACCGCGCGACCACTACGGTCGCAGGTTCGAATCCTGCCTCGAGCATGGATGTGTGTGATGTCCTTAGGTCAGTTAGGTTTAAGTAGTTCTAAGTTCTAGGGGACTGATGACCTCAGAAGTTAAGTCCCATAGTGCTCAGAGCCATTTTGAACCATTTGAATTTATTCATCATGGTTTTAATTAATAATTGGTGGTGTTGTTTTTGATGTGGGAAATTGAATATGCTGAGTTCAGTAAAGCTGAGTGATACCATTTGAGAAAAATAATAAATAATTCCTTGGAACATATTATTTATTTTGCCGTAAGTACGCTGACACTGATTACATTGCTCACGCCATCTGCAATTTTGATGAGCTAATTTAAACTCATCTATTTTCAATGGTTTGTCATATAGTCGTCGGAAAGAACTGACAGTCAGAACGGCCCACATCTGGACTTCACTGCCAATGCACTTTTTATGGCCCACACTCTCAACGTCAAGAGCTTTTATACATCCGTCACTACTGGCAGACGTCGGTCATACTTCGAACACCTCTCTGAACTGCATCAAAATTGCTTTGAATGGCACAAGGCCTAAATGTCCCTAATTTCCCTCTGCATATATATCGTATCATCTTGACACTTTGGTCGGAGCCCCACACGTTGTACATGCGGGATGCGTGGCTGGCTGCCACAAAATCACTGAGCAGGGAACGTGCCCAGTTATATCTCGGCTTTATGGATTACACTTATATACAGGGTGCAAATGTTAGCTTTTACAACGAATCACAGTTGTGTAGGGGGAGTTGAGACGAACAGTTTGATACAGGACACTCGCGGTCTATTTAACAATTTAAAATTGTCGCACAAACAATCGAAAATTGGCGTACAAAAGCGATATAAGCTACAGGGAAGGCACATCGCACTTTTGAGTATCCTCTCGCCGTCGTGCGCCACGGTATTAGTCGCTCAGTTTCGTTTTTAATTTTGTCGTTAATGTTAGCAATTTAAAGTATCCCCTGTGAGTAATGAAAGAATAAATACTTTTGCAAACTAATTACCACACTTGCCTCGTAATAAGATGACTAGAAAAACAATGCTATTTGTTAACTTTCCAATGTTGAAATTTTACCGATAAAAAGAATTAAACTTCAAACGGTTAATATCGACAAAGCCGATGGCGTGAGAGAGAGCGAACACGTTCAACATCTCGGGAGGTGCGCGTGCGTTGTGATACCCGTCTTGATGGACCGCAAATGTCTTCAATCAGTTTTTATGTCTCGACGACCCCTTACACCACTTATGTGTGTTGTAGGCAGTTATTGTTTGCACACTGTATGCAAGATATTGTACAGATTATGTTCAGTATTATTTCCAAACAATAGCAGCATTTAAGCTACAGTTTGGTTTCTCTTATTAGAAGTTACCAGAGAGTGTGTGGAAGCAAATACATGGATATGTTACTAATATCGGCTTGGGGAATTAAGATGTGACCAAATTCGCTTTCAGAATGAGATTTTCACTCTGCAGCGGACTGTGGGACCGGGCGTGAGTCGTGCTTCGGTAGCTCAGATGGTAGAGCACTTGCCCGCGAAAGGCAAAGGTCCCGAGTTCGAGTCTCGGTCGGGCACACAGTTTTAATCTGCCAGGAAGTTTCAAATTCGCTTTCTTTTGATGACAGAGTGTCAGCAGGTTACGGATAGACAAAACCACATGTGGTGTCACCGCCAGACACCACACTTGCTAGGTGGTAGATTAAATCGGCCGCGGTCCATTTAGTACATGTCGGACCCGCGTGTCGCCACTGTGTGATCGCAGACCTAGCGCCACCACAAGGCAGGTCTCGTGATACGAACAAGCACTCGCCCCAGTTGTACGGACGACCTAGCTAGCGACTAGATGTACGAAGCCTTTCTCTCTCATTAGCCGAGAGACAGAATAGCCTTCAGCTAAGTTAATGGCTACCAACTAGCAAGGCGCCATTAGCCTTACAGTGATTGTAATTAAAGTCTCCTGTGTATCGTCAAGAGCGATGTACCACAATGATTGATTAAAGATAAGTATTAATCCAGCTATGTACTTTTCTTCATAGCATTAATTACGTAGCCTGTTCCAGTACTTCACGCCCGTCTGCGTTAGTCTAGCGTGCATTTTCAGCCATCTCGATCTACAAGGTGTTGGCCCAGCTGCCGACACATCACCACAAATATCTCTCGGTTCAGTATCGTAAAATATGTTGCGGTACACACATACTGCTCTACTGAGGTCAGTAATGTGGTTAAAAAATACTCTTACTTGAACGATTCGCTGTTATTAGACATCCGTAGAAAGCAGCGGCAAGTAGCGCCTCTGTGCTTTAGGCCTCATTTCTTGACCTCCGGAATCTGTTCTCTGCAGCTCGTAGTGTGGACTGGTGGACAAACACAAGCTTTCAAAATAACCGACCAACTCTCACATTGGTGCGGATACACAGCGGGAAATGTTCTCAACGGCGAGAAAACATGAGAAATGAAAGTAGTTTCTGGAATAGTCGAAGCGGCTTCTACAGTGCATTTTCCATACACTCGTATCTATAATTATATGAAAGTCTGAAACTTCTTGTGGCTTTCTGAGGACGATGCTGTTGTATACAGGAAGGTCGCGAAGCCAGAAAAGTGAGGATTAAACGGAATATCAAAAAGTTTATTTGAGACTGATGTCCATTGGAAGAATCTCAAGAAAGTGAACTTCGTTCGCAAAGAAGTTACCTTAAAAAACTCCCCGTCGATCGTCTCTTCTGTATTCGTCTTGAACCCATTCAGATATGAGTCATAGACGAGACAGAAAGTATTCATAGGTGGGATATCGAGTACGTCAGGGGTCTGTTCGATAAGTTGGAGACGTTCATCGAATTCCTTTGGCAAATCGTGTAAGAGAGGCGTTTAAAAGTAGCGAACTTGAACAAGGGCTCTCAGCTCTTAAGGTATGCATTTTAGACCCCATGTTTAATGGGCATTTTTCCTTCATTTGCGCCATACTACCTGTTCCTAAAATGTTGTTGTTGTTGTTGTTGTTGTTGTTGTTGTTGTCTTCAGTCCTGAGACTGGTTTGATGCAGCTCTCCATGCTACTCTATCCTGTGCAAGCTGCTTCATCTCCCAGTACCTACTGCAACCTACATCCTTCTGAATCTGCTTAGCGTATTCATCTCTTGGTCTCCCTCTACAATTTTTACCCTCCACGCTGCCCCCCAATGCTAAATTGGTGATCCCTTGATGCCTCAGAACATGTCCTACCAACCGATCCCTTCTTCTAGTCAAGTTGTGCCACAAACTTCTCTTCTCCCCAATCCTATTCAATACCTCCTCATTAGTTATGTGATCTACCCATCTAATCTTCAGCATTCTTCTGTAGCACCACATTTCGAAAGCTTCTATTCTCTTCTTGTTCAAACTATTTATCGTCCATGTTTCACTTCCATACATGGCTACACTCCATACGAATACTTTCAGAAATGACTTCCTGACACTTAAATCAATACTGGATGTTAACAAATTTCTCTTCTTCAGAAACGCTTTCCTTGCCATTGCCAGCCTACATTTTATATCCTCTCTACTTCGACCATCATCAGTTATTTTGCTCCCCAAATAGCAAAACTCCTTTATACTTTAAGTGCCTCATGTCCTAATCTAATTCCCTCAGCATCACCCGACTTAATTCGACTACATTCCATTATCCTCGATTTGCTTTTGTTGATGTTCATCTTATACCCTCCTTTCATGACACTGTCCATTCCGTTCAACTGCTCTTCCAAGTCCTTTGCTGTCTCTGACAGAATTACAGTGTCATCGGCGAACCTCAACGTTTTTATTTCTTCTCCATGGATTTTAACACTTACTCCGAATTTTTGTTTCCTTCACTGCTTGCTCAATATACAGATGGAAAGCAAAGTCCTTGCAGTAAAAGAGATCAGTTTCGTACGAAACACGAGTGGGACAGCTGAGTCCCGTCAGGGTATATTTATTTTATCTGGTTGGGTTATTTATTTACTGCATGAGTAATATCAGTTTATGTTAACTAAAACAATAAGAAACCAGATTATAAATATCAAAACAATCGCAATGATGACCTTTCACGTAAGTAGCGCCCGTTAACTCTTGCGACGAAGTGAACAACACAGGGGTTCGAAGTCGGTTGGCACTGACCTACTTTCCGTTTACAATAGACATGTTAAACAACTGAAATAAGTCTAAGCCAAACAAGTTCACTGCCGTAGAAGAATGAAGAACGTAAAATGACACAAGTTTTGTTTGTCCTTTATATGTTGCAAAAAGAGTGCACTGTCCTAACACAGGTATTGTCTGTCCTGAATAACTATGTAACTTAACATTTGCGGCACGCAACGGAGGTGCGCCCAGTTGTTTGTACGTGTCGTGATTGAGCAATGAAACTGCAGCTCCGGTATCGAGCTGGAATGGTATCACTTTGCCTTCAAAGTCTAAGTCCACAAAAAGTTTATTGTCCTGCTGACGACAAGAGCGACTGTTTTGTGCAATTTGAATAGACACTGGTACAGAATCACTTGCTAATTGACGTGATTTCCGGCGACGTCGACGCACAGTTTTTGTGGGACGAACACAGTCACTGTTAGAGAAAGTGTCACTGGACGAATCGGAATTAACTACATGAATGTCCATGGGCGAAGGTCCACGAGCTTGAGTGTCCTTGGTTCGATTCCGGCGCGACGCAAAGGGCCTGGAATGATTGTGATTGTCTGATCGGAGCTTTTTCTGGCAAACACTTTGAACATGTCCTTTCCTATTACAGAAAAAGCAAATAGCTTGGCGTGACGGGCAATGTTCACGCGAATGTCTAGTAGCACACCGCGGGCATGATTTCACTGCATTTGTGGGCTGGCGCGGCACACGTGGCTTAGAGCGCGGCGGCAGCTGCGTTTGTTTGCGCGATGGCAGTTGACCGGGCCGCGCAGCTCGCCCGGCGGACCGGTTAATGTTACACACTGCTGGCAAAGTTTCAAAAGATTCCTGAGCACAGTCAAGTGTGTCTTGTCTATCGAATATGTCTATCACTTGTTGAAGGGAGGGATTAACTAGTTTCAAAATTTGTTCCCGTATGCGAACATCAGAAACGTTCTGTGCAATATCATCACGTACCGTTGTATCTGAATAAGAAAGACCACAGTCACAGTCAAAGGCACAGTCCCTAGTAAGTCCTTGCAATGTTGCTACCCACTCCCTATTAGTTTGACCGGCCGTACGTTTTGTACGAAAAAACGTATACCGTTTTGCAACCACATTAACTGTTTCTTTGAAATAGGCATCTAAAGCAGACAAAATTTCCTCGTAGGACAGAGTTGCTATGTCGCGTCGGGGAAACAAATTCACTATCACACGGTAGGTGGACACACCGACACAAGAAAGCAAAAACGGCTGCCGCTCATTACCTTGAATTCTGTAGGCGGGGAGGTGGAAGGCAAACTGGCGGGACCATTCCCGCCAAGTCTCGTGGGTTTCATCAAAACTTCGAAATGGTGGTGCAACGGCAGGTTGTGGCTGCGGTAGCGGTGAAGCGGCAGCGGCCGCATCGGTTTGAATGGCACGTTGACCCTGGACGAGCTGTCCAAGGGCATCCAATAATGCCTGCGTCTGCTGATTCTGCAAGCGATAAAATTCGGACAGTACATCTGGCGAAGCCATGACACAATCAAATTAGGGCAAAGTAAAACACAAGATCCTTGGTAGACTCGTCGCCATGTGATGTGTCGGCAGCTGGGCCAACACCTTGTAGATCGAGATGGCTGAAAATGCACGCTAGACTAACGCAGACGGGCCTGAAGTACTGGAACAGGCTACGTAATTAATGCTATGAAGAAAAGTACGTAGCTGGATTAATACTTATCTTTAATTAATCATTGTGGTACATCGCTCTTGACGATACACAGGAGACTTTAATTACAATCACTGTAAGGCTAATGGCGCCTTGCTAGTTGGTAGCCATTAACTTAGCTGAAGGCTATTCTGTCTCTCGGCTAATGAGAGAGAAAGGCTTCGTACATCTAGTCGCTAGCTAGGTCGTCCGTACAACTGGGGCGAGTGCTTGTTCGTATCACGAGACCTGCCTTGTGGTGGCGCTAGGTCTGCGATCACACAGTGGCGACACGCGGGTCCGACATGTACTAAATGGACCGCGGCCGATTTAATCTACCACCTAGCAAGTGTGGTGTCTGGCGGTGACACCACATTCCGCATGGTTTACTAACACATCTTTCAAAGTGAGTTCGAAACAGGAAGTATTTCCTGAAACAACAACACGTTGTTTACTGAAAATTTGAAAGTGAATTACTTCGAGTTACGTTGATGTTACCGCCTTTTTACCGCCTGACAACGTGTGTGTATGAGGACGGAGGGAAGGAAGGGGAGGGGAGGGGAGGGAAGGAAGGGGAGGGGGCGAACGGGCACTTCAACGACCGATCTAGGTGGTTGGGAGGAGTATAGTTCAAATCCCCTTGTAGCCAAACAGATAATTAGGTGCCAGGAACATCGACAATGGTGACTGTACATTATACTCAAATTCTCCTTCTTTCCTTCCGCAATGCAGATTACTAGTGTTTTAAAACCTTGAAAAAATTAAAATAATATACATAACAGTGGAATGTTCCCAACGCCTTTTGAAGTCCTTTGATGTAGCTGACGTGATAGCACTACGGCTGAGTGCAGGCAAGAGTATTGTGCTTTCGGCGTTCCATTCAGTTTCTGTTCCGAGCTTTTACAGTGGCTGCGCAGAGCGTTGATGGTAAAACCAGTCGAAATCGTTAGCAGACAACAATTATCGGATGACCTGCGGTGGCGTGCAATCGGGAGATTGCAAGTTCCGGTTAACTCCAAATGCTCGCGGAGCTACAGGTCACCAGCGTGTAACATCGCCCGTCGACGGACAATGTGTTCGCACTGTCGTTGAGCTTTCCTTTTATTAATTTTTGTTGCCATTAAATCTGGTTGCGTTTATTTAAAAATTTATTGTCTACTGGTTTATGTCCAAGTTTCTGTAGTCAGTCCTCGCTGTACATTTAAATGTTCACCGATCAGCCTCATGTTTGATAATTTCGTTCTAAAATCCGCGTTATTACTTTGTATAATTCGCCAACTGATTGCTGATTAAACTCCTCCCTGTGTTCATTATAATCTTCTATGACATTTAAGTTTCTCTTTTTAACGACTTATTAAGTAATAGGACACATACCATCAAAAGTACAAATACACTCACATGCACGAAATTCGGAATAAAAAGCTATCTTCCAGATGATAGTTAAGAATGATCTTTCGGTAAACAGTTAATTCTTCGGTGCGATCGCCCGAACTACAGTGAGTTCTAGGGTTTAACGTCTCATCGACTTCATTAAACACGACGCAAACGGTCGAATTAAACGAGAATGAGACAAAAAATCAGTTGCAACAAAAGTGACAGTATCACCTGTAGTAACTTAGGTAATAATAATAATAATGAGCGTATGGCATTGGTGGCCGGGAGACCCCTCGCGGGGTGGTTCAGCCGCCGCTCCGCAAGTTCTTTAACGCCACTACGGCGACTTGTGAGTGAATGAGAAAGAAATGATGATGAAAGACACACAACACTCAGTCGTCTCGAGGCAGAGAAAATCCCTGACCCCGCCGGGAATCGAACCTAGGACCCCGTGCGCGGGAAGCGAGAACGCTACCGCAAGACCACGAGCCGCGGATGGTAGTTTAGGTAAACCACAGAAAATGGAACTCACAATGGTCGGGCCGTGTTTTAAGTCTTCGGCTCCAGAATCACGTCCACTGCATCACCTTCATCAATACTGAATTAAAATATTCGCAGCAAACCATGGTTTTAATCTTAAGTCAGTTAGGTTAGTGTTTAACGTCCCGTCGACAACGAGGTCATTAGAGACGGAGCGCAAGCTCGGGTTAGGGAAGGATTCGGAAGGAAATCGGCCGCGCCCTTTCAAAGGAACCATCCCGGCAGTTGCCTGAAACGATTTAGGGAAATCACGGAAAACCTAAATCAGGATGGCTGGAGACGGGATTGAACCGTCGTACTCCCGAATGCGAGTCCAGTGTGCTACCATTGCGCCACCTCGCTCGGTCTTAAGTCAGTAAAGTAGACATAACATGGTATTGTTGGCTAGGAGATCCCGAGGAGATGTTTAGTATGATAGTTGGGAAGACTCGAGGTTTTTATCCACATGTTCCCTTTCCCCTTGCCGAGTATGTTGCGCTGCAGACGTACGTCGTCGTCGTCATCGTATTCAGTCAGAAGACTTTGACGCAGCTCATCACGCTAGTCTATCCTGTGCAGGCCTCTGTAAATCTACATACCTACGGCAGTCTACATCCATTTGTACCTGATTACTGTATTTGACCCTGGCTGGCCTCCCTCTACAATTTTTACCCATTACAGTCTTCCCCCCCCCCCAAAAAAAAAACCATCATATTCAAGATCCCTTGATGCTTGAGGATGAGTTGTATCACCTAATCCCTTCTTTTTGTCTAATTGCACTATAAATTTTTTCCCCAATTCGATCCATTACCACCTCATTGGTTATCCAATCTAATCCTCAGCAGTCTCTTGCTCCACCACATTTAAAAAGCTTCGATTCTCTTCTTGTCGGAATTGTTTATCTTCCACATTTAATTTCCATACCAGGCTAGTCTTCACACAATCACCTGCCGAGAAACTTCCTGCCACTGAAACTGATATTCGATGTTAATAAACTTACCTCTTTGGGAAGTACTGTTCCTTCTATTGCCAGTCTATTGTTTATATATTCTCTATTTTAGCTGTCATCCGTAATAGTGTTGCCGATCTACACACACTCATCTACTATTCTTAGCATCTCATTTCCCTGCCCGGGAGATTGGTGTTTGTGTTGTCGTCATTATGATTTGTGACAGTGACTAGATTGGCTTGTGAAAACAAATGGACTGTGTAAAAATTGGGACGTTAACACGCGGGCGCGTACACACACACACACACACACACATACAGTCGATGGCGAAGCGAGACGGTAAGAGGCACATTGCCTTCTGTCCTTGAAAAGTACAAAGGTATGAATCTCCATTTGACAGGTGGATCATTATGGAATGCCGCTTACGCTCCATGCGGAGAGGTCAAGAGTTCAGTTCATAACGCTGGAGCATAATCTAGTGACGAGGAACTGTGCGAGATGGAACGTAAATGATGAAAATTACTTCTAGCGTGGAGATTGCAGCTGGTCAGCTGATGCGGGTAGTTGGCGAACAAGTCCGAGGTTCCGACTAGAGCGCTGCCTCTGGTTATATCCGTTACTGTAGTAGTATGTGATGAGCAAGCGCAAGGGGGCAGTCATTTGACGGACCGTAATACGGTATTGGACTAGCATGTCACGCCTAAGACCTACCGATCACCAAGCCAGTTTCACACAGAATTCACTATTATGAATTTTGCCGTTCTCTTCAAAATATGTTCTCTGAAAATACTGCTCTTTCAGCTATCGCTGTTCGCTTTTCTTAATTTATAGACCTTACTGCCTCTCACTAGAAACTTTTTTTCCTGCTCTTCTCGTCGTAACTAACGTTACGCTCACCTGCCCAAACTATGAAAAACTGCGCCAAAGGATTTGATATTTGAGGAGAATATTACCAAAGAAACTAAAACAGAGTTGTGCATTTGAATAAGTGTATATTTTTTAAAATTGATGTACAAAACACAATTGAGACTTCTGCATCCCGTCATTACGTGTTAATCGTATCTATCGGTATATTTATTAATTTCATTGGTAATATCGTTTACGTCATTACAACAATACAAAACCAGATTATAAACATCAAAATACTCGCAATAATGTCCTTTCACGTCAACACGGCCCGTAAACTCTTACGACGAAATGAACAACACAAGGGTTCGAAGTTGGCCGCTTTTTTTTGTGTCCTTTGTGGACAGAGGTATTGAATTAGCGCCACCAAAGATTTCCTTTGTTACAGCAAATGTACACATTCGTCCCGACAGAATGCCAGCGCATGAATTCAACTACATGCTGTTTTATGACTCATAGAAATTGGACGGGCAGGAAAGGGTTAAATTCCATCAAATATAACGACCTTTTCGCACTTAAGTAGCGGTTATATCCTCTTAGACAATGACGTTTATGTCATACCAAACAGCAACCCAGTTTTACACAGAAATTACAATTTTAAGATCTGCCGTTCAATTCAAAAAATAGCCGGAGGCACATCGATTTTTATTTGTATTTTTAATCTCTCTGAACCACTTATAATGATACAAATTTGCAAATGCATCAAGTTTTGAAGAAACGGAAGGAAACCAACTCGATCAGACTATCTGAACTTAATGTGCTTCCTTCTCAACTGGAGAAAATGCTTGAAACTACCTCCAAGTCAGGAGAAACTGCTTATTGACCAATCCTAATTTACTTTCGGTCAGCAGCCTTACGCTTTTTTCTAGCGTTCTTTAGCGTCCTTTTCTACTTGACGGGATTTTACTCAGTTCTGCACCTTTAGGAGATGGAATAAGCGTTACTACGATTCTAGGTTTCAAACTAACCCGGTACCTATAAGAATGTTCACAGAAGCTACATGAGAGTTGCCCCAACGGCAGAAGGAGCTGTATTGGTACATAATCTGCAAGATCCTGCACTCTTGTAGTGTACAGGCGTGTAACTTAGGTGGAAACTATGAATAACCAGTGAAGTTTAACTGTTTCAGTAATCATTTTATCAGCTACACAGTACATTAAGATTTCCCGATGTCGGAGGTGGGCTTAGGACCTCTCTGCCCCTTCTGCAC
This sequence comes from Schistocerca piceifrons, assembly GCF_021461385.2. Taxonomy (NCBI): domain Eukaryota; kingdom Metazoa; phylum Arthropoda; class Insecta; order Orthoptera; family Acrididae; genus Schistocerca; species Schistocerca piceifrons. The sequence goes on along the minus strand of NC_060149.1, from coordinate 730,009,552 downwards.
TAGGTCATTCTTGATCTAAAACTTTCACTGGACAGAGATACGTGAGCATCTCGGGAAATCTCGCATAAGTACTAGTCTTGGCATCTAAAAATGGTTCAAATGGCTCTGAGCACTATGGGACTTAACATCTGTGGTCATCAGCCCCCTAGAACTTAGAACTACTTAAACCTAATTAACCTAAGGACATCACACACATTCATGCCCGAGGCAGGATTCGAACCTGCGACCGTAGCAGCAGCGCGGTTGCGGATTGGAGTGCCTATAACCGCTCGGCCACAACGGGTGCCTTGGCATCCAGAAACGCGGAAAAACTGCCGCACGGAGTGGCCGCGCGGTTTAAGGCGCTGTGCCACGGACTGCGCGGACCCTCCCGCCGCAGGTTCGAGTCCTCCCTCTGGCGTGCGTGCGTGCGTGCGTGCGTGTGTGTGCGTGTGTGTGTGTGTGTGTGTGTGTGTGTGTGTGTGTGTGTGTGTGTGTGTGTGTGTGTGTATTTTGTTCTTACCATAAGTTAGTTTATGTGGTGTGTAAGTCTAGAGACCAATGACCTCAGCAGTTTGGTCCTTAGAAATTCAAATACATTTTGCGAGTGTGTTGGGTTGCTATTCTGTCATTCTGCGCAACGGATTAATCTGAGATGTACCCTTTACCCTGTGGCTCCTGCAAGATGCAATTTCCACCCCCACACTATTACAGAAGTCAGACAGACGTTCCTAACGTTCTAAAGAGAAATGCCTGAAAAACTTTCAGCAATAAATATCTTCTGGAGTGGTCCGCTGTAAGGAAATCACACAAAAATTCACAAAATTTCTTACGTAACTAGTGGGATGCTTGGGTACTGGAGTAGTGCTAGTTAGTGTAAGAAAAACATGAAACTAACGGAAGTTGTTATTTATTTTGCAAAAATTCTGAGAAATCACAATGGCACTTTTAGTTATGAATTGAACAAGTTATATCCTGGTTCTTTTCGGATTGTGAAGTTACCTCTCAAGGATAGGATTCGCTAATGAAATTTCTATACAAAGTTTAAGATGGTTGTTGACTTGGCAGAATGGCTGAGAGGCGCGCCTACTCAACTTGAATAATTATCCTTTAGGATGTTGCTAGGTACGGTCGAAGCTGTCGCGTGTGAAATGCAGTGAAGTGTACTGTTGTGGAGGAAATATGGGGCTCGCAAGAGCTGTAGCGCACAATACCGTAAGCTGCGATGACTGCTGTCTGCGCCGCTCGCTGCTAACAAATAAGATAACTCTCGTTCTATCTAGATTGACCTTCGCCAATTAAACTCTCCCTACGACTTGATGAAGTCAAGGACTCCTATTCGCCCCTAGCCTAACTATTAGCGTGGTAAACCAGTCCACCGCGATGGCACTCAAAATTCGCACGCAGGCGTTTAAATATAACTCTGTCCGTTCACACCGCACAATAAGTGTGGCGGCCAATACAGTGAACAACGCTTAATCGCAAGGACTCCATATAGAGTCGCACTTCGATTCGCTCTCTACAGAGGTGCTCTCCCAGTGAAGTACTGAGGAGAGACTTGTTCCTCGCTCTTTGAGTACACGTACGAGCGAACACGCTCTCGTTACGTGTTCTCGCTCCAAGAGCAACAACGGAATGGCCCCTCTCCATGCCAGACGTGAAGGGGTATATCTTTCGGTCTCTTCCATTACTCCTTCAGCGCAAGGCGTCAGAAATATCGTCTGCCAATCAGCATTGCTCTTCTAAAACGGGAGAATGACGTTTCGTTCAAGGCGACCTATCCAGAAATCTGTAGTATCGGCGTTTGACGTTTGCTGTCTCCCTGTGAAAATCTCTGAAACTGTGTAGGCTGGCCGCTCCCACACAATGTAGCGGAATTTGCTTTTAAGCCAAACTTGGGGTCGTTCCTCCTTTCCCTCGGGCAAACGCTATCCGCTCCACGGGCGGCCACCGGCCGACGTAGATGGGTTGGGACCGGCCTCCTGGCGTGCGGTTGCCTCTCTCAAACTAAAAGTTCCTGTGACCATCGTGTCTGGAATGTATGTGTGTACGCCAGCCTCGAGTATTTCAACTACGGTGCGCACTTGCGATTTATTAGTTATTTGCATATCGTTTACATGAATTCATACAACATTGACTTTATCTTATCGAGTTTGGGTTCGAATGAAGCGTCTTGATGTGCGGAATATTATTGTTCAAATGGCTCAAAGAACTATGGGACTTGACTTCTGAGGTCATCAGTCCCCTAGAACTTAGAACTACTTAAACCTAACTATCCTAAGAACATCACACACAGCCATGCCCGAGGCAGGATTCGAACCTGCGACCGTAGTGGTCACGCGGTTCCAGACTGTAGCGCCTATAACCGCTCGGCCACCTCAGCCGGCCGGAATATGATTGTGAGGGCGGAATATGTAAGCAATGAAGGTCAGGGGACCACGAAGTCTTACAATTTGAACATTTTTTCGAACGGAAGACTTAAATCTGGTTGGGAGGAACTGAGGTCGAAGTACGTTCTCTGGAATTATTTCCGCACGTACAACGTCCGTCTTGCAGACTGCATCGCTCGGGAAGAGAGTTTAAAAGAAACGTGGGCGCGGCGTTGACCTCGTCGTCCCATAGCGGCGCGCTGCTTGTTTCCTCATTGGACGACAGGAACGGATGTGGCAGAGCGCGGGACAAACTTTATTATCTCGCGCGGCCTGCCTCCACAGCTGGCCAACTGTAACCGAGCAAGCGCCTCTCCATGCAAACATCTCAAAATGCACTTCTCATATTGGTTTAAGCATCAACACTATGTACGTCCTTCGCCAGCTCTCTTCATGGCAGCAAAATTATTGCATCCCGCATCACCGACCATCTGTTCTGTCTACTCACATTTAAGCCTGCCCCTGCGAATCTTGCCCTCTACTACCCCTTAAATGGTCGTTTTCAACAAAGATTCATATCGTAATATGCGCCCAACCATTCTGTCTCCGTTGATATTGGACTCTTTTATCTTCTGGCTAGAGGTGTTTGTTCTTTACTCAGTCAATCCTGCTGCCCTTCAGCAGACTCCTTTAATATCACATTTCAGAGCCTTCTTTTCGCTTAAATTCCACCTTCTCCAACGTTCACATTACGCTCCCATTCCGAGCAGTGCTCCAGACAAAACTTCCTGAATCTGTTTCCAGTGTCAGTATTTATACGCTGAAGAGCCAAAGAAACTGGTACATCTGAATAAAATCGTGTAGGTCCCCCGCGAGCACGCAGAATTGCCGCAACACGACGTGGCATGGACTCGACTAACGTCTGAAGTAGTGCTGGAGGGAACTGACACCATGAATCCTGTAGGGCTGTCCATAAATCCGTAAGAGTACAAGTGGGTCGAGATCTCTCCTGCTGACATGCAGGGTCCATGGGTTCATGAGGTTGTCTCCATACCCGCACACGTCCATCTGCTCGATACAATTTGAAACGAGACTCAGCCGACCAGGCAACCTGTTTCCAGTGATCAACAGTCCTGTGTCGGTATTGACGAGGCGAGGCGTAAAGCTTTGTGTCGTGCAGTCATCAAGGTTACGCGAGTGGGCCTTCGGCTCCGAAAGCTCATGTAGATGATGTTTCGTTGAATGTTTCGCACGCTGACTCTTGTTGATGGTTCAGCATTGAAATCTGCAGCAATTTGCGGGAGGGTTGCACTTCTGTCACGTTGAATGATTCTGTTCAGTTGTCGTTGGTCCCGTTCTTACAGGATCTTTTTCCGGCTATAGCGATGTCGGACATTTGATGTTTTGCCGGATTCCTGATATTCGCAGTACACTTGTGAAATGGTCGAACGGGAAAATGCCCACTTGATTCTTACCTCGGAGACGCTGTGTCCAATGGCTGGTGTGCCGACTATAACACCACGTTCAAACTCACTCAAATCTTGATAACGTGCCATTGTAGCAGCAGTAAGCGATCTAACAACTGTTGTCTTATATAGGCGTTGCCCCCGCAGCACCGTATTTGAATACGCGTGCCAGTTTCTTTGCTTCTCTAGGAAGCCTTTTTGTCTTGCACAGCTTTTGCTAACTTATATGTGCAGTGTCTGCTGGACAAAGTTGAAAATTTATGACAGTCCGGGTTTCGGACCCGGATGTCAATCTTAATAGGCAGATCTGCTGACAACTGCGCCATCTAGACACAATGGTCATCGCGACAGCGCGGACTACCCCAGCACGCTTCCCGTCAGACCCAAACTCTGATGTTTTGCCACTTGCCAATTGTCTTCATTACTCGCAACATTTCGCCGATTCACGCAAGAGTGTGTGCATCCACACTGAAGTGACCACTAGCCGTCCTCGCCTTAAGTATGTACGTGGTGTCTTTTCTTTCGGGCATGTCCGAAGTAAAATAAGCCGGTAGACTTATAGTCACGGAAACGTGACGATGTAATGTTACTTAATAATGTGTTTTTAATGTGAAATTATGCCTTCGTCTGAACTGTTCTACAATAACCTGAAGCCTTTACCACGAGGTAAGAGGACCGCCCCTTTGTAGTTAAGAACTAATTCCTCAAAAACCGGCTGTGACAATGGACTTGCACAGGTAGGTGCGGCATCAAGGAAGCGGTGGGAAACGAAAGCTGTGTAGCATGCGGAACTCGAAAAGCAGGCAACGCCCTTCGGGTGTGCCGTGCGTGGTAACCGGAAGGGCAGTGCAATCAGCAGATGACTGACGATGGCGGACTATTGAATCGCCGCGTTATCACCCACTGCAGGCTACCTTCATGTATACCGTCCAAAGTCATGGCCAGTTTCACTCTTTAACCTGTCAGTTAGCTATTTTGAAACTCTTCGGATCCAACACTTTAAAATGTATATGTTACGGCATCGAGGGAAATTCTTAGCGTAACGTACATATGACGATGAGATGAGTGAAATTTCATTTCTCTGAGCTTGGTACATGTGCAGTAAACGTACATTAACTGGTAATTTTATACGTGGAATAGTTTGTATGCCTTTTCGAAAAAGTTGTCTTGTGTATATTTTTTTGAAATGTGTGCATTATGTGTCTTGCCTCGTAAAATTTGTAGTCGTACTTCTCCGGGTGATATCCACGAAAAGAACGTTCCAGAGATGAAACAAAATATGAAAACACAGAGAGCTGACTCCATAACCACATAAAAAATAGAAATTAGGGCATATTTTAGGCGAAAAATTAAGTTTCAGAAAGTGTTTTGCATTTTAAGCAATAGATGGAACAGAAAAGGCGAAGCCGATTTTATTTACCGGTAGTGTTATAACTAGTGTTTCGTAGAATGTGAGAAAGGCTCTTAATGTTTATCTTGCAAATGAAGAAACAGTAGCTCGCGAATAGTACCGAAACTTTTTTTCGATCACTCAAATGGAAAAAAGCGAGAAGTGGATTGCAAATAAAAAAAAATTAAGAGTACATCAGTATAGAGCCATCCCGCAAGGCGCTTGATCAAAGGTAAAACGGTGGCATGTGAAGAGCGAATTGTAAGAACATACAGCCCAGTCACGAAACGAGGCTGTCTCTTACTTTCAACTGTGGGAGGTGATGCGGTTGTAGGACACTGGACTCGAATTCGGGAGGGCGGTAATTGAAATGCACGTCCGGCCATCAGGGTTCAGATTTGTATTTATGTATGTATTGAACTGGGGACCTACAAACGTCGGCTCACACCGAACCCAGGGTTATTTGGCGTTTCGGCCAGCAGTGCCTTCCCCCCCCCCCCCCCCCCCCCTTCCCCCGCCCCGAAACGTCTCATCCCAGACTAGTGTAACCCCAATGTTTGCGTGGTAGAGTAATTATAGTGTATGCGTACGTGGAGACAGTGTGTGCGCAGCAATCGCCGACATAGTTTAACTGAGGCGGAATAAGGGGAACCAGCCCGCATTCGCTGCGGCAGATGGAAAACCGCCTCAAAAACCATCCACAGGCTAGCTGATACGCCGGACCTCGACACTAATCCGCCAGGCGGATTCGTGCCGGGGGCCGTCACGCCTTCCCGCTCGGGGAGCAGTGCATTAGACCGCACGGCTAGCCGGGCGGGCTGGGTTCAGATTTACTACGGTTTCCCTAAAACTTTTAAGATAAGTACAGGGTTGGTTCCTTCGAAGGGGGGGGGGGGGGGGAAACAAATAAACGGAGTGGTGTAGCCGAGATTAAGAATTCGGAAAATGGGAATTTAATTCTCCACCTGGTCGTACATATATAGGTTTCCCGTTGTTCTCGTAGAAATCGCTTAGGGCAAATGCTTGGATACCTTCTTTGAGAGGACGCGGCCGACTGCGTTCTTCTATCCGGGGCTGTGGCCCTCAACTCCAGCAACTGAGTTATACGTGAGGCCGCGCATTTTACCGAGTACTGAATAACTTATGACTGTATCTATCTGCAAAAAGGCAAGGAGCTCCAAACTCACTATACACAAAAAGTGAGAATTCTAGAGATTCATCCTTGTTACCAATAAATTAACCATCATACGTGCCGCGCGGAATTAGCAGAGCGGTCTAAGGCGCTGCAGTCATGGAATGTGCGGCTGGCCCCGCAGAGGTTCGAGTCCTCCCTCGGGTGTGTGTGTGTGTGTGTGTGTGTGTGTGTGTGTGTGTGTGTGTGTGTGTGTGTGTGTGTTTGTCCTTAGGATAATTTAGGTTAAGTAGTGTGTACGCTTAGGGACTGATGGCCTTAGCAGTTAAGTCCCATAAGATTACACACACATTTTTGGACCATCATACGTGATTAATACGTTCCAGACGTTTTATGAAATACGTAACATTATCGCTAAGTCCGATTTGACTTGGAAGACTGACGGCAGTTAGGCCAGCACTACCTACGACTGTTACATATCAGAAGATAGTTATTTTGAAGGAGTGGGCACATATTCGACTAAAACTCAAAAATAACGTTTACGAATCGATGTTACGATTGTGAGACTCAATGTCGCTCGCAAATTGTAAAGTGAATCCTTAATTATGGTTGTTTTAACCTACCGTTTCTCAGATATTTTGTCTTGTACAAACACGCAAAGAATTTTCGAGGGCGTGCTGAAAAGTAATGCCTACGAATTTTTGTATGTGAAAATTTTTAGAGCTTTTTACATGAGAGCAAAAGTTACTAACATTCTACTCATTTATTCTTCATGTCTACATATCTGGAGCGCTCCGCCGCTAGTGGGATCCGAATTGTAGCGTATAACACGGTGTGTAACGTAACTTTGCAGATGCGTGAGAAACAGCGTGCTGCAAACGCGTTGCGAACTCTGAGAGTTCGTTCATGCATGTAGCACCCTCTCCATCGGCGTGACAGTGCCGGACCACACACGAGCGCTGCGACATCGGCGGCAATACAGCACCTTGGGTTCACTGTCATCGTCAATACAGTTCCACCTTGGCTCCATCCGAAACCTAAAGAGCACAGAGCACACTATAAGATTTCATTTTGATAGTGATGAAGCGGTTCAAGCAGAGATGAGGTTGTGGCCCCGTCAACAAAGTTAAACATCGTGCCGTGATGATATCAATAAACTGGTCTCTCGTTGGGAGAAATTTGTTCGTCGCTAAGGTAACAATGTTGAGAAATAAATACGCAGAAATGAAAAATAAAGATGCATAATGTTAACAACATTTGGTTTATTTAGAAAGTTTTAAGAATTTTCACATAAAATCGCTGGCATTAATTTACAGCGCGCCTTCGTACATTTGTATGCTACAAGCAAAGAAGGGAAAGCAGAATGGTGGGAGTATATAGTGGGTCTATACAAGGGCGCTGTACTTAAGGACAATATCATGGAAATAGAAGAGGATGTCGATGAAGATGAAATGGGAGATATGATACTGCGTGAAGAGTTTGACAGAGCACTGAAAGACCTGAGTCGAAACAAGGCCCCGGGAGTAGACAACATTCCATTAGAACTATTGACAGCCTTGGGAGAGCCAGTCCTGACAAAACTCTACCATCTGGTGAGCAAGATATATGAAACAGGCGAAATACCCTCAGACGTCAAGAAGAATATAATAATTCCAATCGCAAAGAAAGCAGGTGTTGACAGATGTGAAAATTACCGAACAATCAGTTTAATAAGACACAGCTGCAAAATACTAACGCGAATTCTTTACAGACGAATGGAAAAACTAGTAGAGGCCGACCTCGGGGAAGATCAGACTGGATTCTGCAGAAATATTGGAACACGTGGGGTAATACTGACCCTACGACTTATCTTAGAAGCTAGATCAAGGAAAGGCAAACCTACGTTTCTAACATTTGCAGACTTAGAGAAAGCTTTTGACAATATTGACTGGAATACTCTCTTTCAAATTCTAAAGGTGGCAGGGATAAAATACAGGGGGCCAAAGGCTATTTACAATTTGTACAGAAACCAGATGGCAGTTATTAGAGTCTAGGGGCATTAAAGGGAAGCAGTGGTTGGAAGGGAGTGAGACAGGGTTGTAGCCTTTCCCCGATGTTATTCAATCTGTATATTGAGCAAGCAGTGAAGGAAACAAAAGAAAAATTCGAAGTAGGTATTAAAATCCATGGAGAAGAAATAAAAACGTTGAGGTTCGCCGATGACGTTGTAATTCTGTCAGAGACAGCAAAGGACCTGCAAGAGCAGTTGAACGGAATGGATGGTGTCTTGAGGGGAGGATATAAGATGAACATCAACAAAAGCAAAACGAGGATAATGGAATGTAGTCGAGTTAAGTCGGGTGATGCTGAGGGTATTAGATTAGGAAATGAGACACTTAAAGTAGTAAAGGAGTTTTGCTATTTGGGGAGCAAAATAACTGATGATGGACGAAGTAGAGAGGATATAAAATGTAGACTGGCAATGGCATGGAAAGCGTTTCTGAAGAAGAGAAATTTGTTAACATCTAGTATAGATTCAAGTGTCAGGAAGTCGTTTCTGAAAGTATTCGTATGGAGTGTAGCCATGTATGGTAGTGAAACGTGGACGATAAATAGTTTAGACAAGATGAGAATGGAAGCTTTCGAAATGTGGTGCTACAGAAGAATGCTGAAGATTAGATGGGTAGATCACATAACTAATGAGAAGGTACTGAATAAGATTGGGGAGGAGAGAAGTTTGTGGCACAACTTGACGAGAAGAAGGGATCGGTTGGTACGACATATTCTGAGACATCGAGGGATCACCAATTTAGTATTGGAGGGTAAAAATTGTAGAGGGAGACCAAGAGATGAATACGCTAAGCAGATTCAGAAGGATGTAGGCTGCAGTAGGTACGGGGAGATGAAGGAGCTTTCACAGGATAGAGTAGCATGGAGAGCTGCATCAAACTAGTCTCAGGACTGGAGACAACAACCACAAACAAGCTTAACTTTACGTAAGTGGTATATCTTTTGACATTTAATTCGCTCTCCTAACTGTTCTGACTGCCTCCGTCGGAACACTGTTTTTGCTGGAATCGAGATGATCAACTACAACATATAGGATCATCGATTCATCGCAACTCTATCGTACTAGCCAAAAAGTAAATATTTACCCCGAATCATCAAGTTATACTTAGCACTCTCGATCAGCAGCTGCTAGCTCAAAAGATTTAAGACGTGACATGTGACGTGAGCACGTCCCGTGAATTTGAACAAGGCGGCTATGTATTCACGCTCAGGTGAGTCATCCGGCCGCTCCTATATTTATGAGTAGGGACGCAGGAAATGTCGAGCGCGACATCACGGGACCTCCCTGCACGAGTGAACGTTCTATTTCAGTCCGGAGCGATTGAGTAACAGCATTGGGAGAGGTCTGAACACACTAAGCATTGTGAGCAAAATCTGTGGAATGCTCTAAATATGGATTGGAGCTGTACGACCGTGTGTTTTAACGTCACTGTAACGCAGAAAAGAATATTCCGCAAAGTCTACGTAGCACACCGCACACTTTCGACATCCTGAAACTCCGTTTGACAAATTTTACTGAAAGAGTATTCGTCTGCTATAAAAATCTTGCCAGTCTCCAGTCTTTCTCCATCTCGTTCATCTACGTCGTGATATTACAGCTTTTTGGTTTAGTAGTCTGGCAACAAAATGCTCGCTGTACTACTTGGCGTGATACGAAACTAAAATATCCAAGTACCACGATGTTAAACCGTATTGGTTCAAGTCTTCGTCTCGGATCACTCGTGCATTTATTTGCGAAGTATAGCGTGAAACTGTCCAGCATATATTACTCGGCAATCGGACACAAAGTATTCCCTTAAATACCTACATTAGGCAGTTGGAAACATCTAATAGAGAAACCAAACGGATGAAGGGCGATAGGCGTCTCTCCATAAGAAAACGTAACAGACTTCATTGGATTTAATGAAACATCTGTTGTAAATAATAATGTATCCTACTCAGCATGGTCACACCTCCAAGAAATCAAAACAAAGCCGTAAACAGGCGATGGCAGTACTGGAGCGGGAATCTACCTATATGGTCACAGCTCGCATCGTTGTTACCAAGACAGAAGCTTGCTTTCTAAATATATGTGTGTCTTTTACAGCGATCGAGTGCCCCTGATAAGAGGGACACAGCAATAGAACTTTTGCCACTTTTGCATTGCAACATGTCACAAAAAAAGACTGAAGACATACAGCAATTCATTCATATTTGAGAAGACTTTAAAATGATTCTCCGTCAACCAGAACTGTATACAAGAAAGTCAAGCAACCCCCATCTCAAATATTCGTTGTCATACGTGCGTATATTTTGGCATTGAGTGAAACCACGCCATATCTCAACGTAAAAAGCCTTTTTTTTCGAATTTGGACCTGTTTCGATGGTTCACTGTACACACTCGTATTAAGTAATGTCTAGTACCGTAAAATGAATTAGCCTTATGCCTGCCGTGTTCCAAATGGCAGTGAACATGAGAAAAATTCACGCTACGTTTCACACTTGTCCCATACGGCCAGAGACTGAGAAAGAGGTCTGAGGAAGGTTATACAAGAAATTCGACTCGTCCTTTCCTAGAGTTCCATTCGACTATTTGCCTTATTAGGTTATGTAAACATTGGGAAATCTGAATTTGAAAGGGCGGACTTGGTGGTTTCGTTCCACCATTGTCCCGAATGGGTGTCCAGTATGCGACCTCGCTCGGTATTGTTCAAGAATTTCTGTTGCGGACTAGCGGAAGGCAACCCCGTAGAATGTTGCTTTGCTTCGGCATTTACATATGGAACCAATGCATAATCACCTGTGGGATGATACATAATCGCCTCCCTCGACTTATCGTAATTACAACGTGAGGTAGTGAGGACTCGCTGAGTTTGTTGTGTGTTAAGGTAGCCAGAAAGAAATTTGGGACCTCAACTACGTCTTAGCCTCATCACTAAATGTTAAAAGTGGGGATAACAATGCAGTAGTTCTCTAATTGTGAATAGCCTGTTTCATCACAATGTTCTATCTCTTTTTTTGCGTTAGTTCACAATGAACCACACCTCTTTGTCCGTTTCGAAGAATGCAACACATGTACTATCACTCGTATAATCGTCACCATTATGTACACTTCACACTCTGTAGTATCTATAGTTGCTATGGCCATTCCTAATATTTGTTACACAAAGTGCAAAGCTGCAGAGATGATCCGTCTAGGGCTATTGCATACATACTAAAAAGCTTCTTATAGACGCACATACGTTTTTTGCCCTGCAATATGCAAATCAGTGTTATTGCTTGTCTTAGACTTGTTTACTTGACGTGACACTCAATGAATGGCTGGTGAAGATGAAATTGATAAAGTAGCAGTGACATGAAATGATAAGGCGGAAACTGATTGGAAGTGCTGAACCTGCAGTGTAATGAATATGTCGTGAATCAAAAACAAATTGTTGCCAGGCCGGGACTCGAATCTGGATTCCCTTAACCGTTAGGCTATCTGAGCACGCCTCCATGTCACACTCAAACCTTCCTTGTCATTGACGACTCCCACTCGAATTTCCCAATACTACGACCAGATTTTCGTTTGTCTCGACGTATTCGTTAATTAGTTGGTTCAGCATTTTCCAGTCCTTGTATATTCGATCGTGTATCATCATCAATCGTTCATTTAATTTCAGCTAATATAATTAACTGGTGCTCAGGGGTTGCACAAAAATATGGGAACACCCAATGCATTGTCATGCCTGATACTGTGTAGGAAACACGTTGGCATTCAGAACAGCTTACAGTCGTCTCGGAATGGGTAAAAACAGGTCCTGTCTGGTTTTCAGGGAAATATTGTATCATTCTTCCTACTAAATGGTAAGTTCAGGTAACGATGGGGGAGGTGCAAAGCGATCACACACAGTAGCAGCGCATTGGGGCCATTGCACAGGTGCCGTTCGTGGACAGATACAACAGCGCAATCTACGGACTTCGCTAACATCTAAGATTTCTCACGGCTTTTACATTTTTTTTTCAACCTTTGTACATCACTTGAAGCATGGAATATTACGGTCCACCGTTAACTCCGTTAAGCCAGTGGTGCAATTTCCAAACACACTGTGGGAGAGGCCAAGTAACAATATTGGGTGGAAACAAAAGGGACAATGAAGATTTTATTTCGGCCTGGAGGCTTCCTCAACCTAACGGTTGAGAATGTGTCGATTACAGGGTACTCTAGCACAAAGTTTAGTTTGTTTTAAGCAAATTACTTTGTCGCTGACAAGGGAGAAATTGCCGTTAATCGCCAGATGAAGCCAACCTCCGGAAGCTGACTGTCGTTCTCCAGCCGCATTGATACATGTTCCGCAGCCTCAAACACCGGCCGTACAGCCAATCAGGGTAACTTTTTACCAGTCAGGATATCTTTGAATCACATACTGTTTTTGTTTCGAAAGGCTTGTGTTAAAGCTACTGGCATTGTTTTGTGCTAAGAGTAACACAGATAATACAGCGGTTACTTCTCGAACAAAAATATTGCCGGTATTTGGAACACTACTTCAAAAATGGCTCTGAGCACTATGGGACTTAACATCTGAGGTCATCAGTCCCCTAGAACTTAGAACTACTGAAACCTAACTAACCTAAGGACATCACACACATCCATGCCCGAGGCAGGATTCGAACCTGCGACCGTAGCAGCAGCGCGATTCCGGACTGAAGCGCCTAGAACCGCTCGGCCACAGCGGCCGGCCGGGACACTAGTAATACGAAACAAAAGTAGTAAGTGGTACAAAGATGCTCTGGCAAAAAGTTACCCCGATTGTCTATACATTTGGTACTTGACTCATCTAGCTCACTACTAGGTAACCACAGCCGCTCTGGATATTCGCACTTACTGCGACAGCAACGCTGCATCGTGCAATAAAAATGAGGCACACAAGATGTAAAATGTTCCATAACGTTTTAGTAATTACTCTTTGTCTGCATTAACGAGTAATGGAAGATGGAATTCGATGAGAACCGGTCACGCTCCTTGAATAAAAATGTTTTTTGCTGGCTTGCGCAAAGAACGAAAATAGTTTGTTTTAAACTACGAAGAATTTGTTACATAATTAAGATATCTAATTCTGAAGAAGGACCATCTTTTTAGTGAAGGAATTTACTGTGTTTTTGTTTTGTTTTCTGAATGTTTTTAAGATAGCAGTTTTAGTTTTCCACATTGAAAATGGTGGAAATCAGGAACTCCAGGTTCGAACCCTGGTCTGACAAAGTTTTCATTTGTCAGGGCGTATTCAGACCGAAGTTACTCTCCCTAAAACATAAGTTACTCTCCCTAAAACATAAGTTACTCTCCCTATTTACCCACAAACATCTTAGACAGTTGAGTAAATTAGCATATAGATACGAAACGGCACTGTACTTGCTACGGACTCCTCGCGCATTCACGAATCTTTTGTGGCAGGTGGTAGAAGCGATACGAAAGACATTCCTGTTTGAGAATGGATATTGAGGAGAGGAAGAAAAGGGCCTATTATCAGCGATGCACGCGGCTTCTGTGTGACGCACGGAGAAGCGGCCGAGGTGGCCAATAACGAATAACCTCTGTCCAGCCCCAGATGCGGCTCCGTTACAGCCAATATCCGACGGAGCTGTGACCGCCCCAGCATCGAGCGCCGGCACGCACTAAACGCGCCCCTCCAATATCCGGCGCTTCCTCTGCTGGAAGCATCTGTCACTGCTGTCCACTGCTGCCCGTCAGCGGCCCGCCTGCCAGCATCACCGAGTCTCGCTCTGCGAGACGTCTCGTAGCGTCTCACAAGGACGGCTGCTAAGTCAAGGTGGATGATTCGAATTCCAGTCCCCTTGTTCAGATACTCGTGCTCCCTCGTATACTGCACGGACGGAAATTGAAACACTTCCACCATGAACGCCTTTGCCGAACGCTACCGAACTGCCAGTCCAGTATTTCCGTGCTTGTGGGGTATAGGAGGAGCGTTCAATAAGTAATGCAACACATGTTTTTTTTCTGAAAGCAGGTTGGTTTTATTCAGGATTCCAATACACCATATTATTCCCTTCTCTTTTCGCCACAAAACCCTGTTTCTCAACATAACCTCCGCTCATTGCGACGGCCTCACGCACATTGTGTCCTCATGGTACCACTCTACTGGTCGACGTCGGAGACGATTTGCTGCATCAATAACGTGCACATCATCCACGCACTGTTTCCCGTGGAGTGCATCCCTCATTGGTCCAAACAGATTGAAGTCGGACAATTTTTATTTATTTAATCGTATGGCTAGGGGCCCCCGTCGGGCAGGCCGTTCGCCGGGTGCCGGTCTTTCGATTTGACGCCACTTTGGCGTCCTGCAGTCGATGAGGATGATAGGATGATGATGAGGACAGCACAACAACCAGTCCCTGGTCGGAGAAAATTCCCCAACCCAGCCGGGAATCGAACCCGGGCCCAGAGGATTGATAATTCGTCACACTGACCATTCAGCTACCGGGGGCGGACAGTCGGACGACGTGAGATCTGGGCTGTGCAGTGGATGAGGAATAATAGTTCAATGAAGATTTGTGAGCTGCTCTCGGATCCACAGACTTGTGTATAGCCTTGTCTAGTCACCGAGAGAGAGAAGTTCGTTTGTACACTGAAGCCGTTTCTTCAGTTTCCTGACGGTAGCACGGTACACATTAGAGTTGATTGTTGCACCACGAGGGAGGACATCAAACAGATTAACCCCATCAGAGTCCCAGCATACTGTTGCCATAACTTTAATGGCTGAGGGTGCAGGTCGGCCGCTGTGGCCGAACGGTTCTATGCGCTTCAGTCAGGAAACGCGCTGCTGCTACGGTCGCAGGTTCGAATCCTGCCTCGGGCATGGATGTGTGTGATGTCCTTAGGGTTTGTTTGGTTTAAGTAGTTCTAGGTCTAGGGGACTGATGACCTCAGATGTTAAGTCCCATAGTGCTCAGAGCCATTTTTTTTTGTTAAGTCCCATAGTGCTTGGACCATTTGAGGGTGCGGCTGTTAACTTTCTCTTCGGAGGGGAGGTCGTGTGGTGCCATACTATGGATTGCCGTTTAGTTTCCGCTTCGAGGTGGTGAACCCGTGGTTCATCGCTTGTGACGATGTTCGACAAAAATTGTCACGATCAACTTCGTAACAGGCAAGCAATTCCCAACAGATGGCCCTCCGTTGCTCTTCATGGTCTTCTGTTAGGCGGCGAGGAATCCAGCGGGCACACACCTTTGAGTACCTTAGCTGGTGGCCGAGTGTGTCAGCTCTACGGACAGAGATGTCCAGTTGTGCAGGTAGGTGTTCGTTTGTGATCCGTCGATCACCTCGAACGAGAGTGTCCGCACGTCGCTCCGTTGCAGAAATCACAGCTGTGTGTGGCTAGCCGGCGCGTGGGAGATGGGACAGGTTTGCGCGATCTTGTTCCGATGATGACAGGCGCCTCGCCCAACGACTGTCACGTCTCCGTTGACGTTCTGCATGCGCCTGTGAATATCTGCGATGCTCTGATTTTCAGCCAAAGAAACTCAGTGACAGCTGTCTGCTTGGAACACACCTCCGTTATAGACGCCATTTTGAAGTCTACGTACAGCGCCGCCATCTATCTGAAGTTCATGAAACAATAGGGGCAGACGGGTAGTCGTCCGCGATGTTCCACAAGAAATTCCGCATTTTTTCATCCGATATCGGCCTAGAAACGCCCCTCGCAGCAGCTCAGATTTCATGCTTACGAAGCTTATTTCCCATACAGAAAGAAGGCATTCTTACTTATGAAGAATGGCGTGAGTACATAGTTCTTATTGAGTGTGTCCATCGTTACTGGAACTTTTCAGGTGGAAATCGTGACACATTATGCACAGAGAATGTGCATTTGCAGCTAATCACCATTTTCCGGACTTTGTGGAAGGTAGAATCGTTAGCACGGGGTGCATAGTAGCAACATACCGACAGATCGCACGCACACTTCTTTAATGAGGTGACTGCAGAACAAGAGGTGAGAGACGGCTTCAGGACGACAGTGTGGCGAAATGAATAGGCATGGATCCTTGCAGGACAACGCCACGAAAATATTGTAGAAATGCTAGGCTGACTTCAATGAACAAACGGATAAAAACACCTGTAGTTCGGACAAAGGCTACAGGCAGTGTGTCATCATAAAGCATTGGGATCATGTTACTGGAACCTGGGTCGAAATCTTGAATCGCAATGCCTCGTTCACCGCTGATGTCACACCACAGGCAACAGACATTTGCAGTGTCTAGAGCCTGAGTTATCACTGAGGCTTCATCATCAGGTTCGTATTTACCTTGTCCAATAAACGTTCCTCCTTTGCTCTATCATGTGTGAGGTTTAATTTAGCATCTGTAACAACCTTAGACACTTCCAGTCCTTCCTGATTGCAAGTAAAACCCACAAACTACTTGTCCTCCAGTCTTCCATCGATTATAATTACGTGCTCCCGCCCATAAATGAAACTATAGAAAGTTTAATACGGCGCTTTACCTTTGACAGTGATATCCAGCGAGGAAAAAAAATGGTTCAAATGGCTCTGAGCACTATGCGACTTAACTTCTGAGGTCATCAGTCGCCCAAAACTTAGAACTAATTAAACCTAACTAACCTAAGGACATCACACACATCCATGCCCAAGGCAGGATTCGAACCTGCGACCGGAGCGGTCGCTCGGCTCCAGACTGTAGCGCCTAGAACCGCAAGGCCACTCCGGCCGGCTCCAGCGAGGAGTTTCGCTTGTATCTATGGCTCTCGGACCAATGAAACGTGTCTGTGGATGCCCTGGTGAAAGATTATATCAAGCAGTGATTCTCTATACCCGTACCTCACCAACTCCTGGAATCATGATGTGGGAGCTATTGGATATGACAGCAGGACTGGTTTAGTAATTTGAAGGAAGTAGATACGAACAGTCGTAATTTTATTTAATAACCTTATTAGCTACCAGGTTCGGTGTCTTGTTTGCACTATCTTCAGACCCTTAAACACCAAACTAGATAAATCATCTGCACATTTGTGCCATTATATGGACTACTATATCCATGTGTTTCCGTAGACTTCTTTCCGACGGACGTGAACCCTTCACACCCCGTCAGAGATTACTTGCTGGTTTGGTGTACAGGGGCCTGAAGAAGGTGCCAATGAAGCACCGAACCTGTTACGTAGAAAGACGACGGCTGTTGGTATCAGTTTTCTTTATGTCTTAGACCATCCGCAATACAGTGAGTATTTACGATGTCTTGTATCGACTGTAGTGAAATGGAAAAGATAAGGCTCAAGTTATGCTGAAACTAAAATATTTGTTGCAATATCCGTTGATTTCATTGTAAATTTTCTTTAGGTAGCCCATTAATTGCAACCGTCCCCTGTATGATGAACATCCTCACAAAGTCTAATAAACATCGTACTGATGCTTCGTAGTGTAAAACTTTTCATTTAGTGCATAAATCATCAAGTACGTATCTCGACGGTCTGTCAAAGTAGATTTCCATTTCCATTTCTGTCGGAACAGGGTTACAGCTGCATCACTAAAATCCTTTTTGCATAAAATTTTCTCGGTGTTGAAGCCACGTTATACCGCAGTAAAGACCTGAGCTTTCTAAAGTATTGACTATTTTCGTAGTCCGAAGCTCATTGACTGCCTGGATAGACGTGTGTCTCTTATATGAAAATGGACTGGCGATTGGTGGTGTGCTACATAAGAGAGATGCGTCGGTCTCTGCAATAATTCGGCTCCTCGCGAAGAAGGTAACGAGTATGTTCGAAACCTGGAGTTGTAATTCACAAACAACGTGCCTCGAACACCGAGAAAATGTTGTTGATGAATGTGGCTGCAAAACTCTCAGAGCCCAATGCTTTTTTTCCTCTCATCGAAAAATATTTTTAAAGCTGCAAAAAGTTCACTGTCGAAGGATATGTGCTTTCTGTGCCTTCCGGAATCTGAACAGAATGCAACGCATTTTTGGGCAACAGCATCTAAATGTCGATAGTGGTATCCTACACAATGGCTTCTCCAGTGCACCGAAAGCGAAGTTGGTTCACCTTATTCGCTTAACACCTAAGACGCAGGGGAGAAAGCAAAACTTCTCCAGCCGTACAACAGCACGTCTAGTATGCCACACACACCCAGTCCATCATATTTTCCTGCGGCTTATACAGGGTAGGGCAAATAAAAGTGGCACAGAGAACAGAGTTCCAGGGTACAAAGAAACGCAGCAGGGAAAAGATGTTGAAAGTGACCACCATTAATCGCTTGACACTTTTGGGCCCTGGTCAGCAAGTTGCTGAAGGCGAATCGAAGCTGGAGTGCTGGAATTGCTGCAGTCTCATCCGAAATGTTCTGCTGCAGTTCTTGAAGACTATGAGGGTTGTTGCGATACACCTTAGACTAGAGGGCTACCCACACAAAGTATTCGCACACTGACAGACCAAGTCACCTAGATGGCCATCTAAGGCCGCGACCAGACTGACCTCTGTTAACTACTCTGTCAGGCTTGAATACTGTGTAAATGTGCTCCAAGGTTCGGCCTGCTCTATGGGCAGTTTCTCCATCCTGTTGGAAGTAACTGTACGTCTTTTCCTCCCCTCTTAATGCTACCACAAATGGTTTCAAAATCTTGGCAATGTAACGCGCCAACGTCAGCGTCTGGTGAAAGAAGACGGGACAGATAACTCGGCGTGCAGACACTGCATACCAAACTCTAACCTTCTGATCATGCAGTGGTGTTTCGTGGAAGATATGCGGATTCTTCGCTGTCCAGAACCTGTGATTCTGAGTTGACATAACCACTCAGGTGAGTCCAGCCTTCATGAGGCATAAAGAACAGATCCATGTCCAAGCCATTCATTGTTATCTCAGTAAACAGTCACTCACAAAACTAGAGGCGCTGAGGAGCATATGCTGGTTTTAATGCATAAACAAGACACACACTGGGTAGGGATGCATTTGCAGGTCCTGGTGAAGTACTCGTCCGTAGGATCGACCTTATATGCCGGTCTCTTGCGATGCGCTCCGGGTTGATTTGGTAGGGCTATGAAACATTTTCTGGTGAACTGCAGACGTATTTTCTGGTGTGCGAACACGTTTCGGAATGTTTTTTGATTTGTTCAAAACAGAGCCTGGCACTCTTTGCTGGCTGGCACTTTAAGACCATTAGACTTCTCAACAAACAACTGACCACACCGTTTCCACGACGTTTAACAACGAACACACCCTGCTCCAGTGTGAGTACCATCGTTCCCTTTGCACTGCTCCACTCACAATGACACACCCCGCACTACGCTCTCAACTGGTGTGGATCACGTGGGGTGCGCGTCACGGGGTGTAGTTATATACATACATATACATCGAATCGTATCTAATCGTATCCACTCGTCCGGGCAACTTCTATTTGGGATACACTGTGCGTCGATATGTATGGAATAACACTGACTTGCCTTCACAAGAACATCTGCAATGTTAGTCCACAATTGAGATTCGAGGACCTAATCTGACGGTGTCAGTCCACAATAGAAATTCGGGGACCAAAAAAATGGTTCAAATGGCTTTGAGCACTATGGGACTTGACATCTCAGGTCATCAGTCCCCTAGAACTTAGAACTACTTAAACCTAACTAACCTAAGGACATCACACACATCCATGCCCGAGGCAGGATTCGAACCTGCGATCGTAGCGGTCGCGCGGTTCCAGATTGAAGCGCCTAGAACCGCTCGGCCACCAGCGGCCGGCATCGGGGACCAAATATTTAAATGGTCGGCGAGGAAGTCATATGGTGTAATTTGACTGCTGCAGTGGGCACGTTACTTGCTATACAAAAACTGCTTGTGGAAACTGACTCCTGACTTTTCACGTATGTAATTCAGTGTTTGCGCCGCCCGAGATCCACCCCATGTCCCTTTATAAGGAAGGGTACAACTGCAACCAAAACGAATTCGTATCGGTCACACGAAACGCCACACCAACCGTTTTGTTCAGGCCCAGCTCACTGCGTTCCCTACGAGAGCTGCATGGGTGACACTAATTTACTGCAAGGGCTAATTTTGGAACAAGAAACAGTTGAAATTATGTAAGAATAAGATGTATCAAACTGTTGTGAGACAGCCACGTCATCATTCGAAAGTTAGTTATTCTGAAATGGTTGTCAGCATATGAATCGCTACATTTTGTTTCTTGAAAAGTATTTACATTCACATATTTTATAAGCTTGGGAGTATTGCAGCGGAGAGTGTATTAACTGTTTTGGTTGCGTTCGTGGACGAACGGTGTAACATCCACTGCGTTTGTATCTTTGCAAGAGCCGTATCTGATCTTACCGCCATCAATCATGCGCAGGAGAAAAGTCGGAGGCTACAGGATATTCCTCTATTTTTCATTTAAATCGTATTTTTCTTGTTCTTTACTTCCTGTTTTGTGAAGTAATCTACGTCTTAATTCTCGGATTATCAGCATTTTGTGACAGTTTCTAAAGGTTAAACACACAAATCTCTTTCTGTGCTTTCTATGCCCATTATTAACCTAACCTGATACGGATCCCACACATTTACACTGTCAAAGAATCGTTTATTCGAGTGTTTTGTAAACACATTGTCGAAGGTTAAGTGCAATGTCCGATACTCTGGGAATCAATTGGAGCGCGTTGCCCCCATTCACCCACGAGCGAACTCATAAGATAGTGCTGTTGTGTATCTGCACGCCTTGTTACTCTGAGATACTTAGATGACGTGTTTACGTGACAGTGACCACATCCACATTTTAAGCATTCTGAAATTGCTTAGAATATATAAAAATCTTTTCCCGTTAACCTTTCTTCTTAAAAATTTCCCATTTTATTATGTAGCGCTTATGCGCAATTGCTGCTTCGTAAACAGTGTGATTTCTTCTTATCGGCATGCGAATAGAGCCCGGGTAAGAAGTTAAAGGGTCATTCTTCTGTGGTGAAGCTAACTTGGAGTGTGCGAAATGTCACTAAAATGTTTTGACTTGTAATACACGCCGTAAAAACCTTTTGTTTCTCACTCCTTTCACCAGTTGGGGAAGGAACGTTCAGCGCCTCAGTAGTATGTCATCTCACGCTCCTTTGTCATATTACTTATATTTTAATTACACACATAAAAAAATATTTTGCATCGCCTCGGTTCCGAGAGTACCGGAACCTGTACAGAAAAGTGGAATAGAGATCAACATAAAAATCATTTCCGACCTTTTTATTGCTCATGAAAACCACACAACTGCAATCTGGTGGTCCAGATTACTGTACGCACCGGTACCTCTAATATCCAGTAGCACTTCCTCTTGCATTCATGCATGCCTGTATTCGCCGTGGCATACTATCCATAAGTTCATCAAGGCACTTTTGGTTCAGATTGTCCCACTCCACAACGGCGATTCGGCGTAGATCCCTCAGAGTGGTTGGTGCGTCACGTGGCCCATAAACAGCCCTTTTCAATCTATCCCAGGCATGTTCGATGGGGTTCATGTCTGGATAACATGCTGGCCACTCCAGCCGAGCGATGTCGTTATTCTGAAGGAAGTCATTCACAAGATGTGCACGACGGGGGCGCGAATTGTCGTCCATGAAGACGAATGCCTCGCCAATATGCTGCCGATATGGTTACACTATCGGTCGGATTATGGCATTCACGTATCGTACAGCCGTTACGGCGCATTCCATGACCACCAGCGGCGTACGTCGGCCATACATAATGCCACCCCAAAACAGCAGGGAACCTCCGCCTTACTGCATTCGCTAGACAGTGTGTCTAAGGCGTTCAGCCTGATCGGGTTGCCTCCTTACACGTCTCCGATTGTCTGGTTGAAGGCATATGCGATAATCATCGGTGAAGAGAACGTGATGGCAGTCCTGAGCGGTCCATTCGGCATGTTGTTGGGCCCATCTGTACCGCCCTGCATGGTGTCGTGGTTGCAAAGATGGACATCGCCATGGACGTCGGGAGTGAAGTTGCGCATCATGCAGCCTACTGCGCACAGTTTGAGTCGTAACACGATGTCCTGTGGCTGCACGAAAAGCATTATTCAACATGGTGGCGTTGCTGTCAGGGCTCCCCCGAGCCATAATCCTTAGGCAGCGGTCATCCACTGCAGTAGTAGCCCTTGGGCGGCCTAAGCGAGGCATGTCATCGACAGCTCCTGTCTCTCTGTATCTCCTCCATGTCCGAACAACATCGCTTTGGTTCACTCCGAGACGCCTGGACACTTCCTTCGTTGAGAGCCCTTCCTATCACAAAATAACAATGTGGACTCTATCGAACCGCGGAATTGACCGTCTGGGCATGGTTGAACTACAGACAACATGAGCCGTGTACCTCCTTCCAGGTGGAATGACTAGAACTGATCGACTGTCGAACCCCCTCCGTCTAATAGGCGCTGCTCATGCGTGGTTGTTTACCTCTTTGGGAGGGTCTGAACAGTCAAAGGAACTGTGTCTGTGATACAATATCCACAGTCAACGTCTATCTTCAGGAGTTCTGGGAACCGGGATGATGCAAAACATTTTTTGATGTCTATATTTGCGTTCTTAGAGATTTTACAAATGTCCTAGTTCCGTAGAAGCCTCACCCACTAGAAATTTTAATCTTATCTGCTCAGATCATGAAAACATGTACTACTACTACTACTACGCGAAGGTAGCGACTTGCAGCTACGTATAGAATGTAGGTAGAGATGAAGTTGTGAAACGTACGAAATGTGAAAACTTTGGTTTATATGCGATAGGCGTTCTGTAAATACTGCAACATATGTTTTTCCTCGCGAATTTCGATTGAAAAAAAGGCGAAATTGTTGTGGAACACCGTGGAATATCCCGTCTTCAGCTCCTACAGTACATGACTTACAACTGGTGCGGCTCTATACGTAGCCTTCAAAATGTCGTCTGTAACGGAAGTTCATTCCAAGCAGAGTGTTGTCACTGTGTTTCTCTTGCCGGAAACCCAGAGCATCGGAGGTATTTATAGGCGTTTATAGAACGTCTACGGAGACCTGACAGTGACCAAAAGCACGGAATGTGGTTGGGAGAGGCGTCGGTCATCATCGCAAGGTCACAGAAACTTGTCCGATCTTCCACTTGCCGGCCGGCCGGACACAGTTGCGACGCCTGCAGTGATGGAGCGTGAGGAGACACTCATTCGCCGTGCGGTTCTAGGCGCTACAGTCTGGAACCGCGAGACCGCTACGGTCGCAGGTTCGGATCCTGCCTCGGGCATGGATGTGTGTGATGTCATTAGGTTAGGTTTAAGTAGTTCTAAGTTCTAGGGGACTGATGACCATAGACGTTAAGTCGCATAGTGCTCAGAGCCATTTTTTGAACCTCCGACGGGAGGGGCCTCGCAGTCCTTGACAAAGCGTCTCAAACCGCGCGGCCACTCCGCGCGGCTCTACGAATCTATTCAGTCTTAAACCTACCTATTCAGTAGCGTAAAAGCAGATAAGCAGTCTCTCCTCCTACGGTTCATCTGTGAGTGGAACAGGAAGCGGCTTTGATATTTGGCATACTCTTCTAGGAAGTTTACAGTAATTTTTCAGGGTGTAAAAATAAATAACCTCTCATTTGTTTGTCTGATAAAGTGCATATATGCTACATGCTATCTCTTCCACGGCACAAAGATGATAGTTTCAAACGGTGCCTTGATGGTTTACATCACAAGAGCGGAAGTGACGGAAGTAAATCATCTAATTTATCACTCTTGTAAGCCTTATGTGGAAGTCAGAGTTAACGAGAATTACGTGATAGTTTCATCTTAGATTGCGAAAGGTGGCAGTGTTTCTCATACAGGCTGGCACTTCAGCCCTTGGCAAGAAAGGCTACTGCGATAGACAGCTTTATATTTTCGTCGTTTCAGACGCGCCTGTTCTTGATACTCAGGCGGGCGCCGTGGAGCGACGATAGAGGTAAGAGAGCTTTTTGTTTCCTACAGCCAGGTTTCTTCAGCTAGGCTTGAGTTGTCAATTCCATTCCACGTGTCTTAAAATCCGCTCTTGTAACAGAGGTTCCTCCTTGAGCTTGCATAATTTCGTGACAGAAAAGCTTTGGGGACGACGCGAGGCATGGAATATTGTCAGTTACAATTTTCCTCTGCAGCGACAGACATAGAGGATGTGTACGTGACATCAGTCTGCACTGCACAGATCGGTCGGGTGTCAACCAACGGGACGGAGAGGAAAATCTTATTTGCTACGGCTCGCTAGAGACTGACACCTGGAAAGAAGCGGTAAAGGTAAATTTCCGCCGTCGGTGAATATCTAGTCTAGGTGAAAAACGACCCTGAGACACCCAGCAACGAGTTATTTGGGAGCAGGCTACTCTGCACCTCTACAATATTTACCTAGAATAACAGTTCACAAAAGTTATTGAACAGTTGTCAGTTGGCACTGTTGTCTATTCGTACAACTTTTTATCTGACTACAAGAGTGTTGTGCCGTAAAATTAAATTACCAAAAACGTCTGTACTTGAGAGGCGTGACTTTAGTTTCGGTTATATTTTCTGTGGTTTTGTCCAGGAAACGAGTGACACAAAGAGAAATATTATGGATCCACTAAAAAAAGCAGCCTATCGCTTCACAAAATTATCTTCAATGAACCATGGATCTAATGACTTCATCGCCGGAAGGACTTTCATTCAAAACTAAACAACTTGGTCGCTGATCTCTGCATACAGAGCTCACTGTTCGCAAACTTGAAACATTAGGATCTACAGGGCATAATTTCGCATGACTTTTGCTTCTGTTACAAAACCGTGGTACGAGAGGGAGATTTGGTAAGACCGTAAAGATACTCATAAGAAGAGTTTACCTTAGAAGGGTCTCTGACACGTCACGTATTACCAGAGAGAGTATTGTACTCCAGAGTCAACGAAGTGGAGCCCGCATCTCGTGGTCGTGCGGTAGCGTTCTCGCTTCCCACGCCCGGGTTCCCGGGTTCGATTCACGGCGGGGTCAGGGATTTTCTCTGCCTCGTGATGGCTGGGTGTTGTGTGCTGTCCTTAGGTTAGTTAGGTTTAAGTAGTTCTAAGTTCTAGGGGACTGATGACCTCAGATGTTAAGTCCCATAGTGCTCAGAGCCATTTGAACGATGTGGCTTCTCACCAAAGTGCCTTTTTATTTCCGTATACGCCGTGCTGTCTTAGTTTTTACAGAACAGTATGGACTGTGTAACAGCAGGTAACTATTTCTGGGGAGATGCTCTGAAGATATTTTCTAATGAGCAAGAAAGCTGGCTGTACAATTCACTGGCGTACACAGAGATGAAAGAGAGTGCTGAAAAATAATGCCTCGGACTTTTTTTTATTTGAAAGCTCCTAAAGCAAACGTTATTAACTTTCGACGTCTTCATTCTTCATGTCTACGTATTTATTTCCCAACATAGTTACGCTGCTCAGGAATACATTTATCCCAGAGAGAGACCAGTTTGTAGACACTTTCACTGTAGAATATTTGAATTTGTTGACGGAGCCACATGATTATCTCAGCTTGCATAGCTTGACAACTATCGAAGTGAGGTCCTCGAATGTGTTCTTTAAGTTTTGGAAACAGGCGAAAATCGTATGGGGCCAAATCGGGCTCGTATGGAGGATGATCAGTGACCGTGAACTCAAGGCGTTGAAATGCTTCACATGTCGCAGCGCTCGTGTGTGGTCTGACATTGTCATGCTGAACGAGAGGGTACGTCACGTGTAGACGAGCTCTTCGAATTCGAAACGCGACTACAGCACGTTGTTCCTCAAGCATTGACGTAACTACGTTACAACCAACCGTGTTACACACTATAATACATAGCCCTCTATCGGAGAGGGCTGCAAATATATAGACATGAAGAAAGATGATGTATGTTAATAATGTTTGTTTTATTTAAAAAGGTTTCCTTCCGAGATTCCACATAAAAAGTTAGGAGGCATTGCTTTCCAGCACACCCTTGTATTTATCGTCAAAATAGAAGGCACCCTTATCATGAAACTTTTATTTTTATATTAATTTTTGTATTTAATTTAGTTCGGCAATAAGAAATTTTTGCGTGGCAACTTTTACACAAAAACTTAGTTTTTTTCCTGCACGTTCAGCTTCATAATGCAATATTTGTTTGTGCCGAGCAGATCAGGTTCAACAATGACGAAAAAAATCAAAACACATTGTAAACCAACAAAAAGTAGGAATAGCCTGTCGCGAAACTGACACTACATTTTCTAAAGTACTGTTTCACATCCTGAATATATGAATGAATCGCCATGAAATCAAAGTTCACTTGGCGGTGGGAAGATGCTCAGGGGCGAGTGAGTCTTCTGTACTTTGTCAGACTAACACAGCACTCAGTTTTTATTTTGAATTATTTTCAGAATCCTATGACTGGCGCGCACAAGGAAGTTCACTTTAACTGACAGATTGTCGCAAAACGCTGTCACGTTAGGTTAGCGCTGGCGGCAACGCCCAAAACCTGGAGCTTCCCAGGGGCACTGAAGCACTCACACATCTATCATTGTGGAGTCGTACTGCTAGTAAAGGAAATGAACATTCACGTGGCGAGAGCCTGCACTGCCTGTCATCTTTACTGCCTGGCCTACCGTAAGTGCATCTTACAGGTTGAAAATTCTGCAACTGCCTCCCGCAGTAAAGTGAATATACCCTACACTCCTCAGCTTTAGTGCTACCTCTTCGATATAGAAGTAGTCCAGTTCTGTTATGCATTAGAAATATGTAAACATAGTTGAGAAGAGGACGATGCCTTTTCAAGACGAATGAATATGCGTTGACACACTTAATAATGAGTTATAAGTTGAGAATGGAAAACTAGCTGAAATAGCTTTCGGAAGAAATAAATTTAATAGCACTGTAGTCAGAAGAGTCATTTATCAAATCCAATTTCCTTAGCTTTATTTGTTCTAAGGCCATTACTTTTGTTTTGAACCTCTCGGCGTAGGTATCACAGCGTCAGCACTTAATTATTTATGAAATATTGTTGTTAAGATAATAAAATTTTATGCGTTTATTGATAGTAAATTGTATCATTAAAACACATCTGTAGCTCATAGCATCTTAATTGTTAATAAAATAGTGTAAAATACGAAACATTTAGCATAAATGATGTAGGTAAACGTCGGAATATGCGGAGACATACGTGGCTAATTCATCACGTGACGCACTGGATGAACTAGGCGTATACCTCTCCCTACTGTTTTAGGAAGGCATTCAGACAACACTAACCCGGGATCTTGTATACCCTTCACTGCAGGGCGACAGATTCATCCTGGAAACAGTCCTTTAGCCCGTGGTTAACCCGTTTCTCCGCAGTACCCTTCCTTCCAGGAGTTCTAGTCCCGCAAAATATGCACGAGAGCTAATGCGAGGTTGGAAAATTGGGAGAGAGGTACGCCAGAAGTAAGGCTGAGAGTTGTACCTGTACAGTTCACTCGGTAAGGGCGTTGTCCGTGAAAGGCGAGTTTCCAGATTCGAGTTTCGGGCAGGTGTATAGTTTTATTCTGCCATAAAATTTCATTGCTCCTAAATACTTAGATAAAGTAGTATGTTCCACATGTTCAGCACTAATCTTGTAATAGGATTCTATGGGGTTCCTTCTCTCTGTTTGAAGCATTGTATCGATTTATCTACATGTAAAGAGAGCTATCTGTGATGGGATAGAAATTCTTTCTGTATTTCTTTTCGGTCATCTAGCGACAGTATTTCCCTGTCGTAAGCGATAATGTGATTCGGTATGGCTCGACATCAGGCAGGGTTCTTTCTACTAGAACCAGGCCACCTGTCAATTCTAGGATTATTTAAAATTTTAGGGAAAACAAGGTTGCGGTGATCATTCTGAATTTTTGCGTACTCAAAAGCATAACTAGGTAATGTACTAGGGAAAAAACGAGTTTCCGTGATGTTACCCAAATCGTTTGTTTCCATCAGTAACGACGACTAAATGCTACTGATGATCCAATTTTTGAACGGTGTTGCCGTGCCTTGTGAAAGCGGGGACGATGCTGTGCTGTGCTCTTCATACAGTGGATGGTTGGACGTACGGCGCTGTTGGCCTGGGGAAGGGTATGGTAACTTTCGTGATGCAGCATTGCCACGTGACGAGTTTGCCTCGTGACTTTGATTGTTATACTAGACAGACGACAAAGCTCTGGACTGTTCCGCCATTACATTTAATGTGTTCACACTGCGAATACGTGACCCGCACACTCCCCACCCTATATTTCTCGATCAATCCCGCTTTAATCTGTGCTACAGTGACGGTGAGGTCCTTCGTAGGTTATGTTTCAGCAAGGAAGTTAGGATGCGTTACTTGATGAATGATAGGCGTATCACTGATTGTCCTAACTGCTAAAATGTGGGGATTGTTTCCAGAGAGATGATGTCGGCACTGAAATACTATCCTAACTTCAGCACACGCCAGAGGTCAGTTTCACCAGGCTAACGTACATTGCCAACAGAATATGCCTATGAGGCAGTAGTTGCACTATGGCGTAGCAAAGTGATCGAGCATGACTTTTGACCGCTCGGATGATGCGACTGTCCATTACTAAAGTTGTGTCGGGTTTCATATTTAATGGCCTAAGCCATTGAGTTTAGCTGATAAAGCTGACCCTCTAGTTCGCAAGAGCTCCCATCTTGTATAATGTGCTGCTGATCTGGCTCAGATGAACCGACCGTAAAAAGGGAACTAGCATCAGAATTCTCGATTGTAACAACGGATCCACTACGTAGACACTCACTGGGGCTCTAAGTGGCACCTAACTGCCTTTTCTCACGTACCTCATTTAATGATCAAAGTTAGGCCAATCTGGACATAAAATAGTGTAAAGACTACTCGATGTAACTTCAGAGAGTAAACAGTTTTCCTCACTCCAGCAGAATGCGAATCTTTGATTAACAAAACCGTCAATTATAGTGAATTGTGGTAAATCTATAAAAATGGATGTACGTATGTATATTGGCCAACGGCCTTGCCGCAGTGGTAACACCGATTCCCGTCAGATCACCGAAGTTAAGCGCAGTCGGGCTGGGCTAGCACTTGGATGGGTGACCATCCGGCCTGCCGAGCGCTGTTGGCAAACAGGGTGCACTCAGCCCTTGTGAGGCAAACTGAGGAGCTACTTGACTGAGAATTAGCGGCTCCTCGTAAACCGACATACGGCCGGGAGAGCGATGTGCTAATCACATAACCCTTCGTATCCGCATCCAGTGACGCTTATCATCTGATGATGACACGGTGGCCGGTCGGTACCGTTGGGCGTTCATGGCCTGTTCGGACAGAGTTTAGTTTTAAGTATGGTTGTATGTATGTATGGTCCACATGCCTTCCTAAACCACTGGACCTATTTCAAACAAACTTGGTATACATATCATTTACTGTCTAGAATAACTGTGGGGGAAGGGGGGAGGGGGTGGTAAGGACCACACGTCTATCAAAGGGGTGGGCGTGAAAGCGCAGTGTAGTCCACGACGCAAGACTACCCATTCTTGAGTCATCCAGTACTTGAGAATGAGAGCTCTTCGAAACTTACAATAAACTTTAAACATAATTTCAAACCTCTACGACGCTTTTTCTCGCTGACTCCCACAAAATGATGGAAGGAAAAAAAAGTTTATCGCTTACTTAATTTTTGCTGTTCATACAGTAAAACTTTCATATGAAGCATGACGTTTAAATTTATTACTTCTTTACTTCTAATTCTATTCGCAACACATTTCCCAGAAAGTAGGCACGCATACCACAGGATGTACTTGCAAAGTTATATCATTGTACAGCACATGGTTCACGAAATACGATGTCATAAACATTGACCTGCGTTTAAATGCAACCGCAGGGTGAAATTCGCTAGGCATACAGGAGACTTATGAAAACAGACAAATGTAGAATATGTGTGAAATATATTTGACATATGTGTATGTGGGCAAAGCCACGGATAAAAAGCGGATCATAAATCCCTGGCACGACTTCAATAAAATTTGGAACACAAATTAGCTACAGTCTGGAAAGAAATACTGTACGGACAATGGGATAATTGGGATAATAACCACCAGCCTCCTATTTGGCTTAGTTTGATAACGTGGAAAGAGAAGGCAGGACGAGGAGATGGACAGTGGGGGGGGGGGGGGGGTGATAGGAGAAGATAGGCACAGATAAGAGGGGAGGGGGGGATGGATAGGGAGAGAAGGAGAGGGACTAATAGAGCACTGGAATAAATGCATACCAGGCAATTCCAGGTACTCAGCTACTGGAAAATAAATCACCACACAGTCATTCGAAACCACTGAAGTAGGAAAATAAACACAAAGAACTGCTGAACAAATAACTCGGGTCTGTTTTCTGAAACCATAATTACAATAACTGCGCGTTCTAATATCTACCTACCTGGCTTTAAGTGAAATTCAGCTTATATCAGTGTCTATTATCCCGCTCTGGGGCATATAAAGAATTAACATCAGCTCGGTAACTACATGTATAGGTTATGTGCTGCTCGGGCCACTGTTGAGTTGTCGCTCGCGCCGCCTCCGTCCAGATACTCTACCCCTGGCGGGTTGAGATACTGCATGGGGGCTCGGTACTCAACATCAGAGTTCCAAAGCAGTTAATAAAACGGTTACCGAGCGAGGTGGCGCAGTGATTAGCACACTGGACTCGCATTCGGGAGGACGACGGTTCAATCCCGCGTCCGGCCATCCTGATTTAGGTTTTCCGTGATTTCCCTAGATCACTCCAGGCAAATGCCGGGATGGTTCCTTTCAAAGGGCACGGCCGACTTCCTTCCCCATCCTTCCCTAATCCGAGCTTATGCTCCGTCTCTAATGACCTCGTTGTCGACGGGACGTTAAACACCAGTATCATCATCCTCCTCCTCAATAAAATGGTTAACTTTACTGCATCAGCCTCTGCTTAAAAGAAGAAAACAAAAAAGGGTATGTACGGCGGATGTTGTTGGACCGTAACAAACTGGCTGGAGGTCTTACACCATATTATTTGTCCAACCGTTTTAAAAATCTATGCTATCGTGTGAGAAGCGTCGTAATTCACATGCCAGATTTGCACGACGTTAGCAACGTATAGTTGCTTCCAAGTTGTGGCTGTTTGAAAGTCCTCGTCCTGCATTACTGATCTCACAACTGCCCCCTGTCTGGTCACGATACACGTGACTTCCGACACATTAAAGATATTTTTAATATCTTTTTACCTGGAAGAATACTGATCAGAGGTTCATGAACCAAAGATAAAGACGTTCTCATAACTTCATTAATCCCAGAGATAAAAGTGTTAGTTTAATCGTGCTATGGTAGAGCTGATGTGTATGAAATAAATACAGGAGTGTAAATACGACGAATTACGGAGGAAAAACGAAGTGAATATGGTTATTTTTGTGTTGTTTCAGTCGTTTGAATGGATGACCAGAGATTTACGTCTCACTTCAGGAAGATTTTCTCCACCGGGTTGAGACGCGGTCATGGTTGAGCTTTATGTTTTACCAAAATTTATCGAACAGAATTTTATATCAGTAAAAGTCATTGCCTTGAATTATAACATAATGAAGCACCTCTCCTCTCGACGACACACATTTCCGTCGAAAGTGACTTGAACATCACGTAATGCTTATCTCAGCAGCGTGCAGATCGGAACTAGCAGCCAGTCCAGAAATGCATTCAATGTTAAGACGTTTACGTATTTGTACAGATCGCTATTAATTTTCGTATAGTAAAAAATATTATGCTGTTCATAGACAACTGTGTAGTGTGTTTTATAACCTACTCCTGTTTTAATTTCTGAAAAGCGCTCATACAATCTACGAATCAATGAGAACTTCCGAAAAACTTGTCCCTGTAACTCGTTCACGAGTTTAAATTGCAGAAGAAACTAATTTCTTTGTTTTTAAATTCATGAAGACTGAAAATGTAGTTATAGTAACATGGTGCATTAAGACCGGGTTTGGAGTGTTCCAGTTTATATGCGATTCGTAATCTCAGGAACTGAACGTTTGAGCGGATTATAGTGGCTGGTCGTGTGTTTTTTGAGACACACTGGAATATAGCTATTAATTCTCGACTATAAATTTGCCTTGAACCATTTCGTGATACTATCAAATACTTCTTTAGCTGCCTTCCAGTAAGACGACTATTGTGCAGACTATAATAATTTAGGGAAAAACAAGATACGAATCTTGCCAGGGTGCAAGTGGAAGATAATTATTTATACGAGAAATAACAATGGAGCCAAGACGAACCGTAACTGTAATTTATCTCCGTCATCTGATTTCGTCACTTTAATATATCTATCATGATCACTCATGGTTGTCTCATTGGAATATCAGCTTCATACACACGCATTTCATTCTAGAATGGCAAAGAGTGAAGTTTTTGTATTTTGCCTTTGTCGCATTCTCCTTACTATAAGTATTTTGATGTCGATAGAATTTTTTCTGCCTGATTTTCTTGTGATTCATCCCGTACTATCCCACTGCATCACAAGCATTTCAATTGTTAGAGGTTACTTTACGTATCTATCGTGGTATATTTTGTTAGGATGTAGAATAGATGCGCCTATTTGGTTTTTTCTAGTGAGACAAACTTGCACACAGCTCGACAAGTTGACAACACAGCGTTAAACGCGTCACGCGAGCAAAGGCGACGTGATCTACGCCACGTACTCTGTACGTTTCAGGGTCTATGTACGTTCAGCCTGCTCAAAGTTGAGGTCGCCAGCTCTTTGCTTACACAGCTAATCAGAGCAGCTCAGTACCGCTAAAGGCAAACAATTAGCTGTTTGCGTAGGACATTTTATCGTCGGAAGATTGTTATTATAGCAAATAGTGACTGAAGGCAGTAGCATAACAGAAGTTTATGCTTATTGCCAGTGGCCGCAAACTCTCACCCCTGCCCCGACCGTCTTTCACCCCGTATCTGCGGAAGAGTTAGCTCCCAGGGCGGTCGTAGTTTGTCTTCACTAGTCATATCAGGCAGTTTGGGGCCGGGGGCAGCGCGGACAAAAGCTGGCGCCACCCTCTCGCTTCCATCGCACGCCACTCGAGGCGCCACTCGCACTTCCGGCGTGACGTCAGCAGCCTATTGTTCATGCGCTTGTATTGTTCCCGTCACCCTCTGCGCGACTCGATATTGCCGAAAAATTTACATTAGTTTGATAAATCTACGAGCATCTGCTTCGGGTAACGGCTGATAATAGGACAGGTGGGGTCACTGCGTGGCAGCAGACTGGTTTCTCTATCACAATGCAGACTGCAGCATTGAAATGCGTATCTACGCTGTAGTTGATGGAACTGCCAGTGACCTTAAGCCCTGACATGCCCTTTTGTATACCAGCAGTTTCTTTATCTTTCACAGTGAAATTAAAAGTTTATTAGAGTTCTTCTTGCTTTCGCCACAGCACTTCAAGGCGTGCTTTTTTTTGTGTAAACAGCCCATATCCACCTTTCCATATCCTTTCCCATTTTCGATTGGTGCTCTATCTTTAATGACCTTGACGAGTTTTTAACCTCTCCCTCTTCCCCTGCATTGCTGAAATGGAATCTGCCAATATTGTACTTTCATCCCTTGGTTTTGTCATTTTTCAGTAGTTATTTCTGGTTCATTAAATCCACGCATTATTTTCATTTGCTTATTTTCATTATTAGCCAAACGAAGACCACTCCTGCACGTTGTTCCGATTTTGAGTGATCCTCAGTTCGTACATTTATGTCGCTAGTTTTTTCAGAGAGAACCTCAGATTGAGCGTAACTGTCACACGTGTTAGTATATTTTGCTAGAGGAAAGAATATGCGATCGAGAGAACGGAAAAATATTTCTGCGAGGTATTAATAACGTATTGCCACACATCAGCCTTCTGTGTGCCACTTGCGTCAGGTAACCGATAAGTGTATATTATTTGCGGCGTCTGCCTCACTATAAATGGCTCGGCCGGCCGTTGTGGCCGAGCGGTTCTAGGCGCTTCAGTCTGGAACCGCGCGACCGCTACAGTCGCAGGTTCGAATCCTGCCTCGGGCACGGATGTGTGTGATGTCCTTAGGTTAGTTAGGTTTAAGTAGTTCTAAGTTCTAGGGGACTGATGACCATAGATGTTAAGTCCCATAGTGCTCAGAGCCATATATATATATATATATATATAGGTTCACCATGGAGGCAAGCGGAACTGTTTTAAACAGGTATTATTGGCCCATCTGACAGTCGCGGAGGTCTAGTGTCCGCTCATAAGGATGGTATATATACAGTGAGGTGGCAATAAATCATGGGATACCGATATGCACGTATACGGATGGCGATCGTATCCCATACACAAGGTATAAAAGAGCGGTGCACTAGCGGAAGTGCGATTCCTTTGAAAAGGTTTCCAGCGTAGTTATGTGAGCACGACGGGAATTAACAGACTTCGAACGCGGAATGGTATTTGGAGCTAGACTTGCGGGATATTCCATTTCGGAAATCGTTGGGAAATTCAATATTTCGAGATCCACAGCGTAAAGAGTGTGCCGAGAATACCACATTTCAGGCATTACCTCTCACCACTGACAATGGAGTGGCCGACGGCCTTCACTTAACGACCGAGAGCAGCGGCGATTGCGTAGAGTTGTTGGTGCTAACAGACAAGCAACATTTCGTGTAATAACCGCAGAAATAAATGTGGGACGTACGAAGAGCGTATTCGTTAGGACAGTGCGACGAAAGGTGGAGTTAATGGGCTATGGCAGCAGGCGACCGACGCGAGTGCCTTTGCTAACAGCACGACATCGCATGCAGCTCCTCTCCTGGGCTCGTGACCATATCTGTTGGATCCTAGACTACTGGAAACCGTGGCCTGATCAGAGGAATCCCGATTTCAATTGGTAAGAGCTAATAATAATGTCGTGTGACGAGGGCCTCCCGTCGGGTAGACCGCTCGCCTGGTGCAAGTCTTTCGATTTGACGCCACTTCGGCGACCTGCGCGTCGATGGGGGGTGAAATGATGATGATTAGGACAACACAAACCCCAGTCCCCGATCGGAGAAATCTCCTACCCAGCCGGGAATCGAACCCGGGCTCTTAGGATTGACAGTCTGTCGCGCTGACAACTCAGCTACCGGGGGCGGACTGGTAAGAGATGATCGTAGGGTTCGAGTGGAGCGCAGACCCCACGGAGCCATGGGACCCAAGTTGTGAACTACGCACTGTGCAAACTGGTGTTGGCTCCATAATGGTGTCGGCCGTTTTTACATTAAATTCCCTATGTCATCTGGTCCATCTAAAATGATCATCGACCATTTTCACCCATTCATTGTGTTCATGTTAGCAAATAACGATGGAATTTTTATTGACGACAGTGATGGCAATGCTGCGTGTCACCGAGCCATAGTTGTTGGCGATTGGTTTGAAGGACATTGCGGACAGTTCGAGTACATGGTTTGGCCACCCATACTGTCCGACATGAATCCTATCGAACATTTATGCGGCATAATCGCGAGGTCAGTTTGTGGGCAAAGTCCTCCTCCAACACCACTTCCGCTATAATGGACGGCTGCAGAGGTAGCATGGCTCAGTCTTTCTGCAGGGGACGTACAGTTACTGTTGAGTCCACGCCACATCGAGTAGCTGCATGACGCCGGGCAAAGGTGGTCCGACACGGTCTTCAGAGGTATCCCATGGCTTCTGTCACTTCAGTGTAAACTTAGTCTGTCTTCACACAAACATTACGGCGGACACTGGAAATGAAATCACGGCTCATATGACCTTTGATACTTACAAAAATGGCTCTGAGCACCATGGGACTTAACTTCTGAGGTCATCAGTCCCCTAGAACTTAGAACTACTTAAACCTAACTAACCTAAGGACATCACACACATCCATGCCCGAGGCAGGACTCGAACCTGCGACCGTAGCGGTCACGCGGTTCCAGACTGTAGCGCCTAGAACCGCACGGCCACCCCGGCCGGCTGATACTTGGCAATACAAAGGGTTTTTATCCACAAAGGGTTTTATTCACATTCTTTAATAAGCGTTTCCATCCTTTCACACTTTGATAACTAAGGTTTCATCAGGTTCGTATTTACCTTGTCCAATAAACGTTCCTCCTTTGCTCTATCATGTGTGAGGTTTAATTTAGCATCTGTAACAACCTTAGACACTTCCAGTCCTTCCTGATTGCAAGTAAAACCCACAAACTACTTGTCCTCCAGTCTTCGATCGATTAAAATTACGTTCTCCCGCCCATAAATGAAACTATAGAAAGTTTAATACGGCGCTTTACCTTTGACAGTGAGTGCTGCCCCTCTCCATTCTCCACCGGTCCAGGCCGAACAGCCACCCTCTCCCATCGGGATGCTTCAGACTCCTCAAGTTGCCGCTACAACTTCACACATCACTAATGGCCCGCCGGCCGGAGTGGGCGAGCGGTTCTAGGCGCTTCAGTCTGGAACCGAGCGACCGCTACGGTCGCAGGTTCGAATCCTGCCTCGGGCATGGATGTGTGTGATGTCCTTAGGTTAGTTAGGTTTAAGTAGTTCTAAGTTCTAGGGGACTGATGACCACAGATGTTAAGTCCCATAGTGCTCAGAGCCATTTGAACCAACTAATGGCCCACACTCGGGACCAACACCCACTTCCCTCACTGCTTTTTCCGCTCCTCTACGTCGATAAACAAATATTACCCTTCGCCCTCTTTTGACTGATTGACACACAAACAGCCACAGCGACGAGCTGTCATTGGTCACTCAGTTCTCTGCTACCCCACTGCCTCTTGCTCCTCCCACACTAATTTCCCAGTATAACTGAGGCCTGGGAACGACAGGTATTACAGTCAACGGGAAGGTAACACTTGGCAGCTGCCGTCATACCTCCATTCCTGGTTTGCAAAATAATATCTAAGTTCCCAGAGCCATAACAACTCCAGGAGTCGCGAGACGTCCTGACAAACATTTCCGACAACGGTGTAATTTGGCTGTGTCTGTCGGCGTTTGACAGCTGTCGGGACGTCCATGTTTGCAAAATAGCCTCGGAGTTCCCACAGCAGCCATGGTTTCATAACGACTCTAGGGGTCGCAAGGAGTCTTGACAAACATTTCTGACAGCGGATTGAATTGCCTGTTCCCAGGGTTCCCATGACCTCGTTCTCGAGGGTGCGGGCAGCCACCCTCTCTATCGCCGGAAACAGTTATCCGGTAAGCTATTCTCCGCGCCGCTGAAGCAGCAATTTTCCCACCTTCTCCCTTTACCTAAAGCGTGACCAGTGTAGAGCTCAACTACATCTCCAGACTGAAGTCTAACCAGTTGAGCCCTATCAGTTTCATTTCACGACGATGCGAGAGCGTTTCGAGAACGCCGGTAGTGCAACAAGGTAGTTTGGAGTATTTCTTTACCTTTACTTAATGATGCCGCCCAAGTGTCGTTTTCGTTGGGAAGCATGTTTTTACATTACACGCAGTTCTATGGACGAAAAATACTGCTTACGATTCAAGAGGCGAGAACAGGGATTTGTCTGAATTATGGTAATGAGATATTTTAACTGAATATTTTAAAGAGAACATTTGTCACTAGCTGGTAAAATAATTTCAAGAAGTAATAACGTATCAATTTTTGAACTCTGTGTAAAGTTTCTTTGTGCGTAAGGACGGAGAAAATGAACTGTGTTGTAAACTTACTTAGGTGAACTTTCTCTAATTTTCGACAAGCGTTGTGTTCACCAAAGTACCGTGCTTACGGTATGAACAAAGATGAGAAATAGCTCACGCTGAATATTTAATCAGTGTAAAATTGAGGAAGGGCTGCGACCAATCACGACTTGTTACAGGAAGGGTATTTGTCTATTTTTTTATTTGAGACTTAGTCGAGCTCTAAACTTACCGTCAAATTCCTTGTGCGAGTACTATGTCCCAGGTGGCATGCGTCAATCCTGCACCTTCTCCGTTCTTCTTGTCTAGTTTCAGACAAATTTCCCATCTTATTGTGTATTTCTCGCCTGTCTCGAGCCAAAAGCGTTCTCCCTGCTTGCCCGGTAACAAAACAATCAATTTCAGCTATGTAACTGGGCACATAATCGTTCCAATTACAAATTTGAGCCTAAATTTTATACATTTTCAAGGGTGTTCGTGGGATACAATGTATTATTTAGCTAGTTAGTTCGTTTCTTAATGTTCCATGTACCGTAGATTATTTGAACAACTTCTTAATACAAATGATGAGGAACGAGTCTGTTTATAGGGTATGCAAACATGATTAGTTTTAACATATAATGAGTGTATTGAGTTCAGTCTTACTTATACAGCTGCAATGAAAACTAGGTTTCTGGTCTCTCTCTCTCTCTCTCTCTCTCTC
Organism: Schistocerca piceifrons; assembly: GCF_021461385.2. Classification (NCBI taxonomy): domain Eukaryota; kingdom Metazoa; phylum Arthropoda; class Insecta; order Orthoptera; family Acrididae; genus Schistocerca; species Schistocerca piceifrons. Next base: position 729,970,889 of record NC_060149.1, on the reverse strand, counting down.
TCTCTCTCTCTCTCTCTCTCTCTCTCTCTCTGTATCTCACCCTATATATATATATAATTGAGTCACCCAACGTTACCGCTGGATATCTTTCGTAAACCACATCAAATACTGACGAATCGATTCCACAGACCGAACGTGAGGAGAGGGGCTAGTGTAATTGCTTAATACAAAACATAAAAAAATGCACGAAAGTATGCTTTTTAACACAAACCTACGTTTTTTAAATGGAACCCCGTTAGTTTTGTTTGCACATCTGAACATATAAACAAATACGTAATCAGTGCCGTTTGTTGCATTGTAAAATGTTAATTACATCCGGAGATATTGTAACCTAAAGTTGACGCTTGACTACCACTCCTCCGCTGTTCGATCGTGTGTATCGGAGAGCACCGAATTACGTAGGGATCCAAAGGGATCGCTGATGGACCTTAGGTACAGAAGAGACTGGAACAGAACATTACGTCCACATGCTAACACCTTTTTATTGGTCTTTTTCACTGACACACATGTACATTACCATGAGGGGTGAGGTACACGTACACACGTGGTTTCCGTTTTCAATTACGGAGTGGAATAGAGTGTCTCCCGACATGTCAGGCCAATAGATGTTCAATGTGGTGGCCATCATTTGCTGCACACAATTGCAATCTCTGGCGTAATGAATGTCGTACACGCCGCAGTACATCGGGTGTAATGTCGCCGCAGGCTGCCACAATACGTGTTTCATATCCTCTGGGGTTGTAGGCACATCGCGGTACACATTCTCCTTTAACGTACCCCACAGAAAGAAGTCCAGAGGTGTAAGATCAGGAGAACGGGCTGGCCAATTTATGCGTCCTCCACGTCCTATGAAACGCCCGTCGAACGTGTATCTCACCCCTCATGGTAATGTACATGTGCGTCAGTGAAAAAGACCAATAAAAAGGTGTTAGCATGTGGACGTAATGTGCTGTTCCAGTCTCTTCTGTACCTAAGGTCCATCACCGTTCCCTTTGGATCCCTACGTAATTCGGTGCTCTCCGATACACACGATCGAACAGCGGAGGAGTGGTACTCAAGCGTCAACTTTAGGTTACAATATCTCCGGATGTAATTAACATTTTACAATGCAACAAACGGCACTGATTACGTATTTGTTTATATGTTCAGATGTGCAAACAAAACTAACGGGGTTCCATTTAAAAAAACGTAGGTTTGTGTTAAAAAACATACTTCCGTGCATTTTTTTATGGTTTGTATTAACCAGTTACACAGCCCCTCTCCTCACGTTCGGTCTGTGGAATCGATTCGTCAGTATTTGATGTGGTTTACGAAATATATCCAACGGTAATGTTAGGTGACTCACCCTGTATATATATATGTATATATACTCCTGGAAATGGAAAAAAGAACACATTGACACCGGTGTGTCAGACCCACCATACTTGCTCCGGACACTGCGAGAGGGCTGTACAAGCAATGATCACACGCACGGCACAGCGGACACACCAGGAACCGCGGTATTGGCCGTCGAATGGCGCTAGCTGCGCAGCATTTGCGCACCGCCGCCGTCAGTGTCAGCCAGTTTGCCGTGGCATACGGAGCTCCATCGCAGTCTTTCAACACTGGTAGCATGCCGCGACAGCGTGGACGTGAACCGTATGTGCAGTTGACGGACTTTGAGCGAGGGCGTATAGTGGGCATGTGGGAGGCCGGGTGGACGTACCGCCGAATTGTTCAACACGTGGGGCGTGAGGTCTCCACAGTACATCGATGTTGTCGCCAGTGGTCGGCGGAAGGTGCACGTGCCCGTCGACCTGGGACCGGACCGCAGCGACGCACGGATGCACGCCAAGACCGTAGGATCCTACGCAGTGCCGTAGGGGACCGCACCGCCACTTCCCAGCAAATTAGGGACACTGTTGCTCCTGGGGTATCGGCGAGGACCATTCGCAACCGTCTCCATGAAGCTGGGCTATGGTCCCGCACACCGTTAGGCCGTCTTCCGCTCACGCCCCAACATCGTGCAGCCCGCCTCCAGTGGTGTCGCGACAGGCGTGAATGGAGGGACGAATGGAGACGTGTCGTCTTCAGCGATGAGAGTCGCTTCTGCCTTGGTGCCAATGATGGTCGTATGCGTGTTTGGCGCCGTGCAGGTGAGCGCCACAATCAGGACTGCATACGACCGAGGCACACAGGGCCAACACCCGGCATCATGGTGTGGGGAGCGATCTCCTACACTGGCCGTACACCACTGGTGATCGTCGAGGGGACACTGAATAGTGCACGGTACATCCAAACCGTCATCGAACCCATCGTTCTACCATTCCTAGACCGGCAAGGGAACTTACTGTTCCAACAGGACAATGCACGTCCGCATGAATCCCGTGCCACCCAACGTGCTCTAGAAGGTGTAAGTCAACTACCCTGGCCAGCAAGATCTCCGGATCTGTCCCCCATTGAGCATGTTTGGGACTGGATGAAGCGTCGTCTCACGCGGTCTGCACGTCCAGCACGAACGCTGGTCCAACTGAGGCGCCAGGTGGAAATGGCATGGCAAGCCGTTCCACAGGACTACATCCAGCATCTCTACGATCGTCTCCATGGGAGAATAGCAGCCTGCATTGCTGCGAAAGGTGGATATACACTGTACTAGTGCCGACATTGTGCATGCTCTGTTGCCTGTGTCTATGTGCCTGTGGTTCTGTCAGTGTGATCATGTGATGTATCTGACCCCAGGAATGTGTCAATAAAGTTTCCCCTTCCTGGGACAATGAATTCACGGTGTTCTTATTTCAATTTCCAGGAGTGTATATAGGAAACCAGTTTTCAGATAGTAATTCGTCTAAGGAATGGACGAAGTTAGCCAGGAAAAGTCATTTTAGGTTAAGCTGAATACTTGTTTTGCTACGTATTACATTTTATGTTAGTGGACAAATAATCAGACATTATTTTTGATGCATATTGAACTCCGCTCTGAGCCACTGCAGCTTTAATAAAGCAGAATGAAGGTATTTTTCGCTCTAGTGTCCAGTTATGAACACAACTTCTCTTGATTCTAATTTCTTCTCCCATATTCCGACAGAAGCAGCCACCTTCAAGTATATTTCGTGATGAAGATGCCATGGTGTGATAGAAATGAAGTAACACCGCGTTAACGAAAATGATTAACAGGCTGTCGCAGATCCATTAGAGCAAAGGCAGCAACAGAATCTGTTGTTTCATGAATACGGCACGTAATGGACTTCCCTTGGTTGACATTAGCTGCTAGAACGAAGAAGATCCTAGATTACTGCCCAATAAGGGTTTCATGTATTAAATGGTCCTGATTCGTGTCATTAGATTGTTTTTGATGACACAGGTGAACGACGGAAAATTGCAGACCGACACATCTTTCATGAACGCTTGTGTGAAACACCCTGTGTCGTCATTTATCATGCAGTTACTCCACGCACGAAGAGACTGACTTGGAGGATGTGTAGAATAACCAACTAAGAAGCGTCTGCTCATGTCGGATACCCGTCCAGCAGTCTGTAGTACTTGCCATACCAGTTTTGTTGAGTCACATTATAATTGACTGCTTTTTATATTCTGACTATGAACAACCCTTGAACTACACATGCGTGCTTCCTACATTAGGAACATATCCCGAACGCTCGCAAGTGCGTCGACCCTTTTGATGGAAGAAGTTTGTATCACCAGAGAGAAATGGTGTCGTACAGTCGATCACAACACGGTGTTTCGACTTCGTAGGTTACTTGTCAAATCTGTCCACATCACACAAACACGAAAGACACGAGATGGTGATCCTCTCTATGGATAAAGTTGCTGCTCTTAGCCACGTCTTTGGTGTTTCTCGAGAGGAAATTGCAGTATGTTGGCACCAGTTGTCGCCTTCTCACTGCCTCTAGTTCCATACTCCTCCACAGCAACAAGAACAAAAAGCTGTATGAAACAAGTCATATGTCATCTACGCCGCACATACACACATTATAGTAGAAGTGAGAGATGTGGATTGCGACAGCCGGCCGCTGTGGCCGAGGGGTTCTAGGCGCTTCAGTCCGGAACCGCGCTGCTGCTACGGTCGCAGGTTCGAAGTCTGCCTCTGGTATGGATGTGTGTGTTGTCCTTAGGTTAGTTAGGTTTAAGTAGTTCTAGGGGACTGATGACCTCAGATATTAAGTCCCATAGTGTTCAGAGACATTTCAACCATTTTTGGATTGCGAAATGAGCGATGTGGATAAAACGTTCTCTTTCTGCAGATATAGGACAGTCTTCGACGTGACGAAGTTATTACAGCGACATGAATCTGGAAAAAGTATTAGAACTTGGAATGTTCAGAATCCTTCCCAGTTCTTCCCTACAAAGGGAGGTGACTTAATGTGGATAGTGTCATACCACTCGTAAGATTCAGGATTCCAATACCCGCCTGGGCCAATCAGATTTTGGGTTTACACAGTTTGACTTATTCGATTAGGGCAGCTGTTGGTACAGTTTCTTTGAAAAGGCCAAACCTGGCTTCCTCTTCCACCGTTGTTCAATCACAGCTTGTGGTCTTTCTCTAATGACCTAATCTTACTGCTTTTCTTTCCACTTCTTTGGTGAAAAATATAATTGATTTGAATAGGTCATTCTTTATGGTAGTGATGATTCAGCTATTCGTGACATATTGTTTTAATTTTTAATGCTGTTACAGTGTTAATATAATACACAACTGGCCATTAAAATTGCTGCACCACGAAGATAACGTGCTACATATGCGCAATTTAACCGACAGGAAGAAGATGCTGTGATATGCAAATGATTAGCTTTTCAGAGCATTCACACAAGGTTGGCGCCGGTGGCGACACCTACAACGTGCTGACATGAGGAAAGTTTCCAACCGATTTCTCATAAACAAACAGAAGTTGACCGGCGTTGCCTAGTGAAACGTTGTTGTGATGCCTCGTGTAAGAAGGAGAAATGCGTACCATCACGTTTCCGACTTTGGTAAAGGTCGGACTGTAGCCTATCGCGATTGCGGTTTATCGTATCGCGAGACTGCTGCTCGCGTTGGTCGAGATCCAATGTCTGTTCGAAGAATATGGAATCGGTGCGTTCAGGAGGGTAATACGGAACGCCGTGCTGGATCCCAACGGCCTCGTATCACTAGCAGTCGAGATGACAGGCATCTTATCCGCATGGCTGTAACGGATCGTGCAGCCACGTCTCGATCCCTGAGTCAACAGATGGGGACGTTTACAAGACAACACCATCTGCACTAAAAGTTCGACTACGTTTCCAGCAGCATGGACTATCAGCTGGGAGACCATGGCTGCGGTTACCCTTGACGCTACACCACAGACAGGAGCGCCTGCGATGGTGTACTCAACGACGAACCTGGGTGCACGAATGGCAGAAGGCATTTTTTCGGATGAATCCAGGTTCTGTTTACAGCATCATGATGATCGCATCCGTGTTTGGCGACATCGCGGTGAACGCACATTGGAAGCGTGTATTCGTCATCGCCATACTGGCGTATCACCCGGCGTGATGGTATGGGGTGCCATTGGTTACACGTCTCGGTCACCTCTTGTTCGCATTGACGGCACTTTGAACAGTGGACATTACATTTCAGATGTGTTACGACTCGTGGCTCTACCTTACATTCGATCCCTGTGAAACCCTACATTTCGTAAGGATAATGCACGACCGCATGTTGTAGGGCCTTTCTGGATACAGAAAATGTTCGACTGCTGCCCTGGCCAGCACATTCTCCAGATCTCTCACCAATTGAAAACGTCTGGTCAATGGTGGCCGAGCAACTGGCTCGTCACAATGCGCCAGTCACTACTCTTGATGAACTCTGGTATCGTGTTGAAGCTGCATGGGTAGCTGTACCTGTACACGCCATCCAGGCTCTGACTCAATGCCCAGGCGTATCAAAGGCCGTTATTACGGCCAGAGGTGGTTGTTCTGGGTACTGATTTCTCAGGATCTATGCACCCAAATTGCGTGAAAATCTAATCGCTTGTCGTTTCTAGTATAATATATTTGTCCAATGAATACCCGTTGATTATTTGCATTTCTTCTTGGTGTAGCAATTTTAATGGCCAGTAGTGTACATACACTGCCGGAAAAAAATTAGGATACCCGGTGTGACTATGTAGATTTTGGTCCGATGACGACCTGTGCCACCTGGGATATAGCAGATGTACCGATAACATTTTCAGTGTCGTCAGCCAACAGACAGCGTAGTGGCATAGCTACAAGAGCGCCATCCAGTAGAGGATGGTCACGGCCAGCAGTCTCAGTGTGGTTCTGGTGCAAACGTGTGAAGCCAGCAGGCCACCATGCCACGGAAACTCACTCGCACTTCCTGCAGCCAGCGAGGCTAGTTGGAAAGCGGTGAAACTGTGACCCGCCGAGTGGCAGGACTGTTCCTTCGATGAATTGCCACACGTGTTGGAGGTGCTACGTCAGTCGTGCAACGATGCTCTTACCAGTGGTCATACGAAAATTCCCACATCCGTAGACGAGGTTACGGACGTCAATGCAGCTTAGAGGCCCGCCAGGATCGTTGTAATGTGAGGGCAGCAGTCCAAGACCGTACTGCTACCACAGCAGATAAGAGGGTTTCTGAGCCCAGATGTTTCAACACGAACTGTTAACCGGTTATTAGCAGTAGTACTACGGGTACTCACACCTCTGGCCCGTCTTCCACTCGCACCACGCCATCGACGTGCACAGCTCGATTGGTGCCTTCAGAGGATCACATGGAAGATGGAATGTCGCTCCGAGGTATTCAGCGATGAAAGCAGATCAGACCGCACGCAAGTAATGGTCGTTTGCGCATGCGAGGCAGACCTGGTGAACAGTGTCTCGTAGGGTGCATTCGTCCGATACACACTGGCTCCATGGTCTGGAGTCTCGCTCACCTTTGGTGCTTTTGGAGGGGTCGCTAATAGCGCTAACTACGTGTAGAATGTCGTTAGACGCGTTCTTTGGCCGTTCGTGCAACGGGAAGGTGGTGTGTTCTTCCAAAAGGATAATGCTCGCCCATCCATTACCCATGAAACTCACCGTACCGTGCAAGAATGGAACAACGTTTCTGGCCAGCACCGGACTTATCTCCAATGGAGCACGTGTGGGATATGATGTGAGGAGATTGGACACGTGCGTCTCGTCGATCAGCAAATCTTAAGAGAAGTACGTGAAAAGATCGTTCAGGCGCGGCACAACGTATCCCAGGACAATAATTGCCATCTGTACGATCTACTGGATGACAGAGTCAGTGCATGCATTGCAGCCCGTGGAGGCCACACCACGTCCAACTATGGGGGTTTCACCATTGGTCGACACCTGGTACCTCAGAACCTCTTGTGCTATTGTTCTGTAAGTAACAACATTTCATGTACTTCGTATGCACTGTTCCTAAAATAATTCTTGACTGACTTGGGAACTTTTAAAAGGGTGTAATAATTTTTTTCCGGCGGTACATATTTTTTTCCTTAAATGACGGAGCACCTTCTCTGTAGTTGTCGGATGGTGACTGTATGTGGGACGCTAAGTTCGGAAGCGCGAGTCTGGAAGTGCGAGCCAGTCCCGGTGTTCCAAGTGTAGGTATTTTGGTTTTACGAAGCCGTTAACCGGAGACGTGTTGGCAGCGTTCCACTTTTCTGCAACGTTCGAGTGTGTGACATCGGTAAATGTCAGAGGTGGGGAAGCAGCTTTGATCCTTGGTCTGCAGTTTTTTTAGCGAACGTTTCGCTCGCCGTGTTAGCCGGTCACGTGCTCTGGGCTGTTGCGGACATTTCTGAGGCCAGCTGTTTTATTCGTTTTTTGAAACATGATTTATTTCTAATACTCAGTTCAGTCCACAATGGCGCGACTCAAAGCACAGTCCACGTGTCGTCGTCTACCTGTATTATCCGCGAGGCGCGCGTGCCTTACAGCGTATCGTGTCCAGCTGTGTGTATCTGAGCTTTTGTTGTTCTCCGCAAGCGGAGGAAATACTTGGCAGATAATTTGTGAATCACATACGTGCCACAGACAAACGGGAGAAGAGGGCCAGAACGTTCACACAGGATTGTGGGAAATCTTGTTGTCAGTGCAGATGTTGGCCGAGCGCTGTCCTTCACCTGAAATAATCTACTAAATGAAGACGCAGAAGTGGGAAAGTAAATGCCACTCATTTTTCAGTTCGTCTACCACTAAACACAACATACCGACGCAATGGTTTCACACGTAACTGTGCATTAATACTTCTAAGTTATTTTTATTCACCGATATGATAAAGAAACTGCCGATTTTTTAATTAATTGTTGAACTCTAATAAATGGAATTCTAAAAGGTAGTCACAAGGCATTGATTTGAGCCGTGATGAGCTCTCAAATATCGTTTAAAAATGTGCAACGTGATTTAAAACAGAATTATTCATTGAGCCTTAGTACGCCCAAAAGTTAAGAGTATTAATGTTGCAGTAAGATATTCGCCACCATGCGTATTAGCATTTGTTTACAATCTTACGTTAATTATTTGGACCGAACTGCTCTGTTAGGAGTGATCGCATCGTGGGACACCATCTATAAAAGGAACATATAAGCTGGCGGGAAAAATAAAGATATATAAGTTCTGGAGGTACAACATGAATGGACAAATGGTACTGAGTACATCATGAATAAGATACGATTATAGAAGAAATAAGTGTAGTAATGCAAAAAGGGACGCTGACGATACTTCTCGTGCTTATTTCATATAGTGCGACGTCTTGAATGAGCAAAATGCTTCAGATAAGTGTTTGTAAACTGTTTAGGTTTCATAACAACTGCCCGCCGTGTCGATGTCGAGAAACATGTAATGTGTCGACGGCGTTTACCAGTGTTCACAGCGCTAGATGGAGTGTCGTTCATTACGCGAATCTGACATCTTTTGTACTACCAGAGGTACTTCTTCCGACATGGGATACAATGTTTTGGGGTGGCCTGTGAGCACCGTGCAATGACGACTCGTGTTCTGATACGGTCGGCGATAATCACCATTGACATATTAGTCCTGAACTGGTATTAATGATTTCTAGCCACCATACAACTTTTAGTTCATAAATAGCGTCTGTAGAGCTTGGTGTCGTCTGCAGGAATGATGACTGTAAAGGCTTGAATAAAATAAACTCCAGCATGTAAACAAAGTATTACCGGGTATGCACTGCTAGCCTGTGGAAGTGCAGGACGGCATGCTGCAAACGTCAAATTAGTGCGACTTACACTTACTTACCTAACGCTTGAAAATGCAAGTGACGAGCATTTCGGAGAAACCACAGATAGTAGTTGCAGAAACACCATCTGCTGTCCGTATACAAAGAAAGATTATACAGCGGATTTCTCATTTAGGTATTACATTTAAATGTCAATTGATTGTGATGAAATCCTGTTATGCCTTGTGTAAGGAGAAACGTCAACTATCATGTGTCGAAATTAGGTGATGCCTATGAAGTTTGCAGTTTTTCGTTCTGCGATATGCTGCTGGCGTTCATAGTGGATCCCACAGCTGTCTTCCGAATATGAAACCGGTGGGCTCAGGAAGGCTATACTCAACGCCATGCAGGATCTCGGCGACACTGCACAACTACCACACGAGAGAGCACACACATTTTTCGCTCGATCGTGCAGTATCGTTGAGCCACAGCATACCGAGTGGCTATAATTAAAGTGTAGCTAATCACAGAGGTCCAGCGTGGGCTGTAATTATTGTATGTCAGCGAGATTTTTTAGTTACTCTAATGCATTGATGTGGAACCTATTTAAGCTGGAAAAAAATTAGTTCCAAATTTGGCCACCAGGTGCAAATCTGGTGCTGTGAATGCAAGAAAGACGTATAGAAATGTTTTCATATGTAATGGGTTAGGAACAGCGGGAATGAGGAAGAGGAGGTCAAACAAGCGAGGAGGACATAATGTTGATTTTGTTATTAACCGCCGCTTACACAATTTGTTCACTATGAGCGTCGGAGACGTCGACGAGATGTTGTACAGCGGCAGATTGGCACGTTCTGGCCAAAATCGGAACTAAATAAATCGGATCCGCGTTAACGCATTAGCATATCTTCCAGGTTTCGCTGCCATACGGTAATTACAGCCCACACTCGACCTCTGTGAGTACCTGCACTTTAATTATAACCATCGAATATACCTTTATTCAGATGTGTATCGACACAAAATCTCGGGCATCACAGACTGTCGGTACTGCAACCACACGCGAGAGTGGCATGACGTCGTTTCAGACTAGTCCAGGTTGTGCGCAAAGCCTCACGACGCGCGTATCCGCGTATGCGAGGACGACGAACGGTTCTCGAATACGTTACTCATCGTCACATAGGCCCAGTCCCTGGCGTGATGGTGGGCTGTGTCATAAGGTACGCAACGCGATCACCTCTGTTTCGTGTAGCTGGTAATTTGGACAGCAGCCGTTACATTTCTGACGTGTTAAGGCCGGCGATTGTTCCCTATCTTTGATGTCTCTGTGGCGTCTCTTCAACAAGATATCGCAGGACCATTTGCAGCCCGTGCTGCCCCGACCCTCATAGATAAAGAGGGTGTTCACCTGTTACTTTGAAGAACTCTAGCATACACTAGAAGCAGCCCAGCATAGCGTACCTGTTATCATCCAACCTCAGGTCAACCCCACGCCCATCCGTGTTAAACCAGTTGTTACCAAACGTAGCCAACAGCCTTCATGCGATGGTGAATCTGGGTGAGCGTACGGGTCAGCCGAGCGCTGTTGGCAAGCGGGGTGCACAGAATGCCTGTGAGGCCAAATTCAGGAGCTACTTGCCTGAGAAGTTGCGGCTCCGTTCACGAAAACTGAAAACTGACAACAGCAGGGAGAGTGGTGTGCTGACTAAACGCCCCTCCATATCCGCATCCAGTGACGCCTATGAGCTAAGTGTGACACGGCGGTCTGTCGGTACCGTTGTGCCTTTTGAAGCCTGATTAGTTTTTTTGTTACCAAAAGTGGCAGCTCTGTACCCTTTATAACCCCAAACCACCTATAAATTGAATCATGTATTATTCTTATATGCTGTACACTGAGGTGGCAAAAATCAAGGGATACCTGCTAATACCCTGTCGGACCTCCTTTTGCATGGCATAGTACAGAAGCTCGACGTAGCCTGGACTCAACAAGTTATTGGATGACACCTGCAGAAATAATGAGCCAAGCTGCCTCTATAATTGGGGAAGTGGTGCCGGGGTAGGATTTCGGGCGTGAACTGACCTCTCGATTATGTCCCATAAATGTTCAATGGGACTCATGTCTAGCTATCTCGCAAATCATTCGCTCGAATTGTCCTGAATGTTCTTCAAACCGCTGACACGGCACACTGTCATCCATAAAAGTTCCATCGTTGCTTGGGAATATGAAGTAAATGAATCACTGCAGATGGTCTCCAAGTAGCCGAACTTCTACATCTACGTCCATACTCCGCAAGCCACCAGACGGTGTGTGGCGGAGTCACCGATCTATTCAGTTGGACCAGGAATCCAGTCCATTCCATGTAAACACAGCCCACACCATTATAGAGCCACCACCAGCTTGCATACTGGCCGGCCGCTGGTGGCCAGGCGGTTCTAGTTGCTTCAGTCCGGAACCGCGCGACTGCTACGGTCGCAGGTTCGAATCCTACCTCGGGAATGGGTGTGTGTGTGATGTCCTTAGGTAAGTTAGGTTTCAGTAGTTCTAAGTTCTAGGGGACTGATGACCTCAGCTGTTAAGTCCCATAGTGCTCAGAGCCATTTGAACCATATGAACCTTGCATACTGCTTTGTTGACAAAATGGTTCAAATGGCTCTGAGCACTATGGGACTTAACATCTGAGGTCATCAGTCCCCTAGAACTTAGAACTACTTAAACCTAACTAACCTAAGGACATCACACACATCCATGCCCGAGGCAGGATTCGAACCTGCGACCGTAGCGGTCGCGCGGTTCCAGACTGTAGCGCCTAGAGCCGCTCGGCCGCCCCGGCCGGCCTTTGTTGACAACTTGGGTCCATGGCTTCGTAAAGTCTGCGCCGCATTCGAAACCTACCCTCAGCACTTACCAACTGGGGTTATTTCACGCAGTGCTCCTTGTGTGTTAGCACTGCTAACTCTTGCGCAAACGTCCCTGCTCTCGGTCGTCAAGTGAAGGCCGGTGGCCACTGCGTTGTCCGTCGTGAGAGCTAATGCTTGAAACGTGGTATGCTCTGCACACTCTGGACTCTGCGGATCTCGGAATACTAAATTCCCTAACGATTTTGCCGGCCGGTGTTTCCGAGCGGTTCTAGGCGCTTCAGTCTGGAACCGCGCGACCGCTACGGTCGCAGGTTCGAATCCTGCCTCGGGCATGGATGTGTGTGATGTCCTTAGGTTAGTTAGTTTTCAGTAGTTCTAAGTTCTAGGGGACTGATGACCTCAGCTGTTAAGTCCCATAGTGCTCAGAGCCATTTCTTGAACCCTAACGATTTCCAAAATGGAATGTCCCATGTGTGTAGCTCCAACTACCATTCAGCTTTCAAAAGTCTGTTTATTCCTGTCGTGCGGCCATAAACACGTCGGACACCTTTTCAAGTAAATCACCTGGGTGCAAATGACAGTTCCGCCGACGCACTGCCCTTTTATACCGTGTGTACACGGTACTATCCTACAACTTTTGTCACCCAAGAAGTAAAATTTCATTACTTGCTTCCTTTCCTGGTTTTGTAATTTGAGTGGGCAGCAGCATATGTTCATTAGACCCTGTATATGTTTTACTTTCTTATCAGATAGCTCTCGCAGTTGATCCCCATTGTTCAAAATCGTCACGTACACCAGATGCAGACTTTGGTACCAGTACAAGCAGAGCAGTTGTGGCGCCATGGGAGGGCTGCAGTGGAGGCCTGGCTCAGATTTGGGCTGCACTCCGCAGCAGGCCGTCACGGAGGCTGCGGGTGATTGGGACGCGTGGGCGGAGCGAGAGGTATGGGCGCTTTTGTGCCGGCTGCTTATTAATCGCGCTCTGTCAGACCGCACGAGCCGCGCCATTCCGACCGACGCTAGCTGGTTCCATCCCCAGGCTGCACCCACGGCGAGTGTGCCGTGCTGTTGCCCTGACCTCGGCAGTAGGCTGCATGTTGCGGGTTGCGGCTGTCGTGGAATGACGGCGATACAGTGCCTACCAAATCTAGATATCACTCAACGGCGAGAGAATGCTTTATCGGTACTGGATATTTGTGTACTTCCAGTGGGAACACCGCCATGTGATCGTGGAAGATCGATTCCAAGTATTAGTTGACGAGGTAAACTGTCAGCGGTCCGTACATTAAAGAAAATATCTATATACGCAGAAAAATTCAAGTTTCAAAAAGGATGCAGATTGAGATTTTCACTCTGCAGTGGAGTGTGCGCTGATATGAAACTTCCTGGCAGATTAAAACTGTGTGCCGGACCGAGACTCGAACTCGGGACCTTTGCCTTTCGCGGGCAAGTTCTCTACCAGCTGAGCTACTCAAGCACGACTCACGCCCCGTACTCACAGATTTCAGGAGTGCTAGCTCTGCAATGTTCTCAGGAGAGCTTCTGTAAAGTTTGGAAGGTAGGAGACGAGATACTGGCGGAAGTAAAGCTGTGAGTACGGGGCGTGAGTCGTAGGTGGGTAGCTCAGTTGGTAGAGCATTTGTCCGCGAAAGGCAAAGGTCCCGAGTTCGAGCCTCGGTCCGGCACACAGTTTTAATCTGCCAGGAAGTTTCAGGACGCAGATTCTTACACTTTTAAATTTTTCACCTTTTCCTTCAACGGGGTACTAAATCAAGACTGCGGGAAGACTTAAGGTGGAGACGTTGAGATTTCATCACTGATTTTCGAACTGGAAGCCTTTAGCTCAGTAAGAGAAGACGCAAAAAGCTCTCAAATTATCTGGGTCTCAAGCGAGGTTAGAACCCAGAGCTAGTGCATCTACCCCTTCAAAAACCGACCGCGTTACCATTTTCTTTAAAAAAATCTCATTTTGTTCGATAGTGTTCGTTTTATTTGTTCGGGGCGGACGTACCATCATGCTTGTTTAAATTCGTCGGTGATCGATTAACTCACTTTTTTATTTTTATTTTTTTTTTATTGCAGAGGGCAGCTAACCCTCTGACCGAACACGCTGAGCTACCGTGCCAGCCCGGTTGGCTAACGAGATGGTACTGCCTGAAGTGCACTCTCATTGCGATTGGTAACACAGGTAATTCGCAGTGTGAAATGTATATTCTGCGTGGAGCGACCTTATTGGAATTAAATTATAAATTTGATAATACAGTGTTACACATAATCTGAGAGTCATCCAGGTTAATTTTTTGAAAATGCGAGGAAATATCGAGTGAATTTAGAAGGATCATTCGGAACCAATTCGGGAAGTACGTCGATGGTCATATAGTTGTTCTACACTGTTTTCCATTACACAAGCAACAGGAACAACACTATTTCGCGGTCTGTGAGTTTTTTGAGCTGGCTACAACATGGGAAGCTTGCATTTCGAAGATGCGCCGTCGTGGCCTGCCACCGTGCTGACTTGTGGCCGAAACACAAAGTATAGGCCAATTATTCGCATAACTCCAGTTATGATTTTGGTCTAAAGCGTGGTTACGAATAATATGCAGTTGCACCGACTGCAACTGAAAGACCATAGATAAAGGGCAAGGGAATTGTGAGGGTAGCCCTCTTCTACAGTACCTGTAGTAGTTAATTCTGTTTTTCTGCCTTCAACGAACTGCAAACTGAAACGTTCATTGCCGGCCGAAGTGGCCGTGCGGTTAAAGGCGCTGCAGTCTGGAACCGCAAGACCGCTACGGTCGCAGGTTCGAATCCTGCCTCGGGCATGGATGTTTGTGATGTGCTTAGGTCAGTTAGGTTTAAGTAGTTCTAAGTTTTAGGGGACTAATGACCTCAGCAGTTGAGTCCCATAGTTCTCAGAGCCATTTGAACCATTTTTTTTTAAAACGTTTTCAGCGGAAGCGATTCGCGTTTTTAGTATCACCAGACACTTGTAACATAATGAGAAACGAGCATTCATTTAATATTATGCACTTAAAAGTAATTTTCCTTAAGAATACTTTCATTGGCACCACCTCTCACACACAATAACACAACTGAATAAAGTAGCGCTGTTACAAAACGCGAACGTCAACAAAGGCATTTCATAAGCAGTTTCAAATCCGGTAAGCAGTCTGTCTGAGGAAATCTAGTACAACGTAAGAAAAACAGGACTCCAACAGCCGTGAAAAAAGTTAAATATGTGAATGAGGCCGTTTGAGTTTTATTCCAGGTTCTGATAACATCAACAGAAAAAATGGTTCACATGGCTCTGAGCACTATGGGACTCAACTGCTGAGGTCATTAGTCCCCTAGAACTTAGAACTAGTTAAACCTAACTAACCTAAGGACATCACAAACATCCATGCCCGAGGCAGGATTCGAACCTGCGACCGTAGCGGTCTTGCGGTTCCAGACTGCAGCGCCTTTAACCGCACGGCCACTTCGGCCGGCGATAACGTCAACACAGAAGCTGTTGTGATGAGAACGTGGAACTAGCAGCTCAAGACGCTGACAGTAGTGTTTCCAATATATCATCCTGAAGCAGAACTGACATAGACTGTAAGAAGCAACAGAACGATAACTGCTAGCGATCTTCTATCAATAAAATATAAAATCACTTGATGAATGATCGTTTGAATTTTCAGGCAGCTTAAGACAGAGACAAGCCAAATTAACAGGAAGAGGTTCACCTATGTAAGCGTGGAACAGAATTTATATGCATCTTTCCACAGGTGTTGCATTTTGCTCGTAGCTTACTTCCTGGCTGTTTCACAATAACGACGCCTCTGGGCTATAAGAAATTTCATATGGGAATAATCGAATGTAATTGTTAGATGAGACTGCTACGTTAAATACTGCGCTACTTGTACACGAATATTACTCAGTGGGCATCGCTAATTGTAATTTCATTTCATTTTGGAGACTATTGGAAAGCCTTAATGACGCTTTCAACCTGCGCGCACATAGTTCACGCAAAATTTTACTCCTCATCGGCTTTTGTGTAACTAAAAAAATTGGAATCACGTAAATAGGACCAATGCAGAAAGACAGACAGACAGACAGACAGACAGACAGACATGGAGTTAGACCCCTCAATCTTAACATCATCGTAAAATAGCTTTAAATATTCGAAAAGTGGTAAGGCAACGGTTTCAGATTATATACATTTGATGAAATAAATTAATCATTTCGAAGTTAAACCTAATTCATTGTTTCCGTAAGGGTTCCCTTGCTTAAATAGTCCCAACATAGCGAACATACGTCAAATACGTGTATCTTCAAGAGGTTTTAGAGACTGAATTTCGTAACGCGAGGTAATGGTAAGGATTGTCTGGCCTGCCACCCGCTATTATAGGCATAGCAGTCTTGGAGCAATGCAGCATCCGATCCAACTACGTGACGCAATTATGCGTTAGAGGAAAAATTTATCAGTATTCCCGGATCATCTCCGAAGTTCCAATTTCGTACTTCAAAACCGCGAATATGCATCGCTTACAGTGTTCACATAACCCCCGAGTAGCACCATGCAGTTGCATCAAAAAGCTCAGCATTAATCTAATTTCAGGAAAATAGCTAAAAAGAGAGAATAAAATAATGAGAAAACCACAAGGAATGGACCACGTTAATTCCCACGGAGACAACACGATTGAATCTTACTTTAATAATATAACATCGTTATCACAGTCTGGAGGGACGTAGGACATCGTGATTAGTTTGGATAGTATGTTACTTTCTCAAGACGGATATTTGCGATCCGAAGAGGCTGGCCGAGCTGTTTTTCTGGTGTAGCAATACAGCAAGAATTTCGTGTTTCATTTGTAGGCAGTTTCCCGTAACTATATCTTTGCTGTCCTTTCCGATAAAATTGCAAGAAGCTAGTTGGGGTCATATGCAGATCGGAAGCGGTGCATTTTTCTGGTTGAGTAGCACATTTATAATAAACCTGAAAGTAATGGGACTGCTACACAGACGACGGTGGTATAGGCCAGATGAAGGAAGAAGGTGGCAAGATTTAGCATCATGTCGACGGCGCGGTCATTGCAGACATAGCAGAAGCACGGATTATGAAAGGATTTGGAAGGAAATCGGCCGTGCCATTTTCAAAGGCACTATCCCAGCATTTGCCTGGAGCGATATAGGGAAATCACTACAACTGGCGACTTTGTGTCGCGTAGTTGAAGCGCATGCTGCATCGCACCGGGGCTGTGACGACGAAGGTTCAAAAATGGTTCAAATGGTTCTGAGCACTATCGGACTTAACTTCTGAGGTCATCAGTCCCCTAGAACTTAGAACTACTTAAACCTAACTAACCTAAGGACATCACACACATCCATGCCCGAGGCAGGATTCGAACCTGCGACCGTAGCGGTCGCGCGGTTCCAAATGTAGCGCCTAGAACCGCTCGGCCACTTCGGCCGGCGACGACGAAGGCAAACACTCCACCCCACCACCGACTTACCAAAGTAAGTGCCTACAACCACTTGAAGACATCTATTTGAGAAGTGTTTGGCATTTGTTTGCCGTGTTGGGGCTGTTTGAACATGGAAATACGGAAGCAATGAATGAAGTCTGATTTCGAAATGTTTAATTTATCTCATCAACTTCGTACCACCTAAAACCGTTGCATTATCAGTTTGCTATCTTTTCAGGTTATTTCACAGTGAAGTCATCTTCATGACTATTGGCCTTTCTGCTTTCGTCCTATTTGACAACCAGTTTTTTAATTTTTTAATTTATTTTTTTAAACAAGAGCCGTTGAGCATTAGTATTAGGACACAAATAGGTGTGTGCATGTGGAAGCATCATTAAGCCTTTCAAATAATCTCACAGATGAAACGAAATTACGATCATCGATGTCCACTGAGCACGATTAGGTCACAACTACCGTAGTATTTAATGTAGCAGTCTGATCTAACAGTTAAATTCGATAATTCTTATTTGAAAATTCTGATAGCCATGAGATGTCGTTAACGCGAAACGGCCAGGAAATAGCTTTTGCTGTTGATGAGCAACAGTCATACAACAATTTTTAAATGAACACATCGCCTTTTGAATATATTGTGCAGCCAAATGGCGGTGTATTCATTTTAAAAAAGTTAGGAAATGATCTACGTGCAAAATGCGACACCTACTAGAAGATGCATAGAAATTCTGTTCCATGCTTACCTAGGTGAACTGCTTCCTGTCAATTCGATTTCTCTCTGTGTTAAGCTGTTTGAAAATCGAAAATCACATCCGTCAAACGATATTCGCTTTTGTTGATAAAGAATCACCAGCTGTTAAATTGTAATCATTCCGTTGCTTCTTACACAGGAAGTGCCAGTTTTGCGTAAGGGTGGCTTGTTGGAGATATTACCATCAGCGTCTTGCGCTGCTAGTTCCACATTCTCATCACAACAGCTTCTCCGTTCATGTTATCGAAATCTAGGATCGAACTTAAATGGCCTTCATTCACGCATTTTCTTGGCGGCTGTTTGGATCCTACTCTTAGGACTTTGGACCAGATTTCCACACACGGATTACTTTTCTGATTTGAGACTGTCATTCGCAATTAATGAAGTTCCTCAGTTGATGTTCGCTTTTCGTAAACAGTGTTATTTTTTTCGTTTGTGTTATTCACTGAACCAATGAAAGCATTCATAAGGTAAATTATTTTTAAGTGTATAATTTTAGATTAATGTTACTTTCTTATTATGCTGATAGCGTATGGTGATCCTAAAACAGCGAGTCGATACCGCTGAATGAATGTTTTAGTTTGCAGTACGCTGAAGACGGAAAAACAAACAGCTACGACAGCTGCTGTAGTCGAGAGCCGCCCACGTAATTCTCCCTGCCCTTTATCGGTGGCGTTTGAGTCTCAGTCGATGAAACTGCATCTTATTCGTAACTACGCTTTAGACGCAAATCCTAGTTGGAGTTAAACGAGTAAAACTCACTGGCCTATACTTCCGATATTTCAGCTACCAGTCAGCACGGTGGTAGCTGACGTCACCACGTCTTTGAAGTGCGAGCTTTCCGAGTGGCATCCAGGTGAAGAAACATTCAGGCCGAGTAAACGCGTTGTTCCTGTCGAGGGTCCAATGGAGAACAGTGTAGAATGTGTCTGTCAACTATGTAACCATCGATTTACTTACTGTAGTGGTGCAGAACCAATCTTCTAAATTCACTCCAAACTTCGTTCTCATTTCGAATAAATAACATGAATAATTCTCAATTTAGGCGTAATATTGTGTTACTACATTTCTGATTTGATTCCAGGAGGTCGTTACACGCATAATCTACAACTAGACTCATATTTTTCGTTGCGAATTACCTGTATTATCGATCACTGTGACAATGAGAGCGCATTGCAGGCAATATCAACTCGCTAGCTAAGTGGAATCGTGGCCGGTTTTAAGAAGCATAAATGCACTAACTCTAGTTGTAACCTTGATGGTTGGTCGATTCGGGTGGGGGGACCAAACGACAAGGTCATCGGTCCCATCGAATTAGGGCAGGATGGGAAATAAAGTCGATCGTGTCCTTTCAAAGGAACCATCACGGCATTTGCCTAAAGCGATTTAGGGAAATCACGGAAAATTTAAATCGGGATGGCCGGACGCGGGTTTGAGTCGCCGTCCTGCAGTGTGCTAATCACTGCACCACCTCGCTCGGTGTAACTTTAGTGGAGATCTGTATAATTTGTGAGCATCTTACCTCTTTCTTACCAAGCTACAAGCTTCAAGTTCGAAAATCAGTAATGAAACTTTAGTTTCACTATCTTATCTCCTCTCGCAGACTTTATTTAGTGCCCCCTTGATGGTAAGGTGCAAAATTAAAGAATTTGCTTCATAGCATCCTTGTTAAAACTCTAATGAGTTTGCTTGTACCGACATGATTTTTTGTTTCTTTTTAATACACAATTTGATTGACTTGTGTGTGGCATTACGAAATTGAAGTTGGTTTCTTTCTTTGGTACTGCTGTCGCTGTTGAATTTATATATTTTTGTGGCAGTTCTGAAATGCTTCATGGGCTCGCAAGACTTCACGTAGATAGAAGCCACAACGATATCTTAGTATTGCGTAATGTTTTGGGTGTGCTGTTATTACGCAGCCAGTTTTGTTTATTAAATTACACTTCAGGCTTGAGACTATCGAGGTAAGTTGTAATTGAGCTGCATTAGCAAAGTTTGTATTTTTATTGCGCTTTCGTTAGGTTATTGAATATAACAGAAAAACATAAGAGAGAAATAGCCATCGGCAGTGTATTCTCCCACATGAACCAACACATTCTGGTGATGCTCAAGTTGTTTTTGTATTCCACGACTGCGGAAAGCTGCCGATTCCGACATTAAAATGGTGTCAATAAAAAGTTCGTTACTTCCGCAAAGAAATTTTGTTGGTGGTTGTTCGCAGTCAAGCTCTTGGATAACTAGTTTACTGGAATCAGCGGAGTGC
Organism: Schistocerca piceifrons; assembly: GCF_021461385.2. NCBI lineage: Eukaryota > Metazoa > Arthropoda > Insecta > Orthoptera > Acrididae > Schistocerca > Schistocerca piceifrons. Next base: position 729,950,406 of record NC_060149.1, on the reverse strand, counting down.
AGACGGGCGTTCTCGTCTAGTAACAATACTTGGGTCGCTGTTCTTATACAGGGTGTTACAAAAAGGTACGGCCAAACTTTCAGGAAACATTCCTCACACACAAATAAAGAAAAGATGTTATGTGGACATGTGTCCGGAAACGCTTAATTTCCATCTTAGAGCTCATTTTAGTTTCGTCCACCTACGCTCAATGGAGCACGTTATCATGATTTCATACGGGATACTCTACCTGTGCTGCTAGAACATGTGCCTTTACAAGTACGACATAACATGTGGTTCATGCACGATGGAGCTCCTGCACATTTCAGTCGAAGTGTTCGTACGCTTCTCAACAACAGATTCGGTGACCGATGGATTGGTAGAGGCGGACCAATTCCATGGCCTCCACGATCTCCTGACCTCAACCCTCTTGACTTTCATTTATGGGGGCATTTGAAAGCTCTTGTCTAAGCAACCCCGGTACAAATGTAGAGACTCTTCGTGCTCGTATTGTGGACGGCTGTGATACAATCCGCCATTCTCCAGGGCTGCATCAGCGCATCAGGGATTCTATGCGAGGGAGGGTGGATGCATGTATCCTCGCTAACGGAAGACATTTTGAACATTTCCTGTAACAAAGTGTTTGAAGTCGAGCTTGTACGTTCTGTTGCTGTGTGGTTCCATTCCATGATTAATGTGATTTGAAGAGAAGTAATAAAATGAGCTCTAAAATGGAAAGTAAGCGTTTCCGGACACATGTCCACATAACATATTTTCTTTCTTTGTGTGTGAGGAACGTTTCCTGAAAGTTTGGCCGTACCTTTTTGTAACACCCTGTATAGCGATCGGAACGCTTCTCAGAAGTTGGCAACAGTTGCGATGGGCACACCCTTGAGATGCAGTTCGTAACACCTTCATTGTGCCACCAGATGCATTAAATTACATTTTGGGTATTGCACTGGCCTTCGGTTCAGATATTTTTGTTAGGGTCAACCATTTTTTTTTCAGTAAGTCCCCAATGAAGTATATTAACGCCTATTTGCAGATAGGGTGTCCATTTATTTATCATTTCATTTTTTTTTCTTTTGTGAAATGAACACATGATGGTTGAGAGTTTGTCTGGCCACCCTGATTTCAGTTTTCCCTTAAATGTCTTAAGGGAAATCCTTTCCTTTGAAAGGGCACGATATATGTTTCCGCAGCCTTCCCAGTCCTAGCCTATGTTTCACCTTTAGTGAAGCCGTCATCGATGGGATGTTCAACCCTAATCATTCTTCCTTCCATCCTTATCCAGCACTGCGCGCTGAATTCAAATGTTTGACGACGGTTAAATGGCCACAGTTCGTCGCACAGGGTGGGGCAAATAAAAGTGGTCCGGAGAGCAGAGGTTTAGGCTGCAAAGAAACACCAGAGGGAAGGAAATACAGTACTAATCTGATTACAGCGGATGCTGAAAGTGACTACCATTCATCTCTTGGAATTTTAGGCCACGGTCAGCAAGCTGCTGAAGGCAGATCGAAGCTGGACTGCTGGAATTCCTGCAGTCTCATCCGAAATGTTCTGCTGCAGTTCATGAAGACTATGAGGGTTGTTGCGATACATCTTAGACTTGAGGGCTCCTCATACAAAGTAATCACACACTGACAGATCAGGCGGCCAGCTAGAGCCGCGACCAGACTGACCTCTGCTAACAACTCCGTCAGGCGTCAGTATTGTGAAATTGTGCTTCAAGGTTCGGCCTGCTGTCTGGGCAGTTGCTCCTTCCTGTGTGGTGTGGTTATATGCATACATTCCCGTCCAATCATATCCACTAGTCCTGGCCACTGCTGTTCGCGCCAACCTGTATTTGCAAATAATTGGGTGGGCATAGTACACGTCATTAATCAAAACCATATGGTCTTCTTCAGTGTGGAAAATAATTCACATCGAAACGATCCTACTTGAAACGAGAAAACATTTGCGTTAACTTTGCGCCATATTTGCCATTAGACCACTAATCGATAGACTGCAGCACCACACCGGCTCAAACCAGAGGCAATAGTTCGGGCACAAATTTCCACATCCTGTCTTGTTGCCGGGTCCACCTGCTTAGTTGAGTGATTACGTGCTTGCCTACCATGCACCGAGCGAGGTGGTGCAGTGGTTAGCACACTGGAATCGCATTCGGGAGGACGACAGTTCAATCCCGCGTCCGGCCATCCTGGTTTATGTTTTCCGTGATTTCCCTCAATCGCTTCAGGAAAATGCCGGGATGGTACCTTTGAAAGGGCACGGCCGACTTCCTTCCCCATCCTTCCCTAATCCAATGGGACCGATGACCTCACTGTTTGGTCTCTTCCTCAAACAACCCAACCCAACCCTACCATGCAGCGGTCCCGGGTTCGATTCCCGACCGCGTTGGAGATTTTCTCCGCTCGTGGACTGGGTGTTGCGTTGTCCTCATTATCATTTCATCCTTAATCTCCGGCCCATGAGTCGCCCAGTGTGGCGTCGATTGAAATAATACTCGCAATCAGCGGCTGAACCTCTACCGATGGGGCCCCCCGCCCAGCAAATGCCATACGCTTATTTAATTTAATTTCATTTCATTCCTTGTTGCTAGTTCACGCAGATGGCCGATATGTGATTCTATTTCCGTAATTACGAAAGCAAGTAGAAGCTACGCAATGGTTAGCCAACGGTTGCCCAATTTGTAAATATCGAGAACCATTCACGTTAGCAGTGCCGACTTTTGAGAATAAATGCGTTTGGCGCATCTTGAGTTAGCTACGCGGGATGAGTGACAGTGGTAACTGTAGAGTTGTTTTCGCCTGGTTCCATGTCAAATGTCGACGATTATCTATATGATACAACATTTTTCTCTTTTCAGAGTCCTAGTTTTGGTGTTGTGGAGAACCTTCATCTTATATCGAACTGAGGATGTTGTGCTACAAATGTAATTATATTGGGTGGTTGATTGTTTTCAAGACTTTGGAATTTTGGTATTGGGTTTGTTACTCAAACTTAGTAGCATCGAGTTAAACGTTCCCATCAGGTGGACAAGTCGCTGTAAAATGCTCCATGCCACATCTGTACGATGTACTGCGGTAAGGGTAGGAATTTAACTCTGATCCTTTGTGTTCATGATCAGAAACTAGGTACCAACACCTCTCTTCCTCTGCGCATCTGTATTCAAGTGAGAGATATTTTTTTGCCACTGTTGGGACAAAAACCTACTAACCCTGGCTTGAGTACTACACAGATTTGTTAGCTGTGTCCTTGGCATCTCTTGCAGTATGTTATTAAAGCGACACTAATTACCCCACAACCAATGCAAGTTCATTTGTCAATGACGTATTTGATTTTGATGCTATGGAAAGAAAGAAGATTCCAGTAAAAATCTCCAGTTGTTTCTTATGTAAAACGGTTTATCAAAAGCAAACTGCTTTGGTAGTTTTCTAATACATTGTCAGATTTTATCATTATAGAAGTGATCAAACTGTACGAATCTGGCTTTTGATGAAAATGAAAGTTGAATAACAGCCACTTTGATTTACTGATAGTAAGTGTGAAACGAAGAGACAGCATAACAACAGCACTGGACGATATGTTCGGCGGCATCTGCGATGAGAAGGGCTCGAATTGGCGGTATGGTTCAGTCTGTCCGTGCGCGAACCTTACGTAGCTCTCTGGGAATCCCTTAACGAGTAAGTAGCTTATCTGTGCGTGTCAGGCCCCTGTTTGCCGAAATAATTCACCTTCTTCATCAGTCCAACAGTGGCCGCATCTGAGAGGAAAAATCTGGTTATTCAGCCAAGTTAAATATGACGCAAAGACCGAGCTAGTTAAACAGCCGTATGTTTGCGGCTCCCGCTGTAAAATTGGATTTAGCGAGATGTCACAGGGCTAACCACTCTGCCTAAGCCTGCGGCGGAGAACGTTGACTTGGCCTTTGCGGCTCACTTGTCAAAGAGGAACAATTACTGACCTTGGCAAAGTTCAGTGCGTGTGAGATTTGCAACGGAACACTTCTGCAAAATTTGCGTTAATTATTAGACTGAGCATATACGTTATGACAGTATAAAGAAGACAGTCGTGTAAGATTTTTAAATTTATGTGCTTCTATTGGTGTTCGATCTCCACTAAACAAATTCATGTACTACGTGGTGGACAAAATGTCATACTGTTTTGATTCCTGCTCACCACGCTTAGGGTTTGGGCTATTCCAGAGCCCCACAAAGGCTTACCGAATGATCCTACACGGCGACCGATTGCGCACTGATATATATATATATATATATATATATATATATATATATATATATATATATAAGGTGTGGTGTCACCGCCGGACCGCGGTCCGTTAGTATACGTCGGACCCGCGTGTCGCCACTGTCAGTGATTGCAGACCGAGCGCCGCCACACAGCAGGTCTAGAGAGACTTCCTAGCACTCGCCCCAGTTGTACAGCCGACTTTGCTAGCGATGGTTCACTGACAATTTACGCTCTCATTTGCCGAGACGATAGTTGGCATAGCCTTCAGCTACGTCATTTGCTACGACCTAGGAAGGCGCCATTATCATTTGCTATTTATCTTGTTATGCATGTACCGTCAGACCGATGTTCTCCAATTATGGATTAAAGTTAAGTATTCCAGAAGCTACGTACTTTATTTGCTAGACTTAAAATCCTTTAACTGTTCCAGATCTCACGCCATCCTGCGTGAGCTTAAACGCGTGCCTTTCGGCTACCCGTCACAGTGGATTGGCTGCCTTGCCAGTCCACAACATGAGGTGTATCTAGAGCCGCTGCGCCTTGTGTCACGACAGCATACACTATCCGGTCAGGAGTGTCTGGACACCTGTTAGTGGGCATTAGTGAGGGTGAGACAATTCCACCCTTCATCTTTCTGACGGCTTGAGCTGTGCTCGGGGTACTTTCAGTTAGGTGTCTGAATATCTGTGAGGGGGGGGGGGGGGGGAAGGGAGGAAAGGATAGCAGCTCATTCTTCCTAAAGAGCCGAAACCCGAGAAGATATTTTATTATCTAATAATAATATTTGTAATTGTTTATTAACCATGACCGGTTTCGAATCGCCTAGCGATTCATCATCATATGATACATATTTATGGCTTTGGAGCAGTTTGGGGGGGCCATGTAGAGTTATTACTTATTAGTATCCGTTGGTTTATTCCTGTTGCTCACATAATTCTGTAAATACAGTATAATGTACATTTTCCGCTAACGTTAATGTTATAACACTTCACAAACTTTGCCAGAGGTAGCAACTTCCAAATTTACCAGGAATATACCAAGAAATATTAATAAGTCTGCACGCTGCCCACAATGCTCCGAACGTGCAATAAGTGTGTACCAACCGATGATCAATCGCTAGCCGATTCGAAATTGGTAATTGTGAATAAAAATTGAAGATTTACAAGAGTCGAATGGTTACATTAATATCTGGAAGCATTTACTCATACAGTCGCACTCTCCCTCATCCATAATGGATAAATGTTTAAGTGTAGAAATATTGAAATTTTGAATAATCGAACATAACATGAGTTAAAAGTATAATAAAAATGGAACGTGGTAAATATAATTTGGTCCTTAGTGAGATGCTAGTTAAAATTTTAAAATGTCAGCTATATTAACGGTGTTAGCAATTCTGTTGTATGCTATCGTACTCTTTTCGTTAGTAACTTTGCACATTATTTTTATCTTTTTTAGACGCATCTGATGACGGGCATACGAATCGAAACCTCTCTTAAAATAAAGGAGAAATTTGATGATCAAAGTCTGTATCGAATTCTACAAAATTTTTTAACTGTCTCCCCCAGTGGAAGCAAGTTCCTCATAGAACTAAAAGTTTCAGAATTCTATTCCCCGTTGTCAGGGTGCAACACAGTTGGTAGATGTACCATTTCATATAGCACATTTGAGGAAAATGGTTGACCGGCCGGGGTGGCCGAGCGGTTCTTTGCGCATCAGTCTGGAACCGCGCGACCGCTACGGTCGCGGGTTCGAATCCTGCCTCGGGGGTGGATTTGTGTGATGTCTTTAGGTTAATTAGGTTTAAGTAGTTCTAAGTTCTAGGGGACTGATGACCTCAGATGTTAAGTACCATAGTGCTCAGAGCCATTTGAACCATTTGAAAATGGTTGGATGAAAGCAATTCCTGAAGAGGAAATTACTTGAATAGCGTTCTTAGATAACATATTAAGACACTGTGGAAAAACTGTATTAATACAAAATACATCAACACGTTTAGTGTTTCTTCTATCTCGAAATGTTTATTTTAAGTGTAGGAAAAAGATAGATTGCTACTTACCGCAAGAAAGACACGTCAAGTTGAACACAGGCACAATTGAAACACACTCACATATGGCTTTCGGCCACAGACTTCTTCAGTAAAACAAACACAAGAAAATACCCCTCACGCACACACGACCTCCAACTCCATCATCTCGGGCCGGGATTCCGACTCGAGATGCTGGAGTCGGCAGTCATGTGTGTGTGAGGGGTGCGTGAGGGGTGCTTGCTTGCTTGTGTGCGTGTGTGTGTGTGTGTGTGTGTGTGTGTGTGTGTGTGTGTGTTTTTTACTGACGAAGTCTGTGGCCGAAAGCTAAATGTGTGTGTCTTTTAATTGTGCTTGTCTGCAAAAAAATGGTTCAAATGGCTCTGAGCACTATGGGGCTTAACAGCTGTGGTCATCAGTCCTCTAGAACTTAGAACTACTTCAACCTAACTAACCTAAGGACATCACACACATCCATGCTCGAGGCAGGACTCGAACCTGCGACCGTAGCGGTCGCGCGGTTCCAGACTGTAGCGCCTAGAACCGCTCGGTCACACCGGGCGGCATGCTTGTCTGCAACTTGACGTGTCTTCTTTACGGTAAACAGTAATCTGTCTGGTCCTATATTGTTGATATTCCTACCTGGAGTTTCGATTGTTTGAAATGTTTATTTTCTTCGTTTGACTTCACCAGCATGGGTACACTTGTTGCTGAAACGATCAGACCATTTACAAACTCATGTGAAGTACAACTCTTAACGTGAGACTGCCTGATAGTGCAGAGCTCGTGTCCGTTTGGAACTCACTCCGGAGTCGACAAGGGAACCGGAGTCGCCGGTGTGCGTGGGTCGGTACCTGTGTATGAGAATCCTTTCCCGCCTGCGACTATAGCGTCGCTGGAGAAATAGGGACGACTGTGCTTTCTAGATCGCCGCGACTGTTCGATAGCAGGTGCGTGTGCCCGCATTCCAGACACCGTGTTTCACTCCTGCGACAAACGAATCCCACCAGAAAAGTGACGTGCGCGCGCCTCATTTTGGAGCTCGTCACTGCAGTAGCGCCCCGCACGTGTAATGCTGTTTCTGGCCGCTTGCTCAAAATGCGTTGCTGGAAATTGTGTAAATCAATTGAGTTCCGCGGAGCGCAGCTGGGCCGGAAGCAAGTTGGCGCCGCAGCGCTGGCCAGCCAATTGCGCTAAAAGCCAAGTGTGGCCTGCTGCTGCCCAAACCACTGATCCCTTGTTGCTGGCTTCTCCTAGACCACCGCTGCGCCTCGCCTTCACGTAATGCGCAAAAGCACTATCTGAACAATCACTGGCTGCTTGTCTCACGGCACACATCGAGCCTTCAGAGTCGATTTCATCCTCCGGAAAGGTCATGGCACATCGATTCTTGTTCCTGGTCAGGTTCAGGAGTGTAAACCAAGAATTGGTGAATATTACTCGAATGTCTTGCACCATCTGGATGAAGCAAGAGAGAGAAGAGTCCCCCATTGCAAATGAAGATCTGACGTATCAAAATACTTCAGCGCGTGTGAAACTGAGAGACTAGAAGTATGAATTGCTTGAAATCCACCATATTTCACTTACAGTGTTTTTATGTAGACCTCTTCGTGGTTCCACACGCTGTTTCGACTTTCTAAGCCATTAACGATTGGTCAGCTGTGCAGGGTGTCCCTGGATGAATGGTCGGTATTCTGGGATATTACAGAAACAAGCATTCGAAGCAAGAATGTGTAGTAAATATCGGTTCTAAAATGATTATTATGAGAGCTATGAGCACTTTCTTAGTAGAAGAGATGCGTTTCACAGCATCGAAGTGTTGCTCACAGCTCTTAAGAGATGCACTTTAGAGACCATGTTTACTGGGATTTTTTTCTTGTTTTGGTCCATACTAGCGCCTAGTAAAACACGCATAGCAAAGAGCTTTCTGTAGAAGAGGTTTGTTCACAGTATCGAAGATGAAGAGCCGGCCGGGGTGACCGAGCGGTTCTAGGCGCTACAGTCTGGAACCGCGCGACCGCTACGGTCGCAGGTTCGAATCCTGCTTCGGGTATGGATGTGTGTGATGTCCTTAGGTTGGTTAGGTTTAAGTAGTTCTAAGTTATAGGGGACTGATGACCTCAGAAGTTAAGTCCCATAGTGCTCAGAGCCATTTGAACCATTTTTGAAGATGAAGAAGTGGCCACTGCTCTTAAGGTATGCATTTTAGAGCCCTTATTTACTAAAATTTTTTGTTTCGAATCATCGTTCCGGTAATATCTCTGAAAACTGACCATATTTCCTGAGAGATTTTGTATTGGAAGCACATTGCATTACCGCTGCAAAAGGGAAATACGGTGGTGTGAAATTAACGTAAAGACAGTTACTTAGAACAACAAACACACGTCCCGAAACATTAACCATAAGCTCCAAATCCTTAGTCACGCAAAGAGCAGGAGAAAATGAATATTCTTGAAGAGATCGACATTTTTAAAGCATTTTAAAAATAAATTAGTTTCATTCATTAGCGAACAAGCTGATCTGTAAGGTGCAGCCAAATGAAAACGAGACAGACGGAAAAGCGAGTAAACTGTTTATTATTTCAAAAGCATTCGCCGTAACTGTTAATGCAATTATCCTGCTGTGAGACAATACGGTCAATGCCTCCACGGAAAAATGTTTGTAGTAGCCTAGTATAACAACCGAAGGGTAATTTTTTTCTCTTCCAAATTGACTGTCAGTGCCAGTCTCACTGTTAATGAATCGCTCTATATCATTTTTGTCGATATTTGCGTAATTCTCGGCTTTTGCGTAGGTGTAGCCTTTTATTGTATTAATTCACTAGTTCTCTTCCTTTATTTTGTTGGATAGTTATGAAAATATTTAGTTTGATTTTTGTACAAAATTTGTACATTCTGAAAAAACTAGTCAGCCAAGTATTTTTACGTCCAATTTAAACAAAATCGGATATAAATAATTATTAGTGTCGGTACAAAATATAGTTCACAATAATACATGAAACACTATTTTTCTAACGTACAAAATTGATGTCAGAGAATCAATCAACACAACTTCTTTGGAAAAAACATCTGTGACAGAGTCTTTCGTATTAAGTTCTTACCATGTCACAGCAGTCAGTTTGTGTTAAGCTACGGTTATGGTGCTATTCTGTTAAGTTAATGTGATATCGAGTGTTAAGAACAGGAATCTGATTTGAAGAATTGTGTGATGGAAAGTATATCAAATATTATATCTGGAATTCAAGAAAGGCGGCAGAATTAATCAGCAACAGTGAAAGAAAATGAGTATTTTACAAATCACAACCTGGACCAAACATTTGAAGAAGTTTTCATAGATAAATTTCAGCCCCTGAACGTTGACTTCATCAAACAATAATTTAAGTACAGATCAATGTTTTATATTACTGCCTTTCGCTAAACGATATTTTATCTCGCAAAAATATGTTTCGATAAAATGCAAGACGGATTAATCTTACGATTAATGTCAGTGAACTGTAATGGAAGGTGGTTTATACTACGGAACTATGATTGATTGTACACAGGCGTGCATCTCTTCGTCTTACGCAAATCGATGGTAACGAATGTCTTACTTCAGGGCTACAACGTATGGAAATAGCAGGGGAACATACTGACTCGCCCACGTGTTGTCAAAGTTGTTTCGACTACGATGTAGAAGTTTCCCTAGGAAGCACTTACAAATCCTCCATACAGTCCAGATCTCTCCCCATGCGGTTTACATATTTTTGAAGCCCTGAAGAAAGACATGCGCGGTCGTCGATAAGCTACGGATGGAGTGGTGCACGGCTGGGTACATTCGTAGTTCCATGTTGTTGTTGTTGTTGTTGTTGTTGTCGTCGTCGTCTTCAGTCCTGAGACTGGTTTGATGCAGCTCTCCATGCCACTCTATCCTGTGCAAGCTTTTTCATCTCCCAGTACCTACTGCAACCTACATCCTTCTGAATCTGCTTAGTGTATTCATCTCTTGGTCTCCCTCTACGATTTTTACCCTCCACGCTGCCCTCCAATACTAAATTGGTGATCCCTTGATGCCTCAGAACATGTCCTACCAATCGATCCCTTCTTCTGGTCAAGTTGTGCCACAAACTTCTCTTCTCCCCAATCCTATTCAATACTTCCTCATTAGTTATGTGATCTACCCATCTAATCTTCAGCATTCTTCTGTAGCACCACATTTCGAAAGCTTCTATTCTCTTCTTGTCCGAACTATTTATCATCCATGTTTCACTTCCATACATGGCTACACTCCATACGAATACTTTCAGAAATGACTTCCTGACACTTAAATCAATACTGGATGTTAACAAATTTCTCTTCTTCAGAAACGCTTTCCTTGCCATTGACAGCCTACATTTTATATCCTCTCTACTTCGACCATCATGAGTTATTTTGCTCCCCAAATAGCAAAACTCCTTTACTACTTTAAGTGCCTCATGTCCTAATCTAATTCCCTCAGCATCACCCGACTTAATTATACATTCCATTATCCTTGTTTTGCTTTTGTTGATGTTCATCTTATATCCTCCTTTCAAGACACTATCCATTCCGTTCAACTGCTCTTCCAAGTCCTTTGCTGCCTCTGACAGAATTACAATGTCATCGGCGAACCTCAAAGTTTTTATTTCTTCTCCATGAATTTTAATACCTACCCCGAATTTTTCTTTTGTTTCCTTTACTGCTTGCTCAATATACAGATTGAACAACATCGGGGACAGGCTACAACCCTGTCTTACTCCCTTCCCAACCACTGCTTCCCTTTCATGTCCCTCGACTCTTATAACTGCCATCTGGTTTCTGTACAAATTGTAAATAGCCTTTCGCTCCCTGTATTTTACCCCTGCCACCTTCAGAATTTGAAAGAGTATTCCGGTCAACATTGTCAAAAGCTTTCTCTAAGTCTACAAATGCTAGAAACGTAGGTTTGCCTTTCCTTAATCTTTCTTCTAAGATAAGTCGTAAGGTCAGTATTGCCTCACGTGTTCCAGTGTTTCTACGGAATCCAAACTGATCTTCCCCGAGGTTGGCTTCTACTAGTTTTTCCATTCGTCTGTAAAGAATTCGTGTTAGTATTTTGCAGCTGTGACTTATTAAACTGATAGTTCGGTAATTTTCACATCTGTCAACACCTGCTTTCTTTGGGATTGGAATTATTATATTCTTCTTGAAGTCTGAGGGTATTTCGCCTGTTTCATACATCTTGCTCACCAGATGGTAGAGTTTCGTCAGGACTGGCTCTCCCACGGCCGTCAGTAGTTCCAATGGAATATTGTCTACTCCGGGGGCCTTGTTTCGACTCAGGTCTTTCAGTGCTCTGTCAAACTCTTCACGCAATATCGTATCTCCCATTTCATCTTCATCTACATCCTCTTCCATTTCCATAATATTGTCCTCAAGTACATCGCCCTTGTATAGACCCTCTATATACTCCTTCCACCTTTCTGCTTTCCCTTCTTTGCTTAGAACTGGGTTTCCATCTGAGCTCTTGATATTCATACCAGTCGTTCTCTTATCTCCAAAGGTCTCTTTAATTTTCCTCTAGGCGGTATCTACCTTACCCCTAGTGAGATAGGCCTCTACATCCTTACATTTGTCCTCTGGCCATCCCTGCTTAGCCATTTTGCACTTCCTGTCGATCTCATTTTTGAGACGTCTGTATTCCTTCTTGCCTGTTTCACTTATTGCATTTTTATATTTTCTCCTTTCATCAATTAAATTCAATATTTCTTCTGTTACCCAACGATTTCTACTAGCCCTCGTCTTTTTACCTACTTGATCCTCTGCTGCCTTCACTACTTCATCCCTCAAAGCTACCCATTCTTCTTCTACTGTATTTATTTCCCCCATTCCTGTCAATTGCTCTCTTATGCTCTCCCTGAATCTCTGTACAACCTGTGGTTCTTTCAGTTTATCCAGGTCCCATCTCCTTAAATTCCCACCTTTTTGCAGTTTCTTCAGTTTTAATCTACAGGTCATAACCAATAGATTGTGGTCAGAGTCCACATCTGCCCCTGGAAATGTCTTACAATTTAAAACCTGGTTCCTAAATCTCTGTCTTACCATTATATAATCTATCTGATACCTTTTAGTATCTCCATGGTTCTTCCATGTATAAAACCTTCTTTCATGATTCTTAAACCAAGTGTTAGTTATGATTATGTTGTGCTCTGTGCAAAATTCTACCAGGCGGCTTCCTCTTTCATTTCTGTCCCCCAATCCATATTCACCTACTATGTTTCCTTCTCTCCCTTTTCCTACACTCGAATTCCAGTCACCCATGACTATTAAATTTTCGTCTCCCTTCACAATCTGAATAATTTCTTTTATTTCATCATACATTTCTTCAATTTCTTCGTCATCTGCAGAGCTAGTTGGCATATAAACTTGTACTACTGTAGTAGGTGTGGGCTTCGTATCTATCTTGGCCACAATAATGCGTTCACTATGCTGTTTGTAGTAGCTTACCCGCATTCCTATTTTCCTATTCATTATTAAACCTACTCCTGCATTACCCCTATTTGATTTTGTGTTTATAACCCTGTAGTCACCTGACCAGAAGTCTTGTTCCTCCTGCCAACGAACTTCACTAATTCCCACTATGTCTAACTTCAACCTATCCATTTCCCATTTTAAATTTTCTAACCTACCTGCCCGATTAAGGGATCTGACATTCCACGCTCCGATCCGTAGAACGCCAGTTTTCTTTCTCCTGATAACGACATCCTCTTGAGTAGTCCCCCGCCCGGAGATCCGAATGGGGGACTATTTTACCTCCGGAATATTTTACCCAAGAGGACGCCATCATCATGTAATCATACAGTAAAGCTGCATGCCCTCGGGAAAAATTACGGCTGTAGTTTCCCCTTGCTTTCAGCCGTTCGCAGTACCAGCACAGCAAGGCCGTTTTGGTTATTGTTACAAGGCCAGATCAGTCAATCATCTAGACTGTTGCCCTTGCAACTACTGAAAAGGCTGCTGCCCCTCTTCAGGAACCACACGTTTGTCTGGCCTCTCAACAGATAATCCTCCGTTGTGGTTGCACCTACGGTACGGCTATCTGTATCGGTGAGGCACGCAAGCCTCCCCACCAACGGCAAGGTCCATGGTTACATAACACGAAACCAGGAACAATGCTCTGGCTGCTGCACATTTGGTGCATCTCGTATTGACTCCACAGGATCTATTCTGACTTCCATATACAGGGCTGAAGTAGTTCTTCTGTATTAGTTCTTAGGTTTGTAAATGTGAGCAGAATGTGTGTGTGTGTGTGTGTGTGTGTGTGTGTGTGTGTGTGTGTGTGTGTGTGTTAGTTCTTTGCTATTTAATCCATCAATCAATGCTTAAGTCCATTTACTGGTCCACTCAGCCTTTCATAGTATACACATCATATGAACGCTATATAGGCTAGTTATGCAGACAACTGTTGCAATTCTATACATTCCCATGTTGTTGACAATAGAGCAATTTTAACAATGAGAAAAATGTAATTTATTACACAATCTGCTGACAACAGCTAGGTGACACATTACATTATAAAGACAATAGTAAAGCCAAATGCAAATTTAGCTGGTGTTTGTATGGTAGTCTCATCTTAATTTCATATAGATGTGTTGCCAACTAATTTGCCGAATTACATGATCATACACAGTAAAGTTTATATCAGTTGATATCAACAGCACCATAAAGTGAAAAAAATTGTTCAAAAACACATCACCATTACATTGGCAAATTAAATCACCTGACTACATTAGATAAATTAAACAATGGAAAATCCAGACAGATTGTAACAGTATTATGAAAAGGGAAGTTACTACTCAACATATAGCAGAGATGCTGAGTTGCAGATAAGCACAATAAAAAGACTGTCACAAATAAGCTTTCGGTCAACAAGGTCTCTGTCAAAAATACACACACACACACTACTGCAGTCTCTGGTGGCAGCTGAAGCCACACTGCGAGCAGCAGCAACAGTGCATGATGGGAGTGGCAACTGGGTGGGGGTGGGTGAGGAGTAAGGAGAAGGCTGGGGTGGGATAGCAGGGTTGGGGTGGGGGGACAGTGAAATGCTGCTGGGGAGTGGAGAGAGGGTAGGGCAGCTAGGTGCACTTGACCTCCACATCATAGATGGCTACATCAGTACCTCTGTCCATATCAAACCTACTAACCACCAGTCAATACCTCCACTTCAGGCTGGCTACCCATAGTCATCACATCTGCAGTGACGAGAGGTCCCTCTCTCACTGAAGCCTTCACAGACTGTAATTGTCCCCAGAACCCTGTTCAAAAGCAAAACCTCCTGTGCCTTATCTTTCCAGTCTCCCACCACCTCCCAAAGTCGCACTGTCCAGCCACAGAGGAGCATTCCCTTCACAACTCAGTACCACCCAGGACTGGAGCAACTGAATCACATTCTCTGCCAGGGTTTCGACTGTCTCTAGTCGTGCCATGAAATGAGAACTGTCCTGTCCATTATCATTCCCGCCCCTCCCACAGTGGTATTTCACCATCCACCGAACCTACGCAATATACTCATCCATTCCTACACAATCCCTGCTCCCAACCCCTTACCTCATGGCTCATATCCCCGTCCCATACACCCTCCCACCACCACCACCACCACCACCACCACCACCACCTACTCCAGTCTGGTCACAAACATCACTTATCCCATCGAAGACAGGGATACCTGTGAAAACAGTCATGTGATCTACAAGCTATGCTGCAACCACTGCGGGCATAACAACCAACAAGCTGCCTGTCCACATGAGTGGCCACCGATAAACTGTGGCCAAGAAACAAGTGGATCATCCTGTTGCTCAGCACACTGCCCAACACTATGTCCTTCATTTCAATGACTGCTCCACAGCCATGTGGATCCTTGCCAACATCACCAGCTCTTCTGAATTGCACTGGTTGGAACACTCCCTGTAATATACCCTACATTCCCATAACCCTCCTGGCCTCAATCTTCATTAGACATTCTCCTGACCCATCCAACTCCTTCCCTATTCCCATTCCAGCACTACACAGCTCTCATTCCACCAACACACCCAGTCTCTCTCTCCTCAGAATGTAAATATTTGCAGCCTCTTTTGCTGGTCTGTGGGTTCAGTTCTTTTAGTAGACACCTTTACTGACTGCCATTAAAGTCTGCACTGCACTATAGAGTTAAAACAATTTCATCCAACACTGATGTAAACTGTAGTCTCTGGGTTATTCCTTGCTCAAAAAAAAAAAACAATAAATTAAACAAAACGTAGTTTAATACTATAATACTGCATTCCTTTTCATAATTAATTTCAAGGAAGCAGAAAAAAGTAGCTGAAAAGGCAAGCAAAAGAATTTCCAAATGTGCCAGTATGTTTATGTACCAGCTTCCTTTGCAGTCTTATGGTTAACAAAGAAGAACACATAGTTAAAAACTACTTCAGCATCTTCGATGATATCTTACCTCATTTCTTCGAGTTTTCCTCGAAGCATATCATTTGTTTTTCGAAGTTGTGCAATTTCCTGCTGGGCTCCATCTTCTGCGACTGGAGCAGTTTCTTCAGGGCGAGCCTTCTGCCTCAGTACACTTGCAGCACGAATTTTGTAACTTTCAAACTCACTATGCACCTCTGCTAATTGTGTGAAAATTTGTCTCTTTCATGCTGCAATTTTTCTAGTTGTTCTTCTAATACAGTTCCATACGCAACCGCAAACCTTTTTCCATTAAGGCATTGTCTTGTCTCACAGTGGGAGAATGTATTAACCGTTATCGCGATCACTTGTGAAATAGCAAACAGTGTACTGGTTTTTTTCTATCTGTCTCGTTTTCATTTGACTACCTTTTACACAAAACAGGAATTTTCTCGATAATTTGAGTCAAATTCTGCTTCCTGTTAATCAGGACCAAAGTAGCATTTCCATTTTTAGTTTCCACACTGACAATTAGTTATTTATACTATCTAAACACTAAGTGAAATTTAAGACTTTCAGTACTTCCATTTTGCTACAGCATGTCTTTTCAGTCCTAAGAGCTCAGATGGAAATCCAGTAATACCGAAAGAAGGGAAAGCTGAAAGGTGGACTATACATATACATCCACAGACGGGTGAAAGACGCTCAGACTTGGGGAAGAAGGCAACTGCTGACTGGTGTATCACCGAATCACTAGTTTACTATGTCATGACTGCAAAATATTATTCACAGAAGAACGGGAAAGCTTGTGGAAGCTGACCCAGGGGAAGACTAGTTTGGGTTCAGAAGAAATGCACGAACGTACGAGGCAGCACTGACTCTACGATTTTGTTTTGAAGATAGGTAAAACTTAGGCAAAACTTATGTTTGTGTCATTTGTAGACTTACAGGAAACGTTAGACAATGTTGACGGTGATACATTCTGTGAAATGAAGAAGGTATCAGGGGTAAAATACGTTCAGTGAAAGGTTATTTACAATCCGTCCAGAAACTAGGCTACAGTTATAAGAATCGATGGACCTGAAAGGCTAGCCGTAACTGAGAAGGGAGTGAGACAGATTTGTAGCATAACTCCAACATTATTCAATATGTACATTGAGCATACTGTGAACGAAACCAGGGAGTAATGAAAAGTGAATTAAATTTCACAGAGAAGAAATAAGAAATGTTGAGGACGTAATCCTGTCAGAGACAGCAAACACTTCGGAGACGGCCGCGGGGTGTGGCCGTTCGGTTTAAGGCGCCATGTCACGGATTGTGCGGCTCCTCCCGCCGGAGATTCGAGTCCTCCCTCGGGCATGGGTGTGTGTGTTGTTCTTAGCATAAGTTAGTTTAAGTAGTGTGTGTAAGTCTAGGGACCGATGACCTCAGCTGTTTGGTCCCTTAGGAATTACACACTTTTTTGAACTTGGGAGAGCAGTTGAACGGAATAGACAGTGTCTTGACAGCGGGTTATAAGATGAACGCCAACAAAAGTAACAAAGTGCTCTCAGAAACATCAGGAATTGTCATACTGGTATTGGAGGGAAGTGTCGGTGTAAAAAGACCAGGGGATGATTACATTAAGCAGATTCAAATGGCTGTAGGTTCCAGTGATTATATAGAGGTAAAGATGGAGAGCTGCATAAAATCAATCTTCGGACGGAAGACCACAACAATAGCAACCTTTTCAGTAATTTTACTTTTATTATCTTTAGTAACTTATATTTTACGCGTATGCGCAAAGAAATCTCTGAAATTTATAGTCCATCGATGTTATTCTTTTTGTCAACTTTACATTTTCGCACATTTTCCCGCCTGAAGTGCACCGACTGTCAAACCATGAAGAACAGTATAATTTTTAAACCATATGAACGGGAGCAAATCATATGAATACGACGACAATTTTCACTGTGGTCCCGTTTCGTGGCGGTAATGTAATGTGCTTTTTATACAGCTAAAACTTGATAATGGTTTAAACTGCCGAAAATAGTTACAGAACGAATAGGAGGTTCAATTAAACGCAGCCTGTTTTCAGAAACACCGCCGTCATTTCATCCGTTATCTATATTAGATATGGCGTTCTGTTTGTAAAGAAATTTTTGGTCAGGAAATTTTTTTAGTCGCAGTGAAGACTATATCGGCCGTAGATGGGTGTTTTGCTGAGCTTCAGAATGACACTGTGCTATTAAACACACTTACCACAAAAATATTCGACAAATTAATTACCCTAAAAGAGAAAATGTAAATGCTTTTTTCTTTTTTTTTACGGAAGAAAAAGCCTTTCAGTACCAAATCGAGATATTTTCTCTTTGCCGTCGTATGCTAGATCTCCATAGACGTGTAGAGTCGATGAAATGCTTAATTCATGCTATTTGTGGAGGAAGCAGTCTAGGTACGCAAAATACTCGGACATGCCTTTTATGTGGAGGACTGAATAAAATTTTTCAGACCGTCAGCTCCGGCTTCGGTTGTACGACACCAGAGCGCTGCTAAGCACCCCTTTTTGCTATTGTGCTTAACTACCTCAACGCTGCGAGGCAGCGGAAGCTGCTGCTTAAAATCCGTTAACTAGTTAGCGAACTTTTAATAGAGAAAGCGCACTGGGTGCCACTGCGTTGCTCCAGGTGATTGGAACCTAGCGTCTGATCGTGACAAGTTGCTTAGGTACGAGGCTCAACACGTCTTCTGCAGCATGTCAACAGATTCCCTGACAACGATATCTCTGCGTTACAAATTGGTACGGTGAACCAACATTCCTGCACTCAGATGCCACAGCCCGATTCCGTGCACATTAACTTGCACAAAGACTTCTCTTATAAAATTTCGCCTCGTCAATATTTTCAATAGAAAATGAACATCAAAAAATGAAAATTTACCAACGCTGTGGTTACGTGTACGCCAAGTACCTTGATTAAATGCTGTACATCCATGTTGCTCAGCATGGTAGCTCCGCGCGTTCGGTTAGGGTCTGACTATCCTCTGTTATAAAATAACTGTGCGAAGTTTTCATGGATGGTATTTGAGAGCTGTCGTGGACAGTCGTACAGAACTGCTAAGAAAAACGGCGAAGAAACAGATAGAAAGAAAGACGAAAAAGAGTTAGAATACTTGAATTCTGGAGTTCGATACCTGGTCTAGGTGTGTTTTTTTCTGTTTTATTGTTTTAGGCTTTGTGATACAGTGTCTGGCATCTCAATCATTGTACAGTTGTTATAGCAGATGTCACACAAAACGCGAGCAATTATTTCATAGCAAGACAGTAACGAAAGTTAAATCGTTTTCTTTTTCCACTTTCGTAAATGGGTTTCGCTTGTAAAGGTTTTCTTTCACGTCCTACATCTTTCTATGCTTTCCAGTCTGTCGGATTTTTTTCCCTTTCCTTCAGTCCTACCTCTTCTCCTCAAAGAAAAAAGTCTCAACCTCTCCCCCCTCTCCGCATCCTCCGCCTATTCCTGCTCCATTTGTCGTAGGTAGTTCCCATGCTAGCAAGCAAGTCACATAGTCACACGCCTGACTGTATTGATTCATAAGAATTCGTCAAGTACATTCGGGCCAAATTTTCGGTATGCGCTCCTGCCATTGGGCTTTCAAAAAAAAATGTGTGTGAAATCTTACGGGACTTAACTGCTAAGGTCATCAGTCCCTAAGCTTACACACTACTTAACTTAAATTATCCTAAGGACACACACACACACACACACACACACACACACACACACACACACACACACACACACACACACACACGCCCGAGGGAGGACTCTAAACTCCGCCAGGATCAGCCGCACAGTCCACGACTGCAGCTCCTGAGACCGCTCGGCTAATCCCGCGCGGCATTGGGCTTTCGTTTAGTGCAAACTATCATGGTTACTACTTTCGTGTCCATTTTTTTTCTTTAGGACATTACTTTACAAGTAAGGCCAGCAACACGCTGCACAGGTAATTACCGGACTCTGTTACGTTTATTCTATCCCGCCAATGCCTGTGGAAAAACTGGTAGCGTACTTCCACGCTGCTCTTGCGACCATGGATGCAGCTATGTGGCGGAAAGTTCAGAGACACCTGATCCACCAAGTGGCTAAATGTTTGGAGATGCGGGGAGGTCGCTTTGAGAGTCTGCTCTGAAAACAATGTATGCTTTTATAAAAGACAGGCTGTCATTGATTGTGTATTTAAAATATTACAACCGGCCTCTGTTACTCAATGCAGTAAGTATGTTGATTAGTTCTCTAGATTGATAAGTTTAATACTTACTTATGTCCTGTGACAGGTAATTTCTTTTTAAGTTTTTATTACTCTTCGCCGGCCGGTGTGGCCGAGCGGTTCTAGGCGCTTCAGTCTGGAACCGCACGACCGCTACGGTCGCAGGTTCGAATCGTGGCTCTGGCATGGATGTGTGTGATGCCCTCAGGTTAGTTTGGTTTAAGTAGTCCTAAGTTCTAGGGGACTGATCACCTCAGATGTTAAGTCCCATAGTGCTCAGAGCCATTTTATTACTCTTCATGAATATGTAGTGGCGCTGTACGTAGTCTTGAAAATGGCGTCTGTAATGGAGAACCGTTCAAAGTACACAGCTGTCAATGAGTCTATTTTGGCGGAAAACCAGAGCATCACAGATACTGATAGGCGCTTGCATACCTGACATTGAACGAAAGCACGGTGAGTCGTTGGGCGAGGTGTCTGTCATCGCAGACCTGTCTACACAGACGTCTATCATTTGTTGCTGTGTCAGGCAGCGACTGTCATAACTTGTGGTTTCATCGTCATGTACCAACTTCGAAAAGGGACCTCGTTCTTCAGACGACACCACATCAAGGTGTTAACGCTAGTGATGTTGAGAGACGATGTTCAGTTTGCAGCGTGACGAATATTCTTTTAGAGATGTTGCTGAAAATGATCTGACACGATCAAAACAACAACGGTTTTCTCGAATAATGGCTGCTGCTTCAGCCAAACCGGTAGCCAGCCCTTCTGGAGCGTCTATCGTTGCCTTATAGACCGCAAGGTTAATCTCCCCCTCCCCATAAAAAGAAATAGACCAGAGGTCAGCAGCATCTCTGAAACAGATTGCCCTACACGGCACTTTCGAGAACCTCCCCTCCCCTTCCCTCCCCTCCCCACCCCTCGTATCGTATGTTAACCCGGGGCCTATCCGCAGTGGTCCACAACCCCACGACGACTACCGCAGTCTACTACACCTCGCCGCCTCCCCACACCCACTCTTCCAGGGTTATTGTGGGGTTCGGCCCTCTGTGGTCCCCCCTCCCCCCACATCCCCCTTCCCCCCACATCCCCCCTCCCCCCCAGCCCCCCCAGCCCCCCTCCCCCCCAGCCCCCCTCCCCCCCAGCCCCCCTCCCCCCTCCCCCCCAGCCCCCCTCCCCCCCAGCCCCCCTCCCCCCCAGCCCCCCTCCCCCCCAGCCCCCCTCCCCCCTCCCCATCCCCACACCCCCTCCCCTCTCTCAGGGAATGTCTCAAACCAGACCAGACGAGTGTAACTCCTACGTTTAGCCGGCCGAGGTGGCAGAGCTACTTAACATCGGAGGTCATCAGTCCCCTAGAACTTCGAACTACTTAAACCTAACTAACCTAAGGACAGCATACACATCCATACCCGAGGCAGGATTCGAACCTGCGACCGTAGCGGTCGCGCGGTTCCAGACTGTAGCGCCTACAACCGCTCGGCCACCCCGGCCGGCCGTGTTAGGAAATACAAACATTTTCAGTTAAATCTGTACTTGCATTAAATTTCGTGTCTGAAGCAAATTCAGAACTATCAGTCCTTTCTTAAAAAGGATTTAAGTTCACTAATTCCAGAGAGCAATATGAGTTATATATCCACACCGTCATTCCAAATTATTTTCGTTAAAATTTTCTGTACCCCAAACGGTCATGGCTGACCAATACTAAAATAAACGAGATAAATTTAAAGTAGTTATTATTAGACAAGATACCTGCGGCCGGCCTCACTCAGATGAGCAAATTTCGTTAGTTGCAAAACACCAAACTTTCATTCAACCTAGTGAGAGCAACGGCCGGAACCGTTAATAACACCGATTTCTTCAGAAAATGGCAGTGGCCTAAAATATTGAACAGGCTAATAATTTCAACATAATACAAGGTGTAATTTTACTAAGAGAACGGCCGTGTCTAACTGTCGGTATCGGTGTAAAAAATTTTCATTAAGCAAGGACGGTCGTAGCTGGCCAGTTAAAAAAACAGTTAGCTTAAATATTTAAAACGAAATGTAACATAGTATTAAGCAAGCTGCCGTTCCTGACCAACAGATAAGTAAATTAAACGTCTCGTACCAACGCCAAACTCACAACAGTTAAAGGGATTAAGACTGGAGTATCCTTTCTTTGATAACCCCTGGAAGACCTTTTACTACTACAGTTAAGTATAAAGCTTTTACACTCTTTTCAACAGTAATAAATCAAGGGAGTCTACACACATTTAAAAGTCTCATCTCTTCAAGAACACGGCCGTGAATAAGCAAGGGAAAACAAATAGCAACACAGTTCAACACAAAGCTCTGAATTCTCTTTAAGGAAGAAACAAGAAACATAACAATACAGAACAACTTCAAGTAAAGGCATATGAGCATTTCATACGGTTACCCAACTGTATTACTACAGTACATGGCATGCCAAACTCTCAATCAGCTTACACACAGTGAATGGCTCAGTTTTAACGTAACCTTTTTCAACTGCCAATGCCTCTACTCGTTGCACAGGCAATTTCAGAAGATGGCCAAATCACACGGAACACTATGCAGACAGAGATGCAATCAGGTACAACATAAATTACGTCGCACGATTACCTTAAGGTGACCTTAACGAATGACACTCCGTACACAATTGCATTTAACGTAGTAACTCCAAGTCAGATCTGTGTCTTCAAAAATTTCAGCAGTTAACACTCTCTCTCTCTCTCTCTCTCTCTCTCTCTCTCTCTCTCACACACACACACACACACACACACACACACACACACACACACACACACCCCTTGACGCTAGCCCCCACAGCCCAAAGCAGACCTTTGTCTTAAACACAGAGCAAGGTGACGGTGAGTTGGGTGAAAATCGAGGAACTCTGTTACAAAGTTCGGCAATGCTCAGCGTAGTTCCAGCAGCAAGGTGTAATCGAAGCCAGATCGTAGCCTCTCTCACTACTCGGCTCCAAAACCGGTGCCACGGCGACAACCCCAGCACCAACAGACTTCTGCGATCTGCCGCGTACACTTCCGTTGACAGCGACCACTCGTCTCTGCTCGCGCTTTGCTGCCGCTACGGAACTGTACACGGCATGCAATCCCAACGGTGGCCCTTCGCAGTGTGAGCTCTGTTCACTACGCCGCGCAGTCTCCCGTCAAATCCCCCCAAACGCCGCGTTCCGCGTCCCCAGGGCCGGCGCCACTCGTCAATATCTTTGCATGACCGAATCGATGGGTACGTAACAACAGCCAAACAGCCCTCATCCCTCTACCCCTATAGCGCGGTGCACCTGTAATGTCTTGGTATTTGAAATTGACAAGCCGGCCGGTTCTTGCATGGGTTGGATATCGCGGTGGTGGTGACACTGCTCGCTGATGCGCCGATATTTCCATCAGAGACAGTTAGCCGACTTTGTGTCTTTTCGAAGAAAATTGCGAGGGGGTAGTTTCATTTTGTCCGTTATTAAACTTACATAGAATATTTACAAGATTGCCAATAATTATGACGTGATTCAACTGCTTTTCAGTAGTTACATAATTTCGAATGGTTGTCACGTTTTCTTCTGCACTATAGTTAGTGTATGTAGGTTACACAAGTCATAAATTATTTTAAGTTGCCGTCACTTTGGAGTCTTATTAAAGCCTTTACAGTAGTCTCGTGCGCCTGACAATTTTACCCAACGATATTTAAAATTAATCTGTCGAACTGGTGGCCATGGAACCCTATTAATTAGGAAAGATCTTCGAGAAGACGCAAACGTTTTGATGAACTTCGATATTAATCCTTCGGTTGCAGTGCAAATCAAAATATCTCCTGGCATATCCTCGTTATCGAGCCACTGATCGGGAAATAATAGAATGAGTCCTGAAACTTTTGGTTTTCAGACTGGCTCTCCTGAATAAACAGCCAACCTGGACAGTTTATTATGTAGCCGCGTGTTTCTTCGTTTCCCTTATAGGCAGGAAAGAGGCCGCAGCACCAAGCACAATGGTTTTAATAGTTAAATAAAAAGATCATACGTTTCTCGCTTTTTGTTCAGGAGCAAAACGTACAAAGCTGGAATAGCGTTTGTTTTCTTCCAAGAACGTGTAAGATCGGCGTGAAGTATAGAAAACTGTTCAAACAATTTGTTCGAACTTTCGAACGTTCCATCCACAAACAATGATTCACGGTTTAATAAACATGATTTTCTCCATTCGCTGCCAGATATTAACATTCTCACATTCGGTGCCTTGTTGTCATCTGTAAGTAAAATTTTGCTGCTATCAATCATCAGTAGTTAATTTTCTTGAAAGCATATTCCTCCAGAATCGGCCAGATCATGTATGGTTCCCATATATTTTCGACTAATGTCATGCAGTTACTGTTTGGTACTTGTATGGGATGGCAACGATATCACTAAGTGCTAACCTCGATTAAATAGCTGCCCTAATTCTTCAACGTATACTGATGAAATTTTAGTATATATTTATTTTGGACGCTTTTTCTCACAAATAAAATGTTTTCGCATTTCATGTGCTGCTTCATCTGGAATACAAACATGACTGTCTTCGCCAAAAACTGTTACCTTTAGTGGATAATCTTCCTTTGTATTTGTTCTTCACAATGTTTACACAACGCCAGTAAATTACACCTCCTTTTGTGGTGTCGTACACTATAAATAAAGGCTTCTCTTTGGTGGTCTTTGTGTACTCCATCTTCGCAACACCTCAACACGGAACACTACTTGATAGTCTGAGATCAACTGCAGTGCTGACCTGTGGCAGAAAGCTACGCACCACAGCCTTCTGTCAATGAACTGTTGTGCAGACGGGGTTCATAGAGGAGGAAGTGACGTTTCCCAGTAATACGTCACAGGTAGCGACGGGCAGGGCAGGGCAGTGTATGCTTCTGGAACACCCTGTTCCGAGGTTCACTGTCTGAAAAGTCCTAGAATCCTTAGAAATGTCGACACATTCCATCTTCGTACAAGCGTCACTCCATGCAAGTGTCATAAACTCTATCAGCTGTGGAGGAGGGTCGGCTGGCGTTTGAGGAGCAAGATTCGTCTGCTCTGGACTGGTTATGCCTTGACGTGTCGGCTAATCGTTTGAGGTCGTCGCGGGTAAAATCCAAGCCGGTGCGATACGTTCTGTTCAAACTTTTAACGGCGTGCCATTGCACAGTATATCCACGACATGAACGCCTTTGCTCAACACCGGAACGGGACCAGTATACGGTGACTGTGGGGACGACTTGGTTCCGTTCGCACCATCACATGTGAGCAGCTCTGCAAGTCTGTGTGCTGATACGTGATGGTCGCCGTTGCCACACGGAGGCGGCAACGTATATTGGTGCAGTGAAGTGTTAACTGCTGCACCAGCTGAGGAAGTTTCTATGTATTTCCCTATGACGTTGGCATTAAACAGTCCACCAAAAACCATAAACGTTCACTATAAACCATTTCCGAAGTCAGGTATGTATCACGGTCTAAGACCTAACGGGTCTAAGGATATTGTTCCCCCTGCGGGTCCGGGGATTAGAATAGGTCCGAGGTATTCCTGCCTGTCGTAAGAGGCGACTAAAAGGAGTCCCACCCCCTCAAGGGGGTCGTTAGCGCCTGCGTCCGGAGACGGACGGTTCCACGACCTCTATTTGCGGTCATTTTGCTTTTTCACTTCTCGTTTCTTCCTTCCTTTTGTTGGTTCCTTTCTTTGCTCTTCTCCACCTCACTGTCTTCCTTACTCTTTCCCTTGCCTTCTCCTTGCCTTCTCATTGCCTTTTTCTCCTTGCCTTCTCATTGCCTTTTTCTCCTTGCCTTCTCATTGCCTTTTTCTCCTTGCCTTCTCATTGCCTTTTTCTCCTTGCCTTCTCATTGCCTTTTTCTCCTTGCCTTCTCATTGCCTTTTTCTCCTTGCCTTCTCATTGCCTTTTTCTCCTTGCCTTCTCATTGCCTTCTTCCCCTTGCTTTCTCATTGCCTTCTTCTCCTTGCCTTCTCTGGTCTCCGCCTCGGCGTTTGAGGCAGTCTGTCCTCTTTCTCCCTCTCTCTCTTCTTTTTCCTCTTCTTCCTTCCTTCCTGTGCGTGCCTGAAGGCCGACCCACGCGTTCGCACGCGTAGCCGGTGACGGGGTAACGCGTAAGTCCCCGCCCTGGGTAGACATGTAAGGCACGCGCGTACCCCCTGGTAAAGGCCAGGCCCGGGGAGGGGTGATTGCCTGAGCTGATACCTTCTGACCATGCCGATTGGTCCCTCCGTCTGTTTCTCGGGAGGTGTGACCTGAGGTGTAAACATTCACCTAAGGCGGGAGTGCCCTCTGAGAGGGTCCCCACAAGGAAGGAGCGCGCCATCGGAGACGCTGGCAATCATGGGGGATTCCTCCGCAATGGATTCTACTCCATCTCTTTCGACTTCGACCCAAAAACGGAAACGTGACCAGCCAACAGTGACAAAAGTACTACCGCCTGCCCCACAGTTCCTCGTAGTTTCTCGAACTGAGGACGGAAAGGATTTTTCCTCTGTCAACCCTTTCGTTATTCAGAAGGGTGTAGATGCCATAGCCGGATCTGTCAAATCCTGTACCAGGTTGCGTAACGGCACCTTATTACTAGAAACTGAGAATGCCTTTCAGGCACAAAAACTGCTTCGGGCCACCCTCCTGTACACGTTCCCTGTCCGGGTGGAGGCCCACCGAACTTTGAATTCGTCTCGTGGTGTGGTCTATACTGGCTCCCTCGACGGATTGACTGACGAGGAGCTTCAATCATTCCTCGCTGAGCAGGGCGTGACGGCTGTCCATAGGGTCATGAAAAAGGTCAACAATGACCTTGTACCGACCCGGACAATTTTCTTGACCTTCGATAGTGTTAAGCTGCCATCGCGCATCAAGGCGGGCTACGAGGTTATTTCTGTTCGCCCCTATATCCCGACACCTACGCGCTGCTACCAGTGTCAGCGTTTCAATCACACTCGACAGTCTTGTTCCAATGCGGCTAAATGTGTCACCTGTGGCAGGGATGCCCATGAGGGTGACTGTCCACCTCCGTCTCCTCGTTGTGTGAACTGTCAGGGTGACCATGCAGCATCCTCCCGCGACTGTCCTGTCTATAAGGAAGAACGCTGTATCCAGGAAATTCGGGTCAAAGAGAAAGTGTCCACCTCGGCTGCTCGCAAGCTATTGGCTAGTAGGAAGCCCACGCTGCTCCCAGCGGGGAAATACAGTACTGTCCTCGCCTCTCCTCGGACTACCCGGGAGGTAGCAACCCAGACATGCGATCTGACCTTCAGCACCACGGTCGTCCGTTCGGCCAGTGCTAAGATCGCGCGGTCGACGTCTCCTCTTCCTCCCATCACCCCGCAGACACGAGCACCTTCTTCAGCTTCTGCTAAGACGAAGACACCGAAGTCAGATGCACGGGCCTTCAAGAAGGAACCATCCCGTGCAGACTTCCTCCGTACCTCGACCTCACAGCCTTCGACCGGTACTTCCACTACACGTCCTTCCAAAAAGGCGCATAGGAAGCACAGTTCTCCTTCCCCGCCACGGCGCATTTCTTCTCTTGCGCCACCCAGCGGCTGCCGCCCCAGGCCGTCATCCGTTTCGCCTGGCCGCACCGCTGGTCGCCGTACATCTGGCCGTTCACTGGCGGAGGAAGCTCCCCCTCCCGGCCTTCCTCCCGAGATGGCCGATGACCCTATAGACCCAATGGACGATGACTGTCCGCCTACTGATAGCGGCGG
Organism: Schistocerca piceifrons; assembly: GCF_021461385.2. Lineage (NCBI taxonomy): Eukaryota > Metazoa > Arthropoda > Insecta > Orthoptera > Acrididae > Schistocerca > Schistocerca piceifrons. The sequence goes on along the minus strand of NC_060149.1, from coordinate 729,922,760 downwards.
CAGTGCTCGCTCGAAGCCAGGCCCTAAGCGGCCTTCGAGGTGACCACTTCTCTCATCTTTCTTTTCTTACGATGGCACTTATTCACTGGAATATTCGCAGCATTCGCTCCAACCGAGAGGACTTGAAGTTGCTGCTCCGCTTGCACCGTCCGCTTGTCGTAGCCCTCCAGGAAACGAAGCTACGCCCATGCGATCAAATTGCCTTGGCACACTACACCTCTGTGCGTTTTGACCTACCCCCTGTGGTAGGTATCCCAGCTCATGGAGGGGTTATGTTGCTGGTCCGGGATGATATTTACTACGATCCCATCACGTTGCACACCGGCCTGCAGGCAGTTGCCATCCGCATTACTCTCCCCACTTTTACGTTTTGCTTTTGTACCGTTTACACTCCATCGTCATCTGCCGTTACCAGGGCAGACGTGATGCAACTTATTGCTCAGCTACCTGCACCATTTTTGTTAACTGGAGACTTCAATGCCCACCATCCCCTTTGGGGCTCTCCAGCATCCTGCCCGAGGGGCTCCTTGTTAGCAGAGCTCTTCAACCAGCTCGATCTTGTCTGCCTCAATACTGGCGCCCCTACTTTTCTTTCGGACACATCTCACACCTATTCCCATTTAGACCTCTCTATATGTACTCCCCAACTTGCACGCCGGTTTGAGTGGTATGCACTTTCTGATACATATTCGAGCGACCACTTCCCGTGTGTTATCCATCTCCTGCAGCATACCCCCTCTCCGTGCTTCTCTAACTGGACCATCTCCAAGGCAGACTGGGGGCTCTTCTCTTCCAGGGCGACCTTTCAGGATCAAACCTTTACAAGCTGCGATCGTCAGGTCGCACACCTCACGGAAGTCATTCTCGCTGCTGCTGAATATTCCATCCCTCACCCTCCTTCTTCTCCACGTCGCGTACCGGTCCCCTGGTGGACCGCAGCATGTAGAGACGCTTTACGTGCTCGTCGACGTGCTTTACGCACTTTTAAACGCCACCCTACAGTGGCGAATTGTATCAATTATAAACGATTACGTGCTCAGTGTCGTCGTATTATCAAAGAAAGCAAGAAAGCCAGCTGGGCTGCTTTCACAAGCACCTTCAACAGTTTTACTCCTTCTTCTGTTGTCTGGGGTAGCCTGCGCCGGCTATCTGGCACTAAGGTCCACTCACCAGTTTCTGGCTTGAAGGTCGCGAATGACGTCCTTGTGGCCCCTGAGGCTGTCTCCAATGCCTTCGGCCGCTTTTTCGCAGAGGTTTCGAGCTCCGCTCATTACCACCCTGCCTTCCTCCCCCGCAAACAGGCAGAGGAGGCTAGGCCACTTACCTTCCGCTCCTCGAATTGTGAAAGTTATAATGCCCCATTCACCATGCGGGAACTCGAAAACGCACTTGGCCGATCACGGTCCTCTGCTCCAGGGCCAGATTCTATTCATATTCAGATGCTGAAGAACCTTTCTCCTGCGGGTAAAGGTTTTCTTCTTCGTACATACAATCGCATCTGGATTGAGGGACATGTTCCCGCATGCTGGCGCGAGTCTATTGTTGTCCCGATTCCTAAGCCGGGGAAGGACAAGCACTTGCCTTCCAGTTATCGACCTATCTCGCTTACCAGCTGTGTCTGTAAAGTGATGGAGCGAATGGTTAACTCTCGATTGGTTTGGCTGCTCGAGTCTCGACGCCTACTTACCAATGTACAATGTGGATTTCGTAGGCGCCGCTCTGCTGTTGACCATTTGGTTACCTTGTCGACCTTCATTATGAATAACTTCTTGCGGAAGCGCCCGACCGCGGCTGTGTTCTTTGATTTGGAGAAGGCTTACGACACCTGTTGGAAGGCGGGCATCCTCCGCACCATGCATACATGGGGCCTTCGCGGTCGCCTCCCTCTTTTTATTCGTTCCTTTTTAATGGATCGACAGTTCAGGGTACGTGTGGGTTCTGTCCTGTCCGACACCTTTCGCCAGGAGAATGGGGTGCCACAGGGCTCAGTTTTGAGCGTCGCTCTCTTCGCCATCGCGATCAATCCTATAATGGATTGCCTCCCAGCTGATGTATCAGGCTCCCTTTTCGTGGACGATTTTACCATCTATTGCAGCGCGCAGTGTACACGTGTCCTGGAGCGCTGTCTTCAGCGTTCTCTTGACCGTCTTTACTCCTGGAGTGTCGCCAATGGCTTCCGTTTTTCTGCCGAGAAGACGGTCTGTATTAACTTCTGGCGATACAAGGAGTTTCTCCCACCGTCCTTAAGACTCGGTCCCGTTGCTCTCCCAATCGTGGAGACAACCAAATTTTTAGGCCTTACATTTGACAGGAAACTTAGCTGGTCTCCACATCTGTCATATTTGGCCGCCCGTTGTACCCGTTCTTTAAATGTCCTCCGTGTTCTCAGTGGTCTGTCGTGGGGAGCGGATCGAACCGTCCTACTTCGTCTATATCGGTCGATCGTCCGCTCCAAGCTGGATTATGGGAGCTTCGTATACTCCTCTGCACGGCCATCCATCTTACGCCGCCTCAACTCCATACAACATCGGGGTTTACGACTTGCGATCGGAGCATTTTATACCAGTCCCGTAGAGAGTCTTCATGCTGACGCTGGCGAATTGCCACTCACCTACCGGCGCGATATACTGCTTTGCCGGTATGCCTGTCGGCTACTGTCAATGCCCGACCATCCATCTTATCGTTCCTTTTTTGACGACTCTCTTGACCTTCAATACGGGTTGTATGTCTCTGCCTTGCTACCCCCTGGAGTTCGCTTTCGTCGCCTCCTTCAACACCTTAATATTTCACTCCCTGCATCCTTTCGAGTGGGCGAAAGCCGCACGCCTCCTTGGCTCCAGGCTCAGGTCCGCGTTCACCTCGACCTCAGCTCGCTCCCAAAAGAGGTCACCCCCGGTTCGGTCTACCACTCCCGTTTTTTGGAACTTCGTTCGAAGTTCAACAACATGACTTTCATTTATACAGATGGCTCTAAGACCAATGACGGGGTCGGGTGTTCCTTTATTGTCGGGGCACAAAGTTTCCAATACCGGCTCCATGGCCATTGTTCGGTCTTCACAGCTGAGCTCTTTGCCCTCTACCAGGCTGTTCTTTACATTTGCCGCCACCGACATTCTGCTTATGTCATCTGCTCAGATTCCCTGAGCGCCATCCAGAGCCTCAGTGATCCGTACCCGGTTCACCCTTTCGTACACCGGATCCAACGCTCTCTTCAGCAGCTGGTGGACGTCGGTACGCCGGTTAGCTTTATGTGGGTTCCTGGCCATGTCGGTATCCCTGGGAACGAAGCTGCAGATGCCGCGGCCAAGGCTGCGGTCCTCCAGCCTCGGACAGCTTCTTGTTGTGTCCCTTCGTCCGATTTTAGCAGGGTCATTTGTCGGCGCGTTGTGTCGTTGTGGCATGCCGACTGGGCTGCACTTACCGACAACAAGCTTCGGGCCTTAAAACCTCTTCCCGTGGCTTGGACGTCCTCCTCACGCCCTTCTCGGCGGGAGGAGGTCGTTTTAGCAAGGTTAAGAATTGGACACTGCCGGTTCAGCCATCGCCATCTGCTGACGGCTGCGCCGGCGCCGTTCTGCCCATGTGGGCACTTGCTGACGGTTAGACATATTTTAATGTCCTGTCCAGATCTTACCACACTGCGCCTCGATCTTAACCTGCCTAATAGTTTAGATGCCATTTTAGCGGATGACCCACGAGCAGCTGCTCGTGTTCTTTGTTTTATCAATTTGACGAACCTCGCTAAGGACATTTGATGATGTTGTTTTAATCTTACGCCTGTCAGTCTGTCTTTTATTGTGTTTTCCCTTTTAGTTGTTGTTGTCAACTTGTGCCTCGCGGTGCATTCTTAGAGTAGTCAGGGCGCTAATGACCATTGACGTTGTGCGCCCGAAAACCACAAAAAAAAAAAAAAAAAAAAAATAAGGATATTGTGTCTTCCCATTTTTCTTGGTGACACATTAGTTGTGCTTTCAAGGTTCTGTGCCAACATTATTCCATACCATTACTGGCTGGATGGTGTCGCTGCAAAGCTCACAGTCTCGCGGCTCCAGGAACACCGTGGATTCAAACTGGCGTCTTTGGTCAGTTGTAATATCGAGAGCGCAACTGAAGCGCACAATCCACGTACACACAAACTTTTTTTTTTTTTTTTTTTGTATTTTCAGCTATCGGTGTTGCCTCCACTCACTGTATACGTCTGTATCCTTCCCACGATGGAAGAGGGCCTATCAGGTCAAAGTGAACGTGGGCGAATCTAGCCAGTACATAGTGGAAGTTACCGATAAAGTCGTGTACGTGACGGCCCACTTTACTTTGTTTGCATGAAACGCGGTAACTTGTCCTCTCCATACCTTACCAGCATCACACCTGTCTCGTTCTAACTCCGAATGCTGGTGAGTTCCTCGTTATCTAGATGTGTATTTGTAGTAGTCTTTGATATTTCCACCAACGTGTTAGGATATGTTTGTCGTTATTACCGCGGGCGGGAGCTCACTCGACCAGAACTGATACAGCATCTGCGCCTTTTGTGTCGGCCACCAGGCCGGAGAGGATAACACCGCAACTTTCTTGGCCATTGCGGGTTCGGAGGGCCGTGTTCACGGCTATACCCTGCGCGGGTTCGGAGGGCCGTGTTCGCGGCTATACCCTGCACGTCTGAATCCGAGGGGTGAGCTGTCCTGCAGGCGACATGCTTTTCTGTGGGGTTGTTGCAAATGCTACTCACCACTCTAGAGGCTTATTTTGTAGCGGCGTTCTACACATACGGTATTTTTTGTTGGAAGCTACAGAGTTTTCCTGTGTCGTCATACAATTTAGTAATGCAGTGGTAGCTTAATTGTTATACAAGTCGGGACCATGCTGTATTATGCTTGGCTAAGAACATGACGACTTTAACACAGTGCGACGTGATGCTGATACAAAACGTGCGTAATTGGGTAAAATACGTAAGATGATGGAAAATACGAAAAAAATGCGTAAAACTTGGAAACAGTAAGAGCACTTCCATATCTGCCTGGGTGGAGTCTCTACTGGTGCCTCTAATTATGAAATATTATATTGACTTAACGTAATTTGTTATTAAAAATAGACACAGCCTACAACCTCTCCCAATGCTGACCAACTGCTGAGTGAACTCAATCCACCCAAGTGTTCCGGTTACAAAAGATGATAATGGGGATGAGAGAGGGGGGAGGAGAGTGGTGCTGCATCGTAATTGGTCCATTGGGTTTCCCACCATTTTATTGTACTCCCATCGGCTGAGAGTCATTTCCAGTCAGTTTTATATCACGTGATCAGTATCGAGTCCTCTTGCATAAGAAGCCTGAGTAGAACTTACGTGACCACTGTAGAGTGACATCATGACCCTGAGTATAACTAGCACAACTGCCTGGGGGGGGTTTCCCCTGGGTGACCTTGACCAATTCCCGGTGGTTCCTCTGAGGAGAGGGAGCAGGGGTGACCTTGAATAAAAGTCGCCAAACTGTGTAACCTGACACAGGATGTCCTTATCTTATCAACAACGGCCTCCCTATTTAGAGAGAACCCTGCTACCTACGGAAACTGCATCGTCTGGAAGCGTGCCCTGAAACTACCCGTTGAATCAGGAAATTGTATTTGAAAAAGCTTCCTGCCTTTCGTAGTTCGATTAGCAGCAGCATTTTTTTTACTACCCGCTGCGGCTTCTGACTTGATAGCGGAAACAGGAAACAAAGTTTTCTCTCCACGAAGGCTTCGAAAGCGACGGTTACGTCACACAATTTTTTTCTTAGTAAGGACGGACTCAGGGCTTTATCTTTTTGTTGGAAGTGATCCTACAGCCAAGACAACGGCCATTTAGCAAGCGTATTAAATAGCATTTGAGCTTGGAATAATCATTGACTGATCATCATGACTTCAGTTTTCCTTCATTTCTCTAACTCACCTCAGGCAAATATCGGAATATTTTTTCAAGAAGGCCAGAGGGTTTTTGTTGGTTTGAACCTGACGCATAGTATGTCTCAGATGACATCGTTATAAGGTAAGTCCAGAATAGCTGCAACGTAATTACCTGTCTTAATTTCATGATAGATCTGTTTCGGCTTTCAGTGTCATCTGTAAGTAACTTGTAGATACAATGTTGGTAAGATCGTTTACGTACATATCACGCCTTTCACATTGATTGACTGCGTATTGGCACTTACGTCTAAGTGAACTTGACGTCCATAGTACCTTGATAGTAAAGCGTAATGTAACCGTCAGTGCTCAGTTGTAGGTAGAATTACGTAATTGTTACATATGCTATACGTTGAATATGTTTTGACAGTAATTTGACTTTTCACTTACTATGACGATGTATGTTTACGAAGTAAATGCAGATAGACAGCGATATTTTCCAGTGACTGGATTCCGACGTAGGGTGCCTTTAGTTATTGTGTGTTATTTGCTTTTAATTTTATCCCTTTCCCTGTTCCCATATTTCAATAAAGCTTGTAGGTAGAATTTGTGTTTAAAATGTGTAACAGAAAAACGGACTTCCCAAACGGAAATGTAAACAACTGGAACAAAGAGCTTTCACGTATTTCAGTGCTCGCATATCCTTCACCCTTGTTCATAATGTATTGATTTGTGAAAAGCCTGATAATGTTGAGAGCACACTTTGATTTTAAATCGTGTAAATTTTGACATTCTGAGTATTCTGAGAGGTTTTTACTCTGACAGTTATTAAGTTCTAAATACGCTGCAGTTGAACGGAATGGACAGTGTCTTGAAAGGATATAAGATGAAGATCAACAAAAGCAAACTGAGGATAATGGAATGTAGTCCAATTAAAACAGGTGATGCTGAGGGAATTAGATGAGGAAATGAGTTTTGCTATTTGGGAAGCAAAATAACTTACGAAGCAAAATAACTTAGACAAGAAGAGAATAGAATCTTTCGAAATGTGGTGTTGCAGAACAGTGCTGAAGATTAGATGGGTAGATCACGTGACTAATGAGGAGGTACTGAAATAGGATTGGGGAGAAGAGAAATTTGTGGCACAATGTGACTAAAAGAAGGGATCGGTTGGTAGGACACGTTCTGAGGCATCGAGGGATCACCTATTTAGTATTGGAAGGAAGAGTTGGGGGTAAAAATCGTAGAGGAAGACCAAGAGATGAATACACTGAACAGATTCAGAAGGTTGTAGGTTGCAGTAGGTAGTGGGAGATGAAGAGGCTTGCACAGGATAGAGTAGCGTGGAGAGCTGCATCAAACCAGTCTCTGGACTGAAGACGACGACGACGACGACGACAACAACAACAACAGTTCTTAAATCATTCACATGGCACATGGGCTTCTCATATTTCGAGATAATGTCTTTAAAATGCTATATTCTTCTGACCAAAAATGTCTTGGACATTACGGTAAAACGATTTAGTAAGCACTGATACAAATAAGTTGTTATATTACACATGTAATACACACACATCAGCCCTATAGTATGAGATTCATTACACAGAAAACAGAAATTGGCTTTAAGACCTGCATTTTTATTCATTGTCATTGCGTTCAAATAACCAAATCAAAATAAAAATATTTGTGTAACGACAAAATCTTCTGTTTCCAGTGGGGGAGGGATGGGAGGTTGTGTTCACAACACATCTGAGCAACGTCAGTACTTGGTGGAAAGTCCCCTTGCTCGGATGCAAGCTTGAATCTGTCGTGGCATACAACCGATGAGATTCGACCAAAATTGTCTCACTCTTCAATGGCGATACTTTGAAAATCTGGCAGACTGCGTGATCGTTGTCAACTTCCAAAAAAAGCTTGTGTAAATAGATCCCACATAGGTTAGATTGGGTTCTTGTCCGAGGTACATGGCAGAGCAATCCACCCTGGTGATCCTAGCATGCTGAAGCAACACGTTCAGAAGAATACCTCGAATGAGCTTACGGATTATCATCCATCAAGATAAAAGTGTCACCAAAACGTTGGCGATACGGTCCCACTATTGGTTGCAGAATCTCGTCCCTGTACGTAAAGCATTGAGATTGCCCTGAACAACCACGAGAGGTGTTAGGTGGCCCCGTGTTATGCCATCACAGAACATTGCTCACTCAGAATTTTGCTGCGCAGTGTTGCATGCGTTCTATATTACCGAATTGTCTCCAGACACGTTGTCTGCGATTGTCAGGGTACGAACAGAACCGAGTTTCGTCCGTAAACAACATTCGCCACCAATCCTGGGGCGTCCATTTTGCATGATTACTTGTCCATCAATTACAGAGTCCGTAGTATCGTAACAGTTTGATGCGATTCGTGACGACGTGTAGCCTCTTCGAACACTGAATTCAGTGCTGGAGCACTCAGCCCGCGGTTTCTTTGACTCAGAATCGGTACATACCGGTCATCCTGTGCACATGCGAAGGTTGACGGCCTGTGCGGTGTTACTGCCTGTCAGTTGTAATTGATTCCATGGCCTCACCACATCACTAAGACTCCGGTGCAGACGTCGAGCAACTTCTCTGTTTGTCCAGCGTTCTGTGCGTAACGTTATGATACGGATCCGATCATTGGTCGCGATTGTCCTTCCTGGCATGATGGAAGCTCACTCTACTGTCCCAAAGAAGTCGCTAATGCGTTCCTACTGGTGTTTTACTCCTAACTGAAATTCTGCAATCAATTTAAGTTCGGCGTTCTACCCGTAGGTATCACTCATGGTCACCGTCTGTATGTTTGGAAACGACTTAAGGGACGCTCTTCCGATCAGTACAGCAAGTGACAATAGCAACACACCCACCTGACTCATCGGTATGATGCAAACTCTTGTTGATGTGTGTATATTATTACTATTGCTAAAATAGTAGGCACCTGTGTACGCTAAACGTGAGCGTGACGAAAGGTTAAATATGTGGCGCAGGAGGGAGAGACAGTGAATAAAATTGCAAAAAAGAAATTATAAATATCGGCCGAAACACCAGAGAAAATTTGCTTAACGACTCTTGTATATACGCTTCAACATCAAAATTAATAAACCTAAGTGATTGAAGAATAATTAAATAACGCTACACGACTACTTTAATGATATTTCATTCCTTACAGTGCACTTGTGAATCGCGACATAAAAATGTCCGAAGCAGCGAGATCTTTGGCACCAGCTACAGGTTGGTAACCGCACACTTTGACACATTGAATAAAGCATGATATCGATGTCAGAACAATGTATCACAAACCTTTTACTGAGTCTGCTATAGAGTACTTGGCGCTCGGCGGCTGTAGTGTGGCGGGCCGAGTCACAAACAAACGGTGCTCGCGCAATTTGAGAACTGTACTCTCCGAAGGTCACAAGAATCAGCATTATGGTCAACATTTTTGTGCGGAACCAATTGCTGGGGCAGAATTTTTGCAAATGTGCTGTTTTTTCCTTGAAATACGAAGTCGAGTTGGTGACATTTCCTTGTGAGAGTAATTGAGGCACACTTTTTCCTCTCGATCTTTGACGTGTTCCGGGGTTCTGAACTGGTTTACACCGACGGCTCGATGGCTGATGGTCACGTAGGCTTTGCGTATGTTCATGGGGGACATATTGAACACCACTTCTTGCCAGATGGCTGCAGTGTTTTCACTGCAGAGCTGGCGGACATATCTCGTGTTCTTGAGCACATCTGCTCATGCCCTGGCGCGTCATTTCTGCTGTGTACTGACTCATTGAGCAGCCTACAAGCTATCGACTAGTGCTACCCTCGCCATCCTCTGGTAGCGTCCATCCAGGTGTCCATCTATGTCCTGGAACGGTCCCGTCTTTCAGTGGTGTTTGTGTGGACCCTGGACACGTCGGAATCCCAGGCAACGATCTTGGCGACAGGCTGGCCAAACAGGCGACGCGGAAACCGCTTCTGGAGATGGGCATCTCCGAAGTTGACCTGCGTTCTGTCTTACGCCGCAGGGTTTTCAGGCTTTGGGAGACGGAATGGCATAACAGCAAACACAACAAACTACGTGTCATTAAGGAGACTATGAATGTGTGAAAGTCTTCCATGCAGGCCTCTCGCAGGGAATCAGTTGTCCTCTACCGGCTCCGCAATTTCCATACGTGGCTGATTCGTGGTTACCTTCTCCGTCGCGAGGACCCACCTCTGTGTCGCTGTGACTCCCAAATGACAGTCCTCCACCTCTTGCTGGACTGCCCACTTTTAGCCGCTCTGCGGCGGACGTTTAAGTTTCCCAGCTCCCTACCTTCGGTGTTGGGCGACGATGTCTCAGCAGCAACTTTAGTATTAAGTTTTATGCGTGAGAGTGGGTTTTATACTTCTATGTAGGTTTTAGCGCATGTCCTTTGCCCCTCTGTGTCCTCCACCCTAGCGCTTTTAGGGTGGAAGTTTTAATGTGTTGCAGAGTGGCTGGCTTCTCCTTTTTATTCTCGTGGTCGTCCAGCCACTGTAATCTGATTTGTTTTACTCTCTTCTGTTTCTAGCGTCTCTGTTGTTTTCTTGTCCTCTTTTTTTCCTTTTATGGTTCGTTGTCTTTCCTTCGTTCTTGTGGTTTTTTCCTTTCTTTCCGTTTTGTGTTATATGTCTAGTCCGTTTTATTCTCACACTTGTAGCATTGTTTTATTAGGAATAAGGGAGCGATGACCTTGTAGTTTGGTTCCTTCCCCCCCTCTTTTAAACCAACCAAACATTTTTTCCATGGTTGGCCTTCGTTACAGTGACTTACAAAATGTCTAACACATGGCTAGATACCTATTTCTGATCCTGTCAACGGTCTTTGTAAATTTCAAATGCCCTTGATGTTGAAGCGTAGGGAAAATAGTGTCGTGGATAACTTGAGGATGAAAGTAGCTTTCACATGATGTTCAAAAATGGTTCAAATGGCTCTGAGCACAATGGGACTTAACATCTGAGGCCATCAGTCCCCTAGAACTTAGAACTACTGAAACCTAACTAACCTAAGGACATCACATACATCCATGCCCGAGGCAGGATTCGAACCTGCGACCGTAGCAGTCGCGCGGTTCCGGACTGAAGCGCCTAGAACCGCTCGGTCACAGCGGCCGGCTCACATAATGTGTTACTGCCAAGTAGCATAGCGCGTTGAAACATAGATCAAATATATTACAGTATAATACAGAAGGTAACTAAGTAAAATACGTAATGAGACGAACATAAATGACACTGTCATTCAAATATAATAATTACACTGAGTTAACCGAAATTGGTCCCCTGGGCATTACAGAAGATGGGACATGATTGTTAGTTGTGTGTGTGTGTGTGTGTGTGTGTGTGTGTGTGTGTGTGTGTGAGAGAGAGAGAGAGAGAGAGAGAGAGAGAGAGAGAGAGAGAGAGAGAGAGATCATAACGGCCTCGGTACATGCTCAGAAACATGCTTCCACGCAGACCACAACCATGGTAAGGAGTTCTTGTGATTTGGCGTTCCATTTCTCCACTAGCACGGTTGACAACTGCTAAACGGTCGTTGGTGCATGTGCACGTGCTGCAAGACTTCTCTCCAATGCATCCCACACGTGACAAATGCGTTTTAATTCGGGATAAGGGCAGACCAGTCCATTCGCGGCATGTCCTCACCTTCCAAGAGCTCCAGCACCTTCGCTATTCAATATGGTCATCCGTTGTGATCCATAAACATCAAGTCAGGGCCGTATACAGCCCTGAAAAGACGTACATGGCGAAGGAGTACAGTGTGACAATAACGCTCACCGGTGAGTATCCCGTGTTCAAAGATTGTGAGGTCAGTACTCCCATGCAAATTTACCGTTCCCCAAACCATAGCACTTATACTACCAAATCGATCATGTTCGACAATGCCGGACGTATCCTCATATGGCGAGAGATGGGGACAGGACACCTCGTTCACCCAGGAACGTTTGGTGGTCCAGGTGTTACGGTGTGGGGAGGCATACTGTATAATACATGCTGACTTCCAAATCTTAGAACACGAAACATTCACTAGTCAATGTTGTGACCATGTTCTCCTTCTCCCTGGGCGTCTTTTCAACGGTGCATTTGGACCCCATTCTGTTTTTTATGGATGACAGTGCGCGACCACATCGTACAGGCCAGATGGAGGAGCGCTTGGAACGAAAGGCTATTCGACGAATGGACTGGCTGCCCGTTTACCCGACTTATATCCCTTCGAGAAAGAGGGGTACGTGGGGGACGTATGTCCCTTCTTTTGCAATACGCAGGGGACCGTCATAAATGGCTAGGAGTTAGTGTAATTATTGTTTTGAATACAAGTATCATTTTTGTTCGTCGGGTTGCCTTTTTCTTTCTGTTACTTTTTGTGCTGTACTGTAGCAGTTCTTTCTACGTGCGGTCTAAGTTACATCGAGCTACGTTACTTGGCAGTGACACATCATGGAAAGCTACTTTCGTCCTTAAGTTTTGCACACCAGTGTGCTTTAGTATTGCTGGTCGTAATTGGCTATAATTACTTTTGTGCAATTACGTTCTGTCTTCCTACTTTCCGTATCTTCATTCCAGCCACTGATTTCGACTTTCGAATTCTGCAGTGCCGTGTCCTTCGGAGAACTTTTCAGAGTCCTGCACGGTCTGTCGTGCTCGTATAAGGAGCCCCTTGCCGTGGTTTTACGTTCAGTGAAGCACTAACATAGTCTGCATCGCAAATTCTCTGGCTGTTTTGACAGGTGCGAGGCGCTGCTGTTGCAAGGAAGCCTTGCGCTCGTTCGCCGCGTGCTGGAGGCGCGGAACATTGCTGTCGCCTTGCTGCAACAGCTGGCCAGCCACAAACAATTGCGCGCCCAGTAGACAGCTTTTTCCCTTACATTCCTGTGGCGGTGCTAGACTCGCACGATAGTAAATGGAGCATAGCAGACACGTGTCCAAAGAAACAGAGAACCGACCTGGTAAGAGGTCGCTAATTAGTTTGAGTTTGCGTTTAACACCCTGCATTTAAATAAACCGTGAGAACCCTGTATAATATGGTCATTGTAATGCGGAACGTTGTTTCATGCTGCAACATTTTACCGCGTGATAAATAAGAGAAAGCTGTGCTATATACTGTACTGCTCAGACGAACTCCATAACTTGGCCAGCGATGTAGGAAAAAAATACAGAAAACCTAAATCTTGACAAATGCGCTTCCATTGTCTTCTACCACACCATTTCTCTCGACAAACCCCGTCGCGTAATTTAAATTTATGTTTCAGTGTTTCCTGTAAATCTCTACACTTAGTACAAGCGTCTCCTCGCAAATTTTTCAGGGAAGATCGTACCAAATTATGTAACTAGCTATATTGTGACCCAATTGGTTAAAACTGTAGTGTGAATGAACCATGTTAGAGTTAGGGTTCTAACGAAAATGGCCGAAATCACAATGAGTAGTTCAAACCCAGCATTAAGGCCACCAGTCAAGCTACGTAACTAAAATGCGAGGTACGCGATGGAATAAGAGATATTAACGCCCCGGTGAGGTCGTCTTCATTGGAAATGGAGCACATACAGTGAGAGAAAGATTAGGCCAAGGAATCAGCTGCAGATTGTAGGAAGGAATTACACCAGCAACAGCACCAACACCTGTGAAAATCGTCACGTATATTTTGTTGCACAGAAGGCGTGAGATTCAAGCAATTCGACAGAATTACAGAGACTACCCGTAAGCATCCTTTTTCTAGAGGTTTATACTATCGGCCGGTGTATCCATTCGCCACACTAACTGGTGTAGCAGGATGAAAAAGGCGTAGGAAACATCTCCTGACGAGAGTGCTGTGCTGTCCAGCTGTCTTGTCCATACCGCAAGTTAAACCATTACCCCATAAGTTGTCCTTCACTTAAATGAAATGAACAAAACACTGTAACTGCCTACTGTGACAGAAGCTGTCATAATCTATATCCTGCTTTTCCAAACTCTACGGACAATACCGAGGTATTTCATGTGGTGATTAAGGCATTGCAGTCGCTTTCGGAAGGACGGGGCTCCTTTTCCCCGTCTGACTCTAACGATTTTGCTTTTCTCAGGATTTCGGCCGATTTCGTACCTTCATTTCTTGCACAGTAATATTTTTTCTTGTCTCCCTTATCACCCTGTCACGGACAGGACTTTGAATTCTAATCTTCTGTCAAGCCGCAGTTCATTCTCATTCTTACTCCAATTGTGTCAGTCTTCACATGTATAAAGGAGTCTCTCTGCAATAAGGAAAAATGGGAAAGATTCGGCGAGAAGTTTACAAGTGGTCTCAATTTGAGACCTTACAAAGATTTTCAGCCCACTGGCGTCGTCCACAAGGCCTAGGTTCCAGGGTCGAATCGCACCCAGTACTCCCAGCCGCAGACCGAAAGTCCACGCAAAATGAAAATAACTCTTCCTTTAATTAACACTGCTTAGCGTCTGATGATGATGACGATGCAGTTGTTCAGCGTGCACCGTGTTCGTGGTTTCTATTACGTCACATAACACAATGTAGAGTTCTTCACGATAAAATCTTGAAACAGTGTAGAGTGCCGTGGTGCACGCCGTCTGGTTCTTGATCTCTATGTATTCCGTAAGATTTCATTTCTTTTATTTGCTAGAACATAGTTTATTTGAATGATTACATTTACAACCTTTCACATACACTCAGAACATAACACTGAAAGGCTTGATACACGTTATTCACCTTTGTATTGAGAGTGAAAGTTTTCTCATTTCATGCCGAACTAGAATTCCGGAAAAACCTTATTCTCTGAAATGATGAACAGTTCAGAGCATTTCTAAGATGATCAATATTTTAATACTGCAGTGCAGTGTCAGGGACACTGCGTTGACGATCAACAGCCGCATTCAGTTAAGAATGAACTCGGAAACTGCGATTATAGTTCTGCATCATTTGTAGAATATTTCAGAGCAAATGAAAATTTGTGCCAGACTGGGTCGCCTTAACAACTTAGACTATCCGAGCACGTATCTAGGTGCGGCCCAAATACCCATAGCAAGGCAGTGGCGAGAGAAAACAGTGTCTCACTCCGTGGGGGAATCACGGTAATATAGTGCGAGCTCAAGGGAGAGTAGACACCAGGACAAATTGAGATTTGGCCGCTCCGGGAACAATTTTGGCTGGAGGGAGTCGTGCGGCGCGGACGTGCTGTTTACGTCCCTGATGCGCAGCACGCCCTCGGTGTTTGTCTACTTTCATCGATTAGAATGGCCAACTCTTACAGAAAATCGACGCTGAGACTCATTTCAGGTCTGAATTAGCTCGACCAAAGCTCTGAAAGTAGAACGTTTCCTCTGAGCTGAATTCGGGAGGACGACGGTTCAATCCCGCGTCCGGCCATCATGATTTAGGTTTTCCGTGATTTCCGTAAATCGCTTCAGGCAAATACCGAGATGGTTCCTTTGAAAGGGCACGGCCGACTTCCTTCGCTGTCCTTCCCTAATCCAATGAGACCCATGACTTCGCAGTTTGGTCTCTTCCCCCAAACAACCCAACCCTCTGAGCTGAAGTAAACATCCCGATTGACAAACTAGTGATTACACAACTTTCCATATTCAGTATTGTGGTGTACGTCAGACTTGTCAACGATGCAGTCTGCGACACGATACTTCGAGAGACAAAACACGTGGTCAAATTCTGCTATTCGCGTGGTAGTACGGTTGCTGTGAACATCGTCCATGCTGGGCTGGAATTGCGGACGATTCGAATTTTCGAACTCTCTTTCGAACTGCCCACAGACGAAGTGGTGTCTGCGCTTCGCCCTAACGGGACGGTGTATGGACATGTTGCGGAGAATTGGGCTCAGTTCAGCACATATCCTGTCCTTAATGGCGTGCATTACTTTAAATAAACGCGTTCATCCTATTTATACGTTGGAGGATGCAGAGGCGTCATCGTTTACGTTAAACAGCCGAGGACGTAATCAGAAGGCGACATCCGGTCCGAATGTCTGCAGAGGAGGAGAGCACAACTGCCACCTGCGAACCCGGTCCCTCCCCCGATGCCGACGTCCCTACCTGTGACAAAGATGGCGCTCTCAAGGAGGATGTCGGCTCGTTGCCATCTCTGACGGGCACTAGCGACACTCCACAGATGACTGAGACGCCCGTTACAAATGGTTCAAATGGCTCTGAGCACTATGGGACTTAACTGCTGAGGTCATCAGTCCCCTAGACTTAGAACTAATTAAACCTAACTAACCTAAGGACATCACACACATCCATGCCCGAGGGAGGATTCGAACCTGCGACCGTAGCGGTCGCGCTTTTACAGACTGTAGCGCCTAGAACCGCTTGGCCACACTAGCCGGCCTCCCGTTACAGCCCCCGCTCCTGCCCCGACAGCTATCTATATGGATGTAGAAAATGCCTATGGAGACCTAAATGTTGGCATTACTATAATGCCCATGGCAGTGTTCGCGCCAAGCCGTTGCCAATCTCTTCCATCGTCAGACATCGAAGGCAACTCATGTAAACAACGATCACTGAAGAAGTGCAAGAAGACATGGAGGACCCTATCTGATGACTATGCGACACAGTCGCCGGCAGATGATTAGATGATAGTTCACTTCGTTCAGACGATAATGCGCTGATAGAAGTCATGGATCACGCAACCTATGCCCACACACCGAAGCTGACACTGATTGCCCTTGTCAAAAGTGGCACAATCTGTCGATGATCGTCAGGGTGAACAGTGCTTCCCTGCCACTGCAGCGACAACACCGACGTTGAGGCCATAGGAGGTGCCAACTGCTGATGATGCCGCGCCCGCCCATCCCTGTTGGCGAATGATCGTTTCTGTTCGGAGGAGATCACGCCTCTCTTCCTGGGATGCTTTGACAACTGCATCCTTGGTGGGGACTTAAAGAGCGTGCTTCCTCAAAAAGATCAATACCCCAATTACACCACGTGTCCTGAACTCCATCTGTTGGGGGAAGAACTACGTCTTATAGGCCCAGGATACACATACATCTCCAGTCACTCTGCGAGTCGCCTCGATCTCATTTATATCTCCCATGAACTAGCGGCAGTGACGATGGACGCAGAAAGATGGCCGTTAGCCTTTTCTAATCATAGCGAATACACCTGCACTGTCTCCCTCCGTCGTCAGAAGATATGGAGGAGTCGTGGATACTAGAAAATGAATGCAGCGCACCTCCAGGAGCCGAAATGTCGTCGACTATCAGTAGACACATGGACTACCAGAGGAGATCGACTGCTGAGATATCCCTCCACGCTGAAATAGTGGCTCGAAAGCGTCAAACCGGCTCTAATGTGCGCTATGTTGCAACATGGTAGAGAACACTCCCTTCGGTATTGCCACACGACAGAATATTACTTTACGTTGCTCCGTGAACTCGTGGCAAGCCTACCGTCCTATGACCGACAGGCGGAGATTCGTCGCATCAAGGCGAAGATCCTCGTCTGGAAGATGTCGTAGTGCGAGCATGGTGTCAGTATCGGGTTGGCGGTGAGCTTCCGCCTGTGCAACATCTATTACTCCAGGATGGTAGAGTAGTGCCCTTGCAATCGATGGACAAGCTTAAGTACCTGGGCGTTCTCTTTACCCGCTGTGTCCACTGCACGGCGGCAATTTATCATAGGCGCCTTCTACAGACAGTCCGAATGGGTGTCGGGAAGGACTTGTTACGAGCATTGGATATCGTCCAACGAGTCAAAAAATAGTTCCAATGGCTCTGAGCACTATGCGACTTAACTTCTGAGGTCATCAGTCGCCTAGAACTTAGAACTAACTAAACCTAACTAACCTTAGGACATCACACACATCCATGCCCGAGGCAGTATTCGAACCTGCGACCGTAGCGGTCCCTCGGTTCGAGACTGCAGCGCCTAGAACCGAACGGCCACTCCGGCCGTCCCAACGGGTCACCTTCATCAACACACACACAGCATCCAGAAAACCGCACCTGGCTCATATATTTGCAATGACGGCCGTGGTGGCACACCAACAACTGGTGGCATTCGGACATTTCGTCAGCGCTGGAAGTATCCTCAAGATACTGTTCAACACCCTCACTTTGCCCCGCACTCGATGGTGGGCTGGAGCTTGTCAACGTCTGTGCCAGGGCAGCGGCACTGTATGTCAGTACAATGTTTAAGCTGTGGACTCACCGCTGCAGTAATGTCACTAGTCTCTCGACTGAAGCATTAACGGCTGCGTCCCGCCTTCCCCCCACTGCTGTTGCACAGTTCGCGCCATCTCTCTCACACGTCAAGGCCTCCTTTCTTGAATGCAGCTATGCGTATGCTGACTTGTCCAGCAACAGAGCACAAACGTTGTGGGACATACATTATCTTATGATGAAGAATCATGTCCGGTATGTGATTGAGAGTCGCCGTCCCACGGGTATATAGCCCGTGGTGTAGCACGCCGTGCACCGCGGTTTCCTTCCTACGGCGGTGCGCGCCTCCTGGTACCTTGTCGTTAATGAGAAACACGAGACGCGGACTCGACTGCACAATATCGGCATGGTTGACTGCCCGCTCTGCAAGCAGTGTCGGCTAATTGATACAGACGAACATCGCCTATTGTGTGGGTCGTCAGCAGACAGGGGATCCTCGCCTTTCATCTTCGAACTGCGCCACTCGCGATACAGCCACGGATGTTAATCTGCCGGAAGGACACGTATTTTTCTTCTATGAAAGCCCACGCTCTGACGTGGATCAAAGAACGATCATTTTACTATCTTTTCTGAGACGGTACAAAGGATGCGCTCCATTACTGGGCGTTCTTACAGGGATGACATGATTCTTTGTTAAAACTTTCACGATACTGTCAGCTTCATGTCAATTATTTGGATAGTGTTTCCACGGACACCCCCCCCCCCCCCCCCGTTTCCCAGATGGGGCGTAACGGGTAGGAAATGACATGATGCGCCGAGAAGACGCGCCCGTCCGCGCGCCAGCCTTGCGCCGGAGATATGCTAATCGATTATGCTTTTATTATACTGTGGACGCCGAAAACGGTTCGCTTTTGTTTGAGGGGCTCTTTAGTTTCTTTTTTTTCCTCGCATGCAGACATCTATGAAAAAAAGCACTTATGGGACATCGTGTCAGTGACCTGATTACGGGTATTTGACTCTGATTTTCGTCTTCTTATTTTTACAGCCTACCTGTGTCTAGTTGATTATTAGCTTAACGTCTGCTGCTTTATTCGCATCGAATTTGTGGTCTGCTGAGATTTTTGTTTTCCTTAATCGAATTTGTGTGTAGTTACGCCTATTTCTCATGTGTATATACATACTGTGCAAACTGTGTTTTAGGAAATTCGAATCCTAAGGCGATGAAATAGGCATTGAAACCTAAGGGGGTGAAATAAATGCTTTGCCGGCCCGAGTGGCCGAGTGGTTCTAGGCGCTACAGTCTGGAGCCGCGCGACCGCTACGGTCGCAGGTTCGAATCCTGCCTCGAGCATGGATGTGTGTGGTGTCCTTAGGTTAGTTAGGTTTAAGTAGTTCTAAGTTCTAGGGGACTGACGACCTCAGAAGTTAAGTCCCATAGAGCTCAGAGCACAAATAAATGCTTTCATAATGAAACAATTCCATAACAAATTTCATCCACTATTTCACCCCTTAGAGGTTGAATTTCAAGAAACATTGAAATACCTTTTCTTTTTATTTTTAACCCAAAAGCCAAATACGAAATTTCATTGATTTTTTTATGAAGCTTTTCATTCCTTATTTACCCCCTTAGCGGATGGATTTCTAAAATCTCAGAAGTACGTATTTTTTCCATTTATGACCGAGAAGTAAAATATCAATTTTTGTAGTTCTGTCTTCAAAATTGCCTTAAAAGCGACAATTTTCAAAACACCTATCATCCTCTTACCGATGAAATTTCGAAAAGGCCCTTTTTAAACGACGCCAGCTGTATAATAGCAACACAGTTTCAAAATTTCAAGTTTGTTTACTTAGTGATTTAAACTTTCATTCCATATTTCACCCTCTTAGGAGTTGAATTTCAAAAAATACTGAAACAGGTACTTCTGTATTTCTAATCGTGATGCCAAATGCAAATTTCCATAGATTTACTTTAAAAATGCTTTCATAATGTAAGATTTTCATAAAACTTGTCATCCCATATTAAACCCCTTAGTGGTCGAATTTCCAAAAACGCCGAAGCACGTATTTTTTTTTATTTCTGACCGAAAAGCCAAATACCAATTTCAGCAGTTTTAGCTTCAAAATTGCCGGAATAGCGACATATTTGCACAAAGCCTTTCATCCCCTATTTCAACCTCTTAGGGATGGAATATCGAAAAATCTCTGCTTAAACGAAGCCTATAGTATAATATCGACACCCTCTGCAATTTTTATGTTGCTATCCTCAGTGGTTTCGGCTCGGCGACAGTCAGTCAATCAGTCAGTCAGTCAGTCAGTCAATCGGTCAGTGAGGAAGTCAGTCGGGACATATCCTTTTATATAGAGAGAAGATGTTTTAGAGTAGCATTTTATATATATATATATATTCTTAATGGTTTTCATGTAGAATGGTAAAAAAGAAATTACAGCAGATGGCGGCTCAGGTACGGGAATTGGGAGGCATCGGGCTAGACCTCGCGTTTCTACCCCTGCCCACCCTGTCTCCGTCAGCCTGAAACTGAGATCTCTACTTAATTTTTAAAAAAGTGGTAAATCTTGGTTTAAAAAAAGATGGTTAAGGCGACCGCTCGCAACAAGCGGGAAATCCAGGTTCGAGTCCCGGTCCGGCGCAAATTTGCATGTGTTCTGAAATATTCTTTTAATAGTCACATAATTTTGTCGCCTTCAATAAGCAACATATTACTCTCTCATTTCTTTCATGAATTTATCACAGGGAAAATTTCTTCGCAAATGATTGCTTCAAGGAACATGCACGTCATTTCAAAACCTCTTTTAGATATTTGTTATTACCTATCTCTGAATGTAAGCTCATTAGTTGACTAGTTGACAAAATATCAACATGTCTGTGGTGATCTGTTGAAGGCTGGAACCTACCTTTGTTCACGTTCAGGTCGCCTGTTTTTCAGTCGAATGCTAATATCACACACTAGAACAACAGTACAGGATACACAGAAAATACATTGGATGAGCCGCTTCTTTCGTAGAAAAAGTGAATTTCTAAAGATTTTGACAATAAATTCAAGTATGCTACGTTACTTTGCACAACTGAATCTTCGAGATGATTTCTTCTCACGATTTCACACGTCATTTTTGTCACGTATTTGTGCAACATATGGGATACATCTGTGGCTGATTTTGATTCAGTCTGTTGTATTTTGACACATATGGAAGCGCACAGCTCTATGTTTTCTGCTTTTAAGAAACTGGCAGTGATATTCTACTAAACAGTTGTTAGCAACTGCGCAAGATCAGGTTTGCGAAAGTGGTACTGATTTGTCTTTTGCGAGGATACGATCAGTGTTTTGAGATCAATCAATAACTGTTTGGTGATGTTTGAAGAGGACGCCTGACTCATTACAGTTAATCTATTGAAAGGAAAATAGCTGAAATGACGATTTTCTCTCTGAACCTTGCATTTTACTGCGTAAGTGGCAGCGATTAGCAGTCATGTTTCACAGAAACTCGTGAGTGCAAAATTAGGACACTGCACTCCTTCGTGACAGTTTCATCTTTATTCAGAAGCTGATAATGGTCAACTGCATGCTAAAATCGTAGACACGAGTCACGTAATGTGGAGTGGTTTTCCGTAAGGCCATCAGAGGAAAGCTGCTAACCAGAAACTTACCCTGAGGTGTAAACGAACCGTTAATGTGATAATGGAGGGCAATTTGGGGAGTAAAACTTGTAAGAGGTACAGGCTTGAATGTGGTAATTGGATTCAAATGGATGTAGACCGAACAGTTTGTGCATAGATGAAGACGCTTTCACAGTATACGCTAGCGTGGAGATCTGCATCAAACCAGTCTTCTTATTGGCGGCGGCGGCGGCGGCGGCGGCGGCATCAGAAACCAGGACGTGTTCGTTAATTTATCCTCAGATACCGAGACATTTCTTCATTTATCGGATGAGTCATAGTCAAGTTGATGATGTTCGGGTATTTCAATCCCATGTCTGTGCGTGAAGAATATACGATGCTGCTAAGAGTCTGTCGGTTCAGGTGCTGCAATTACGAGATGGATTCACAGTCTACGAATACGTATTGACGTCAGCTGTTTATGGCAGGGGTCAGTGGAATACACCTTGCAGGTCTCCGGGCGAATAAACCATGTCTGTTCAGTCGTCTGTAGACACTGTGTCTGGAGACAACTGTTCCAGTGGTTGCGGTAAGGTCCCGAGAAAAGCTACCTGCAGTACTCCCTGGTCGTCTGCGGTCACTGATGGTGATATGTCGGTCTTCTTGTGGTGTTGTACACTGTGTATATCCCATACTGTAGCGCCTGGACACGTTTCCCGTCTGCTGGAACCGTTGCCATAATCTTGAGATCACACTTCGTGGCACACGGAGGGCCCATGCTACGACCTGCTGTGTTTAACGAGCCGCCAGTCCCCTAGTATTGTACCCCTCATAATGTCATCAGTATGTGTTCTTTGAGCCATTTTCAACACACAGTCACCATTCGCACGTCTGAAAACGTCTGCATACTTACTCGCTGCACCGTACTCTGAATGCACCAGCACACTTCTGCGTATGTGGACTGCTGCCAGCGCCACCGTGGGCCGACCGCAGGTCAAATGCACCTCATGGTTATACTCCGAGGTGATTTAAACCCGCAAACTGCCCACCAGAGCGTTGTTTCACCATGTATCAGCGTTATCCTTAATTTATGAGCATGAATGTATAACCAGTGTAGAGTACGACAATTTCCAACACCACAGAAGGCGAATAGACACGTCAGTGTAGGGTCGGGAAGTTCATAATTTTGTGAAAAAAATGGCACGATGGAGATTTGAACACAGATCTCCCACTTTATAGTCCAACGCCATTACTAGACACCCACGGAGGCGCTGTTCTTGCGTCTCGCTCGATGTCGCCCATGTTGAGCTTGGAGTGTTCACTGTGTCTATTTTGCTTCTTTTATTGCAGTTCAGTACAACTTCTTCTTGTCATCATATCTGATATATGTTCAGTTTTTGAAGGGCCATACACTAGGCCATTTTACCACTAAATCTGATGGGGGTGCCGTGGGAAGTTTTCATTGTGAGAAAGTAGCTACAGAGACAGATTACGATGAACGAAAACACCTCTGTCACATGGCTTTTACCATCTGTCAGCGGTGTTTTCATACATCATTGCCTTCAGCACCTGTGGATGGCCACCACAAAATAGTTTGTGACAGAGACAGCTGCAGCTGTGCTTCATTTACGTAAAACAGTTAAACTAATTAAAGCCAGAAAACTTTCATGCGAAAAAGACATGGTGCCTCCTTACTTGACGAATCACTTCCGTTGGCGTCGAGTCTCAGGCTTGCCACGCCACTGCCATGTGTCTGCCATGCAACGCGTCACGCCACTTGGCACGCCACACCACGTCCGTCTTGGCGCGCGCTCCCACAGGCCACACAGTTGTAACCAAATTGTGAGCTAGGGGTATGGAGTGGAAAAGGGAACAAAGTTCCACCTGTTTCTTTCTGCACATCTAC
This sequence comes from Schistocerca piceifrons, assembly GCF_021461385.2. Classification (NCBI taxonomy): domain Eukaryota; kingdom Metazoa; phylum Arthropoda; class Insecta; order Orthoptera; family Acrididae; genus Schistocerca; species Schistocerca piceifrons. The sequence continues at coordinate 729,899,245 of NC_060149.1, read as the reverse complement.
TTAGCTTTTTCCTCCTGATTTAATTGTGCGTGGCTGTCCAGTCTCGAACTTTCCCAGTTTTCGGCTAGAACATAAACCATTCTGACACGATGGCCCCCACTGCTTGGTAGAAAGCAAGGAGATATTGTGTAAACCAACTGTCCACAAATCACTTTATCCTTGCTCTTTGTGTATTCTTCTTCTGTTATTTCTGCGCTAAGCTTAAAAGAAATCCAGTAGAGCAGACTGAAGTTTATTAGAAAAAACCGCAGGTCTTCCACGGTTTTCTGCTCGGTGGGGATTACTCAGTTTTTACGGCTCTGCTGTGGTGGCGAGGAAAGATAACGGAACCACTTTCAGATGCAGATAAAACGCCAGCTTGATGTTCCCTGCCGCGTCTTCCTCTGATAAAAAAAAAAAAAGAGAGAGAGAGAGAGAGAGAGAGAGAGAGAGAGAGAGAGAGAGAGAGAGATATAGAAGGGGGAGGGGGTCTTCGAGGGCGATGTAAGTCTCTTAACTTCCCGTTGTGTCATTCCTGAATACCTAATAGCTACCTACACTTCTTGTCTCTTGCTAGCGGCCGTCTCTCGAGATGATCTTTTGCTATCTCAGACACATCATATTGTAAAAATCCTAATCTTTGCGAAGGTTCTTCTAGCATAAATATATGGAAATTCGTTCGTCCGTGACGGAGATAGCTAGCTAAACGACGCGAATGTTTGAACCGTAGATTTAGTAACTCATTATTTTGGAAGCTATTACCTACCATTTAAACATATGCTGAATTCATTCTTATTCAGATTATTACATTCAGATTATTACTATCAACGGTCATTTTTTTCTATACATCGACAAATAATTATACAAAAAATCTCTACTACAGCTAACAGAATACTACTTTCCATCAACATGACTGTTTTATTGTTAATGAAAACCACACCTACTAATATAATTCACTGTATCTACCACTACTATTGCACAACAACTTATTCTCTCTGCTGTCACCGATGTACTGAATCTGGCCCTTTGTAGCTGGGTTCACTGATGGAGATGTGCGCGTTATTTCGCCATCATAATTAAATGAAAGTGAATTACGCACTAATGGTCTAGTGATCGGCAAGCGATTACTGATGAATGCGTGGGTGAAAGGAATAGAAATTTTCTCCTATTGTGCTTCCCATGTCCGTATCAAATATCTGTTGTTTTCCAGAATGATGAGGCGACTATTTGAAGACTGAATGTGCATTATTTTGAAATATTGGTATTTGGTGTAGATTTTTCTTTTTGGCTAGCGAAATCGCCTGCGGTTAAAATAATGGCCTTCTGATTACCAGAAAAGGTCTTTAATTTCCAGTTTCCTTTACGAATACCGACGTGATTTGTTAGCTCCTTCATTTAACAACTGAACTGTTGCTCAATCTCTCCCCTTAATAGAATGTGACATAACTAGACGGATCTTATTTTCAGATTTAATAAAATTTTCGAACAAAATTCTAACGAAAGTAACTGAATTGGTGTAAAAAAAATCGAAATATGGGTTGGTGGCAACCGAATCGTTCCGCAGTTCACGTAAAATATCGGCTCTCTAAATTTGCTTAACAGTGCCTCGCGAAAAGAAAGTCGTCTTTCCTCCAGGGGTTCTCATTTGAGTTTCCGAAGTATATCCGTAATACTTTCGTGCTCAGCTAACCTACCGGTAATAAATCTAGCAGTAGTACTAGTAATTTCACAGAAATACTCCGCTTTAACATTCGCTTTTCTTCTCTAATTCTTAGACGGATTCAGTATGTTGTGCACTATATCTACCAAGAGAAATACCCCTCTACCGTTTGTGGGTCCCCTGTTGACCACGTCCACAGAATCTACTACTGTCGTCCTGAGCTTAGTTCCCAATCTAAGTAGCCGACATTCTGTCAGTTTACACCATTGACCATTAAAATTGCTACACCAAGAAGAAATGCAGATGATAAACGGGTATTCATTGGACAAATATATTTTACTAGAAATGACATGTGATTACATTTTCACGCAGTTTGGGTGCATAGATCCTGAGAAATCACTAGCCAGAACAACCACCTCTGGCCGTAATAACGGCCTTGATACGCCTGGGCATTGAGTCAAACAGAGCTTGAATGGCGTGCACAGGTACAGCTGCCCATGCAGCTTCAACACGATACCACAGTTCATCAAGAGTAGTGACTGGCGTATTGTGACGAGCCCGTTGCTCGGCCACCATTGACCAGACGTTTCCAATTGGTGAGAGATCTGGAGAATGTGCTGGCCAGGACAGCAGTCGAATATTTTCTGTATCCAGAAAGGCCCGTACAGGACCTGCAACATGCGGTCGTGCGTTATCCTGCTGAAATGTAGGTTTTCGCAGGGTTCGAATGTAGGGTAGAGCCACGGGTCGTAACACATCTGAAATGTAACGTCCAATGTTCAAAGTTTCGTCAATGCGAACAAGAGGTGACGTAGACGTGTAACCGATGGCACCCCATACCATCAAGCCGGGTGCTACGCCAGTATGCCGTTGACGAATAGACGCTTCCAATGTGCGTTCAACGTGATGTCGCCGAACGCGGATGCGACCATCATGATTTTGTAAACAGAACCTGGATTCATCCGAAAAAACGACGTTTTGTCATTCGTGCACTCAGGTTCGTCATTGAGTACACCATCGCAGGCGCTCCTGTCTCTGATGCAGCGTCAAGGGTAACCGCAGCCATGGTCTCCGAGCTGATAGTCCATGCTGCTGAAAACGTCGTCGAACTGTTCGTGCAGGTGGTTGTTGTCTTGCAAACGTCCCCATCTGTTGACTCAAGGATGGAGACGTGGCTGCACGATCCGTTAGAGCCATGCGGATAAGATGCCTGTCATCTCAACTGCTTGTGATACGAGACCGTTGGGATCCAGCACGGCGTTCCGTATTACTCTCCTGAACCCAACTATTCCATATTCTGCTAACAGTCATTGGATCTCGACCAACGGGAGCAGCAATGTCACGATACGATAAACCGCAATCGCGATAGGCTACGATCCGACCTTTATCAAAGTCGGAAACGTGATGGTACGTATCTCACCTCCTTACACCAGGCATCACAACAACGTTTCACCAGGCAACGCCGGTCAACTGCTATTTGTGTATGAGAAATCGTCTGGAAACTTTCCCCATGTCAGCACGTTGTAGGTGTCGCCACCGGCGCCAACCTTGTGTGAATGCTCTGAAAAGCTAATAATTTGCATATCACAGCATCTTCTTCCTGTCGGTTAAATTTTGCGTCTGTAGCACGTCATTTTCGTGGTGTAGCAATTTTAATGGCCAGTAGTGTATTTCAGGTCTGTTGAGTATCCGCCTTCACCAGATAAATCTATTGCTGATTGGTTATCAGGAATTTGGTGATGGACATCCGGTTTCTAGAACTTTATCTCTTCCATTTCCAGCTGACATCTTGGGCATACTAATGCACAATATATAGAATGTTCTTCCAGATACTTTAACGTTGAGCACCGCCACGTGACCCACGACTTGGCATTTCCGACTGTCTGGATGCAGGGGCCATTAAAAACAGCTAGTACTTACAGTTCTATTTGTTTGCTGTGGACTTTCTGCTTAGGCCTATTACGATAGCACACTTATAGTCACCTAACACCAAGTCACACACAGCACCATCACTTCGACTTTAAAAATGGTTATTTCCAAATGCGAGCTCTAAAGAGTCAATGCGATATATTCCCTTCCTTTTGGAAGATAACATGTTGCTATATTTAAAAAAAGGAAGAAAAACTCTAGAATCGTGTTCACAATGATCAGACTGTCGTCTCACAATCACAGCACACGGACCGATAACCTTATGGTATATGGAAACTTGATAATTATGTACTCAATAGGAAACGCAGTATACAAAGTCTAAAATTTCTTCTCGGATCTCGATATCCTATACAGAACGTTAACAGCTGAATGTTCTGAGACAGCAGCTACCCATATTAAGAAAATACGCCTGCTGTTTTGTGCAGCCAATTAAACCGGCGCGTAATTTGAGCTGAAGAGGAGGACAGAACATGTTATGGACCTCTGTCCTCTGAATAAGGGTAGCGCATCTCATATCTGGGGCACGGCGTCTCGTGCACCAGCCGTTCGTCATTGCCAGAAGGGAGCGGGCTGTAAGTCTTTCCCCGCAGTCTGACGCCTGCGGTAGTGGTATCGCGACACAGCTCCATGCATCACGGTAGTTCCGTCTTACTGATTGACGGTTGGGGGTAGCCTTTCGGCTGCAGAATATGCGTCACTGACATGCAAACGGCACTGGATACCATCTCAGTATTCTTTTCCGAAGACATAGCTTTTTTTCCATCTGTGACAGTCATTAGGCTGCTGATTTCAAGTTTCTAACGACAGTAAAATATCATATCTCCAAGGCACTAAAGCAAAAAATGTCCATATAAATCCCGACATGAAATCTACCATGGGGAAAAGATATAAATTCCACGTTGTTACAACTTCCTCTTTCATGTGTTTGGGATAAAGACTGAGCTCGAAATTATTCGCTCATCAGTCAGAAAGAAGACAAAGAAAGAAAACCAGTAGAAATTGATACGGAGATCGTGGTGCTTTTTATAGCAAAGAAGCAAAATGCTTTGATCGAGAGAACCTTTTGGGGGAATCCTGTTCCCTCATGCGTCATATTATCTACAATTTTCTGTCATTTTAATCTTATTCTTAACGTTGGCTGCATATCTAGTATCGATAGCCAGGCAGCTACAGTTTTTTAAGTTGTATTCAGCAGTAAAAATAATACTTGCCTGTTGCAAAGTTTTATAAATGCGCGCACTGGGAGTAATATTAGAATCGTTCGCATTCATCAGCAGCGCTCTTGAGTTGCAGATGTGTTGAAGTGTGTATTTCGATTTTTACTGGGAAGAAACAGCATTCGCCTTGAAATTGTGTTCAGTTTAATCATTCGCGCCGAGTTTACATTGTACCAGAAGTTTCATTGCAAAGATATTCATTGTGTGTTGGGGCTCACGAGAGTTTTATGAAATAAAAGTCTAGTTAGCTGGAAAATTTTGGGGAAAGAACAATTGCTATAAAAAAGAGCGTAGTTTTGCGATTTGTAATTAATTGTTACTAATCAAAACCAAACCTTCATCGAGCGTGTCATAATCTGCTACTGAAGGAAAAAGTAAATAATTAATTGAATAAATCGAAAATTTGACTGAATCTGCTGGTTACGATTGTTCGGCTGGAGAAACGGCTTTGGAGAGGAGTTGTAATGTGATACTACAGCTAATACTCCGGTGGAAGTGTTCCACTATACGAATGTAAAATGTCCTCCACGATAACTCAAGAAAAATCCACGTTGATATTGACTACCATTAATTCGTTTAGATGGGATACAGGTCAAATTTGTGCACTAGTTTCCACTGACTTAGTGATATTGGAAGATAACCAACTTACAAGTATTACAGAGAGCAATTCGAAAACCGTTCGGTACTCCACATAACAGTATATTCCTAAAAACACCGTGACATACATAAGAAATAAGGTACCGCCGAATACATGACAGGGCCCAAACTCAGTCGCTAACGCCAAAGTCGAAGAGAACCGTCAGTAGAAACATGAACTAATAACACTAGTAAAAAGTAACGAATGAAGCTTGATGGATCAGGTGGCAGAGACTGAGAAAGTCTTGCAGTTCACCAGGAACCTCTGAAGCCACGCGGGATTAGCCGAGCGGTCTTGGGAGCTGCAGTCATGGACTGCGCGGCTGGTCCCGGCAGAGGTTCGAGTCCTCCCTCGGGCATGGGTGTATGGATGTGTTTGTCCTTAGGATACTTTAGGTTAAGTAGTGTGTAAGCTCAGGGACTGATGACGTTAGCAGTTAAGTCCCATAAGATTTCACACACATTTGAACATTTTTTTTAACCTCTGAAACGTTTTTGTCTAGTCACAAAAGAAATCTGATACTGCGAACTTCGTCTGTTTTCATATAATCAACAGGTTCTTCACGTTAATGTAGCATTGGAATAATATACAATACACAGTACAGATCTAGAGCCATCACTGGTATGTTCCGATATTTGGTTGATATGTTGTGATAATAGTGTTTGGGAATGTATTTGAAATTTAATGTAGCACTTTTGTTGCCCAAAATTACGGGAAAACGAAGATTTCCATTACTTGACGTCAAACAGATGAAAACTGAATAGCACCTACCAGTGAGTAGACATTCTGAGTATTGTCAGCGACTGAAACGATTAATTAGCGTGCCTAAACGGGCACAATCGCTCCCTCGCAAAATGATGCCCATATATATTTTCTTTCTCTGCAAAACTGATGATGGGGACTGTGAGCAATTAATCCCTGAGCGCGCTAACGTAGACTTTGCATTCACATGCAAAACATTCTCTCTTTCGTAAGCTGCGTTTTAATCTTTGTCCCAGCGACAGTCTTGCACTAACTTTTGTCGATTTCCATGTGCTATCGTAATGTTACAGCTTCTATAGACGGAAATTAGGCGGATAAATGTGTGAAATCTTATGGGACTTAACTGCTGAGGTCATCAGTCCCTAAGCTTACACACTACTTAACCTAAATTATCCTAAGGACAAAAACACACACCCATGCCCGAGGGAGGACTCGAACCTCCGCCGGAACCAGCTGCACAGGCCATGACTGCAGCGCCTTAGGCGGATGCTTTGACTAATGAGGTTCTTCCTAAAACAAAGAGTGAATTGTTTTATGAAGTAAAGAGGGAAATATCGAATGTTCTCGGTCTGCCAATGAAAGACTTTTTTTAGCTTAATAGTTCGCTTAATTTTCGCCATAATATGCTTTCAAGTCCGTGCACTTAAACACTTATCTAGTGAGTAGTTCCTACGCATGAAATGCTACTCCTTATATTAAAAAACTAAAAAGAAGTATCTATAACCTCTACACCGGACTTAAAACGTTCCTCATCCACATAGTTTTAGATGTGGGAGTAGTTAGGACGCACCAGATACGACGAAAAGGATGGACGTTGCAACAGTTCGTATCTCAAATTCTTCATTTATCCAACTGCAAAATTATCTGTGGCATCAACTGCATTGTCTTGAAATATTGTCTCGCTATCCAGCGATTCTGGTCATTGAATTTTGCGTTCGGGTGGTGAAGGAGGGAGACGATATGGTGGTAAGACACTGTATCATATACTGGAGGAAGGCGCTTCGAATCCCCGTCAGAACATTTTCATTTATGCTTACTGTGCTCTCCCTGTTTCGATTACGAGAAATACCGGGCTGGCTTCTTTGCAAGTGCACTGTGGGTTTACTTCTCCATTCTTCCATAATCCGAGCATGCGCTCCTTCCATAATGACCACCTTGTCGACAGGACGTTTAACTCCAATCTTCTTTCTGTTCCTTCATCCATGTGGTTCAGAAGACAGGTGTAGTATTCACTATTATTGTTTCACGTCCTACAGGATACTCTATAAGAAGAATCCTTATATCCAATAAAACCCTTGATGCAGATTAAATTCATTTCCACGTTTCCTTCTTTTCCACAATATCAGTGCACCGTTTTGATTCCATTTAGTTTCTGACCTGAAGTGTAGGAGCCATCTCTAATTCAGGCAAAAAATCGATGCCAAAGGCAGTTATATTGTTTTTGAAACTGCTGAAATACAAACTGTATACTTCGATTTTTTTTAGTTGCAGTTCATCAGTATTTAACAGCTGTCGCACGTAACTTATACTCACCTCTAAGGAAAACGTGTAATTTTGTTCTTCTGAAATGCCTTTGATCTCAGCTTCATCATGTGCTTATAAATTAAAAGCACCATATTGTGTATATTTTACAGTGTTAACTTGCTTTGTTAACCAGTTTTCGGTTTAAAAGGCCGTCACAAGAGTTCAGCTGAACGTCATCGTCAAACAAGGTAAAATATTCGTGAGAAAATATCGAAAATACTTTTCATATACTCCTAGTCACCGATATACATCACATTGTTCATTTATTATAGTTATCTACATCTACATCTGTACTCCACAAGTCACATTACAGTGTGTGACGGAGGGTACTTAATGTCGAGCCCGCATCTTGTGGTCGTGCGGTAGCGTTCTCGCTTCCCACGCCCGGGTTTCAGGGTTCGATTCCCGGCGGGGTCAGGGATTTTCTCTGCCTCGTGATGGCTGGGTGTTGTGTGATGTCCTTAGGTTAGTTAGGTTTAAGTAGTTCTAAGTTCTAGGGGACTGATGACCATAGATGTTAAGTCCCATAGTGCTCAGAGCCATTAATGTCGCAGAGTCACTTCCCCACTTTGCTGATCCGGTCGCGAATTGTTAAGGGAAAACTTTCTGGCAGACCTCCGTGTGGGCTCGAATCTCACTGATTTTTGCTTTCGTGGACATTTCACGAGATACACGTAAGAGGAAGTAATATGTTGGTTGACTGTGATACGAACGTTCGCTCTCGGAACTTTAACAGTAAACCACACTGTGGAAGCGTCTGCCACTGGAGTTCGGTGAGAATCCCCGAGACGCCTTCGCGCGTACTTATTTTTCGTTTGTGGTTGCTATTTTGCGACGTCCTTCGCCTGAATCGCCTTCAAGGGCACTACAGTTACGTTTGCATTAAGCCCTGATTTATTAACAGTATAAAATAAAGGTGTAGATAGCTTAAAAAACTTTTCGTGAACATCAATCGGCGATTGACGTTCTAAAAGGAAGCGCGTCCTATCCTAGAATACTTTTCATCTGTATGAGACTCAGTGTTAATATGATTCCCAGAGAATATTGAATGAACACGCAGGAGGACAGCGCGTATGATTACAGGTTGAGCTATGGGGCAGCGTCACGGAAATGCTGGAAAACGTGGGCTGGCAGACTCTTGGCGATAGACGCTAAATTCCAAATTCAAAGCAACCAGGTGCTAACAGGTGTGAACATTACGTAACTAAGAGTATAGTAAGTCATTGTTGCCAAATATTTACAGGAGAATGGAAAAAACTGATAGAAACCAACTTCGGGGAAGATGAATTTGGATTCCGGAGAAATGTAGGAACACATGAGGCAATACTGACACTACAAATTATCTTAGGAGATAGGTTGAGGAAAATTAAATCAATGTTCATAGCTTTTGTGGATTTGGAGAAAATTATTAACAATGTTGTTTGGAATACATTCTTGAAATTTCTGAAGGTAGCAGGGGTAAATTACAAGGAACGAAAGATTATATATAGCTTGTACAGAAACCAGCCTGCGGTTATAAGAGCAGAAGGACATGAAAGAGAAGCAGTGGTTGAGAAATGAGTGAGACAGGCTTGCAGCCTATCCAACGCGTTATTCAGTTTGTACAGCTACGGTTCGCGCGGCTCCCCTCGTCGGAGGTTCGAGTCCTCCCCCGGTAGTGTGCGTGCGTGCGTGCGTGCGTGCGTGCGTGCGTGTGTGTGTGTGTGTTTGTGTGTGTGTGTTTGTGTTTTGTCCATAGCGTACGTCAGTTTTAGATTAAGTAATGTGTAAGCCTAGGGACCGATTACCTCAGCAGTTTGGTTCCATAAGAACTTACCAGAAATTTTCAGTTTTTTCAGTTTATACATTGAGCAAGCATTAAAGGAAACCAAAGAAAAGTTTGGAGAAGAAATTAAAGTGAAAGGAGAAGAAATACGAACTTCGAGGTTTGCCAGTGACATAGTAATTCTGTATGGGACAGCCAAAGACTCGGAAGAACAATTGAAAGGAATTGAAACTGTCGTAAAAGAAGAATATACGATGAACATTAGCAAAATTAAAACAAGGGTGGTGTTATACAATCGAATTAAGTCATACGATGCTGAAGAAATTAGATTATGAAATGAGACATTAGAAGCAGCAAGAGTTTTGCTATTTGGCTAGTAAAATAACTGATGGTGGCCGAAGTAGAGAGGGTATAAAATGTGGAGTGGCAATGGGAACAATAGCGTTTCCGAAGAAGATAAATTTGTTAACGTCGAATAGGGATTGAAGTGTTACGAAGTCTTCTCTGAAAGTAATTGTGTGGCGTGTAGCCATGTATAGAAGTAAAAATGGACGATAAACAGTTTAGACAAAAAGCGAATAGAGGCTTTTGAAATGTAGTACAAAAGAATACTGAAGATAGATGGGTAGATCACATAACTAACAATGAGGTACTGAATAGAATTTTGAAAAAAAGAAACTTGACTAGAAGAAGGGATAGGTTTATAGGACACATTCTGAGACATTGAGTCGTCAGTTTAGTAGTGGAGGGAACTGTGGGGGGAACGTGGACTTACAACCACAACAGTACATCCTACGGAAGCGTATTCAAATGGCTCAAATGGCTCTGAGCACTATGGGACTTAACATCTATGGTCATCAGTCCCCTAGAACTTAGAACTACTTAAACCTAACTAACCTAAAGACATCACACAACACCCAGTCATCACGAGGCAGAGGAAGCGTATTCAAAATGTTTCAGAAACCAGCATTAAGTGAACAAACAAGTACAAAACAACGCCTTAAGTATGGCTCCCGTACATGCGGCGACAGAAGATAGTCTAAAATTCTGCATAGTGGATAGAACAGCCACATTGTATTTAAACTATTTCTGCGTTCGACAGTTAAAATTTGTTTTTTAATCTACATTCCAGTGTTTAGCAAGAAAAAGTTCGCATATCTACGCATTACTCTGTGGGCGCTGTTGTTAGTCTAATCTTAAATGAAGACAGCGTTTTTCCATTTGGCTAAATTTGTTTCAACTGTTTCTGCATTCCACGTCCAAATTAAGCTTTCTAAGGCATTTGCTAGTGTATAGCTAGAAAAAAGTGCCATAGGTATACAAATTGCAGCATATTTGCATCATGTGCATCCTTTCGTTTTTGTTTATAAATTTAGCTGTTCCTGGCGTATTGACGGTTATCTGATATATTTCTGCACACTTGCTGCCTTATGTACTCCAACGAAGTAAAAAAATGTCAAGAGTAGTTAAATCTGTAAAGTAAATCGAACGGCCGCGCATAACTGAATACGATACCATTGTTATACGAGGGCGTGCTGATAAGCAATGTCTCCGAATTTTATATGTGAAAACTCTTAAAGCTTTGTAAATAAATCCATCTGTATTAATATTCTACATCTTTATTCCACATGTCCACATATTTGCTTCTGAGCATAGTCACCTCCCAACGAGAGACCAGTTTACTGGTACCGACACTGTAAAATGAGGGAACACGAGACTCGGATGGGACCAAGTCGAGTTTGCATGGAGAATGATTAGTGACGGTGAACCCAAGACGTCGGATTATTCCAGATGTCGAAGCCCTCGTGTGTAGTCTGGCATTCTCATGCTGAAACAGAGGATGTTCTGTGTTTGAACGAAACTTGATTACAGCTCGCTGTTTCTAACGCATCACAGATTTATATTACACACCGCCATGTTACGCGCTACAATTCGGAGCTCTCCAGAGGCAGAGGGCTGCAAATATGCAGACATGAAGAATAAAGGTGTAAAATGTTAACAACGTTTTATTTAAAAACCTTCGAGATTTCACGTAAATCTTCGTAGACGTACTTTAAAGGCACGCCCTCGTACAATAACGGCAGCGTATTCACATTATGTGCATCCGTTCGTTTTACTTCACAAATTTAACTATTGTTGATAGTTTAACTGTTAGTTGGTGGAAATAGGGCGGTAAATGTGCAGAAATGTTCCAGATAACTGTCAAAACACCAAGGACAGTTAAACTTGTAAACCAAAGCGAACGGATGCACATCATGCGAACACGCTGCAGTTAGAAATAAATGCAGCCAAATGGAAAAACGTTGCCTTCATTTAAGATTAGACTAACTAAAGCGCCCACAGAGTAATGCGAGCAAATTTAATTCCTCATTCCACACGCAAGGAACGGGAAGAAGCACAACGTACAACGAGAAGTTTTCTCTGCTACGCATTGCGCTGTGGTTTGCAGGGTTGCGATGTAGATGCAGATTTCATAGATGCGAGGTATTGCTGTTTACTATTGCTGTTTATTCTTGTAAACGGAAGTACTTTAAAAAAATAGGAAAAAACAATTGCGTATGTCAAGCTGACACGTTATTTCGCAACAGGCACTGAGACAACGAAAACAGAATTTGATACAGATGCTCGGCAGGCGGAGACATTGGCCATGTGCGCTGTGGGACGGGAAGCTGTGTGAGAGGCGAGCGCGCCTCAGCCGGCATAAGTACTTGTGAGCGCCGGCACTTGTGTGGCGGTGACAGCTCGCGCTAATTCCAGGACGCATCCGTCATCCCGCGGCGTCGATACGGACCGCCGCGGCAGGTGTAGGGGAACCGCCAATACTGCATTCCTCCCGCTAGTCCGGCCTACAGCACCACAATGTTCGCCGTTGCCCAGCAGTCCTCTACAATTCTACGTTTCCATTCCGTATGCCACCGTACGGTCTGTGACGTATGATGATGGCCTATAACGAAATAATATTCTATTAAAGCGGCCACTAAACGCTTTGCTCAAATTAGACAGTGAGGTTGAGCTATGAAACATCATTATTGTTCTACAACTTCATACAAAATATGCATCGAATCACAATCAAAAGCGCAGAAGCGAGTTAAGTAATCGAATTATGACTCATTACACCATGTAACTCCATTGAAAGAGAAGGAAAGGGAGTAAACGTCCTTTCTACAACGAAACTACGGATGCAACATAACCGGTACTTTAAGAATTACCATCTCTGAATAACAACTGCACTTTGTAGTATATTCAGTATATTTATTTGTATAAGAATAGATTCTTTTTACTTTATATTGGAAGTAATTTTTTAACACTCGGCGCCGGCCGGTGTGGCCGAGCGGTTCTTGGCGCTACAGTCTGGAACCGCGTGACCGCTACGGCCGCAGGTTCGAATCCTGCCGCGGGGATGGATGTGTGTGATGTCCTTAGGTTTAAGTAGTTCTAAGTTCTAGGGGACTGATGACCGCAGAAGTTAAGTCCCATAGTGCTCAGAGCCATTTGAACCATTTTAACACTCGGCCTTTTCAAAACATGATTTTTCCTTTTTTTATTCTTTATGTGGGTTTCGTTTTTTATCTGTAAAACTATTGTTCAAAACTTAAACGTCTTAGGCCTAAAGTAGGAAACCAGCTGCAACACGTGCAGCATATTTTGATGTGACTGACCACCTGAAACTATTTTAAAGATTGTACCGAACTCCTTGGCCAACTTTCGTGCGTTTTTGTGGCTCGACAGCATGTCATCTGCAACGTCGTCTGCTGTCAAGGCAACGTATGTTGAAGGAAATACTCATATTGGTGACTGTACGACGAGAATCAGAGGATCACGGAAAAGCATGAAATTTAACCCAGGTACTGTCGCAAAGTCTGGTGAAAATAAACTTCACACCATCTCCACTCACTCACTCATTCACTCCGTCCTCCACCAGCGTTGTCCACGTCTATCCGATGAAACGTTTTCCTTCGCCACGACTCAAACCTACTACCTTAGATTTTGCAGCTGTCACTCTAGAGTGTATGTAGCCGTCTTTGTTATGGAGCAGGTTAGTGATTTATTACGGACCAAATAAATTGACTCCGCACACACTTCGGCAGCACTTTCCTAACCTTAATTATCTGTACGAGTTTATTTCAGTGTATTGTATATCGCCAGGGCATTCTGTTTCTTTTCAGGTTTAAAAGTAATGTTCTTATAACATTCAGTGTAAGGCATAAATTGGTAAGGGCTTCTCAGGATTCCAGTGTGGTACCAAAACGCCTCAAATAACTAGGATTAAATAATTACGGAGGCCACGAAAATTACAGTTACAATGTGCGTTCAATAGTGTCTAGTATCCTGGGACTTTACTGCATGGAAGGATCGCATTTAATCTAAGAAACTACTACATAGGCCATTGTTAAGGAACTTTATGCCATTAAATTTTCCGGAGCGTTATTATTATTATTGTGAAAGGTGATTATTATAAAAGGTTCTTCCTACACCAGGATTCAAACAGGCTTTGTCCGTGTCAAATGTCGTAGCACTGGAGCGCTGTACTAAAGAATCTATGGAAGATTAGACCCTTGCACCCCGTCGATAACGGGAACGTTAGACATCTCAGGTTGTACCACGGATGGACGGTCTTGTGTGCAAAGGAACCAATCCGGCAACCATTTGAAGTCTTTCAGGGAAACTACGAAAAGCCTAAATCAGAATGGCCGCATGGGTATTTGAACCTTACGAGTCCAGCACATCAATATCTGCCGAGCTCGTTTGGAAGCGTGTCACAGCATCTCGGTACTGAAGCCGGTGAGGTATACACTTTTAATTTGTCAAAGAAATTAATTTCAGAGCTTATTCCGCTGCTGCCTATACACTGAAGCACCAAAGAAATTGGTATAGGCATGCGTATTCAAATACAGTGATAAATTAACAGGCAGAATACGGCACTGAGGTCGGCAACACCTATATAAGACAACAACTGTCTGGCGCAGTTGTCAGATCGATTACTGCTGCTACAATGGCAGGTTATCAAGATTTAAGGGTGTGTGAACATGGTGTTATAGTCGGCCCACGAGCGATGGGACACAGCATCTCAGAGGTAGCGATGAAGAGGGAATTTTCCCGTACGACCATTTCAGGAGTGTACCGTGAATATCAGGAATCCGGTGAAACATCAAATCTCCGGCACCGCTGCGACCGGAAAAAGATCCGGCAAGAATGGGACCAACGTTGACTGAAGATAATCTTTCAACGTGACAGAAGTGCAACCCTTCCGGAAATTGCTGCAGATTTCGATGCTGGGCCATCAACAAGTGTCAGCGTCCGAACCATTCAATGAAACATCACCGGTATGGGCTTTCGGAGCCGAATGCCCACTCGTATACCCTTGAAGACCGCAAGACGCCGACATTGGTTTGTTGATGACTGGAAACATGTTGCTTGGTCGGACGAGTTTCGTTTCAAATTGTGTCGAACGGATTGACGTGTACGGGTATGAAGACAATCTCATGAATCCACGGACCTTGCGTGCTGCCAGGGGACTCAAAATGGTTCAAATGGCTCTGAGCACTATGGGACTTAACATCTGAGGTTATCAGTCCCCTAGAACTTAGAACTACTTAAACCTAACTAACCTAAGGACATCACACACATCCATGCCCGAGGCAGGATTCGAACCTGTGACCGTAGCGGTCAAGCGGTTCCAGACTGAAGCGCCTAGAACCGCTCGGCCACTCCGGCCGGCACCAGGGGACTGTTCAAGCTGTTGGAGGCTCTGTAATGGTGTGGGGCGTGTGCAGTTGGAGTGATATGGGATCCCTGATACGTCGAGACACGACTCTGACAGGTGACACGTACGTAAGCATCCAGTCTGATCACCTGCATCCATTCATGTCCATTGTGCATTCCGACGCACTTGAACAATTCCAGAGGGAAAATGCGACACCCCACACGTCCAGAATTGCTACAGAGTGGTTCCAGGAACACTCTTCTGAGTTTAAACACTTCCGCTGGCTACTAAACTCCGCAGACACGAACATTATTGAGCATATCTGGGATGCCTTGCAATGTGCTGTTCAGAAGACATCACCATCCCCTCGTACTCTTATCGGTTTATGGACAGCCCTCAGGACTCATTGTGTCATTTTCCTCAAGCAGTACTTCAGACATTAGTCGAGTCCATGCAACGTTGTGTTGCGACATTTCTGCTTGCTCGCAGGGGCCCTACATAATATGAGGCAGGTGTGCCAGTTTCTTTGGTTTTTCAATGTACAGTATATTTTATTGCGCGTCGGTTGCAGAGTCCGTTCTACAAGTTACGAACACTACTGGCAGCTGCTTGTATTAACTGATTAAACTGTGAAATATCAAATCCAAGATACCACCCGAGACTTGTTTGATATAAATAAATAAGTCTTCATAATTCGTGAATAATTTACGTAATGTGACCTCGCTTGTTCGGTGCGCGTAAACTGTTTCATTCCTCATTTCGTTGTTGGCGGGGTAAATGAACAGTTGTTTGTGTCACTTACCTCTTACTCTTCGAAAGTCGTTATCTGACTCCAACTCACATCAGTCGCACGTAAAAAAAAAATAGCGTGCTTAACATGGAAAGGTCCTACTCCGTATCCGAGTGGTCAGAGCTGCTCACTGTCATGCGGGTTCGATTCCAGATGCTGCCAGCGATTTTTCCTTACCGGGAGGACTGAAACGGGTTGTACGCAGACTTGTGAGAGACGAACTGAGGAGCTGCTCGATAAAGCTGTAGTAGTTCCAGGTCACGAAAACTGACAACGGCCGGGAGAGCGGTGTGTTGAGCCCACGCCACTCCCTAACGCGCCCAATGACGCTGTTGGCAGAGGGCGGCACGCCGATCGTCGGTACCGATGGATCCGGCAAGGTCTGTGGACGGAGTTTAACACGGAATATAGGCAAACCTACATTTCTAGCATTTGTAGACTTCGGGAAAGCTTTTGACAATGTTGACTGGGATACTCTCTCTCAAATTCTGAAGGTGGCAGGGGTAAAATACAGGGAGCGAAACGCTATTTACAGTTTGTACAGAAACCAGATGGCAGTTATAAGAGTCGAGGGGCATGAAAGGGAAGCAGCGGTTGGGAAGGGAGTGAGACAAGGTTGTAGCCTCTCCCCGATGTTATTCAGTCTGTATATTGAGCAAGCAGTCAAGGAAACAAAAGAAAAATTCGGAGTAGGTATTAAAATCCTTAGAGAAGAAATAAAAACTTTGAGGTTCGCCGATGACATTGTAATTCTGTCAGAGACAGCAAAGGACTTGGAAGAGCAGTTGAACGGAACGGACGGTGTCTTGAAAGGAGAGTATAAGATGAACATCAACAAAAGCAAAACAAGGATAATGGAATGTAGTCAAATTAAATCGGGTGATGCTGAGGGTATTAGATTAGGAAATGAGACCCTTAAAGTAGTAAAGGAGTTTTGCTATTTGGGGAGCAAAATAACTCATGATGGTCGAAGTAGAGAGGATATAAAATGTAGACTGGCAATGGCAAGGAAAGCGTTTCTGAAGAAGAGAAATTTGTTAACATCGAGTATAGATTTAAGTTGGCTGGTTGGTTGTTTTGGGGAAGGAGACCAGACAGCGTGGTCATCGGTCTCATCGGATTAGGGAAAATGGGGAAGGAAGTCGGCCGTGCCCTTTCTGAGGAACCATCCCGGCATTTGCCTGGAGTGATTTAGGAAAATCACGGAAAACCTAAATCAGGATGGCCGGACGCGGGATTGAACCGTCGTCCTCCCGAATGCGAGTCCAGTGTGTAACCACTGCGCCACCTCGCTCGGTAGATTTAAGTGTCAGGAAGTCGTTTCTGAAAGTATATGTATGGAGTGTAGCCATGTATGGAAGTGAAACATGGACGATAAATAGTTTCGACAAGAAGAGAACAGAAGCTTTCGAAATGTGGTGCTACAGGAGAATGCTGAAGATTAGATGGGTAGATCACATAACTAATGAGGAGGTATTGAATAGAATCGGGGAGAAGAGAAATTTGTGGCACAACTTGACAAGAAGAAGGGACCGGTTGGTAGGACATGTTCTGAGGCATCGAGGGATCACAAATTTAGCATTGGAGGGCAGCGTGGAGGGTAAAAATCGTAGAGGGAGACCAAGAGATGAATACACTAAGCACATTCAGAAGGATGTAAGTTGCAGTAAGTACTGGGAGATGAAGAAGCTTGCACAGGATAGAGTAGCATGGAGAGCTGCATCAAACCAGTCTCAGGACTGAAGACAACAACAACAAAACAACATGTGGTGACAGTCATATCGGAATCTAAAATGTTGTGCTGTGGCATCGTGTCACTCACCACGATTTATTCAGTAGTTCGACCGAGATGCAGCAGTGATTTCGATGCTGCACTGAAGTTGGGAAGATCAGGAATCAGTCTCTAAAAATTTCATAGATCGGGAATATGTGTTTACGGTCTAGTTACAACTATTAGTATTATTCCAACCTATTTGTACATTATTTCACATAGTATAATTGATTACTAAAGTTGTTCATTTGCATCTGAGGAAATAAACTTCTGAATGAATCACTATGAAAACAAAATACATATTGTAATTCCGGTTATTGTGTCGGCAGCTACGACTCGGTCGGCATTGTTCGTGAAATTTTTGTGAAAAGAGCTTAGTTCCACAGTAAACTTAGGACGGTCTCTGTTCCAGCACAGTCGGTGGACTCTCCGGTTCATCCATTTATTTTACGCACTGGCACTTCTACGCCCACTAGGGATGCGATTCAGTACGTCAATCAATTCAGTCTGTTCAAGTGAAACCGCTGTGAAGGGGTCTCTTGTCAGTATTTGATGAGTTCTATTCATCCACCTAGATCCGTTCAACGCCGTAATTTTCTAGAACGAACTGCTGCTCTGAAACTGCAGAGGGGTTTTCTAGTCATTCTTTACTTTTTTCTTTATATAACTGGTGCCCAAGCTAGTACACGGACTGAACGGAAGGCACAGAACCCAGGACGAGGTATACACTGAATAATCAAAAATACTAACGTCCATCGGCGGTTGTGACAAAGGTGCTCAGACTGGTTCATTGTACAGTAGAGTTGTGTAATCTGAGGGAGACACTCACTTTTACAGCCGTGATTCCTTTAGTGATGCTTAGGACGATACGACGGAAGTTTTCCAGAACAGTCAAAGGTTATTTTCGTAGAGACTTGAAACGGTACTGTTATTTGTGTCCAATGGCCCATTTGTATGTCGAAATCACTCCCTTTTAGACTGTACAACACACATAGCTGAAATGTTACGTTGATGCCAAATGGTAAAGGGTATCAGACAGCAAGTTTTTAAGGATTTGCTTGCAGTACACTGTTGCCGCTATGTAACATTTGATTAGAAACGCCCAAGGCTTTTTTTTGCAAGTAACGTCGTCATACACGTCAAATTTCATGCCACTACTGCACAGTAAAGAAGCCGTTCGTCACTTTTTCTCCAGATCCACACCTCAGTATCGGACTGCAACCTGGATTCTCCTGATTTATCACTCCATTAATATTTTTCATGATTTTCCACAACGGAATGGGGTCTCCCTGCAGAATGTTTCAGGAAGAAACGTTAAGAGGTGATAAACTCATTTCTTGCGCTCGTGCTTAAAAATGTACTGAATGTCCCGTTGTCTTTTTAATCTCCCATCGACGGACGCTGCGTTACTAATTGCAGGTTTTGTCTCAATTGACCTTTGTCAAACAAGTCCCTCCTTCATAGCCCTGTTTGCTTGTAGACTTAGCTAGTTAACCAGTTCAACAAACCGTTGTAAATGACTGACGGACCAAATGAATTTCAGTATGAGAACCTTCAACATCGCAGCGCGTCAGCAATAGTTGGTTAATATATTAAAAAACTAGAAACCCGCCTCGATTGCGAAAAAAACACCTAGTGTTAACCTAGGTTTCGGTGTAGATAACTACACCTTCTTCATATGGCGGGTCATGGCCCATCGAACATAGGCCGGTGTGAGGTGGAGCGTACACCATTAAGTTAAGTAATGGTTTGACTTTGTACGTATGTACTGTTTGTGTTTTCCTTATTTTCGTTTATAAATGTATAGCTATGGTGTTCTTTTAATCATTGACAAAGGTCTTCTTAGGCACTTGTGGGTTTTATTGTTCTGAAGAAGGTGTAGTTATCTACGCCGAAACCTAGGTTAACACTAGGTGCTTTTTTCGCAATCGAGGCGGGTTTCTAGTTTTTTAATATAATGAATTTCAGTATTACCGACGTGCTTGGTCGTACGGAAGACGAATCTGGAATGGAACGAGGGCAACGTTCGGCGTGCAAGATGACTCAGTCCCGTCGTGTGTCAACACTAGGATGGTTTCAAACGCTTACATATATCAATTTCAACCAAAACTGATTATTCTGCATGATGAAATTATAAAATTCAAACAACGCTGTGGTTCTCAAACCGATCACGTTGAAGGACTGCTTTCAGTGGAAGCATGTCGCTCTTCCGAGATAGTAAAACCGGTTCCGTACCAATAGAAAACCTATAGGGTATCTTGGCAATTCTTTTTACCACAGCGGACACTAATTTGGCACTCCAACTAACGTACACTACAATATCTGGTACGATAAGATAGACTGCTGTTTCTGACATTAGCTTGAAAAATTTGCAGTGCGGTTAGGAATTGAAACAGTGGTTAGATCGTTTGAGAAACAATACCATATTTTTCGTGTCTATTGCTACTGTTTATTGCTCTTAGAAATCTACACCTTCATTCCACAAGCCACTTTACGGTGAGTGGTGAAGGGCACTGTGTGTCCCACTGTCACTTCTCCCTTTCCAGTGTGGTACAATGAGAAGATGATTATGTTGGTCGTGGCACCCAACAACGATATTTCCACTGTAATAGTTTCTCTGATGGCATCAGTGTCTACTTGTCGATGATGATTATTAACCTCCATTACTTCCGTTAGATCTCAAGTCGGAGAGGTCACAGTTCGTTGTAATCGACGGAAAGTTATCAAGTAAAACAGAATTGATTTCTGGTGTTTCCCTAGGTAGTGTTATAGGCCCTTTGCTGTTCCTTATCTATATAAACGATTTGGGAGACAATCTGAGCAGCCGTCTTCGGTTGTTTGCAGTTGACGCTGTCCTTTATCGACTAATAAAGTCATCAGAAGATCAAAACAAACTGCAAAACGATTTCGAAGAAATATCGAAATGGTGCGAAAAGTGACTGTTGACTTTAAATAACGAAAAGTGTGAGTGCTAAAAAGAACGCGTTAGACTTCGGTTACATGATAAATCAGTCTAATCTAAATTCAACTAAATACCTGGGAATTACAATTACGAACAATTTAAATTGGAAGGAACACATAGAAAATGTTGTGGGGAAGGCTAACCAAAGACTGCGTTTCATTGGCAGGACACTTAGAAAATGTAACAGACCTACTAAGGAGACTACCTACACTACGCTTGTCCGTCCTCTTTTAGAATACTGTTGCGTGGTGTGGGATCCTTACCAGATAGGACTGACTGAGTACATCGAAAAAGTTCAAAGAAAGGCAGCACTTTAGTACGAGGGCAGTTGAATAAGTAATGCAACACATTTTTTTTCTCGGCCAATTTTGGTTGAAAAAACCGGAAATTTCTTGTGGAATATTTTCAAACATTCCCGCTTCGTCTCGTATAGTTTCATTGACTTCCGACAGGTGGCAGCGTTGTACGGAGCTGTTAAAATGGCGTCTGTAACGGATGTGCGTTGCAAACAACGGGCAGTGATCGAGTTTCTTTTGGCGGAAAACCAGGGCATCTCAGATATTCATAGGCGCTTGCAGAATGTCTACGGTGATCTGGCAGTGGACAAAAGCACGGTGATTCGTTGGGCAAAGCGTGTGTCATCATCGCCGCAAGGTCAAGCAAGACTGTCCGATCTCCCGCGTGTGGGCCGGCCGTGCACAGCTGTGACTCCTGCAATGGCGGAGCGTGCGAACACACTCGTTCGAGATGATCGACGGATCACCATCAAACAACTCAGTGCTCAACTTGACATCTCTGTTGGTAGTGCTGTCACAATTGTTCACCAGGTGGGATATTCAAAGGTTTGTTCCCGCTGGGTCCCTCGTTGTCTAACCGAACACCATAAAGAGCAACGGAGAACCATCTGTGCGGAATTGCTTGCTCGTCATGTGGCTGAGGGTGACAATTTCTTGTCAAAGATTGTTACAGGCGATGAAATATGGGTTCATCACTTCGAACCTGAAACAAAACGGCAATCAATGGAGTGGCGCCACACCCACTCCCCTACCAAGAAAAAGTTTAAAGCCATACCCTCAGCCGGTAAAGTCATGGTTACAGTCTTCTGGGACGCTGAAGGGGTTATTCTGTTCGATGTCCTTCCCCATGGTCAAACGATCAACTCTGTGGTTTATTGTGCTACTCTTCAGAAATTGAAGAAACGACTTCAGCGTGTTCGTAGGCTTAAAAATCAGAACGAACTTCTCCTTCTTCATGACAACGCAAGACCTCACACAAGTCTTCGCACCCGAGAGGAGCTCACAAAACTTCAGTGGACTGTTCTTCCTCATGCACCCTACAGCCCCGATCTCGCACCGTCGGATTTCCATATGTTTGGCCCAATGAAGGACGCAATCCGTGGGACGCACTACGCGGATGATGAAGAAGTTATTGATGCAGTACCACGTTGGCTCCGACATCGACCAGTGGAATGGTACCGTGCAGGCATACATGCCCTCATTTCAAGGTGGCGTAAGGCCGTAGCATTGAATGGAGATTACGTTGAAATATAGTGTTGTGTAGCTAAAAGATTGGGGAATAACCTGGGGTATTTCAATGCCGGTAAGGTCGCAGGTTCGAATCCTGCCTCGGGCATGGGTCTGTGTGATGTCCTTAGGTTAGTTAGGTTTAAGTAGTTCTAAGTTCTAGGGGACTGATGACCACAGATGTTAAGTCCCATAGTGCTCAGAGCCATTTGAACCATTTGGTCTGGGCAGCAGGTTGGATGAGGAAGAACAGTCCACTGACATTTTGTGAGCTACTCTAGGGTGCGCAGATTTGTATGAGGCCTTGCGTTGTCACGGAGGAGAGGAGGTACAGTTTAATGTAGGTGCGACGAACCTGCTGAGGTCGTTTCTTCAGTTTCCTGCGGGTAGCGCAATACTCCTAACAGCTGATCGTTGCACCATGTGTGAGGACATCAAACAGAATAGCCCTTCAGAGATACAGCGGACCGTCGACATGACTTTACCGCCTGAGGGTGCGGCTTCGAACTTTTTATTCCGAGAAGAGGCGCTACTGCATGAATTGCCATTTCGTTTCCGGTACGAAATTATGAACCCAGGTTCCACCGGCTATGACGATGCTCGACAAAAAATTGCCACAACAGCTGCGTTAGGCGCTAGCAGTTCCGCGCAGATGGTCCTTCGTTGCTCTTTGTGGTCTTCTGTTAGGGGGCGAGGAATCCAGTGGGCACACACCGACAGATGTACGAGTGCGTCAACACTACCAACAGAGACGTCTAGTTGATCAGCGAGATATATGATTGTGATCCGTCGATCACCTCGAGTGAGAGTGTCCGCACGTTCCAGTATTGCAAGAGTCACAGCTGTGTGCGGTCAAGCAGCGGACACGTTGGGCGGCCTTGTTGCCTTGCCCAACGACTCACCGTGCCTTTGTTCATGGTTAGGTCCCTGTAGACATTCTGAAAAACGCCTCTGAATATCTCTGAAGGTCCGCTTTCCGCCAAAAGAAACTCGATGACAGGTCTCTGCTTG
Organism: Schistocerca piceifrons; assembly: GCF_021461385.2. Classification (NCBI taxonomy): domain Eukaryota; kingdom Metazoa; phylum Arthropoda; class Insecta; order Orthoptera; family Acrididae; genus Schistocerca; species Schistocerca piceifrons. The sequence goes on along the minus strand of NC_060149.1, from coordinate 729,876,011 downwards.
GAATGTGTCTCGGTTACAGGCGCCATTTCGAAGGCTACGTAGAGCGCCGCCACCCATCGAAACTTCATGAAAGTATAGGGGCTGAAGCGGGAATATTCCAAGACGTCCCACTACAAAATCGCATGTTTTTCAACCGATACTAGCCGAGAAAAAAAAACTGTTGCATTACATAATGAACGCCCCTCGTAAAAACTTACTTGCAGTCATGAAAACTAGTGAAGTAAAAGTTGATCTCACATGCAACAAAAGCTGGTTCCTTGACTTCCGGAAGGCGTTCGATACAGTTTCGCACTGTCGCCTGATAAACAGAGTAAGAGCCTACGGAATATCAGACCAGCTGTGTGGCTGGATTGAAGAGTTTTTAGCAAACAGAACACAGCAGCTTGTTCTCAATGGAGAGACGTCTACAGACGTTAAAGTAACCTCTGGCGTGCCACAGGGGAGTGTTATGGGACCATTGCTTTTCACAATATATATAAATGACCCAGTAGATAGTGTCGGAAGTTCCATGCGGCTTTTCGCGGATGATGCTGTAATATACAGAGAAGTTGCAGCATTAGAAAATTGTAGCGAAATGCAGGAAGATCTGCAGCGGATAGGCACGTGGTGCAGGGAGTGGCAACTGACCCTTAAGATAGACAAATGTAATGTATTGCGCATACATAGAAAGAAGGATCCTTTATTGTATGATTATATGATAGCGGAACAAACACTGGTAGCAGTTACTTCTGGAAAATATCTGGGAATATGAGTGCGGAACGATTTAAAGTGGAATGGCTCTGAGCACTATGCGACTTAACTTCGGAGGTCATCAGTCGCCTAGAACTTAGAACTAATTAAACCTAACTAACCTAAGGACATCACACACATCCATGCCCGAGGCAGGATTCGAACCTGCGACCGTAGCGGTCGCTCGGCTCCAGACTGTAGCGCCTAGAACCGCATGGTCACTCCGGTCGGCTGAAGTGGAATGATCATATAAAATTAATTGTTGGTAAGGCGGATACCAGCTTGAGATTCATTGGGAGAGTGCGTAGAAAATGTAGTCCATCAACAAAGGAGGTGGCTTACAAAACACTCGTTCGACCTATACTTGAGTATTGCTCATCAGTGTGGGATCCGTCCCAGATCGGGTTGACGGAGGAGATCCAAAGAAGAGCGGCGCGTTTCGTCACAGGGTTATTTGATAAATGTGATAGCGTTACGGAGATGTTTAGCAAACTCAAGTGGCAGACTCTTCAAGAGAGGCGCTCTGCATCGCAGTGTAGCTTGCTGTCCAGGTTTCGAGAGGGTGCGTATCTGGATGAGGTATCGAATATCTTGCTTTCCCCTACTTATACCACCCGAGGAGATCACGAATCGAAAATTAGAGAGATTCGAGGGCGCACGGAGGCTTTCCGGCAGTCGGGTTCACAGATAGATGCCGTGTTTCTTGACTTCCGCAAGGCGTTCGATACAGTTCCCCACAGTCGTTTAATGAACAGAGTAAGAACATATGGACTACCAGACCAATTGTGTGATTGGATTGAAGAGTTCCTAGATAACAGAACGCAGCATGTCATTCTCAATGGAGAGAAGTCTTCCAAAGTAAGAGGGATTTCAGGTGTGCCGCAGGGGAGTGTCGTAGGACCGTTGCTATTCACAATATACACAAATGACCTTGTGGATGACATCGGAAGTTCACTGAGGCTTTTTGCAGATGTTGCTGTGGTGTATAGAAAGGTTGTAACAATGGAAAATTGTACTGAAATGCAGGAGGATCTGCAGCGAATTGACGCATGGTGCAGGGAATGGCAATTGAATCCCAGTGTAGACAAGTGTAATGTGCTGCGAATACATAGAAAGATAGATCCCTTATCATTTAGCTACAAAATAGCAGGTCAGCAACTGGAAGCAGTTAATACCATAAATTATCTGGGAGTACACATTAGGAGTGTTTTAAAATAGAATGATCGTATAAAGTTGATCGTTGGTAAAGCAGATGCCAGTCTGAGATTCATTGGAAGAATCCTAAGGAAATGCAATCCAAATACAAAGGAAGGAGGTTACAGTACGCTTGTTGGCCCACTGCTTGAATACTACTCGGCAGTGTGGGATCCGTACCAGATAGGGTTGATAGAAGAGATAGAGAAGAACCAACGGAGAGCAGCGCGCTTCGTTACAGGATCATTTAGTAATCGTGAAAGCGTTACGGAGATGATAGATAAACTCCAGTGGAAGACTCTGCAGGAGAGACGCTCAGTAGCTCGGTACGGGCTTTTGTTGCAGTTTCGAGAACATACCTTCACCGGGGAGTCAAGCAGTATATTGCTCCCTCCTACGTATATCTCGCGAAGAGACCATGAGGCTAAAATCAGAGAGATTAGAGCCCACACAGAAGCATACCGACAATCCTTCTTTCCACGAACAATACGAGACTGGAATAGAAGGGAGAACCGATAGAGGTACCCAAGGTACCCTCCGCCACACATAGCTGGGTGGCTTGCGGAGTATAAATGTAGATGTAGATGTAGACAAGGACGTGGCCAATTTCCTTCCACAGTTGGAGCTGGTGCGCGTCTCTGATGACTTTGTCGGCGGCGAGACGTAAAACCCTAAGCTTCTTTCCCTTCCTTCTCCCTTTACGCCAGGTTATCTTCTCCGCTGATGCCACAGTACTCCCGTCCCGTAAGTGTTCTATAAATTTCAAGGAGAAGTCGGATGGAATGTAGTAGGGTAACAGTGACGGTAACGTCGACAATCATTTATAAGTTTGTCACGAGGTTCTCGGTCTGAAGGCGGTGGCGTCAGCGACGTCGATAGGGGTATGTCGGACAGGTGTGGAAAGCAGTCGCGCTGCTCCTCTTCCCTCCCTCAACTCTCCCACCTCGTCCTAAACTTTTCGTCCTTACGTCCCTTCCCACCATCGTCGCCTTTGCACTTTTTTTAATTGGAGAGTCGACAAATCGCGGCGTGGTGTGTGTGTGTGTGTGAGAGAGAGAGAGAGAGAGAGAGAGAGAGAGAGAGAGAGAGAGAGAGAGGCGTAATTGTGAAGGTGCGTACGCCGGTGGCTCCCACGCGGGGCGCGCATGCGCAGAGCGCGCGGCGTGAGCGCGCTGGCGGCCGGCGGCGGTCGAGCGGCGACGCGGCCGCAGTGGCAGTCGCGCTGGCGGGGCAACGGTCTGGTGGGTGCGGCAGCCCGCTGGGGCTGTCGCTGGGGCTCGGCACGCTATCCAGTTCTCCGTCGCTGCTGTCCGGGCTCTCCTCGCAGTCGGAGGTGGCGCCCCACGGCTCGCAGCAGCCCGAGCTCTCCCTGCCTCGCACCCTCAGCACCTCTGCGTTGCGCATCAAGCACCGCTCCTCTTTCTGGGACAAGTTCTGGCAGCAGCGCTCTCCGCGCGATATGTAAGTCGCCGTTAAACTCGAGAGCATCGCGTCCTGCCTTACTCTCGTTTCCTTCCACGTTAGCGGTCCAGTCTCGTAGCTGCCACTTTCCTTTGTAGGCATTCGCAGCTTAGTAAACAGTCTCCGATCTCCTCAAACTCCGTCTCTCTATCCTGTAAAATACCGTCAAATTACTCTAACACGCAGTCATGCTGTGGTATTTTTTCGTTGGCATTATGTTTAGAACGTACTAAATCTTCATTTTCTCAGCACTGCTGCCGTCGGATAATGAACTATCGGCGACAAATTTCGCCTATGGGACCTTACCCGATGAAGCATTGTATTACCGACACTCTCTTCAGGTTCGCGGTTACTTTACTTTTGACGTGTCGATGTGATACGGGTTAAAGTAGGAATCTAGACCCGAGCCTCATCCGTCGAGATATTCGCAGATCGTCTGCAAATATTTTAAGTGTCAGAGACGTTACAATAAGCTTGTAGTCTTTTGCATTGAATAATATATGGCATGTGGTTCGTGGCCGGTTAGAAGCCGGAGATACGACGCCGCTTCGGTGACCTGCGTGTAATTTTCGCCGCGTAATTATTCAAGCAGCTTCTCATTTGGTCCCCCCGAGGCTGAGTAAACCGCCGCAGAAAAATTTAAAGTGGCCACCCGATTTATCATCTTGGATCATGACATTACCAGGCCACTGGACCACAGAGGCTGTCGCGGGCTGAGTAAACACTCATCAAGTTAGGCTCATTTATTAACCTTCCTAGCGCTTGCGTAGGGGACCGAGCGTATGGTAACGCTGTTAAATCTTACTGCGCGCATTACGCAGGCACCTGTTGATATAGTGCTCAGAACACTTTCGTTCCAAATCGTTTTTAATGGTGGTTAACTACTAACCGATACAAAAATCGCTCGTCGATGGAAACAGCAGGATGGCATGTTCGTCAACTTTCCTCTCTCATACAAAAGGAGTCAGATTCAAGTCACCTTCCAGAATGAGATTTTCACTCTGCAGCGGAATGTGCGCTGATATCAAACTTCCTGACAGATTAAAACTGTGTGCCCGACCGAGACTCGAACGTTATCGATCCCGAGTTCGAGTCTCGGTCGGGCGCACAGTTTTAATCTAACAGGAAGTTTCAAGTCACCTTGTTTGACCACGATGACTTAATGGTTATGTGGTCGCCTTAAATCTTCACAGGAGAATACCCAACTGTGTCCTTCAGCATGACTGCAGTCCACTTTCATCATCATCATCATCATCATCATCATCATCATCATCATCCTCGAAACGACACCGATGCTCTGTCTGTGGTGAAGTAACTATCGGTACCGTAATAATACAGACAAAGAAATAAGTTCTTAATGAAGCTCGGAACGCCAGTCTTCATCAAGACCCGAACTACCCTATCCTCCGACAACCCAAATGTCGACCTTTAGTGTGTGACACTTGACTCCTTCCACATCGTCTCAGAAGATAGACGAGCTTTCTGTACGACGTGGTTTATGCGACACCTTGTGCAGCCGCTTCTTTTACGAAACGTTATCGTATTAGGCCATTCCTTCTGCGCCAGTCGAGCAACGAGTTCCTGCTACCGCTTCGTCACTCAGCCGTGTCACCTGGCGATGCTATTTGTATTGGGCCACTCGAGGATAGAGCAGAAATAGACGGGCTGCGGGCAGAGACACATGGGTGCGCGTAATAGTTGCGGTGTCGGCCCTTTGGCCCTTGGTCAAGGCTGAGTGGGCGGCTGCGGTAAGAAGGGACGAGCCGGCGTTCCTAGCCCCCCCCCCCTCCCCCCCCATTCCACCTCCTGGCCTCCCCTTCCTGTGACGCGCGCTCTAGACGCCACGTGCTGCTGCCTCTCTCAGCTACAAACAAAACGCACGGGACGATAACGTCGCCTTCTCCACATCACCACCGAAAGCGATGTGACGAGACGATGGAAAAACACTGCCCAGCTGCCGTGTTTATTTTTCTCGAATAACTTCCCGTTCATATACCACGCTAATCAGTCAGTAGCAGCTGGGTTGGAAAAAGGAGGTCGACACCTACATCAATGTGGTTCTCGGGATACGATGTTTCTTTCAGCATCGGCACTTACCTGATGCTACGTTCGTATTAAAATGTTAGTTACACCGTCTGAAATGATACCATACGATATTAAAGGTCTGATACAGGGTGTCCAGAAAAGGACTCCCTCATTTCAAAATTAAATATCTCGAAAACAAAGATCGATAGGGGAATGCAGTAAACGGTATGTTTATTGTGAAAGCTGCAAGAAGTTTATACAACAGTTTGAAATAATAGTTACAAAAGCTGCTAACAGATGGCGCTGTAATCGCCATATGTAATGCCTAGTATAAATAGTGATCCGAAGCCCAGAGCGATCAGTTCCACTATTGAAAGGTGAAAGGACGTTAGCATACCGAAGGAAGAGATTAAAACCATGTACTCCATTGAACAACGCGTTTTTCTGGTGCTAGAGTACCACAAGTTAGAAGAGGGTCCTACGGCAACAAGGTGAAGTTTTCAAGCACGATTTAATGTTCCAAAAGGATCCGACGCGAAAACCATTCGTACGCTCTTCGCAAAATTTCAACGAACAGGCAGCGTAACTGGTGATCTAGTGGGGCATGTTGGCCGCAAGCAAACAGCAGTTACACCTGAAAATATCGCCACAGTTTCTGGAATTATTCAGCGAAATCCAATGTCATCCGTCCGTAGAATTGCATCTGAGACTGGTTTGAAGCGTTCCAGCACGCAGAAAATACTGAGAAAGAGCCTAGACATGTTTCCATTCAAAATTGAAACGCACCAGGCCATACCCGTACGAGCTGTGCAACAAAGGGTTGCCTTCGCTAATCAGATGCTCACAATGATTGATAGTGAAGGATTTGATGTTGGCTGCATCTGGTTTACAGATGAAGCACACTTCCACCTGAATGGATACGTGAATAAGCAGAACTGGCGATTTTGGGGTTCCGAAAAGCCATATTGGTGTGAAGCGAAACCCCTGTATTCTCCTAAAGTTACTGTGTGGGCTGTAGTATGCAGCAGAGGCATTATTGGCCCTTTTTTCATTCGAGAAACGGTCACTGGTGCACGTTACGTTGCAATTTTGGAACAATTTGTCCCCACACAGCAAGCGTTAGAGGATCGACCAGGTACTGAATGGTTTATGCAAGATGGAGCCCGGCCACATCGGACCGAAGAAGTGTTTCGCTTTCTTGAGGAATACTTCGGGAATCGAGTCATTGCTTTGGAATATCCCAAATTTACTGGTGCAGGCATGGATTGGCCTCCATATTCGCCGGATTTGACTCCCTGTCACTTTTTTTGTGGGGCACAGTGAAAGACATTGTCTACCCGAAGCATCCCGCCACGCTGGACGAGCTTGAATCGGCGGTCTCTGTGGCATGTGAATCCATTTCGGTTGAGACACTACGAAATGTGATGGCGAATTTCATTCTTCGTTTGCTCCACCTCTGTAGTGCCAATGGTGAACATTTTGAAAACATTGTGATGTGATTGTTTGCAAAGATTGTTTTCATACGATTATTTCACTTATGTATGCTGATATGAGCTGTACAGCGTACAGCGCACATCTGTTAGCAGCTTTTGTAACTATTATTTCAAACTGCTGTATAAACTTCTTGCAGCTTTCACAATAAACATACCGTTTACTGCATTCTTCTATCGATCTTTGTTTTCGAGATATTTAATTTTGAAATCAGGGAGTCTTTTTCTGGACACCCTGTATGTTCAGAAGTACGATTCAAAGTTCCTTCGTGCATGCCTGCATGTCCGAAGGAACAGACACTGTGGCGACTACAGCCTTTGTGAAATGCATGCAATGTATTCGCAGTTGCGAATGGAATGACGACAGTGGAAATTTGCGCCGGACAGGGACCGAACCCAGATGTCCCGCTTATCGCGAGCAGTCGCCTTACAATTCGGCCACCGGAGCACGACTCACGACCAGACCTACAATTCCGTGTGTCGTCAAGCATGTGTCAAATTATATCACGCTATAAAAACGACGCTCACCAATCGGCCGCTCTACACGCGGTTTTAAAAACAATAAAAGATGTCAAAATATTGTCCGAATATAAAATGGTATGGGCTATTGAGATTCAGAGCATTATAAAAATGGTGTAACTCCAGATAGAATAAGATTTCTGCAGCGCTGCACAGGGTTGGAATTCATTTCGAAATGACACATAGGGAATTGTTTCAGGGGAAATTTTATATGCTCACGCAGAGTGGAATGTAAGTGCCAGATGAAACACATTGTAGAAAGTCACTCATAGACATGCAGCGTGTAACTAAGTTCCTTTTTCCGGCTTTTACGATGAGTTCTTTACACCAAAACAAGGAAAAAATGTCTAGTAAACCTGGGCTCTAAAATATATACTTTAAAGGTATGAGCTCTTGTTCGTCTTCTCTACTATGATAACTCATATCTTCTATTGAACAAGTGCTCACAGCTCTTAATTTGTGTTACGAACCTGCCGTCAAGGTCTGTATACGCCCTACATTATTTACTTTATTCCCGAGAGGCTCGGAGGAGTCAAGTAACTTATCTTCAGCTGGGCAATAATATCTACGTCACTGAGCTGTAGCCGGCCGTGGTGGCCCAGCGGTTAAAGGCGCTACAGTCTGGAACCGCGCGGCCGCTACGGTCGCAGGTTCGAATCCTGCCTCGGGCATGGATGTGTGTGATGTCCTTAGGTTAGTTAGGTTTAAGTAGTTCTAAGTTCTAGGGGACTGATGACCTTAGAAGTTAAGTCCCATAGTGCTCAGAGCCACTGAGCTGTAAACTCCTCACATCAGTTGCTAAGGAATGTTGTGAGAAAGAAGTACTATCTGTGCCAGCATTACTGGCAACCACAGTCTTTGCGGTGTATGAAGAACTTTACTCGTCTCTAACGGAAATAAAAAGAGATATGTGAACTAACTCACGTAAACTAAATACCTTTGTGTAATCACAGCATAGTATTTCAGTTTTCTTTTGCTTTGGTTTCATGTGATCATCATTAGTGTTTGTTTTCATCGATTTGCTTTTGTACCTCTACCAGTTGTATATCATTATTATTTACTTACGTCGATGGCTGTATGGGGAATACCCAAACGCCAATTTAAAAAAAAAAAAAAGATAGAAACCGTACGCGATGCAGATTCAGTGGCGTCGTTTATGAAGTTTTGCTGCATAATGTCGCAGCATTGCGACATGAAAATATAAATAATGTTGATGACTTTATGCAGCATGTTTTCTTTCTAGTTTGAGTCATTAAAGGCTTCATTCCAAATCTAACACAGATGTTATAAAGAAATTAACCTTGTACAACATTTATGGGAGAAGAAATAATCATCATCATCTTCTTCTTCTTCTGTAAAACGCACACAAAGGCTCAATTTTAAGGAAGACTAGTGGTCGGGCGAATAAAAGGTGGTACTGAGTTTGCTCCACATGTTCTTAAACACACGTAAAGTGTGAAATGGGACATTGTCCTCTGCAGAATCCTTCAATGGGTGTCATTTATATCACAGAACGCATTAGGTACACTAAAATGGCCACACAATCCTTGTCGTTACTCATTCTTGGTGGATAACGAGGAGACCGTAGAAATTCCTCCAAACTGCAGTCCACAAGATAAAGTCAACTTCTGCGCGCAATTGTAGAAAGAAAGTTGTACGGATCGCAATCTCCGTTGTCCATACACAATATCTAAATCGCATGATTACAGATTGGAGTATGTCTGGTCCCTCTAATTGTCGTTGGGACATGTTCTGAATTCGTTCCCGGTGGTGACTACAAGTTGCCGGATGGCCTCCTGGTTGAATCTGTCGTGGTTGTTCAGGTCATCCTGGACAGTTGTTACAGAAACAGGTTGTTTCTTGATGCTGTTTTCATCCTGGTGTCGTTTGTATTCTTTTCGCTCAATCGGTTCTTAGTAAAAATATGGTCGTAAGGTATAATGGGCTAGGAGAACTGAAGGGGCAGATTCAAACTTCTATCCGCACTCACTTTTCCTCCATTGTACGCAGCAATGCGATTCTCTTAAATGCTTGTCAGTCCCTGTCACTAAGAACTTGTTTTCGTCCAAATTACACTCTGACAAAATGTTAAGGCTCTTGAATTCCATAACATTTGACGCCTGTACTAGAGGCATCTAACAGAGCCTCATTCTTCTATACATTTTCCCTGAACGAGTACGTTCTAACAATCTGCGGCCATTTAGAACAGTTAGGTCTTCCACTAAAGCGTAGCTACCCCACATATGACTGCCTGACAGGGTAAATCCGTAAAACAATGTTGCACAATGCCGCCAACTTTCTGCACCGCGGTAAGTAAAAAAAGGTCTTAGCTGACGAGTCATTTGTCCGAAAGAACAGACACCATTGTGTCGATCCGTAGTTGACGAAAGAAATTTCTGACTTTTGCTTCATTGGGGCAATGAAGTAACTTAATAGCGACAGATGAACATTTGTAGCCGGCCGGGACTCAAACCTGAGCTTGTCTCCCGTCCGATGCATGTTCCCATACTCCGTACACTACACGGTAGTGTCCCTTGTCCATTATTCCTCTTCCCTCACAGCTCCACTGTTCTGGCTGTTCAGTGTATATTCCCGCAGTGAGATGGGATCACCAGTTCCCTCCTGTTTCCTCACATTTAATATTTTAAAGCAGCGTTATAATATTCCCAATCCCAAAGGCCTTATGAATAATCTGCGAACAAAACGACACCTTTGCTCTAAAAGTAAACGTAAGATGTCGTAAAAGCTAAACGTAAAATTTCAATATGCAAAAAATGGCCCCGAGCACTATGGGACTTCACATCTGAGGTCATCAGTCCCCTAGAACTTAGAACTACTTAAACCTAACTAACCTATGGACATCACACACATTCATGCCCGAGGCAGGATTCGAACCTGCGACCGTAGCAGTCGCGCGGTTCCGGAATGAAACGCCTAGAACCGCTCGGCCACCGCGGCCGGCTTCAATATGCAGTTGCGCAAATAGTGTTTTGTTTTTACTCAGATGTATCTGCTTATAGACCAGAAGCACACTGTTGCCATGGCCTAATTTAAACGCCGCTAGAATGACCCGATATTCTTACGCTGATTTAAAGTAAAATATTTCATACAGGGGCGAATCGCCGTGCCGTCTGGTGATGGGAGAGTGCTGAGGACTTTCTGCTGCCATCGGCAGATACTTCCTCTCTACGGCTACTTCATACGGATCAGACCCTCCATCAGTTGTATGAAAATGTTTTGTGTGCATATTTTCTAGCTGTTGGAGCGGCTACTTGCTCGATATAGAGTGCAACTGTGAAGGTCTCATGAATCCCTCCGTAACGTCAAAAAATTCCGAAGTCTGAAAAAAAAGAGAAAAAAAAACAGAATAGCCTTTCTAGTATGACGCCGAACATGTTAAGAAATTGTGAAAGTTCCCTACTACGGCAAATGTCGCAGGGACTCGGTCTACTCCTAATTAACTTTGGTTTCCGTCGTACGTTGGTTATTACATTATGGCGGACAGTTAGGCAGTTGGAAGTCAACCGTCGCGAAAAGACTGCTTGTAATAACAAACGAGTTTTTTGGCAGAGGAATTTCAACAAATTAGTTAACTCATTTTATTTGTGATTCGTGGAACTTTTAAAATTAACCGTACATTTTCAGTTGATTGTTTTCAGTCGTAGAGTAGCGGGGTGAGGCAAGAGAATTTAATAGAATGTAGAAATGAAAGGACCGTATCATAACACACAGATTACGGGCCGACCGTGAACATAGTGTTCTCAATATGGAAGCGTACGCGGTTTATCACACACATAGCGTTTATGTACTTCTTTCATGTGCCCGTTGAACGTCAACTTTTTATTAGTAAGGTTGGTTTGAATGTCTTTAAAAGTTGTCGTCTCTTATCGCAAACTGACCTGCATCTAGAATTGATGAATGTTTATAAGAAATGTAAACCATTTTCAACACTTAAGAAATTGGTATCTGTAATCAAAGATGGTCATACCTTTCTTGCCTACGACACAAGTGAAAACAGGAAGATAGCGCCAGTATAATGTTGCATGACCAGCTATTTACATGTGGAATTAACAATGAGAAAGCCTTGTGCGAGTCGGATACAGCATTTGAAGTGTGTTGGCTAAATCCAAATGCGAAAATAAATTTCTTAGCAATGTTTGGTGAGTTTTAAAAAGAATCCAACCGATTATCTTCACCGACTTGTTGCTATAGATGAAATAGGTCTACCACTTAACGCCAGAAACGAAACAGTGGTCGGAATCTGATGGCACTCTATCGTAAGAGATGGTCGATTTCAGCCGTCAGAATGGATATGGTTAGTTTCCTGGGATGCAAAGGGGAATTTTGTTATTAGTTACATTGTGAAGATTAAAACAATAACAAGCGAATACTCTGGAGCCAACTAGATGCAAAGAAAATCGTGCGGAGTGGCCTCAGTTGAGAAGAAATAAAGATCATCTTCTTTCGGGACCATGTCCACATATGTGCACTAGCAAGGGGAAAAGTAAGAGATTTGAGAATTGAAGTGTTGAAACGACCAAATTTCACCGTATTTAGCGCATTGTGACTGCCACTTGTTGCCCCACCTTAGACAGATAGTCTGAAACTCAGTGAGGTGGTTATGGCAGCATATGTTGAAGAATTACAACTAATGACTAAAATATATTCACAGAAAATTGCCGGAGAAATTTCGTTGACTAAAAGAACACTCAGTCGAAAGGTTTATTCCACTTCGACTTACAAAACGATCTTTCACTGTTATACTGAAAATTTTTCTTTTTGCTCTTCTCTTATCGCAAACTGACATGCAACTAGAATTGATGAATATTTATAAGAAATCTATGCCATTTTCAACACTTAAGAAATTGGTTGCTGTAATCAAAGCTGGTCATACTTTTCTTGCCTCTCACGAAGAAACCATGAGGATAAAATCAGAGAGATTAGAGCCCACACAGAAGCACACCGACAATCCTTCTTTCCACGAACAATCCGAGACTGGAATGGAAGGGAGGACCGATAGAGGTACTCAGGGTACCCTCCGCCACACACCGTCAGGTGGCTTGCGGAGTATGGATGTAGATGTAGACTCTTTCCGCCATTCTGAATTTTCGTCGTGTCAGTTCCTAGATGCCTGAAACAATAAGTGAGCAACTGTAGGTTGCTAAGTGGTTGTTTACGAAGCAATAGATTATAAGTGCCGATGTGTAATTTCGTTGAGCGTCATAAGATGCAACAGTACAGCGGCGGCCAAGCAGGCATGGAGAAAATAATTTGTGCGAAACGCCGTGAAGCTATCTACTATTTTAGAAAAAGGGAACTGATATTTTCTCACTTTCGCATACCAAGCGTGACTAGTGGAATTATTGAGGGCCAGAAACGTCAGAGAATAGGACATTGACGATAAATTAATTTTCAGATTTGGTTTTGGTCAGCAACAAAAAAAAGTTTGAATTCAACTTACGATTTCTTCACTGCTGCAAATGAAGTAATACACTTCATATAAGCCGTCAACAATAGATGATGAATTTCAGTTTGCGATACAAAACGACTATTTAGAGAGGCATAAAAACAAACTTTTTTTACAGATGATGTTCTTTTTCCAGCGAGTGTTTTTTTAGTGTATTAGCAGTGTTTCCTGTACCGTTGCTATGTCAGCAGTAATGACATGACTACTAGACATACTCACTTGTTTTATACGGACAAGGGTACTGCACTGACTGTATTGGGTGGAGTTACCCATCTACATTTCTACTCCTAAATCCACCATCGGTCTGTGGTAGAGGGTACATACTATTCTACAACCATTTTTACATTCATCCTGTTTATTTTTCGTTGACCATCCCACGGGAACAGTGACTGTTCCATTTTTTTTTCTCATCCAGACTGTAGGCTCATCTCCATACCAGAGTTCATCCCAATCCGTCCAGCCGCTTCGGCATGAAGGATTAGCAAACACACTAACTCGACGAAGAAAGAAAATAAACAATTTCTAGTTCGGTGCAGCGCAAATTTTATAATATTTGTCGTGCAACGACGTCATCTGCCCTCACCTGTGTGCCTGTTACAATAGGATACTCTCGCGTATCATAATCATATCCACCCTCACTAAAGCCTGCTATGTTCTACATGTAACGGCACGGCGTGTCTCTGCCGTATAGCATTTGAACGACACCGTCGTGGGTCTTAAAGCGTTTCAGAAGCTATGTGATTCGCCTGACGGTCTGCGGTTAAATGCAAGGGGCTTTTCTGGAAATATGGATGAAACACTTTGAAGATTCTGTAAGCATTTTATTCGTTACGTTGAATCGTGTTATGCAGGACATAGTAAACAAACGCATTTTCACAAACACGATACAGTTCGAAAGTCAAAGAGTAGGCAGCGTTTTGTAAGAGTAATTATTGTTCTACATATCACGTTATATTGTTGAAATCGATAAACATCTTGTACTGCACGCTTTTAAAAGTATACTGTGTGTTAACTACCACTTATCTTAGAAGCTAGATTAAGAAAAGCCAAACCTACGTTTCTAGCATTTGTAGACTTGGAGAAAGCTTTTGACAATGTTGACCGGAATAGTCTCTTTCAAATTATGAAGGTGGCAGGGGTAAAACACAGGGAGCGAAACGCTATTTACAATTTGTACGGAAGCCAGATGGCAGTTATAAGAGTCGAGGGGCATGAAAGGGAAGCAGTGGTTGGGAAGGGAGTGAGACAGGGGTGTAGCCTCTCCCCGATGTTATTCAATCTGTATATTGAGCAAGCAGTAAAGCAGACAAAAAAATTCGGAGTAGGTATTAAAATTCATGGAGAAGTAGTAAAAACTTTGAGGTTCGCCGATGACATTGTAATTCTGTCAGAGACAGCAAGGACTTGGAAGAGCAGTTGATCGGAATGGACAATGTCTTGAAAGGAGAGTATAAGATGAACATCAACAAAAGCAAACGAGGACAATGGATGTAGTCAAATTAAATCGGGTGATGCTGAGGGAATTAGATTAGGAAATGAGACACTTAAAGTAGGAAAGGAGTTTTGCTATTTGGGGAGCAAAATAACTCATGATGGTCGAAGTAGAGAGGATATAAAATGTAGACTGGCAATGGCAAGGAAAGCGTTTCTGAAGAAGAGAAATTTGTTAACATCGAGTATAGATTTAAGTGTCAGGAAGTCGCTTCTGAAAGTATTTGTATGGAGTGTAGCCATGTATGGAAGTGAAACATGGACGATAAATAGTTTCGACAAGAAGAGAATAGAAGCCTTTGAAATGTGATGCTACAAAAGAATGCTGAAGATCAGATTGGTAGATCATGTAACTAATGAAGTATTGAATAGGATTGTGGAGAAGAGGAGTTTGTGGCACAACTTGACAAGAAGAAGGGATCGGTTGGTAGGACATGTTCTGAGGCATCAAGGGATCACCAATTTAGTATTGGAGGGCAGCGTGGAGGGTAAAAATCGTAGAGGGAGACCAAGAGATGAATACACTAAACAGATTCAGAACGATGTAGGTTGCAGTACGTATTGGGAGATGAAGAAGCTTGCATAGGATAGAGTAGCATGGAGAGCTGCATCAAACCAGTCTCAGGACTGAAGACCACAACAACAACATGTTTTAATTCAGGGTATAAGCTAATTCCATTCAATTTTTTTTTTCAAATTCATCAAGCCGTTTCAGCGTGAAGGAGTAACAAACATTCAGACACAAACTTTCGCGTTCATAAAACATATGGGATTTATATGTCGCTGTATCACTGATAAAACAGACCAGAAGCAGATCGCCCAGTGGTCCTTTGAATCTTGTTTCGCTTCCGTTAATTCAACTTTTTAAGGGTGCCAGAGTGACGAACATCCGTAGTCATCAATATCGCCTTTCACGAATACCTGAATAGAGTTGGACCTCACTTCATCCTGAAGCTGACTAAATTTTGCTGGCTCTGGCTTCAAATCCGTCGCCAGGGCGAAACAGAAACGTAGAGGAGCAACAAGGAGGAATGTCGCGAGCTTTTCGGAAGAATGTTCGCCGCTGAACTGGACGGGCGACGCGGCGGCGTTTGTTGATAATGTGCTTCCTGCTTTTGTTTACCGCTAGTTGCGCGATAGAAGCGTGTGCAGGGCTGGCAGCAGGAGACTTTGGCGCCGTCCGCCACGCGTCGTTGCATTTCAGACCTGACGCGTTTACGTGACGGCGGGCTCGTAAATTCAGCATTTTATGAATGCGCACAGCGACTGAATTTTCGTCGCGCGGCCGATTTATATATCCGAGAGACAAAAACCACCGTAAAGTTGGCGTCTGCTGTGGTCCCGCCAGCGCTTGCCGCCCAACCTTAATTGCGTACTGTGGCGCGCTGACTCAAGACTTAAACTTGCTTCAGTAAATGCAAATAATGTGAACTCTTTTATGCCGCGAGCTCCTCAGCGCTTAACTTATCCCGACGCCGCGCTCACTTTGCGGTGTATAGCCGTACACCCGCCGTGTGCAACGGGCTAACGTGTTTTCGAGAGAAATATGCTGGAATTTGTCCTATCGCGAGTAAAGATAACTCCGAATGCGATGCTTTCCTCCAACCGCTCACCGTTCGTTTTTGAAGATAAGGAACAGAACAGAGGGATTTATTTATTGAGTCTTTATTGCATTCGGCGCATTGTCGCTACCGTTTCTCGTGTATGCATATGTGCATGAAGGACGTTCTAAATCTACATCTACATTATCACTCTGCAATTCACAGTTAAGTGCCTGGCAGATGGTTCATCGAACCACCTTCAAGCTCTTTCTCTACCGTTCTGCTCTCGAAGAACGCGCGGGAAGAACGAGCACTTCAGTCTTTCTGTGCGAGCTCTGATTTCTCTTATTTCATTGTTATGATCATTCCTCCCAATGTAGGTGGGCACCAACAAAATATTTTCACACTCTGAAGAGAAAGTTGGTGATTTGAATTTCATGAGAAGACCCTGCCGCGACGAAAAACACTTTTGTTTTAGTGATTGCCACCCCAGTTCACGTATCATATCCTTGGCGCTCTCTCCCATATTTCGCGATAGTACAAAACGCGCTGCCCTTCTTTGAACTTTTTCGATCTCCTCCGTCAATCCTATCTGATCCGAATCCCACACCGCACAGCAGTACTCCAGAAGAGAAAGTACAAGCAGTCTCTTTAATAAGACCTGCTGCATTTTCTCTGTGTTCTGCCAATAAATTTTAGTCTTTGGTTTGCCTTCACCAGAACATTATGTATGTGTCTGTTCCAATTTAAGTTCTTCGTAATTGTAATCTCTAAATATTTAATTGAATTTACAGCCTTGGATTTGTGTGATTTGTCGTGTATCCGAAATTTAGCGGACGCCTTTCGGTACTCGTGTGGATGACTTTACACTTTCCATTATTTAGGGTCAATTGCCACTTTTCGCACCATACAGATATCTTGTCGAAATCGTTTTTCAATTTTCTTTGATCATCTGATGACTTAATAAGACGGTAAATGACAGCATCATCTGCAAATAATATAAGAGTGCTACTCAGATTGTCTCCTAAATGGTTTATTTAGATCAGACACAACATAGGGCCTCTAACACTTCGTTGGGAAATGCCGGATATTACTTCTTCTCCTTCTTCTTCTTCTTCTTCTTTAGTTTCACACTTTTTGGGGTACGCTGGATCAATCATTTCTTTGTGCGTTGTTCTTTTCTTAGGGCCCAGTATTTCTTCATTCTTTCTGATCTTCTTCTCCTCTCTTCTTCCGAGATGAAGGGTTTGGACTTTTGTGTGGATTTGTCTTGGAACCTTATGTTTTCATCTTTAGTAATTAATTTAGCAGTTCGATCAATAAGTGAATTTTCTGAAATCTTTAATTCCACTAGGTCTTTCTCAGTTTCTTTAATCTAGTTGGGCTTCGTTTTTCGGTTACGGAAGATTTGTTTAGTTAATCTGTTGGAATTCATTCTGAGAAGATGACCATAAAAATGTATTCTCCTTTTTCGCATAGAAAGTCTTTCAATTTTCTTGTAGAGAGTTTCATTTTTGATGTATATAATCTTATTGTCTTGAAATTTTGGCCCAATGATTTTTCTTAAAATTTTTCTTTCCTTTGGCTTAAGTTTCTCCATTTGGCCTTTGAAATTCATGTTAAGTGTTTCTGCTGCATACAGTGCTTCTGGCTTAATCACTGTCTTGTAATGTGTAATTTTGGACCCCCATGAAAGGGATTTTTTGTTGTATGTATTTTTTGTTAGGTGGAAGGCCAATTCAAGTTTATTTTTTCTGGATTCCATTGGTTTGCTTTCCCCAGCATTCCAACAAATCCATTCTCCGAGGTATTTGAATTCTTTTACTATTTCAATCTTCTGTTCTTGAACTTCTGTTTTACTCGCTAACTTTTTGTCAGTTACTACACACTGTGACCTTTCTAACGGGAAATCACGAACCCAGTCACACAACTGAGACGATACTCCGTAGGCACCCAATTTGATTAGAAGTCACTTGTGGCGTACGGTGTCAAAAACCTTGTGAAAATCTAAAAGTGTGGAATCAATTTGACATTCCCTATCAGTAGCACTCATTACTTCGTGATAATAAAGAGCTAGTTGCGTTTCACAAGGACTATATTTTTGAATCCTTTTTGTCTGTTTATCAATAAATTCTTTCCTTCAAGATAACTCATAATTTTCGAATACAGTATACGTTCCAAAATCCTGGTGCAGATCGACGTTAGCGATATGAGTCTGTAATTCGGCGTATTACTCCTGTTTCCTTTCTTCGGTATTGGTGTGACTTGTGCAACTTTCCAGTCTTCAGGTACGAATCTTTCAATGAGCGATCGGTTGTATATGATTGCTAAACATGGAGCTATTCAGCTGTTTTGCTACACCGAGGATATCAACTTCTAAGTTACTCACGTTGGCAGTTGTTCTTGGTTCGAATTCTGGAATGTTTACTTTGTTTTCTTTGTTGAAGGAATTTTGGAAAACCGGAATTATTAAATCTGCTTTAGTGGCACTATCATCGGTAACACTGACATTAGCGTCGCACAGTGATGGTCCTGACTGTGTCTTTCGGATAGTGTACTTTGCATACGACTAGAACGTCTTTGGACTTTCTGCTAGAATTCTAGACAGAGTTTCGTTGTGGAAAGGATTAAAACGATCTCGTATTGAATTTTGCACTACATTTCGAGCATCTGTAAAACTTCGCATATCTTGAGGGTTTTGCGTTCTTTTAAATTTGACACGCTTTGTTTCGTTGTTTCTGCAACAGTGTTCTGTCCTGTTTTGTGTACCATGGGGGATCAGTTCCCTCTCTTATCAAATTATTTGGTATATCTCTCTCAACAGCCGTAGATACTACAGTATTTCTTTGATTTTATCAAAATATCATTTTTTTACAAAAAGTTTAAAGACTCATGCACATTGAAAGTTTTTCCTTTATTATAATTCCAGTCTTCAACCACAATGTTTATTTGTAGTCAAGTTATTAATTTCGGTCGGTAATGACCATCTTAGGACCTAGAAAGTAAAGCACAAAGAGGTAGCCTAATTTACAAAACACTCCCAACTATACGAACATAAAGCAAAAAACAACTGTAAAACAATTGTACAACGTATCCATACTTGAGCGAAAACGTGTTGCATTATACGTACCACGCTACGACATGCGATGATGCAGTCAAAATCGTTAGCCATTTTTGCTTCCTCAAGAAACTAAAATTATGGTATCCTAAGCGCACTACTGAAGCGTACGTACTGCACATGAAGAGAGAGTCAGTTATACTGTTGTGCAGCGGCAAGAAACGTACTTCCATCCGAGCCTGCTAAATGTCGCCGCTGCACGTCAGTTTACACGAATTGAAAGAAGTACATTTATTACACTCAAGTATATAAAAACTGTATGGATGATGAATGGCAGTGATTATGTAATGTCCAAATACATTTTTATTCCACTTCACTGTCGTCCCTGGGGTTTATTGCGAGCTCCTGTATGGCGGGCGTGTTGCGTGAGCGCATTGCCCACATTTGATAATGTTTTCGCTAGTGAGCTATAATTCTTTTTGTACTTAAATGTATCGAGCGTGTAAAGAGACTGTGTAATCTTCTAACACAGGCATTTTAATAAAGCCGGCTTTCTTATTAAATTTATTATCTGATGTGTAAGCACAATCAATTCCGTATTGTCGTCTATATGTCCTTATATAAATGTGAGTTTTTATTTACTTGAGTGTAAGGAATGTACTGCCGGACGTGGTGGCCGAGCGGTTCTAGGCGTTTCAGTCTGGAACCGCGCGACCGCTACGGTCGCAGGTTCGAAACCTGCCTCGGGCATGGATGTGTGTGATGTCCTTAGGTTAGTTAGGTTTAAGTAGTTCTTAGTTCTAGGGGACTGATGACCTTAGAAGTTAAGTCCCATAGTGCTCAGAGCCATTTGAACCAGCCAACTGGGCGAAATACACAAACAGTAAAATCATCTTACAAAATTCTTAACCGTGGAGTCCCTCAGGGAAGCATTATCTGACCTTTTTGTTTATTACGTCCATCAGTGATATAATAATTCCACAAAATTGAATCCTAGTGTATTATGCCGACGATACCTCCTTCATAAGCTGGTGCTCTACAAAACAGTTAGCCGTGCAAAATAATACGGAGAACATTAGCCTCATCACAGAATATCTCACCAAAAACAAGTTGGCACTAAATATGGATAAGAAAATTCTGATGGAGTTTCTGCTAAATTATAAATCAAGGCAAGTGGATAGTGAGCCAGAATTATCAGTTGAAACAGTTGAAAAACATGAATTCATGGGAATTATAGTAGATGAACATCAACCATGGAAGGAGCACATCAGTTATATGTGTAAAAAAATCTTTAACACCTACCTATTAAAATGCCTTTCTAGCATATAGCGCCATCTGTCTTCAGACAAATCTATTATGGAATCATACTCTCCCACCTAAAATAGGGTACCGAGATTTGGGATGGAGCACCAATGCTATACTTGGATAGGGTTTTCAGAGCTCAGAAAAGAGCAGTTAGGATAATAGCTAATATTAGTAAACGTCAGTGCTGTAGAGAATTCTTCATTACGCATAACATACTATCAGTGTATTCATAGCATGTTCTCAGGACTATACTGTTTGTAAAAAAAAAAGTATGGAGCATAGTACAATCAATAGTGAAATCCATAATTATAATACAAGAAAAATAAAGGATTACCTTATAAAATATTGTACTAACAGAGCAAAAGATCATAGCCCGTTTTCTGCTGGAAGACATTTTTGTAACAGACTCCAAAATAATATAAATTATTAAATGGAAAAATATTTAAGACAAAATTAAAGCAACTGTTAATTAATAAATGTTTGTACTTCATCAAGGATTTTTAATGTTGTTGTATATAATTTCTCTTCATTTATGAACAAATAAACCATGTATTATTATTATTTATTATTATTATTATTATTACTATTATCATCATTATTAAATCATGTAATGAGGCTCGAGACAACGGCTTGAACACGTGCTGTAGATTTATTCCGACATACATATTATAATGAAATATAGTTTATTTTCAATTGTTCTTCGTTTTGCAGTCTTACAAAGTCTCACTCTCCTAAGTACTGCCGAAGGGATAAAAGAGGTCCTTAAAATAAAATTATCCTCAGAGGCACGAGAAGTCTCATACAGAGTTTTTCACCCAGCGAAGTGGGGCAGTAGTTAAGACAATGTACACACTAGCGAGAGGAGGATCCAAACAAGCACTCTGCCATCCATCCAATTATTTTCTCGTGGTTTCCCTAGAACAATCAGGTGAATGCTATGACATTTTCTTTCAGTAAGACACGTCGATTTCCTTCCTCATCCTTGGAACACCTGACCCTGTGCTCCGTTTATAATGACCTCGTCGTCGACGAATTGTTCAGTGGAACCCTAATTTCCCTTCATTCTTCGAAGGTTTTTTGAGAGGTCCTGAAACATCATGTGCGCAACAATAATATCAAGTAAGAAATATAGTGAATGTAACGTCGAGGCATCAATAGAGGTAGCATGCGTTCTAAACATTTGAGGCGGCATTAAAACAGTTAATACGAGTTTTTTCTGTCAGACTTCAGAAAAAACAGGACCTCACATTACAAGAACGTGTAGATGAAAATTTCCGTAGAAGATCACGTTGAACTTGTAGAGGGACCACTGTTACGTAAACGACACAATTCTACCATCTGTTCCG
The DNA here is from genome assembly GCF_021461385.2 of Schistocerca piceifrons. NCBI lineage: Eukaryota > Metazoa > Arthropoda > Insecta > Orthoptera > Acrididae > Schistocerca > Schistocerca piceifrons. Next base: position 729,854,385 of record NC_060149.1, on the reverse strand, counting down.
CTTGTAAAGCGCCCGCTGAATATTAAAACCCCGAACGTGTTTAATCCGCATTCCCGTTTGTTTGCTCGGCAATGGATCAAACACCGGTGATGCGCCAGGATCGTTCGCAGATTTGAACAGGGCAGAGTTAACACGCCCCAGTTCTGTACTTTGCGGTTGCACCTCTGTCGCGTATTCGCTTACAGGTTGTTGTTATTTCTGTACGTTACGTGAACACAAACACCCACAATTCAATTTGCTAGGTAAATGGATTTGATAACAGACGCAATTTTCTGTTTCTGCGTCGTCTTGTAAGTAGAAATAGAACGAACAGTAAATACGCCTCTTCCACCTGCGTTCTTCACTTGCCCTTTCTCCACTGCTCTTCGCACCCGTTATTCTGTAACCTCTTAGTGTTTCCTCTGTCTCCGAACCTTACCCTCTCCTTCTGCCTCAGAAGCCTAAACCTAATTGTGGGAATCAGTCAGAAAAATTATGAAGTATAACTATTCAGCACAAAAAATAACGATATTGCTGACGTGGGAGAAAGAGGAGAATCGAAACTGCGACCGATCGGAAAATATTGTTTTCTTTCCCGACAATATACCACTTCGCAGTGTCCCTTCTCGGATGCTCGCGATGTTCAGGTACTGCCACGTCAGTTTCTATTTCATGCGTATCTACTGGAAAAATATATTGAAGGCGAAAACTGCAGAAAGCTGAAGCTTGATGCCATCATTACTGGAAGATGGATTTCCTGTCTAAGCAGCACGGTTGCCTTCATTAATCATAATATCATGGCCGACGGATGCAGTTTCTGAGGTGTGTGCTTCCATGCAGAGACGAGAAACTACGGGCGTTTTTGGAAGTATGAGTCACTGTTAAACACAGTGGTTTATTTTCTGTATGAGATTATAATAGTATATGTGAGAATAGAACGCTAGATAACGACAGGACTGCGACTAAGCCTTATGGGTGTTTCATTGGCAAAATCGAGGTCGGTGAATCACTGGCAACGTGGTACCATTCGAACTGAATTAAAAAGGAACTGATCGCAGAATTTAGTCGTCAGGAGGAGGAGATCATTTCCTGCTCACTAGATTCTGAGATAATATACTGGATTAAATTGCAAACCGCATGCAGTATCGTACGGAGTGACCTTATCAGTGTGTTGATTATAATTGGCTACTTGTTTGTGGGTGTTAGGTCGATATGGCCTTTGTCATTTTGGAGAGGGAGATGAGTAATCCGTTAGCATCTCTTCCACTTAATTTTCATTGTTATTCATGGCCACAAAAATCACTCAAGGCATCGATTAAAGGTTCACATTTTTATATGTTACACACTTTACCACGTAGCAAGCAATTGTAGACCTCTGCACTGCGGCTGTTGGCAAAAGGAAACCAGTTGTTAATCAGAACAAGTAATCGCCCCTGTGATGTAACTGAACACAGCACCAAACTCTTACGAACTCAATGGAAACAAACTTCTAGAGAGCGATATCTCAACATTATTTTTGATATTGTCCGTAAAAAGTAAGTCAGTGATCGGTTAAACTGACTTAGTGTGCAATCGGATTTTCTCTGTCTTAATGTTCAGTTCTCTCCTAAGCTTTACTACTATTACAAATATACTCCGTTTACTTAAAACTGAAAGAACAAGAATTTAGAGTCCTGCCAGGCAAGAGCAATGTAGAATTTCTGCTGCGAATTTTTTGCTGCGAAGTCAGAGGAAGGGTTAATGTGTTGAGTGTAACGGGGCATTTCGGATTATTAGATTCTACTTCCTGAAGCACCTCTGAAGCAGTTTTTTTATCATTTCCAGGAATTGGTGTTTTGTTTTTTTTAAACAAGAGGTGGAGCCCCTCCACGCCCACACCGGCATGATGGCCAACACAAAAGGTCTACTGCCATCTCTGCATAAGGGTTAGTATTCACTAAAGTGAGGTGTCGCAGGATGTGGGTACTGCGATGTTTGCGTACGTCTGGTTAGGATTAACCATTAATACGCGCTCATCTGGAGATAGATTGGTCAAAATCTGACGAAGGGTAGCGGTTTGAAGGGCAGAGCAAAAAAAGTGCCAAGGCAAGAGCCAAGGGACAAAAACCTCTGCAGAAGTTAGGTCGGGTGGTAAGAGCAGTAGCGGTTGTCTTGCTGCCTGCGATAGGTTGTGCAAGGATAGGCTTTGTTAGTAGTGGATATCATGCATGTCGATACCTTGACATTGTGCTGCTCGGCGGCTGGCGCTGGGTGCTGGTACAGAGTCCTCGTTCAGCGTCAGCAACCTGCAACAGTTAGGTTTGTTATCGATCTTGTGTCCGATAGGTCATATACCGGAGGCACAGTGTGAGGGAATGTTGGCAGATTGTTTGTGCGTCTGTGGGCGTGCTCGTCGGTGTCCCTGCTGTGGCCTGTAGGTCGGCTCTAATAGCAGCTAGTAGTTGCCAGTCAGTGTTGCTGATATGCAGGGGCTTGCCGATGTTTGTCGCTGTTTGCGTATGTTAGTTTACCATAGGTGGCTATGCCCTAGCTAGCAGTGTCTCTGGCCGCTTGTGCTTCCACCTGTGGTTGTGATCGTAGTTTCCCAGAGTGAGGATGAAAGGATTGTTCGAGTGTCTCGAGTTCCTGTATAGTCGTGTGGCGTGTTTTTTTGAATACTTCCTTGAGGGTATCAAGGCGGTATTCATGGTGAAGATCCACGGTGCGTGTGTAGCGTGGAGCGTTGCTAATGATTCGTAGCACCTTGTTCTGTATGATCTGCAGGCTGCGCAGTCGTGTAGGAGCTGCATATCCCCAGGCGGGAGCTGCGTACGTCATCAGAGGTCTAATCAGTGTCATGTATATGGACCACGACACCCTGGAATTCGTGTTGGAGAGTCCCCTACGCTACAAAAACATGAGACGACGACAATCTTATAAAAGTAATGGAGGTACCTGAAAGAAATGTCCTTAAAGTAAAGCATAAAATTAGAGCCCATTACGAAGTAAAAACTCAGTAGAGCGTGTTAAACAGTCATAATGAGCAAACGGGAGGTTGTGTGAAGTGGCCTGCTTTTGTAATGTAAGGCGATTAATGGTCGGGGATCTGCCACACTGTGTTTCTCAGAAGCGTCCTGCCCCTGTTCAGACGGATGCTTGTCAGGTCTCCATTCTCGCCTCAGACACGTAGCACACAATTCACAGCTCGACACAGAAACAAACAGAAGATGATTTACGGGTGCACGATTCTGACAAATGTCACGCAATGCAAGGATTGCTTCTGTTGTAGATTGACTTGGAAGTGGCCAATGGCAGTGGTTTTCACCTCGATTAACTCGAACGTAATTTTTCTGAGAACCTGATCTCTGAAGAGTACCATTAAAAGCCATACAAGGTCGATTGTCGCTGTGTATCAAACTCTAGAGGACAGTCGTTTCTGATTAATCGAAACATTTTTAATTGCACCTTAGCAATACGCACTTGGAAACTGAGAAACTCGCGAGAGGTTTGTGTACACGTCTGTCACGAACCGTCACTGTTCTATAAAGCAGTCAATCTATCCCAAAAATTATTCATTTGCTTCAAAACTTTTAAGCGTACCAAACAGGACCTTTTCCACACATCTCTCTTTCCCAGCTTTTATCTCGTTCTGACGTCAGAGAGGAAAGTTGTGTGCGACATTTGCGTCTGAATTCTGAAACAGTGCTTTGTATGTTACCGTATATTAACCGTTTATTCATAGCATTTTTTGCGAACACATTCAGTAGCTGCCTGAATGAGCCTAGAAAGCACTCTAAGGCTGGCCATTGTACCTTACGGTCGTTAATCCGGCGCGCGGATGCGACGCCGATCGAGTTCACTTCCCGAAGCTAGCGCAGCCACCTGTACGAAGAGGTCAATTTCTTACATTTCATCTTGATTTCGTTCAAGGCATGTAGCAAGTTGTACATTCGTAGTTAGAGCTGCCACATATTTTGTGTATCTAATTTTCAAATCGAAACTCTAAACGGCTGAAGCTATAGTCACAATTACGAGGGAATGCAAAAGTTTCAGAATTTGTAATCTGGTATCAGAAGCATTTTTGGTACTTTGTTCCCTCCGTTGTCCGCGAAGGCAGTGGAAACGTTCGAGTTTTCTGCCTGCAACACTCTCTGTCCTATCAAACACACGTTTTTGAATTTACGTCGAAACAAAGAGCGTCGATATCCTTTCGAAAAGACTAACTGGTAGTCCGATACGGGACACTGTTCTTCTATTGCTCCGGCGTCTTCTCGACTATCTCTCTCCAGCTGAAGTAAAGACTATGACAGTAATTTTTGTATGGTGACGATCAACTTCTACATCACCCGCTCTATGTTGTATAGACCTATATTAATTCATTAACCAACAGGAATTTTAGAAATTGTCAAATAAAACCAGCAGTGTGTCACAGACTCATCAGTAAAAATCGAATTACAGTCAAATATTTCTAGAAATCGTTGTGGTGACGTTTCCTAAGATGCTGTGTATCACTGCATGTTATAAAAGTGCCTCCTCTCTCATTTTTCTGTCTGTGTGTGAAGGCTAATACCAGAAAATTCTGTACGACTTGTGATATAGTTTTCACTAATCCATATACTGATTAACGAGGAAGGTTTGTGTACACGAGTTATTACTCCTACGCATGGGAAGGCGGAGCATGTTGTTAAGTATTTCATGATTGTATCTTAACTCTGTGGTGTCAATAAATAATATTATATGTAACTAAGGAGCACGCTCGTGTCTGCATATATGGATGAATACACATTTATGTACCACAAAATAGTAGTTCCGATAGAGTTCTTCTTAGCGTTCCTCTTAGCGTTCGAGGTTTTTACCTCATAGGTACCTTTACGGAGAGACTGCAGTCGGGTGACGATTATCCTGTAAGTGGGGAAGGGGATGGACAGGTATAGTGTTAGCAACTGCATGAAAGAAATTCTCAAATTGTATGCGCATTTTTAGCATAACGCACATAAATTTTAACGCCGTTGTGCCCACTATTTGTGTGCCAGGGCTCGCGTTCAGAGTATTTTACAATCAAGAACTCTGGTGTTGCTTCCTTGAAAGCTAGAAATTCATTGCGAAGTTACTTCAGTGATTCTATCAATGTAAAAGGGAGAAGATAAGTTCTGTCAGATTGCCATCCTGTACATTTTGGCGATGATGGCAGGTCTCCTGAAGATACCCTTTTAGCTCGTTCTGGAAAGGTGTATTGCGCACCGAAGTAATTTATTTAAGTTAGATATCAAACAGGCTTCCTGTTTTGCAGCAGAAATTAAGAAAAGAATTAACTAAGATTTTTGTTGAAGCTATTTGAGACTCGCGCAAACTTAAGTATCACACAACCAATAGTTTCTTACATTAATGTTAAGTGGTTGCAGTGTTTTGTTTCTGAAATGCCTCTCCCCAGCACAAACTTATTTCAAGGACTAATTTTTACACTGAAGAAAGACAGAAAGTGATCTCAACAATAGTGACTGATTTTTTTGCTGTGCCATACAGAAAGCTCGGAACTCTGAATCAGGAAGAGTTTAAAATAGTTTAAGGCGTTCGGATAAATTACTGTTTAAGTAGATAACTGCCTTTCTACGGCAATTTACCTAAAAGTTTGTGCTGGTCACAACGTACCGATGTCAGTGCAACACATTTGACCTGTGTACATCTGGGAATGTCCCGTCTGTCTTTCTAGGTTGCGGTGAAGTAACAGATCCGTAAAACACTGTGTGTGTGTGTGTGTGTGTGTGTGTGTGTGTGTGTGTGTGTGTATCAGGTCTGGTTTACATATTACACTACATTACTGTTTTTAAAATAATTTTTCAAAATTGATTACAACGCTGTATTCGACGTGATGTGAGTTCTATGGAAAAGGTCTCTCATACGCCGTAACTGACTGGATTATGTAAACACATGCTCGTAGGAAAGCGGAGTAACATAGTGTAATTGGAATGGTAGTGGCAACAAATAATAATGGTGCTAGTAATGGTGTTGTGTAACACCAGTGGAGTGTTGTTTTGCACAGTGACTGCTAGGAGGCGGTGTCCATCAGGGGCTTCCGAAACGTGCAAGCTCACTGATACGTAAATCGTCTTGTACGTATTTCTGGACAGAGTAGATCAGGCGGAAGTTGGCATCGGGCCCAGCTGTCGGCCGGGCGTGCATGACAGCCCGTCTAAAACTGTTCAGGATCGAAGGCATGATTGCGTCTGAGCCCTGCACTGGAACATCTACGATTTAATCACAGAATATGAATACAAACAAGGGCTATCCTTGTTTGGCATAATCCGATGGTTTACAGGTAAAATTTATATTTAATATAGTTCTTAGGATTCAAAACACACTTTCAGATTTCACACTGATGGCATATAATTTTTGATGACATATGTGAAAGCTTTCTTTCCCCATCATAATTTGTCATTTGGTAAATAAGATACGTCTCCACTATGATGATGAGTCCCATACTTCTTCTACAGATCGTAGGGGAGCGACGCGGGAGACCCGCGCCGCCTTACTAGGCAGGGTCCTAGCGGAGGTGGTTTGCCATTGCCTTCCTCCGACCGTAATGGGGGTGAATGATGATGATGTAGACGACACTACACCACCCAGTCATCTCGAGGCAGGAAAAATCCCTGGCCCCGCCGGGAATCGAACCCGGGACCCCGTGCTCGGGAAGCGAGAACGCTACCGCGAGACCACGAGCTGCGGACCATCTCCACTATACGACATAACAAATGAATCGTTTGTGGTGCATGAAGAACTTCATTTACTCATCTGGTGCAAAATTTGAAGGAAGATCTACTGTATCTTCATATGTGTAGTGTCTGTTCTTTCGGACAGAAAGAACACACACCATAATATGTGCGCCTTGATGGTAAATAATGATAACCTCGATGCGGATGCATTTTTTTTCGATCTTTTGTGGGAACAAAGTGAGGCTGTAGGCAATGAGGATAATGGACAAGGGACACTACATATGTAGCGTGCAACATGCGGAAATTTTCGGTCGGACGGTAAGTGTGCTCGGATAGACGAAGCGTTTAAGGCGCCCACTCGCCGCTCGCGATAAATGGGAAATCCGGGTTATAAACCCGTTCCAGCACAAATTTTCACTTGTCACCATTGGTTTTATTTCTGTGCCCGATTGTAGCTTGTGTCTGAATTTCTCTTTCGTCATCAAGACCTCGCTCTCAAATCTATATCAAAATTTTATTCAAATGTAGCAAAAAGAGGCCCTGTGATGTGTAGCTGTGGTTCTTCGTAAGACACACATGCTGTAATAGACATATGAAGAAAATATATTTAAGAAGTACTCAAAACTCATAGCGGAAACGTGTGAACCTTGTAGTCCTTTAAATCAGGGCCGGCCTCGGCGTGCCAAACTTCACGCGGGCCGAGTGTGCGTGACACGGGCGGGCCAAGGCTCCTTCCTTCCCGGAAGTACTCAGTACAGCACCACATTTCATTTAATACTGCGGTTTGGCATTTTTGGTTGGCACAACTCTCATCAGTTCGGAAGAAACGCGGAGTCAGCACTGTTTAGCCTTCGCTATTTGTCCGAGTATGAAGGATGTTCCCAGATGCATTGAATATTTGCGTGAAAAGAGTCAATCTAGCGATCTAGCCGGCCGGCGTGGCCGAGCGGTTCAAGGCGCTTCAGTCTGGAACCGCGCGACCGCTACGGTTGCAGGTTCAAATCCTGCCTCGGGCATGGATGTGTGTGATGGTCCTTAGGTTAGTTAGGTCTAAGTGGTTCTAACGTCTAGGGGACTGATGACCTCAGATGTTAAGTCCCATAGTGCTCAGAGCCATTTTCTAGCGATCTACCGTCACAAGCTTTTAAAAAACAATGGGAATGACAGAAGAGAGGGATGAGAATTCTCAATATATATTATGCAGTCGCATAAGCGACAGTTATTGCAAATTTCTCAGGAAACGATATTACAGTATCACGCAGAAAGCATTTAAAGATTTAGTTGATAATGAAACAGCAAAAAGTTACAACACTCTACAGACAGGATTCCTTGTTTTGTATATCAGGAAGCACTTAGTGCTAAGTTTTTAAGCATGCAGCACGTGGAGATACTGACAGTATGAATAGTATGTTCCGTGCATTATCCCACTGTCAGTTGCAGCTGTTTTCAATGGAACTGGACGAAGAGTATGAAGACTTTGTATATTACTCCAAAGTATGTTCTTTAAGTCTAGAGCCATGCCCGGAACTCGCTATTGTTGAATCTATGAAGGAAAAAGGAGTTTAGGAAGGAAAATCTTGAATGGATTGCAGAATTTGCATTTTAAGTGAACTAGACTGCACACTGGCCACAGTAAGACATTGCAGTGTGAGGAACGACTTTTTTATGATTTAACTGATATACACTTAAAAATAAAATAACGATAAACAAGGCAAAATTTTGACAAACCAGTTTCCTAAGCTGACTGCCGTTAAAGAAAACGCGAACTTCAAAGAATTCATTGTGGCCTTAAAAGAATTATAAGGATTTTTCATAAACATTTTGGAGTCACTGTCAATCTTACATCTGTTTTCGAGCTGATTTCGAGACTGTTTGCCGTTTTAGTTGAAAGCGCCCTTCTGCATGTGCAGGTGTAACTGATCATCCTGAAAGGGAATTCACGTTTCAATAACAAGTCCTTTTGCGTTAAAACTGTCCAGAACGTCTACATTGCTTTCCTCAGATAGAGTATCAACATCTCCATAATGAGGCTGCTACAAAGTTTCGATCGACATATTTGTGAGAAAGACCTTTTTTTCGGTTACGAAACTAAATAAGTCACGCTTTCATGACAACGCGACTGCGAAAATGTCTGAAATTATCTGCGTCTGTCCTTATGCCAACAGTTTGTATCAGATAAAAATTGTGCCTTCAGTGCGGCAAAAAAATAATCAATTAATACTGAAATTTGGTTTTGTTTGTGATCTGTGTTGTTGAGAAATGTGAAATATACAGGGTGATTCAAAAAGAATACCACAACTTTAAAAATGTGTATTTAATGAAAGGAACATAATATAACCTTCTGTTATACATCATTACAAAGAGTATTTAAAAAGGTTTTTTTTCACTCAAAAACAAATTCAGAGATCCAGAATGAGATTTTCACTCTGCAGCGGAGTGTGCGCTGATATGAAACTTCCTGGCAGATTAAAACTGTGTGCCCGACCGAGACTCGAACTCGGGACCTTTGCCTTTCGCGGGCAAGTGCTCTACCATCTGAGCTACCGAAGGTAGGAGACGAGGTACTGGCAGAAGTAAAGCTGTGAGTACCGGACGTGAGTCGTGCTTCGGTAGCTCAGATGGTAGAGCACTTGCCCGCGAAAGGCAAAGGTCCCGAGTTCGAGTCTCGGTCGGGCACACAGTTTTAATCTGCCAGGAAGTTTCAAATTCAGAGATGTTCAATATGGCCCCCTCCAGACACTCGAGCAATATCAACCCGATACTCCTACTCGTTCCACACTCTCTGTAGCATATCAGGCGTAACAGTTTGGATAGCTGCTTTTATTTCTCGTTTCAAATAATCAATGGTGGCTGGGAGAGGTGGCCGAAACACCATATCCCTAACATACCCCCATAAGAAAAGATCGCAGGGGGTAAGATCAGGGCTTCTTGGAGGCCAGTGATGAAGTGCTCTGTCATGGGCTGCCTGGCCTTTGCACAAACACCCATTCTCTGTAAACTGTTTATACCAACGTTTAATACACCACCTATCAGAAGGTTTAACACCATACTTCGTTCGAAATGCACGCTGAACAACTATCGTCGATTCACTTCTGCCGTACTCAATAACACAAAAAGCTTTCTGTTGAGGGGTCGCCATCTTAGCATCAACTGACGCTGACGCCTAGTCAACAGCGCCTCAAGCGAACAAATGTACAACTAAATGAAACTTTATAGCTCCCTTAATTCGCCGACAGATAGTGCTTAGCTCTGCCTTTGGTCGTTGCAGAGTTTTAAATTCCTAAAGTTGTGGTATTCTTTTTGAATCACCCTGTATAATGAAGACTTACGCAAAATGGCTCTGAGCACTATGGGACTTAACTTCTGAGGTCATCAGTCCCCTAGAACCTAGAACCACTTAAACCTAACTATCCTAAGGACATCACACACATCCATGCCCGAGGTAGGTTTCGAACCTGCGACCGTAGCGGTCGCACGGTTCCAGACTGTAGCGCCTAGAACCGCTCGGCCACCCCAACCGGCAGTCTTACGCAGTGCGACTGCTGTGCCATTTACATGCAGTGCGTTCACAGCTTCCATGTGTCCTCTCTTCTCCTGTCCGTAACTCGTGGTCTAGTGGATAGCGTTACTGCCTCTGGATCACAGGGTCCTGGGTTAGATTCCCGGCTGGGTTGGGGATTTTTTCTTTGCCCGGGGACTGGGTGTTTGTGTTGTCCTAATCATTTCGTCATCATCATTTGTGACAGTGGCTAGATTGGACTGTGTAAACATTCGGACTGTGTAAACATTCGGACTGTGTAAACATTCGGACTGTGTAAACATTCGGACTGTGTAAACATTCGGACTGTGTAAACATTCGGACTGTGTAAACATTCGGACTGTGTAAACATTCGGACTGTGTAAAAATTGGGACTGATGCAGACTGTGTAAAAATTGGGACTGATGCAGACTGTGTAAAAATTGGGACTGATGCAGACTGTGTAAAAATTGGGACTGTGTAAAAATTGGGACTTTATACGGGCGCAGATGACCCGCACACAACATACCAAACATCTCTCCTCCTGCTCAGACAGTCATGGAGTGGCAGAAATGTGCAGTGCTGTGAGCGCTGTGGCTCTCGTGCCAAGGCACGGCCTGCGCCTCCAAAAATTGGCCGCCCCTGATTTAAATTGTTTTCTAACAATTTTTCCGCATTTCAGTACCCCACCACCCAAATAAGAAAATCATTCCAGTGGAAATACACATAGGCACGTGTATAAACACTCATACTAGCCACATACACACACACACATCTGGCCTGCAGAGTGATCTGGCAATTGCATTTATACTGCTGATAACGAGTACCGGTACCTTAAGACGAAAAGTTTGAGTGGCCCATGTATTTACCTATGAACTTGAAGTAGCTATAGAATATGTTTCCTTCGCACGTCTGCAGTAGTATTAACCTCTTAAAAAGGCAAATATCTATAACACAGTTATTTTTAATGTATTTTTTCCTCCAGTAACTGTTAGTTTTTGAACATGACATTAAAATTTAGATCTTTCTATAATCTTTTGAACCGGAAGATGCAGACATACTTCTGGCACTAAAATGTTTAACTTCTTATAATTTTTTATTAAATGCAAAATATTTACCAAGAAGCGTTGTCAGATTGATGATCAATAATTTCTCATCACTTGCTCCGTCGACAATTCCTACTAGCCGCCTGTGGCAGCAACGGAGAAGAGTACAGAAGGTTGCTCTCTCAAAGGAGGTCCTTTATTGTCCATTTACTGCCCTGTCAACACCTGAAAACCAAGTTAATAATCGACTAAATTAATTTCTCGTTTCAGCTCGGAAATTGGCATTTTGCACACACTCCAAAGTAAAGTTAATAGTCTAAAATGCAGTTACCAATTTCCGCATTGTTCCATATTCGGTTCAGATTATCAGTTTTAGTCTCTGTCAAACATGCAATATATGGGCTTTGAAACGTAATCAGAATTGCAGTTTTGGAATTTGATTTTAGGATTGTGTGAAGACAATGATGCATGATGCGATGTGGACAACGTGACGTTTTCAAAGACTGAAAGATTTACTTTAGATTACACGTCAGATGCCTTTTATTTACATCATCTCCGCTGTAGCAAAAATGACTGTACAAAATTGTCAATTCGGTTGTAGAAAACTCTCTTAATTCTGCATATTTTATCTGCAGAAAACACTTTTTTCACTAACGAGCTCGCTTTGGGAAACAACTTACGCGTTAAAAAAAGCAGAAAAGAGCGTTAGTTGCACTTCCAACAACTGTCAGAAATATAATTTAATTTTATGTTTGTCATAACCACAAATATTATAGTAATTTCCTGACACGTTCCGGCCACTGGTCGTCTTCAGAAGAACTTGAAATAGATTGACAGAATGTATCTAGTCACGTTAAAATGTGAGATGGTCAGAGAACGAAACGCGCTAGTATATTAACAAATTATTTGTGATTAAGACAAACATTCGAGTAAATTGTGTAAGTGCAACTACGACCGCTGCATCTCATTTTGCATTCAAGCAACACATTTCCAAAGTTTCGAAACACACTTTACCTACAAACTGTAGTCATTAATTTCATGCAAGTTACTAGGTTTAGATTTACGTGCCATTAACTCTATGAGAGTCTTTATACAAGAATGCTCTTGCATTTCCGACCGGATGTCAAATATAAATGAGCTGTGTCTGTGTAGCAGAACAGAACAGTCTAGCCTGAATCGTGGTGAACAGAAAATTGTGCGCAAAACTGTATCTTTCAGATTGTATGTCTTATTATGGATGGAAAGGCTCCCGCATGTAAAGACAACATTTTTTTACTATTAATCCCATCTGTGAGAGCATCTACTAATTACACGTAATCGTCCATTCATTATTCGGCAATTTTTAAAAAATTTTGTGTTTCTGAATTTCTTCCCTTTCACTACAGACATCAATTACTGTAAGACGACGTGTGCGTTATCTACCCTTGAATCGCGTAAACTCCGTTCTGTATGAGATTTTAACTTTGTTTTTGAGACACAGATGCGAACCAGCCCGGCATTTTCATATACAGGTGCCGAAAACCGCCAAGAAACCAAAGCCGGGCTGATCTGTGTACCAATGGAACAGTCCTCAATTCGGTTAGTGCTTTCAGTTCGGACCTAGGCCACTTTGCTACCACACAAGCTCGTGTGCGGTACATTATGATACGCGACAAGCTCTGGAAAACCATTTCGTATGTACTCAGTTTACCAAGCCTTTTGTAAAAACGTGATAAAACCAAGACATATTTCTGCACTGGGCAGAGAGATTCTAGTTGTTCCTAAGATATTGTGGAATGTTCCATACCCTAAAATTTCTGTGGATTCATTTTTGACACACCATTTGACAGTAATATCAACCACTGTTGCTTCGTGGTGTGCTCTACAGAATTTCGTTCTCGTCTGACCTCGTTAGTTCACAGAAGTCACTAAACGTCTCCCAATAAACCTTCCGAGATGCACAAGCAAATTGTTTCCTTACTTATCGAAATCCTTAAAGCGCTGCTAACATCAACGACGTAACACCTTTCGAAGTCGTATGTGACGTCAGAGACACCGAAACTCTGGGAAAAATGCATGAATGTTGGGATTAAGGAAACATGGCTGGCAGGCAACAGCCAACCATGTGAGGCGGCGAAGATGACAACGACGTGCGACGTTTCATCTTGGGTGCGTGCGTGCGTTTCTCCTTCCGCCCACTGCACCCGGCCCTCGAAGACATGTCTTGGCAGGTCGGGATTGGCTGTCGCTGCTCCCACTTACGGAATAACGAGACGATAAAGTCGAGCTGGCGAAGCTCTCGATTTACAGCACTGCAGACGGCTAGATGTAGCAGCCACTTCTCCACCGTCACGTTCTCGCGTGTCCCTTCTGTCTGCCCCCCCCTCCCCCACCCTCTGCCTTCCCTCCAAAACCTCCGCGCTCTCTCTCTCTCTCTCTCTCTCTCTCTCTCTCTCTCTCTCTCTCCCCTCCCTCCCTCCCCCTCTCTCTCTCTCTCTCCCTCCCTCTCCCTCTCGTCTTTTTTCTTTTTTTGTTGTACGCGAGATAATTGCCTACCTCTGGCTAACGGCCTTGACAGACAGCTTGCGCGCAGGACACGGCGTAGATGCTATTATAAAGGGTCCAGTTTTCTGTCCTTACAGTAGTTGGCAGTCGTGAGGCTGTATTTTAATACTGCCGTAGGTCTCTGGCACTAACTCCGGAGAGAAATTCACACCAGGAAAAAAACCATCGTTCAGCATAAAAACACCGATTTGTTTCAGATAGCTTACGGTATATAAATAAGTATTTGGTATTCCCACGTCTCAGAAGATGCATATCGTCATTTTTACCTTGCAGAAACATCGCCAATTGCAACCGATTGTACGGTGTAGTATTTGACTTTTACCGTTTGCACTAATGTTCTTGCATAGTATTTATGTTCGCCAGTTTTTTAAATAGTACCTAGCACATTTGTATCACATATGCCCCGTGCATTCATCATTTCTCACTTTCGCTAGCCTAACATGTACTTAATCCAAACGTCTCAATTTTTGCGCCATTACTACAATAACGCAGTCGTTTTTCGTCAGTGCCGCGACTGCACTGTGCTTGTCGATTTCGAATGACATTTGGAGATGAAGCCACTTGTCTGTGTAAAATATAAGTATAAAAACAAATTGACAACAGTAACTAGACACGATTTAGCTGATCACATTTTGAGGTATTAATACCTCACATTTAGGTACTCAAAATTTAGTGCAGTTACGGTTCAATCGAAATTTATATTGCGTAAGTTTTGCCGTGCTCTCTCAAAATGACATTTCATCATTGCCCAAACGGTCACCAAGCCAGCTGCTGTAGTTCTCATGAGGGTTAAAATGAGGTAATAGATCGAGAAATGCTGTTGTTTTTATACCATTGTCAAATTACGTTTTGTCGCAGTTGCCATCCAGATCATACGGCAATGACACAATTCATCCTGAGTATTTCTAGCGGCATACTTTACACGTCCAGTGCGATGCATTCTAGCCCGAGCATTTCTAGTAGAATTCTTTATATCCTCAACTCCGTTACGTCCGCCGCATCATTTTGTTTGAAATTCTGTACTGTGAATGTCGATTCATCAGTTCTTTGAGTTTTAAATAGTGGTAGCCTGAAGACCTTGGCTTCCAATTCTTGTAAAGGGACTAAACTTACATACCTACTGAGTATCCGTCGAAAACTGCTAATTTTTATTCGTCTCTACTACTGACGTTAGGTGTTTCACATTTATAGAGGATTGCTACAGGCCATATAGATGATTGGTAGAGTCTAATACTGAGACTCTGTTCATATGATCAATTTCGCAGAGAGAGAGAGAGAGAGAGAGAGAGAGAGAGAGAGAGAGAGAGAGAGAGAGAGAGACCTGTCATGAAATTAATAGCTGTGAATCGATGTAATTTTCACAGCCATTTGAAATTTTCTGTTAAATATCAGATCGAGAGGTATATTCGCCGTTCCCAATGCTTATTACTTCACATTGATGCTTAACAGTGATTTCAATGCTTCTCTGGTTACGGCACCCACACGAATATTTTCACTGAGAACAGAACTCAATTTCGGCATCGAGAGTCTATAACAGTGTGGAAGTTGGATTCATATCATACTGACGTTGTGAATTTTTCAGTTTTCTGTAGGTAGCTGGCGAATAAATTACTCGTTGACAATTCATTCCCTCATTTTTTGTATTAACAAGCGAGTGTCGAAGTAAAATTGTACCCAAAATTAAATATGTCTGTTAGTATAATAATTCCGCAAGCGTAAGTTGGTGGCGACTGTTATTTACTACAGAACAGTAAACAAAAAATTAATTAGTTGTAATCGAACCTAGCTGGGCTAAACGGCACAAAGCGAGCAGAATTATTGACTCAATTAGTGTACATACTGCCTGTCTGTGAGTGAACTTCTGTGGGGAAAAAAAGCAGATTACAATGCATAACAAGCACCTTTGTGAATTTTCGACTGTTGCTGACCACAGTACGCTATAGCGAATGTGTAGTTGGAGTGGACAAACAGACGTTGTCTGGGATTTGTCAGATATACTGATCGCAGCAGCGGGAAACGTTGTACATATCTGTGATAACTACGCACGGGCTCATTAGAAATAACATAATACGCACCATAAGGGTTATTGCAAAAATCTTTGATCGAAGTAATAAAGAAAAAGCACAAACTATAAACTTAAATTGCCGGCCGGTGTGGCCGAGCGGTTCTAGGCGCTTCACTCTGGAACCGCGCGACCGCAGGTTCGAACCCTGCCTCGGACATGGATGTGTGTGATGTCCTTAGGTTAGTTAGGTTTAAGTAGTTCTAAGTTCTAGGGGACTGATGACCTCAGATGTTAAGTCCCATAGTGCTCAGAGCCATTTCATTTATAAAGTTAAATTACAGATTTTTTTTTCATTGTGTATTGTGTTTTCCGTAGTGATTATATCTCCGTGAAACTGGTACATAGTGTAGGGGCTCAAAGTTCACCTCAGGAATATCAAGGGAAGTAAGAGGTTCCTTATCGATGATTATGTAATGTAAAAGGAAAACGCATTTAACTACGATGTCTACTTTATCTGGATCGATTCTGAGTTCAGTTTTTAAATACCTTCACTTTGCTGCCAGAATACCAAAGGCACATTCTTCGCATCGTCTAGCTCTTGACAGTTTATAATTGGAAAATCTATTTTTCAATAGTAAGTCTTTGTCTTGAACATGGTTTCAACAAATTCTTTTTAGATGATTGTTTTTATCACCCAACAGAACAAAGGGTTCTGAAATGTCTGTCGACGGAATATTTTCATTCCCTGGTAGGTTTAAAGTGTTTGTTTCAAATTACTGATAAACATTTCAATCTGGAAAGGTTCCCCCATCACTTTGCGTACCGTAAGTCCCAATTTCAGTAGCAATGAACTTGTAATTTACATTAGATATTCCCTGAAGTACAACAGAAAAATAGCCCTTATAGTTGAAATATATCGACCCTGTTTGTTTGGGGCACATCATGCAAATATGTTTCCCGTCTATACAACTGTTGCAGTTGCGGAGATTCCATTTGTTGTAGAAGTCACTCGCGATGATTTTCCATTCCTCTGTAGTAGGCAAAGACACAGGTATACTGCAGAAGCACTCCCACACAGCTTGGTATGTTTTGTAAGCTATGTTTCGAATAGCACGATGTGAAAGCTTAGTGCTCGAAATGATATCCCAGTTGATAGAAATTGGTAATAAGAAACATCTACTATACTATACATCAACATATTCTTAAAACAATAATTCAGAACACTAACATAACACTATGTTACAATTAAAAACGTTGATCAATGGTTTTTTCACTAATTTCAAACGAAGCAGCGTAAATTATGTGGCGAGGATTGACGAACAAGTTTTGCAAGGAACTGAGCAAAAACCCTAAAAAGCGGAGTAGAGACGGAGGAAGGAAGAATCATGTAAGACTCTAAGTGAGCTCATTTCAAAAGCATGGAATTTTTGAAGGACTAATTTAAAAAACAATTGCAGGGTAATGTCTGGAGCGAAACAACATCTGATGCAGACACCCAGAACTCAGTTACTACTTTTTCCCCTGACAACGAACCAGAAGCACGAGTACAAACTGCCGAATTACCCCAGAACATAACGAGTGAAACTACGCCACCACAAAACTTTGTTGCTGTTCAGAAAAATTGCCAGGATGAATAATGCCACTGTGGTTAAAAAAATGATGATGCTTGAAGAGCAAAAAATACAAATGTTCAAGGAAAGGAATTCAGCTTCTCGAAACGAAGCTGCGGATTATCAATTTCTGATGAGTTTACTGCCATATTTGAGAAAAGTACCAGAAGGAAAAAATATATTTGTGACGGCTAAACTCCAGCAAGTGTTTTGCGAAGAGGATTTTTTTTTAACACTAAGCGTAACACCGTATGGTTCATCGACGAGGGATAGTTGGGCTTCACAAGTGGAAACTGCTCTGAGTACTCCACAACATTAAGACCTTGCTTCGTTCTTTTCATGTGTAATGCCTAATGATATAAACTGAAAATGCAAGCGCCGTTTGTTCAATTTGACTGCGTATTTTATTTAACTTGTTTCTATTTTCATTTATATTTCGAATAATTAAAAAATTAAAAATAAAAATAAGTAAGGAATATTTCGAATTTCCATTGAAGTAAAGAACTGAATACATTGTTAAACTCTTTCTCACATTAAAGTTACAGCCAGTCTTCATCTTGCCGAAAGACATTCACGAAAATTGGAGAACTTTTTGACGCTTTCTTTTATTCCCTGCAATATACATTCAAATATTACTGGTCTCATCCTGAAATACTCGAAAAACCTTTCTGGTTGGTCCTACGATTCTTGAAATAACATTTGAAATTCTCCTTTGTCGCGTTTTCTAGAAAGCAACTGGTTGACATGCTTTGTTTTTTCACCATTTATCAAAAATAGCTTCATTAATGGACCTTCAACAAAATAAAATACATCAAGTTCGTCCATCTCTGCTGGGTGGTAGAAACGCACTATCATAATATCAGAAAACGCGTACAGTGTAACCGCCTTGTTCTGACGAGGATTTCGGACGTGTTCGTCAGAACTCGCATCCATAGTAACCGTAGCATAATCAGGTACGCAGCGTACTACCTACCCCAGTAAACATTGTGGTTTTCAACAAGAAAACCATCAGAATAGGTGTGTCTAAAGGGAGAAAGAGAGTTCAGAGGAGAATCAGGAACTTTGATTTGCTGAGCAGACGCTTGATGATAGACAACATACATGGCATACGAACGCTCCAGAGTGCCTAGGCCTTCTGCAGGAGTGTATATAGTCTTAAATGGCATCGCCCGGAAGCGCCAGCGAACATTTTGTCTCTAACAAAAATTGGTCCACACGACGTCATCAGTAATATCTAGAAATTTGTTGGAAAGAATATGAAACACGCTGTATAAATATGCACTTCCGTTAATTTCCATTTTATCGTCTTTACTTTGAGTTTCAAAGCAGTGTAATTGTATGGGACGTGCAAGTATCTGGCAGACTGTTGTTCTAAGTCACATTGTTACAGTTGATATGCATATCGAAAATTGGAGATGAAGGAACATTTCAGTTACATAAACAATAAATGGCCTCCCACATGTGTAACTTTTTAGAAAGCAGCTAAAATCGTGCTCACTACATGGAAATTATTGCTCCTTCAGTTGAACAAGAAGTCATTTTATATAATTGCCCAGTGGAAGTAATATATGGAGCTCAAGGTAGCTCCACTGCTCTTCTTCCACGCCCTCCCCTCTTTCTTCCCCTCTTTCCTCCTCTCTCTCTCTCTCTCTCTCTCTCTCTCTCTCTCTCTCTCTCTCTCTCACTCACACACACACACACACACACACACACACACACACACACACACAGACAATGGTATTAAAATCGTTGCATTCTCCCGGCCTTACCAGGGCCCGTCGGCAATATTAAAACTACGCTTTGCCTTAGCCATCTACATCTGGGGGCACTGTGTACAAGTAAGCTTTCCGCCAAATTTACTGCCGTAGTAGGTGCCAAGTATTTAATTAACTCTATGAGAGTCTTCAAACAGGAATGCTCTTGCATTTAAATCATTTAGCAGAAATAGTTCCTTGCCCGAGAGCGTCTGGATCTTGTCGTCAGAGTGGTGGTGCTCATGTAAGAATGATAACATCCGTGGCCCACTGTCAATGTGCCCATTTAAGGTAGGATTTCTGTTCAGGTGTTAAATGTATTCGTAATTTACTTCAGCTGTTGTTGCCTGGCGTAACTGGTTGGTTCATTGCAATTTTATAGATTTGTGGTTCGTAACTTTCCGAGCCAACCATTTCAAACAATTTAACGTTAACCTACTTTGCCATGTCTGTATTTACACTGAAGATCACATTATGACTATATTAGTCAATTCGAACGTTACAGTCCTGCAGCAATACTCTATGGATCATAGTTAAAAACTTAATCACAGCTGTCGCACCACATATAGCTTTGAAGGTACAGTCTGAAGTTGGTGCGAATCAATACGCTCGCTACTAGCAAAGAATTCATCGCCCCTTACTGTATGCTTTTTGTTTTCAATTGAATCGAAACGTGAATATGGGGGGGGGGGGGGGGGGGGGGAATAAGCTTATTGTGGCGTCGAAACGCGTGGGAATAAGCTTCTTATGGCATTGAAACGCGTTGAATTAAAATAATGGCAGCATTAGGCAGAATTTCTATACTGACGTGAAAACCAGGTAGTTACTGAACTTGACAATCACACGGGTTTTATTTCGAAAACCTGACAGATTTATGCTGCGTATGTCGTTGCCATTAATGCCAGCCACATTCACAAGTTAAGTTTGTTTACGTGATTAGAGTACTCCCCAGAATTACAAATGGTGTTTACTGCCCTATAACGAGTCACTCAAGCTTAATGAAAATTCATTAACCCTTGAGAATTGCGGCTTATTTCTGTTCATTATTGGATGCAGGTTTTGTGCTTTTTTACTGATAGTTCTACTTCTAAAACGGAATTGATTGTTGTGGGTTGAAACTTGGGCGAAGCTAGACAAGCAGGAAGACTGAATTACATTTACAGTGAGGCAGTCTTCTGTAGACGTCACTTTCCCGGTGGTACCCACAGTTATTCCTGCCAGTTGCAGGATTCTATTCCTGCAGGATTTGTTTTCTGTTACGCTTTATGAGTATCAGTTCAATCAAAATTGTGTTCCTCTCTTCCGTTCAGAAATTCATAAAATCAACGAATCACATTAATTTACCGGTTTCGTTATGATATTCGATTTTTCTACCACAGCTTATAAAAGTGGATTAAGTTATTAAAGGAATCAGTTTTCAGCAGTCATCGCTCTTCATCTGTCTTGAGCTAATATTTTCATTTAATAACGGAATGTAAAAACGCTTCTGATTAGTGATGTACGTGTGGTTAGTTGTGCCTAATGGATTGTGTAGATTTAGCCATAGCTATTGTCTTCTGTTCCCAACTCATCTCCGCGCTCATTTTTAAAGAGTGTGAAAGCAAGTAAAGCTTACATCTGGCTTGTATTAAACTATAATCATCACTTACGCGTATGCTAGCCGTTCTTCATTTGTGTTGCGTATGCGTAATTTACAACCCAGAAACAAACGTATTACAAAAAACTAACGTGAACGTTACAATCACAAGGAGCAATCACCACGAAACCTTTGCTCCAGCATTAGTGCACATTGTTTGGCGATCAAGGTTTGTACGCAGTCTCATCTCCTCCTCTGTAGAGCCTAATTTTTTTCCACTTGCCGTATTCGAAAATACTCCCGACGATTGTAAATTTACTGCAGACGCGACCTAGCTCCAGACATATCAGTGTGTATTCTGAGTAGGATAATGCATGTGAACCGCAATAAAACAAACATACGAAACTGTTCCTTCACCCGCGCGAATAGCCGCCACGATCGCTTCCGGTCCCGGATCAAATCCGCCGGGCGAATTAACGATGAAGGCAAGTGTTCTGGTCAGCCGCAATGTGATTTTATGCGGTTTACCACATCCGAATATTTGAATACCTGGCTGGCACCCATGTCCTTTCGCAGTTACACGATTCGCAAACATTTCGAAAACGTTCATACTCATTCACATGGTATCACACTTGACGCAGACCCATGGGATGCACAAATTCCTTTCCGGTCGGAAGGATGGGGAGGGGGAGGGGAAGGGGAAATTGTGGTGGCGACAGGATGGGCATTCGGCCCACCATTTACACTGACAAATTCAGATTAACATGCTGCCCCGTGGAGATACGAGCAGGAAAAAGAAAGAAGAGAAAGCTGTGTATTTATCGTATTAATAGTAATCTAAATTCATCCTTTAATAAAGACTGAAGGTCGAAAATGTATGAAATAACATAAACACTTCCAGATACGCATTGTGTGACAGTCTAAAAACGGACCAGAATTCGAACACCTATCACTGCTTTCGTGGGCACAACGCTACCAAAAAATGGTTCAAATGGTTCTGAGCACTATGGGACTCAACTGCTGAGGTCATTAGTCCCCTAGAACTTACAACTAGTTAAACCTAACTAACCTAAGGGCATCACACACATCGATGCCCGAGGCCGGATTCGAACCTGCGATCGTAGCGGTCTCGCGGTTTCACAACGCTACCAATTTCTCCGTCCGAACACTCCTCAAGAACAGATTCGGAGTTACTAATTGCCTCTTGATACGTTTTCATGCCGTCCCAGTCAAGCAAAGAGTTTTAGATTGTCACGGAGTTACACCGCAGCGAGGTACATTTCTGAATATCAGTTACTACTATCTGATTGACAAACTACTGATGCGCATTAATTATCAACTAATGAGAAGCGCTCGCGGTGTGAGGGTATCCGAATCGCTGCAGACAGCGTCTACTGCGAGACCTCTTCAGTAGCCGCCCACCCTCTCCAGAGCCGCTGAGAGTTTCCCGATAGAGATTCCATCAGATTCCTTTGTTCCGCCCGGCCGGTACCGCGTTTACGTAGATCGCCGTCCAGCCGGGAGCTTACTCGCTAAAAACCTGCTGTATAATTATTTGTCGTCGTTTATGCTCTAGCCTGAAACTCCGCTTTGCGCCATCCCGTAATCAGGTCAGCGTAATTCCGCCACGGACACATCGTTGCAGTCCTAAAGAATATCGACTGTTCTTTCCTATTTGTTTGCTCAGGGCCTGGAAGAGTAATAGCTGTTGCGTTCGTGGATTCACCGTGTGAATAAAAATTGATTAATTCTTCTGCATTAGGCATAATTAATCTCACTTCGGTACCCTTATTGAAGCGCAATATGAAGCTAGGGGATGTCTCTAGAATTACAACTGAAAAATTGTGCTCTACGTATAGTTTTGTTGCTTGGCTCTTTGATCGTAAGCCAACTCGGGTATTTGAAAATAACTGTATTGTTGTGGCATTCAGCCATAATCAGAACCAACCACTGTGCGTGCTGTTGTGGTCGATACACGTTCGGTATCCTGTTAAGCTTTAAAGGGATTGCACTCACTCCACCAGTATTCAATTTCCCCCTCTATCGTATTGTAAGCAGTCTCTTTCATATAAGAAAAGAAGTCCCCTGCATGTTACCAGTGAAGTAAAATTATCCTCATTACCCATGACTGAAAGTGAGCATTCTTGCTCTCCTGTCGTGGCGCGACGTGACTTCAGTCAATTTGTAAGTCAGTAATCGTGTGGCACAATGCTACATGGTTTGTCTTTTGGTGGAGGGCACAGATTGGCATTGTCCCTTATTAAGACACAGTTGTTATTCCTTGTAGAGAGTTGCAGGCATGTTAAAGTCAGACTGGAGTTTCGTGCAATGTTCTGTGCAAACAAACTTTATTTTCTTAGATGACTCGCCTTCTGTAAACAGTCTAGCTTTAAAGTTACATTCTTCCACGACATAGTCGTTACTGTTCGTGCCGTATATTAACTATCTGCCTGTCTCTGTCTCTGTGCGTCAGTCTGGAGCCGCGTGACCGCTACGGTCGCAGGTTCGAATCCTGCCTCGGGCATGGATGTGTGTGATGTCCTTAGGTTAGTTAGGTTTAAGTAGTTCTAAGTTCTAGGGGACTGATGACCACAGATGTTTAGTCCCATAGTGCTCAGAGCCATTTCTCTCTCTCTCTCTCTCTCTCTCTCTCTCTCTCTCTCTCTCTCTCTCTCTCTCTCTCTGTGTGTGTGTGTGTGTGTGTGTGTGTGTGTGTGTGTGTGTGTGTGTGTGTGTGTGTAATACTTACACCAGGTTCACAGAAACTACTGTTGTGTTAGTCACTAACACTCTGTCCAGGATACGGCGTTCCCCGATGATGCGATGCAGCGTTTAAAATAGCACCTGTGTAGTGGGACGTGCTGCGTCTCACGGGGCAGTCCTCACTGACACGTTTGGTCGCGAGGCGGTGCTGTAGGGATTATTTTGCTCAGAGTTGCAGCGTTTCGATTTATAATATTTCATATTATGTTGACGATGTATTTAGAGGGAGTCATTCTAAAGTAAATGTATAACCGTTTCTCATCTAGATAAACCTGTAGCTTGAACATTAGTATTTAGTACTGGTATGTCCGTTTGCATGACCATCTCTCGCAACAGATTTTATAATTAATTATTATTATTTTTCCGTTTAAGCTTGCCGTAATTAAAGAGTTTTTCACCAAACGCTTTTCCCTTTTACTTCTGAATCACCTTCTGTAATCATTATGGAAATATAGATACGCGGTATGTCTCTACATTTTGGACTTCACAGATGAAAAACAGCATTTCCTTATAAAATTAGAGTAGAATTTGCTTACTGTGTTTTTGCCTCTTGCTTACACATTCTGCAAACGACGAAGAGAAAAACTAGAGGTTTGCCGAATAAGTAAACAAGAGACAAAAACACCTAATTAAAATTCACGCCAATTTCATAAGGAAATACACTTTTTGTTCTATAACTACCAAAATGTAGAGCTATATTAGTTATCCATATTTCCTTAACGTACACAGAAAGTGCTTTATAAATGAAATCGAAACGCTTTTGTCAAGAAATATTCTTGAACTGCAGTAAGCTTAAGATGGAAAAATGGGTAATAGTTTATTAGCACAGGTATCTTTAAAAAATTGTCATGCACCCACGAAATTGTTTTTCCAGAAAGTCTTCAGCAATGATACATAATCTTTGTGGTTTGCCACTGCTGTTTCTGATCTGAGGCCAAACGTCTTCCATGAAACAGTCAGTCCGTCGCCTCTTCTTCATTTTCTGGTATACTTAATAGCATTAATTCTTCTGCACAGGCAGTAATTCAGTCCTAATAGGCTATTTTCTTTTCGTACATTCCTGATCTTGCCTGTCTCTGTATTCATCTTCCCACACTATCTACCGGTAATTACTCACTGTGACGAGTAGCCCTTGGGGCGAATGAGAAACTAGGATACTACAGAATTTTCGTTTTATTTTTTAGGTAATTCAAGTTACTTTTGCCCTCTTACATCATGGAAACAGCAAAGAACGGAGGCATGGTCCTTTTAACCAGTTTGTCATTAGTGTAAAACACGTGAAACAGTATACGTTGGTAGCCAATTTCTTCCCCTGGTCGAGAACACTATACCGAAAATGAGGTTCGTAGCATTTCTTAACACGAGATTAAGATTTTGCCTAAGAGCTACTTCTGCACAGATGTAAAAGATCTTCTGCTATTTACACTGGTACAAATACATTTCAACCTCATTAATAAGGGATGTTGCTAAACCCCCATCACTTTGTGATAATGAATTTCTGTCACATGAGAGAATTTCTACTAAATAATGCTGTTGTTTTCAACCGTTACATCTGCGGAATAATTAAATTAAATCCGCTCAGAATAACCAAAATGCAGTGTTTACAAGGATATCGATAAATAGAGGGTAACGTGTCGAAAACTGAGCCCGATAAACAGAAACTGGCTTCATCTTTGAAAACATGACCCACACCTTTGCTTGAAGAATTTCTTTCGCATTCTGTGTGACAAAAATGCTGTTGGCTAGTGTAGTAGAGGAGATTCTCTTATCAAACCGCAGTTACGACTAACTGTAGAGGATCTCTCTCTCTCTCTCTCTCTCTCTCTCTCTCTCTCTCTCTTCCTCCTCCTCCTCCTCCTCTACCCCCCTCCTTCTCTCTCCCTCCCTCTCTCTCTCTCCCCCCCTCCCACTCCTTCCTATCTGTGTGTGTGTGTGTGTGTGTGTGTGTGTGTGTGTGTGTGTAAGTATCTAAGAGAGCGTATCGTAAAGTAATGCCTCAGAATTTTTTATTCTGATCTCAATATCAGTTGAGTATTACATGTCATGCGTATTACCCTCACATGTTATGCGCATTGGACTCCGATTATGATGTGGCGGTGCGTAATGTAACAGTTTTGGCTCATGAGAGACTCTCAGAGAACTGAAAGCACGAATTGGAAGAATTCGACCACACATGCAGCACCTTCTCCTTCATCATGATAATGCTAGACCAGACGCGCGCGTTGCCACATCTGCAACAATCGTACGCCTTGGGTTCACAGTCATCGATCATCCTCAATGCAGTCCCGACTTGGCCCCATTCCATTTTCATCTGTTCCCAGAACTTAAAGAACACCTTCCAGGACTTAACTTTGCTACTGATGAACGGTGCAAGCTGAAGTGCGGTTCTGGCTTCGTCAAAAAAGTGAAACGTTGTACACTGGCGGTAAAAACAAACTGGCCTTTCGTTGGGAGAAACGTGTTTGCCGCCGTGGTGACTATGTTGAGAAATAAATAAGCAGACATCAAGATTAAAGAAGCAGAATGTTAATAACGTTTGTTTTATTTAAAAAGCTTGAAGAGCTTTCACATAAAAAAATCGGAGGCATTACTTTTTAGAGAGCCTTCGTAGAATAAATTTTCCCCTAAATAGCAGGGCACGCGCTATTCAGAAACTTACTGGCAGATTTACACTGTGCGCCCGACCGACTTCGAGTCCGTGACCGGTATACATTTTTAATCCTTAACGTAGTCACAAATCCAACGAATAAACGTACATTCTTCGTTGCAGTCAGTACACTAAGAACTGAATTTTCAGCTAGGGTGTGTGAAGAGCGCCTACTGGATTCCGTAAAGCCGATTTTAGCATTTATAATGATTTTAATTTACATAATTTACGTTCTGTATGATACGACAGTTTTTGAATAATTATATGTGCTGACTGTATACACAAGACACATTCAGAAATATCTGAAACAAGACATAAGTAGGCGATCCAAAACTGTGAATTAAGATATAAACGCTCTAACAGTACGTTTTGCGACTTCAGTGCAGCAGCAGCATTTAGCGTCATTGCATCCTCCGCTGAAACAAGTTAGTATTCGGGTTTCTATACCTCATCTGTGATACTATTCACGTGGTCTGCTAACTCCATCTTGGCTGATCGGGTTGCACCTATTACTCAGAAAGCCTTATCAAAGACTTCGGTAAGAAATTACACCAAATGTTGTCTCCACATGTCTAAGCAACTTGAAATTAGACTGTGCGTGTGCCTCTTCGTCGTCAACGGAGTTTAGTGATGTGAAAATGACGGTTATCCAACTAGCCCTTCTAATGTTCGTGTACAGATGGTGTTAGGTTAGATTTTCTATAGTGGTCAACTGTTAAAATTTTTGCCCAGTGCCGTATGAACGTCAGAAGATTACAACTAAAGTAGTAGGGAAATACTGTCTCAGAAAAAGAAAAGTCGCGACTAAAGATATGTGTTGGTTCACTTATTGCCACCTATTCGTCTGAGGCGAACCTCGGCTGCATTTTCATTTGTGACATTCAAAATACATGACGTCTATGTTAGTTGAGGATAACTGGGTAATCCAAAGAGTGAGATACTCTGCACACTTCTGGTTCAAATGGCTCTGAGCACTATGGGACTTAACTTCTGAGGTCATCAGTCCCCTAGAACCTAGAACTACTTAAACCTAACTAACCTAAGGACATCACACACATCCATGCCCAAGGTAGGATTCGAACCTGCGACCCTAGCGGTTCCAAACTGAAGCACCTAGAACCGCACGGCCACACCGACCGGCCACACTTCTGGGGTAATGGCTGCGCTTGTTAAGGACGAAATGCGTCTTTCGTTATTTTATAAACTGTCTTAACGAATAAAATGGAACTGAAAGCTACCTTGGTTGTTACAGAGGATATACTGCACGTTCCGTGAATGATCTTCTGAAGCGAAAGCAAGAATGTTAGCACTGTTTGGCCTCTTTATACTTCCCTCATGACCTAAGAGTTTGCGAGGGCTCTGCGATAATCTTATTGTGTAACAGAGTCCTAGTAAATATTTAAAGAAAGATACCGACTGTACAAGGTGAGTGTAGGCCATCGACTTGAAACAATCGTCTTCCGTTGTTGCCGTTGGCGTGCTTAATTAATCGCCTGGAACTTACACAAGTAATTTTTCACTTCTTCTTCTACTACTACTACTACTACTACTACAGACCGTAGTGGCTAAGTGTTTAATCCATTTGACTGTCTTTATCGGGAGTGAAAAGATTCATATTCCCCTGCGGTTAACGTGATTTAAGTCTTTCTTACTTCCAGTAAATCTGCTTCAGACGAATGCTAAAATGGATCCTACATAAAGTCCACGCACGGTTTCGTATGTCATGTTAGGGCACTGGAGTTGCATTTGTGAGAGGCAGTCAGATCCCCATACGAATTTTATAATTTATATTTTCCGTCAAATGCCGCGATGGTTCTTCCGGAAAACCCTCGGCCGAGCTTTTGTTAGGTCTCTACTGACTTCATTATCGACATGATGCTGAACCCTGACTTTGTCCTTTGAACTAGTGTCCTTTTCATACAGTTTTAGGGTCCTCATTTCACCACCACCACCACTACCATCAACGGTAGCTTAGTTCGTGAACTCTTGTTCTGGAGGATAGAGCTTGGTGCTCGTCCACTTTTGCTGATCGACTTTTGCTGATCGACTTTTGCTGATCGACTTTTGCTGATCGACTTTTGCTGATCGACTTTTCAACTATGTCACCGGCTGAGGGTGCAGCATTGAACTTTTTCTTCGGAGGGCAAGTGGTTTGGCGCCACTCGATGGGTTGCGCTTTACTTCCCGGTTCGAAGTGCTGAATACATGTTTCGTCGCCTCTGACGATGTTGGACAAAATATTGTTCCGATCAGCCTCACAACGCGCTGTTAAATCCGCACAGAGGGTCCTTCGTTGATCTTAATGGTCATCTGTTGAGCGGCAACCGGCCGTTGTGACCGAGCGGTTCTAGGCGCTTCAGTCCGGAACTCTGCTGCTTCTGCGGTCGCATGTTCGAATCCTGCCTCCGGCATGGATGTGTGTGATGTCCTTAGGTTAGTTAGGTTTAAGTAGTTCTGAGTTCTAGGGGACTGATGACCTCAGATGTTAAGTCCTACAGTGCTCAGAGCAATTTGAACCATTTTGTTGAGCGACGAGGAACGCAGTGGACACAAATCTTTGAGTAGCCCAACTAGTGGACGAGTGTGTCAGTACTACCAACAGAGACATACAGTTGGGCAGTGAGGTTTCTGATTGTGACCCGTCGAGGACCTCGAATGAGTGTGCGCACGTTCGAACATTGCAAGTGTCACAAATGTGTGCGGCCAGCCGACACATCAGAGATCGGACAGGTTTGTGCTATCTTATTGCTATAATGACAGACACCTCGCTCAAAGACTCGCCGTATTTTTGATCACTGCCAGCCCCCCGTAGACATCGTGCAAACGCCTATGAATATCTTCGATGCTCTGCTTAGTACGCACCTCCGTTACAGACGCTAGTGCGAAAACTAATACAGCGCCGCCACCTATCGGACATTCATGAAACTATACGGCCTGAAGCGGTAACATTCCAGGATTTCCTACAAGAAACTCCGCATTTTTCAAACGAAACTGGCCGAGAAAAAAGACTGAGTTGCATTATTTATTGAACTAGTGTCATGTAGTTAACCACATATTTTTCCGTAACTGTGTACTCTTACCTAGATCTTTCTTTCTTTCTTGGACCTTTGTCCCGCTCCAACGCAGGGTCGGCTTTGTTATGACGGATTTGGCAGTGTTAATTACAGATGGTGGCGAGATACCTTCCTGTCGCCGCCCTGAACCCCCCGGGATGGAAATAGTGTACCCCAGCTGTCTGCATCTAGTGTAACACATGAGATAGTGCGAACGTTTTCAAATGTCTGTGAGTCGTGGAACCGAGGTGGAACTTGGGGGCCAGCCCGGTATTCACCCAGTGGGATCTGGAAAACCGCCTAAAAACCACATCCAGGCTGGCTGGGAGACCGGCCCTCGTCGTTAATCCGCCGGGCGGATTCGATCCGGGGCCGGCGTTCCTACCCGAGTCCATGAAGCAGCGCGTTAGCGCTCTCGGCTACCCTGCATTGTGTTTCTAGGCGTTTTGGATTTCTATGAGCGGTTTATGCCGACCATTATGACGACTTAATGGGGTAAAACAACAGGGTTGTATCGGTAGCCTTAATATATACCCACAGTAGTCCGTCTTAGCTATTAATCAATTCCTAAGGTGGTTGTTGTTGTTGTTGTTGTTGTTGTTGTCGTCTTCAGGCCTGAGACTGGTTTGATGCAGCTCTCCATGCTACTCTATCCTGTACAAGCCTCTTCATCTCCCAGTACCTACCGCAACCTACATCCTTCTGAATCTGCTTAGTGTATTCATCTCTTGGTCTCCCTCTACGATTTTTACCCTCCTCGCTGCCCTCGAATACTAAATTGGTGATCCCTTCATGCCTCAGAACGTGTCCTACCAACCGGTCCCTTCTTCTTGCCATGTTGTGCCACAAACTCTTCTTCCCGCCAATTCTATTCAATACCTCCTCATTAGTTATGTGATCTACCCATCTAATCTTCAGCATTCTTCTGTAGCACCACATTTCGAAAGCTTCTATTCTCTTCTTGTCCAAACTATTTATCGTCCATGTTTCACTTCCATGCATGGCTACACTCCATACAAATACTTTCAGAAACGACTTCCTGACACTTAAGTCTATACTCGATGTTAACAAATTTCTCTTCTTCAGAAACGCTTTCCTTGCCATTGCCAGTCTACATTTTATATCCTCTCTACTTCGACCATCATCAGTTATTTTGCTCCCCAAGTAGCAAAACTCCTTTACTACTTTGTCTCATTTCCTAATCTAATTTCCTCAGCATCACCCGATTTAATTCGACTAGATTCCATTATCCTCGTTTTGCTTTTGTTGATGTTCATCTTATACCCTCCGTTCAAGACACTGTCCATTCCGTTCAGCTGCTCTTCCAAGTCCTTTGCCGGCCGCGGTGGTCTAGCAGTTCTAGGCGCGCAGTCCGGAACCGCGCGACTGCTACGGTCGCAGGTTCGAATCCTGCCTCGGGCATGGATGTGTGTGATGTCCTTAGGTTCGTTAGGTTTAAGTAGTTCTAAGTTCTAGGGGACTGATGACCACAGATGTTAAGTCCCATAGTGCTCAGAGCCATTTGAACCATTTGAACCAAGTCCTTTGCTGTCTCTGACATAATTACAATATCGTCGGCGAACCTCAAAGTTTTTATTTCTTTTCCAGGGATTTTAATACCTACTCCGAACTTTTCTTTTGTTTCCTGTACTGTTTCCTCAATATACAGAACGAATAACATTGGGGAGAGGCTACAACCCTGTCTCACTCCCTTCCCAACCACTGCTTCCCTTTCATGCCCCTCGACTCTTACAATTGCCATCTGGTTTCCGTACAAATTGTAAACAGCCTTTCGCTCCCTGTATTTTACCCCTACCACCGTCCTCCGGAGACATGGCTTAGCCACAGCCTGGGGGATGTTTCCAGAATGAGATTTTCACTCTGCAGCAGAGTGTACGCTGATATGAAACTTCCCGAGTTCGAGTCTTGGTCGGCGCACACAGTTATAATCTGCCAGGAAGTTTCAATTATTTACTTGTTGATTGTGTGGTGGTGGCTGTCGCTTGGTGTAGATGAGAGCCACGTGGTCCTGCGACCAGCTGCAGCGACCCGTTCGCGATTGGTGGGATCCAGAGGCGCCGGCGGGCAATGCGGCGCGCTTCTGCTGGCCGCGGGCCGCCGCCAGGCGCCTAGTGCTGATTATCAAGCCATCGATCAGGCGCGCCCGACCGGACGTGATGCCAGCGCTCCGGGCCCCAGCCTCCAACCTCGTTCTCTGGCCTCCTAACCCTGTCGGGCCAGGCACGTACTGTGCTTCGAATCCGCAGGTGACGAGGCATCAGCACACTGACATTTTTCCTAAGTGGATTTCGGCACTCATTTCGGCGAAAACAGTAGTACTTCAGTGTTTTCTGCTGTTACGTTTGTGATGACCAATGTTCGAGCTGCAGCGAAGTCCACAACCAAAATAAATAATTTAATTATAATTATCTGCCAGGCTATTTGTTATATCTTAGATTAGAATCTCCTTTTTTTGTCTCTTTCACTGTTGCACAGTTCAGACTACGTAGCCTTTCTAAATTGTATTGCATAAGCGGTACAACGGACACACTTTGGTTAGTCACAGATGGATTATTGAGGATGTTTGACCAACCTAAATTTCGACTGTAGCCCAAATAGGTCGTCTCGACTGTTTGTGCAATACCACTGAAAATGCTTGCATACCCGAAACTCCAGTAGCGAAAAATACAAAATGTTGTGAAAACTGATCGCGAAATAGAATACACCGGGTGATCAAAAAGTCAGTATAAATTTGAAAACTGAATAAATCACGGAATAATGTAGATAGAGAGGTACAAATTGACACACATGCTTGGAATGACATGGGGTTTTATTAGAACCAAAAAAATGCAAAAGTTCGAAAAATGTCCGACCGATGGCGCTTCATCTGATCAGAATAGTAATAATTAGCATAACAAAGTAAGACAAAGCAAAGATGATGATCTTCACAGGAAATGCTCAATATGTCCACCATCATTCCTCAACAATAGCTGTAGTCGAGGAATAATGTTGTGAACAGCACTGTAAAGCATGCCCGGAGTTATGGTGAGGCATTGGCGTCGGATGTTGGCTTTCAGCATCTCTAGAGATGTCGGTCGATCACGATACACTTGCGGCTTCAGGTAACCCCAAAGCCAATAGTCGCATGGACTGAGGTCTGGGGACCTGGGAGGCCAAGCATGACGTAAGTGGCGGCTGAGCACACGATCATCACCAAACGACGCGCGCAAGGGATCTTTCACGCGTCTAGCAAAACGGGGTGGAGCGCCATCCTGCATAAACATCGTACGTTCCAGCAGGTGTTATCATCCAGGCTGGGGATGATGCGGTTCTGTAACATATCGGCGTACCTCTCACCCTCACGGTAGCAGTTACTGAGGTTTTGCTGTCCAGCGCCATCTGTCGGACATTTTGTGAACTTCGTTTTTTTTTTTTTTTTTTTTTTTTTTTTTTTGTTCTAATATAACCCCATGACATTCCAAGCATGTGTGTCAATTTTTACCTCTATCTACATTATTCCGTAGTTTATTAAGTTTTCAAATTTATACTAACATTTTGATCACCCTGTACATTAAAATCACTCGACAGTGGAAACGTATCTGGATCGGACGACATACCTGAGAGACTTCACAGAGATTATGGAAAAGAATTTGGTCCCCTTTGGTGGTTTATCGCACCTCGCTGGAGTAACAAGGGTAGCTAGCGACATGAAAAAGCGTACCTTATTCTGGTTTTCATGAAATGTCGTAAGGTAGATGCTCGTATATAGCTGACGTCAATCTGTTGTGGAATTATGGATCGTGTTTTATGCTAATTTGTTGTGATATTTTTGGGAAACGAGAACATCTATCAAAATCAACATGGATTCCGAAACCAGAGATCTTGCGAAGGGAAGATCGCTCTGGTCATACACGAGATCCAGATCGCCGTACACGGTGGGGCCTATGTAGATGTCGTGTTCCTTGACTTGCGAAAGGTGTTCGGACCGGTCCCGCACTGTCGTTCAGTGAACAAAATACGAGCTTTCCGATCATCGAACGACATTTGCAGTTCGACTCAGGACTTCATGAAGATGCAGCTCAACCTGTCGCTCTTAACGGAACAATAAAGACGAATGTAAAGTTGGTTTCGGGAGAACCTCGACCAAGTGTGAGGGACCCGTTACTGTTTAACAGTACACACAAACGATCTAGTGAATAACATCGGAATCCCCATAAGGCTATTCGCAGATGATGGAAAAAAATGGTTCAAATGGCTATGAACACTATGGGACTTAACATCTGAGGTCATCAGTGGCCTAGAACTTAGAACTACTTAAACCTAACTAACCTAAGGACATCACAACCATCCATCCCCGAGGCAGGATTAGAACCTGCACAGTTGCGGACTGAAGCGCCTAGAACCGCTCGCCCACAGCGGCCGGCTCTAGGCGCATCAGTCCGCAACTGTGCAGGTTCGAATCCTGCCTCGTTCATGGACGTGTGTGATGTCCTTAGGTTAGTTAGGTTTAAGTAGTTCTAAGTTCTAGGGGACTGATGACCGCAGATGTTAAGTCCCATAGTGCTCAGAGCCATTTGAACCATTTTTCAGGTGGAGACGGAGATGGCAACAATATAACATGTTTTTGTCGTATAAAAATATTACATTAAAATGAATGAGATTAATATCAGTTTCACCGAGTAAAGAGCCAACTATTGGAGGTAGGAAAAAAAAAACAGTTTTCCACTAAGGAACAGGTATATCTGGCGTATAATTTCAGCATCAGAGTCGTCCCATACTCAGTAAACGAGCGCAGAAGAGCACATTCACGAATCTTAAATCGCTGCTCTCGTCTTGATCCTAGTGGAAATGGTCTGCCGTTGCTTTCCTCCGAAGTGTCAGATGTGAATCGGTATCGTGTGGATGACTGTAATGAGAGCGTGTAGAGTGGATATTGGCTCATACGAAAGGTAGGTTTCTGTGTTTTAATCATAGTCTTGCGTATCTGTTGGGAAAAAAAAGTAATTCTCTTTTCTCGTGAATTGTTTTCATTGGTTAAGACTCCAAAAGACACAAGACAGTAATAAGTATGCTATTTGCAATGGATAAATGATCATGACTGTTCTTCCAAAGCCTCTGAAGATGTCAGTTGGGTGAAAAATAACTAAATAGTGAAGTTTCGTGCCAGGAAAATTGTTAAGTCATATACAATACAACAGCCGTCAATAGTGTTCCAGCCGGCCGGTGTGGCCGTGCGGTTAAAGGCGCTTCAGTCTGGAACCGCGTGACCGCTACGGTCGCAGGTTCGAATCCTGCCTCGGGCATGGATGTGTGTGATGTCCTTAGGTTAGTTAGGTTTAATTAGTTCTAAGTTCTAGGCTATTGATGACCTCAGAAGTTGAGTCGCATAGTGCTCAGAGCCATTTTGAACCATAGTGTTCCATTTCTCTCTCCATCAAAGAAAGTGACAAAGCAAATGTTCGCCTTCGCGTCTGCCTCGCACAAATCACATAACTTTTGAGTTCCACTCCTATCTTACAATGAATCCTATGTTCCGAGGATGCCTAAAAAAAGTCACATAAACTGCTTTAAAGTTGTTGTTTGATGACGTGATGTCTTAGAAGTTTCCAACGGGTCAGCTAGCGCAATAATCCTTTGAATTTCTCTGAATGTAACCATAAAAGCCATACAGCAGTCTTACGTTATTTGTTAAGGAAAGCGGAGCTGTAAATTTACTAGAAAGGCAGCTTTCGACTGTCTAGCCGTTGACCATTCGGTCTTGGCTGTAATGGCGTAATACAAATGAATTCTGTAGCACACATTAACACTATTTGATATACTTGTTTCCGCCATCAGGATCATATGTAAGGTTTTATGGCTCTGAGTCCGTACCGTCGGCCGCCAATGGACTGCTGTCGATTCTTCTTTCTGTGACGAACGGGTATTTCAGCAGTACAGGCGCCGGAGCTCCGAAAAGCAGTATCCCTGTTAATGGTGTACCCAATGACGAGTTATCTCGATGGCCTCTTTCAGAACGCAAGCCAGCGGGCGGTGTACTAGAGAGGGGTCTTAATCGTATCGTACTCTGAGCCGCATCGTGCGCTGTCACTTCTCGGCTGCTACAGACTGACCCTTCAGTCCTTGCCACCTGCATATCCGTATTGAACCTTGCGACGTAACTCAACCAATTAGTTTTTTAGATAAAGCGGGGTCTTATACACGCTTTGTGTTCTTAAGCAGAGTAAACATTTCGCAGAACGAAGCATATACAGTGGCCCAGTTAATTAGATTCCATTGCGTCCAATTAAACAAGGACACATTTGCTTTCTCCGAAGCCAGCAATTGCAGAATGAATAGCGCGAATAGCGCTATTCATTCTACAATTGAATAGCTCCTTAACAAATCAAATAAACAGCTCCTTAATAAATCAGGTATTAGTGTTGGGGGATTTAATGCGCTGTAATAAAACATTTCTCGTGTTCTGTCTAAGAAGTCGCACATAGTGGCAATAACAGGTAGAACTGAGGACGCTAACTCAAGTAAACGATTCTCAAAGTGTGGCTTTAAAAGTTTACCTGCTCTGGGAAACAAAAGCTTACCAGATCTTCGGTCACTAATAATAACTTCGTTGTTTGTTTCCGAAGACTGGTTTGATATAGCTTTTTACGCTATCGTCCTGTGCAAACTTCATCACCCAATAACTGCTGCGACGTATATTCTTTTGAACCTGCTTCCTGTATTCATCTATTGGTATCTCTCTACAATTTCCACCGCACACACCTTTCCAGTACTAAATTGTCGATCCCTTGATGTATCAGAAGGTTTCCTTTCAACCGCTCTCCTTTTTTAGTCAGTTATACCACAAATTTCTTTTTCCCCCAAGTCTATTCAGTACGTCGTCATTAGTTATTAAACTACCCATCTTATCTTCAGCATTCTTCTGTAGCACCACATTTCAAAAGCTTCTGTTCTCTTCTTGTCTGAACAGTTTATCGTCCACTTAGTGTGGACTAGTCGCATTAATTCCGATGCTTCTTTTTGCAGATCCGAACGTAATTACTTTTTCATTCTGACACCTTTTAAAATCAATCCCATAGATGAGGCAGCTCTTCTGAGAGCTTATTTGCCAGCCTGGAAGTTAAGTTCTTTACTACAAAATCCGCAAGGTTTATATTGCCTTATATAGTTCATACATCGCAGAAATTTCTTTCTAATCATACATTTATCTACATCGTGGAGCAAATGTTTATTGTGTGCGGTTTACTTGCAGTGCCTTGGGGCAGATAACTGAACCCTGGACCATTCAGAACCGTGTCCCTCCTGCCATAACTTTTACATCATTGGCTCACTTAACTTTCGCTTGTCAACATTTGCTTGCACTTCCGACCCCCCTTGTCTGTGGACACTATCACATATTTTTTGTTCACGTATTCAGTGTTTTAAATGGCATTGACATTAAGTTGCCGCTGCTACGCTTGAAGTCATTTTCCGCTAGCACTTTCCCACTTCGTGTTGCCGAGTAACACACAGCTACATTCAACAGCGCGGAGAATGCTGCAAGCGAGTGAACATTGCGGTTGTAACCTTCCAGAGGGGAGGGGCGGGTTTGCCCTTACACTTCGCGGGCAACCAGAGTTTACTGAACTGCAGATACGCCAACGAGAGAGCGAAAAGTTGTCTAGCTTGAGAATGTTGATACGTTTACTGTAGTGAAACAGATGGGCGGTTTCAGGTCACTACGTCCCACGTTATCAAAATTGCCTTGTTAACTCAGGTCACATACTACGGTAATGGCACGGAAAACTACTAGCATAGAATTATGCCCCTGTAGTCGGAATTCGGCCGTTACAGCAGACTTTCGGCTTCAGTTTCACGCCACCAGAGACTAGAGTAATCAGATACCCTCTATGCTTCAAAGTTAGACACAATATCGGTAAGCACCCAAACGATAGCCTTTACTGAATGTTCACACTCATTGTTTTAAAATAATCGGTAACGTGTACTGCTATCTATCAAATATAAGAAATGAGAACCTCCTTTTGTTTAAAAATTCTGCAACGAAGTAGAAAAATATTATTTGGTTTAGTAAAATAAGTGATGTCCTAGATTCTCTGTCCTAACTTCATTGGCTTACAATTCATGAAAGTTCTATATCAACAATTAAGTAAAACACTACGAAGAAGAAGAAGAAGAAGAAGATGATCCACGTCACTGGATCTGAGTTGAGCGTTGGAAACTCAATTAATCCTGTGAATGAATACGACACGTAGAAGAATTTAGCCCCGTTATTAAAAGACGGCTGACTCATAATACTACAAAACAAAGCTTCACAAGTACGTATATCAGCAAAATCCCAAAAATTTCCAATGCGTTGAAATACATACAGCACCATTACCGCTACTCACTTACAGGATAGAAAAAAAACCTGAAATAAATCCACAAGGTCACCTGGTGAATTTTCATAAAGCATGACTTGGAGCATCGTAAATCAGTTGTTGAAAGAGCGATCATGCCACTTGGGAAAGGGGACAGGGGACGAACAGATGTTGAGTAGCTGGATGAAAAGCAATTTCGAGATCAGAAACAATGTTGTTATATAACAGTTCATCGCTCCATAAACGAATAGTAGCTGCAGACATAATATACAGATCATTTAAGACAAAACGTCCAGAACAGTCACAAGGAATTGACACCTACGTTGCAACAAGTTGGAGTAGAAACAATCTGCATGAGAAGCATGTGAACTTCCTTTGCCAAGGCCATGTCGATCTCAAGCATTGAGCAACCGTGCCAAGGTCTGCGCGCATAAATTGGAGAACTTACGACAGTGGGTAAAAGATAACGGTATTGTGATGAGGAGGTATTGAAACTGTATTCTGAAGTAACAAGGAAAGCCGGCCGGAGTGGCCGTGCGGTTCTAGGCGCTACAGTCTGGAGCCGAACGACTGCTACGGTCGCAGGTTCGAATCCTGCCTCGGGCATGGATGTGTGTGATGTCCTTAGGTTAGTTAGGTTTAATTAGTTCTAAGTTCTAGGCGACTGATGACTTCAGAAGTTAATTCGCATAGTGCTCAGAGACAACCAAGTAACAAGGAAAGGTGATAACCACAGGAAGTGTGGAAATCGAGAGAAAACTGTATCACACATTACATACGGTGCCCAAAGAATATTCGGAGAGCAAAGAGGAGGACGCCAATATAGTTCATCAAAAGTCGAGGTGATGTCCTCATAAAACAACAAACTAAAAGTTTGGTGGAACCGATTGATATAACAATCATCAACAATGCTGAGCAAGTCACCTTGATGAGACATCGCTTTAGCTCTCAATGGTAATTAGCAAACGCGTCTGCATTGAGGTGGTGAGGAATCTGGGAGATGAAGTAATTTTATTCACGTCATGTCTGTGGTGATGCAGTATATCGGCGTTATCCTAAAGCAAAGCTCTACTAAATAATTCTAGCCACAGTACGTGAATTATTGGGATTACAGCTCTAAGCGACTTCACATTACACGCGAGGAAATGGAGAAAATAAACAAACATGCTGAACTTAGACAGTTGTACGTTGAACTCACTCGTACAGTAACAATAATAATTTCGGGCATAGGAGTCTAAGTTACTCGAAGTACGGGGGTTGATTGTAATTACGGTGAAGTTTGTTGCCAGAAACTGTGATACGTGGAACGCCAAGGATTCAGAAAATTCGTGAGAAACAAAGTGTAGAAGTGGAGTTATTGTGCCTTAATTTAGTAACTCTTGCATTTATTTAATGTCAGAACGTACCGTTGTATTTGAAGTTATAGTAATGAAAACATTCGTCGCAGTAGGTGATGACGTCACCGTGAGCTAGTGCGCTTGCGCTGTACACGGACTTAACTGATTCGATCATAGTGGAAGACATTTTCAAAGTACTTGCCCGACAAGGGAAGATGTTGGCGTAGTGTCTATCGCAGCTAGTTATCACAAGGGTGTGTTCCTCTGTCCGACGCTAGATGTAAATATCTCCGCAGTTAGTGTTAACTACTGGACGGTCAGTCTGTCGGATGGAGAAATAGAGACCTGAGGCAGTCATTGGTGGTATTAGAAGTAAGCAAGTAGTGTCACAGCACTGGCGCCAACCACCTCTTTCCTTCCATTTCCACAATTAGCCAGAACATTTCGTTACACGATAGTAAACAAGCAACGAACACAGGACCTACACGATACATGCACACAGTCGGCAAGGTGTCACAGGAGGAACGGTCATTATTCAGGGATATGACAGGAACGATCATTCGAAGCAAACGAGTATAGTAAACATGGGCTCTAAATGCACATCTCAAAGACTATGAGCATTTTATCTTCGATACTGTGAAACACATCTCTTCTACTGAGTAAGTGCTCATAGCTCTTAAGTTATGCATTTTAGAGCACACTTTTACTGGACTAATTTGCTTCTGATTATCATTGTTCCTCTCATATTCCAGAATGTTGACCGTTCCTTGTGGGACACCCTGTATATCTCACGAACAACCTCAAAATTACGTTATTGCATGTAGATTCCTACAACTGTGTAGGCAGGCGTTTCCGCAGCCGGTCGTATCAAGCTTGATCGAAAACCGAGATCTACTCTGCATTACACCAAATTTTCTGGAAAGTATCAATATGAATATTCTAACATGTGGCCAATAGATTTCAAGTCGTACATGTCAAGTTAATTTCCAAAGGATGACAGAGTTGTTGTTTGGATAAATGACTGAAATAGAATATGATTCACGTTTGGAAATATCAGTCTTTTGATTCGTGATTGAAAGGTTATGGTAGCTGATGGCGGCACTGAGGGCTCACCATTGATATTTGTATTACTTAGGTATTTTACTCGGTGGGAATACTGGGAGGGATTGCACTGAACGTGGTGAGGACAACTCAGGAGCAGCTTAAGATAGCCTCTTCAGTTTCGAAGGCTGCATACTTAGGTGTATTCCTGCCAAATACCTCCCCACTACCGAAAGTGAAGAAATGGCTAGTCGGGGATGCGCTGAACTCTTTGCCTGATGGTCGACTTTTCTGGTTTTTTAGTTTACAATCTGAGATTGCAACTGTAGTGTACCTTTTTCGTAATCGGGCATCAGTTGTCCCACACTACATTACGGAATATGACCAGATTAGGATGTGTCTTCTGGAATTCTTGGGTTTTAGCGTCAAATCGTTTTTTCGACGGAAAATTATTAGCATAGCATGACGCGGCTACAGGTGAAATTCCGATGAATTCCTGCAGAATCGTCTCCCATACGCACGGACTACTTCATCTTCGTCAATGCTGTTTGGCATTCTTCAGTATTTCCTTATCGGCATGCCGTATGTTCTTACACATATATGGGTCTCATTATACACTTTTCTACCTATAGGAAATCATAGTGCTGTAAGTATTCGCAAATTTTTCGTCAGTATATACGTAATCCCTGGAAGTATACTGATTAACCTGTAATTCGAAGACATTCCTGCATTGCAGAAACCAATAGGTTACAGCGTATGAAAATATTCGGACCTTGGATGTCACCTGCGATCAACTATTCTGATGGCCATCAAAACTGCAACTCCAGGAAGGACAGTAAATAACGAAATACGGTACATGAGCAGGGTGGCTGTAAGTAAACTTTAGCTACTTGAGAGAGTCCTCATGAGAAACAAGTGAATGTGGAAACTTTTCTAAGGACAAGTGGATGAGAAACAACGAATAAAGCAGTGAAAGAAACATATTTTAATTTCCACGTGAGAGTGTTCAAATGGGGTGGTTTAGGTGGTTACACAATTTGGAACAATCTGCCAATGATTCGATTTGCTTCCGAGAGAGGCCGACGACCTATTGCGTTACATATTGTTGAAGTAGTTGATGTTTCCATGGCTGAGAATGATGAATGCAATGTGCGAACTTCAAGCACTACAGGAGTTGTGTCACGATAGCTGAACGTTCCATAGTCCACTGTTCGAAAAGTGCTGCGACAAATTGTGAAACGAGATCCGTACAAACTTTTCATTATTCAACTTTTTCCAAGTGGCGTAGAAATTCGAGTAGACCTCGCTCTTACGTTTCTTACATGGATTGAAATTGACATGTGGTCTTCCAACATTTTGAGGAGTGATGAAGCGGATTTGACGCTCACTAGGGCAGTGACCACTCTGAATTGTCACGTTTGGGGATCGTCACCCCCAAGAAACGTTCGTGAAATTTTGCTGCATAGTGAACGTGTAACTACATGGTGTGGCTTCACGGCACGGTTCATGATTGGTCCATTTTTTTTAGGAACTCGGACCCCAAGGACAAAGGACATGCAGTATGAACGGCACACGTTACTGTGATCTGTTTCGCCAACATGTCATCCCTGCTCTAAAGGAGAGAGGTGCTTTGGACTCAACTGTTTTGATGCACGATGGTGCTCCACCTCAGGTTGCTCGTGAGGTAATATAGTAACCCCGTAATACATCTGGAGAACACATAATCATTGGACGATCTTTCCAAACTGCGTAACCGCCAAGAAGACTAGATTCGAACCCTCTCATGTGGAAATTAAAATGTGTTCTTTCAATGGTTTATTCGTTACGTCTCCTTCGCACGTCCTTAAAAATGTTTGCACAAAGTTTAATTGCCCTACCATCACTCGTTTTTCATGCGGCCCTCTCAAGGAGCGCAAGTTGAATTATAACAATCCTTTACTATGTAATGCAAAGAACACATCGAGAAATTTTTAGATGATCTGGGAGCATACAGGGCGGGAAATGTAATACACAGATCTGCCACCGCTGGAAGCAACAGTATCTCTAACTCGGCTAACCATGGAGTCGAACTGAGCTTGGATGACATACGGGTTTGTGACATCATGCTACTTCGTCTCTGTGCCATCATGCTACTTCGTCTCTGTGCCATCATTCGTCAAACGTACTGTCTCTCGGCAACCCCAGACCAGTTGCTACAAATGTGTGAGAGACGTGGAGAACGTGCTGGCCAGGCAAACATTCGAACACCCAGACCAGGAAAGCGCTGCCAACACGGAGTCTTGCGTGATCTTTTTGGAACATAACGTCACGCAAATGTAGGAGGTACTAGACTGAAAATATCAGAAATGTAACACCCGTTGTCCAAATTACTGCCTATGGGGACCAGAGATGATGGTGTATACCCAGTGGCACGGCCAGGTGCTGAACCCGTTTGACTATGGTCTGGCAAAGCTCGTTCAACTTGGAGCTACAGCACACGAATACGTTGCCGGCCGCGGTGGTCTCGCGGTTCTAGGCGCTCAGTCCGGAGCCGCGCAACTGCTACGGTCGCAGGTTCGAATCCTGCCTCGGGCATGGATGTGTGTGATGTCCTTAGGTTAGTTAGGTTTAAGTAGTTCTAAGTTCTAGGGGACTGATGACCTTAGAAGTTAAGTCCCATAGTGCTCAGAGCCATTTGAACCATTTTTAAACGAATACGTTGAAATAATGGATTCTAGAACAGTTCTCCAATTTTACTGCAGAGCTTTCCACCCTCTATCAGGCAATTGTGTATTATGTTCCGATTCACTTAGTGCCCTCCAGAGCCTCTGTGTGCTATACACATACTACCCCCAGTAGAAAGAATCCAAAAGCCATTTTCATTGCTCCATTTTCTGATCCAATGTCAATTTTATAACCGTTTGCGTTTTAATGCATGTTTGCCATCTGAATTGTCAGATATTTTAGCAGATACAGCCCGAACTGTAGACCGCGTTTTACTTGTTCTTCGTCGTAGTAATATGGCAAATGAAATTTAATTTTCAACCGTTTGAGCAACCTGAGCTGTTTTATGCCATAAAGCAACAACAAAAAAATAACGCGGATACGTCCAGTGTTATGTGATGCGAGACGTAGATTAAAAATGGTTCAAATGGCTCTGAGCACTATGGGACTTAACATCTGAGGTCATCAGTCCCCTAGGCTTGGAACTACTTAAACCAAACTAACCTAAGGACATCACACACATCCATGCCCGAGGCAGGATTCGAACCTGCGACCATAACAGTCGCGCGGCTCCGGACTGAGCGCCTAGAAACGCTCGGCCACCGCGGCCGGCGATACGAGACGTAGAACCAGGATTCGTCTGAAAACTGCATGGAGCGACTGATGTATCCAGTCTCACAGTCGTTCGCACCACTGTAGAATGACGGAGCTACCGCGGTAAGGGAAGCCGCAACATTGGGCACACTGCTGACAGTCCGTGGTGCTCCAGACGCCGTCGCGCAATCCATGTCTCTCTGCAAACAAGCACCTTTTCTCGCTCAAGGCACGTGACGCGACTGTAAGATCCTGCACGCC
Organism: Schistocerca piceifrons; assembly: GCF_021461385.2. Classification (NCBI taxonomy): domain Eukaryota; kingdom Metazoa; phylum Arthropoda; class Insecta; order Orthoptera; family Acrididae; genus Schistocerca; species Schistocerca piceifrons. Next base: position 729,810,912 of record NC_060149.1, on the reverse strand, counting down.
CCAGCGAACAATATGCCTGTCCTCTAGGACACTAGTACGGAAATGACTGCGAAGTTTTTCGCGACAGGGTCTTTGCATAAAAACTTCTCGCTTCACTTGCCGCTTCAGATTCGGATAAAATTCCAAGGCTTCGATAATAGTCCCCATCATATTCGTCAGGCACTAAAACTGACTGTCGTAAACTGGTAATGTTGCCTCTTGTATACCCACAGAACGGCATTCGATTGGCTGGATTTCATCATAATGGCGCGTACAGAGGTGCCGGTAGTCCATAGATTTTGCTTGCGCTCTCTATCTAGCGTTGTTTGCAGCGCCATCCATCGCATCAGGCGGTGAACTGCAAGAACGATTCCTCTGTGTTTTTCCTTAGCACGCTTCCATGCATTGCTAAGGGCATAGCTGGAGTCTCTATTGAAGTTGTTTCCACAAAGTCTAATTTCAACAACTTCTCTGATCACAGAGTGCCGGCCGCTGTAGCCGAGCGGTTCTAGCCGCTACAGTCTGGAACCGAGCGACCGCTACGGTCGCAGGTTCGAATCCTGCCTCGGGCATGGATGTGTGTGATGTCCTTAGGTTAGTTAGGTTTAAGTAGTTCTAAGTTCTAGGGGACTGATGACCTCAGAATTTCAGTTCCATAGTGCTCAGACCCATTTGAACCATTTTTGAACGATACACTTTCGACTTCAGGTAACCCCAAAGCCAATAATCGCACGGACTGAGGTCTGGGGACCTGGGAGGCCAAACATGACGAAAGTGGTGGCTGAGCACACGATCATCACCAAACGACGCGCGCAAGAGATCTTTCTCGCGTCTAGCAATGTGGGGTGTTTTTTTTGGGTTCTAATAAAACCCCATATCATTCCAAGCATGTGTGTCAATTTTTACCTCTCTATGTACATTATTCCGTGGTTTATTAAGTTTTCAAATTTATACTAACTTTTTGATCACCCGGTATATTAATTCCCGTTGTGCGGCCAGAATCACGTCGGACAAAAAATGGTTCAAGTGGCTCTGAGCGCTATGGGACTTAACTTCTGAGGTCATCAGTCCCATAGAACTTAGAACTACTTAAACCTAACTAGCCTAAGGACATCACACACATCCATGCCCGAAGCAGGATTCGAACCTGCGACCGTAGCAGTCGCGCGGTTCCAGACTGTAGCGCCTGAGTACAAATGACAGTTACGCCAACGTACTGCCTTAATACTTTGAGTACGCGGTATTACTGCCGTATGTGTAAGTGCGTGTCACTATCCCATGACTGTCACCGCAGTGTACGTTTACCATTAAGCATAGAAGCAGATAAAGTGAATGTGAGTATGATTCTTGTGAAATCTGCAACGGTGAACTCTTGCCCGAGAGAGATAGTTACCACAACTCCATTTCCTGCCCAAATCAAATAAATGAGTCTGTAGAGAAGCGACCACACATTAGTCTCAGCGAGAGAGAAAGGGGCCGTCGCGGGGTAGCGGCGCCCCAAAGCGCCGTGTATCGCTGTAATTGATACGTGCGCACGCGTCGGCGCCGTATGTTTCCCGTGTTATTGGCTGATACGGGCCGCGCCTTGATTAATATCTTTCCGTGAAACCGCACTCGTGATCACGGGCATCTCTGTGCTGTGTATCCACTGCCGTGATGGAGACTTTTTTTTTCTCTTCTGAAATTTACCTCCCCGCACTTTCCTCGTCTTTCTCCTCCAATTTGGTTTAGAGATGTTTTCATGTCCAACTGTAATAATCAAATTTTCATATACCTACCGCTAACCATTCGTCCAGAAAGCCATAGGGTCAGCTCAGTAATTATCTGTGAGTCTGAAACCTAATACAGTAATGTTAACTGTTCAGACGTATTTCCATCATCATTATATTTTAAAACAGTAGACGTATGCTGGAATCTAGCAAATACAGGGCACGTACATGGCAGCGGTACATTTGAAACCCCCACCAATGCCCGAGGTGGAACTCGAACCAGCGACCACCGCGTTGCTATTGTTTCCCTAAATCGATTGAGGCAAATGCTGGAATGTTACCTTTCAAAAAGATAGTGCCGATTTCAGTCCTCAGTCCGAGCTTGTACTTGATCTCTAATGACCTTGTCATCTTCGTGATGTTGTACACTAGTATTTGTTTCTTTCCCTTCATTTTTCGACATCCCGAGACGGTGGGTGTATACTGGCAGTGACAAATCCATTTAGCTTTGTTTGAGCTCTGCTATGACACAAATACACTGAGTATACAAAATACACTGACGGAAAACAAACGAAGCACCATAAAGTAATTAATGTAGAGTAATGAAATTCCGGGAATACGTTTGTCTAGATAAAATATATAAGTGATCAACACTGCAAGATCACAGGTTAATGTAAGCGCGAGAGAAGCCGCTGGAAAATGTGAAATGCTGGTACATTGATAACTGGTGTAACCACCGGAATGTTGAATGCAAACATGCAAGTGTTGTAAAGGCTCTGGATGTCAATTTGTGCGACGGAGTTCTATGCCTGTTGCACTTGTTTGGTCCGTATAGGCACGGTTAATGCGGTTTGAGGATGACGCCGGAGTTGTCGTCCGATGATGTCCCCTATGTGCTCGATTGGAGACAAATCTGGTGATCGAGCAGGCGAAGGCAACATGCTGACTCTCTGTAGAACATGATGGGTTACAACAGCGGTATATGGGCGAGCGATATCATTTTGGAAAACTCCCTTTGAAAGGCTATTCATGAATGGCAGCATAACAACTCCAATCACCATATTTACGCACAGTTCTGCAGTCAGGGTCCGTGGGATGAGAATCTACATCTACATCTACATTTATACTCCGCAAGCTACCCAACGGTGTGTGGCGGAGGGCACTTTACGTGCCACTGTCATTACCTCCCTTTCCTGTTCCAGTCGCGTATGGTTCGCAGGAAGAACGACTGTCTGAAAGCCTCCGTGCGCGCTCGAATCTCTCTAATTTTACATTCGTGATCTCCTCGGGAGGTGTAAGTAGGGGGAAGCAATATATTCGATACCTCATCCAGAAACGCACCCTCTCGAAACCTGGCGAGCAAGCTACACCGCGATGCATAGCGCCTCTCTTGCAGAGTCTGCCACTTGAGTTTGTTAAACATCTCCGTAACGCTATCACGGTTACGAAATAACCCTGTGACGAAACGCGCCGCTCTTCTTTGGATCTTCTCTATCTCCTCCGTCAACCCGACCTGGTACGGATCCCACACTAATGAGCAATACTCAAGTATAGGTCGAACAATGAGAGAGCTCCTGCTGTCATACGGAATCGCGCCCCAGACCATAATTCCATGTGTAGGTCCAGTGTGCCTAGCACACAGTCAGGTTGGTTGCAGGTCCTCAACTGGCTTTCTCCTAATCAACACGCAGCCATCACTGGCACCGAGATGGAACTCGGTTTCGTCAGAAAACACAACGGACTTCCACCCTGCCCTCCAATGAGCTCTCGCTTGACACCACTGAAGTCGCAAACGGCGGTGGTTTGGGGTCAGCGGAACTCACTCTACAGTGCAGCTGTCTCGGAGCTGTCCTTAAAGTAACGGATTTGAAACAGTTCATTGTGTCACTGTGGCGCCAACTGTCGCTCAGATTGCTGCTGCAGGTGCAGTGCGTTGCGCCGGAGCCACACGCGGAACACTATGGGTGGTCTTCCCTCTTGGTAATACCAGGCGGCCGCCCAGAGTCTGATCAGACCGTACATTCTCGTGACCAGAGCTGCCAGCAGACATGTACAGTGGCTCGATTCCTGCCAAGTCTTTCTGCAATAGCACTGGAGCAGCTTCGAGTTTCACATAGCCCTATTACACGACATCGTTCAAACTTAGTGAGTTGTTGATAATGGCGGCTTCATCACCTTAAAAGCATTCTTGACTAACATAACCTCAGCACGTCCAGTCTCAGAGGTAACTAACGGTCACGACCGTTACAGCGCGTATAGCAAACCTGATTTGTGTGCTAATAGTGGCGCTACTAGCGCTATTCTTATGCGACTGGCACGAAATTTGAAGAGACTTCTTTCTGACGTAGAAATAAGCCTGTCAACTTTCATTTTTGTCGCCCAACTCCTCCTTTGTGTTACGATTTTTTTTCCGTCTGTGTATTCATGCTCCAATACCAGACCCTCGGCTCCGAATAAATCTGCCCTACGAAATGTACGAGTGCATCTTGTGACATATGGATGAGGGCATATGGAAGTACGGGGCGGGTCGTGATTGGTGCTCGGATGGCAGAAACAGTCAAAGCGACCTCTCGCGTAAAGTGGATAATCCGCGCTCGAGACCCGATCCGGCACAAATTTTCACTGTCGTCATTCCAATATACAGCAACTGCAACTAAATTTCGTACAATTTATTTTGGTCGTTACCTGCTCGCTAAGTTCCAGAAATATTCGACGCTGCACCCAGCATGTAATGTAACATCATTTAGGGCCTGAGCAGCTGTACCACTTGGATTGTATAACCTTCCTTAGCAGCACAAGATAGATAGTCTACTAAGACGAATTTTCGGTTACATTGACACTCCCGCGTACCAGCTGTAAAAATAACTAATTTTGATTTATTACCAGCAAATAACTGTGCAGGTGCGAACATCAAATTTACAACTCTGCTGAATTGCGGCTACGGCCTAAGGATTTTATGGTCGCTTTCGCTGTGGTCCCCATTTTTACGACACTTCCGTTTTCGGAATGGTTAGGACTAAACGCTAAAATGTCTGACGACAGTTTTAATGAACGCTTAGGCACTCTCGCAAGTCAGTCTTTTTCCTGTTTAGAGAGAAAATATGATGAACAAACCGATAGGATTGCGATCCCTCCTGTTTTGGTAAATCTATAAAAGGAACATTTTGAGGAAAGGACACTATACGACAATATGTTTCTAACAATACGTAGACAGATTTGTGGTATCATTACATGAAATGGAAAATCTGGGATATCTTTAACTCTATCGACGCCGATATAAAATTAACGAAGATGCTTTACAGTAATGGTCAGCTACACATCGCCGTCTTTTTGTCGAAGCCTCCAGCCAGGAAGCGCTGAGGACTTTTATCCGTACAGCTTGCAGGGCTCTCACAGCAAAAGAACCTCTCGAAGCTGCGAATAGTGTTCCAGAGGAATGAGTTCTCATATCGACAAGTCGAGTGGCCGTTACGCCCTAAATCAACATCATCTGTCGAGATATCGAAACTGAGAAAGAAAAAGAAAAGCTAAGGGAATCTTATCTGCCGTCTTCTCGCCCAGCCTCCTGAAAAAACTGTATTCGTCTATGTAAACAGGTCAACCAGTGGGTTCCAGTACTATAAAAAACGTTAAAGGTTTACTGTACAGTATCAGAGGCGAACGTAGACGTCCAAATATCCGGTTTACGTTCTTTACCAATTTAGCAAATTGTGTGTGGGACAGGCAGTCATCGTATACGAGATGCGAGAAACGAATGAAGGATCCAAGTAAATCAGCTTACGCTTAGCTTTGCTTGGACTACGATTATGACATGAGTTACGCCAAGAACAGTATCATAGTACGCATTCAAAGAATACTAGAAAGAATAAGTAGAAAATATTGGAACGTGCACGTCGGAAAACTTAACAAACAATGCATGAACAAGAACGGAGGCTTCAATTCAAGCAAGGCTAGGGCTCTAACATCCTCTCATCCCAGTCATTGGAGCCAGAAAACAGTGTCCGTCACGGCTGTTCCACTGCCCACAAAAGCCGTGGATCTGTGATCTGTGCCTCCCGCCCCCTCCCGCCGCACCCTTCTTCAGTCCAAAAAGTTCCGTGTCTGAATTAATAACAAATAGAGATAGGTTAAGATTTTGGTTTTAATGCTTCAGCTGATCTACATTGTTTCCCTGCACTTCATACAACGCACAGAATGTTCATACAACCATGTTAAACTGTCAGAAAAGTCCTTCTACTGATATATTGACATGAATGTTGGTTACTTCATCAAAGTGATTCTTCTTCGTATGAATTTCTGCAGTTTGTCCTTTTGTGGTAGGTTCTTACAGATAACACCAAGTCCCGTCATCGGTGATGATTTTTTACAGGAAAGAACTGAACGCGTTACGCATTTCAATTAGGTCACTGCAGGCGTCCACGCGTTGTTTTTGCTAGTCAGTCAGTGTGTGAGACAAATTTTGCACACTCTTTCCTCATTTTCATAACAGTCTGGAGGTGAAGATATTCCACCACAGACGTACGTCCACTACTGAAGACTGTCTGCTCACAAATGACTATTCGTATGCCCATCTGTAGTGTATAGCTTTCAGTTCAAGCTACCACTGTAGTTACTGCGCCGACGTCGCTTATGCGCCTGGAGTAAAATTAGTCTGAGAACCTTTTCGACGGACGGTGAATATCTCACCGTTTGTGTACAATCGGGCGGCCGGTGTGGCCGAGCGGTTCTAGGCGCTTCAGTCTGGAACCGCGCGACCGCTACGGTCGCAGGTTCGAATCCTGCCTCGGGCATGGATGTGTGTGATGTCCTTAGGTTCGTTAGGTTTAAGTAGTTCTAATTTCTAGGGGACTGATGAACTCAGCTGTTAAGTCCCATAGTGCTCAGAGGCATTTGAACCATTTTGTACAATCGATGTTTGAAAGCTAAACATCTAGAGGCTGTAGAAGTAAAAGTCGCGAAAACGCAATACCGTGTGATCGACAGATACGACCAGCAAATTCACAAGAGCCATCAATGAGGTGATATTTGCAAAATCTAAAAATTTACTTGAAACAATATGTATTACCATATCCAGTACTTACGGATAACTATGCCCAAAATGGAAGTTGCTGTGTTGTTGTAAATTTTCCTAATAGTGGTCTTGGAAGTGCAAACGTCGAGTTAGAGCGAAGTCATTGCAACAGAGGAATGGAACAGCCTGGACAATTAACAAGGGCGACATACGGACATACTACATCATATCATTTTCAAAAAATGTTCAAATGTGTGTGAAATCTTATGGGACTTAACTGCTAAGGTCATCAGTCCCTAAGCTTACAAATTATTTAACCTAAATTATCCTAAGGACAAACACACAAACTCATGCCCGAGGGAGGACTGGAACCTTCGCCAGGACCAGCCGCACAGCCCATGACTGCAGCGTCTGAGACCGCTCGGCTAATCCCGCGCTGCCCATATCATTTTACTGTACATCCGCACAGCAACAGTCCAAATCGAAAAATCGCAGTGATCACATTATCTGTATCTTTGTGACGAGCTGTTCCATTCCTCTGTTCCCCACATTGAAACTCTACTTTTGCCCTTAGCACGTACGGCAGCACAGTAACTTCTACGAGAGCGTACTGAAAGGTAATGGCTCCGAATATTTTATGTGAAAGCTCTTAAGGCTTTTTAAATAAAACAAACTTTAACATTCTGCTTCTTTATTCTTCATGTCTACATATTTATTTCTCAGTATAGTCACTCTGATTACGAACGCATTTCTCCCAGAGAGAGCAGTTTGTTGATACCGTCACTGTAGAATGATTGCCTTGTTGACGAAGCTACAGCCTCGTCTCTGCTTGCATCGGTTCATCACTATCAAAGTGAAGTATTCGAAGGTGTTCTTTAAGTTACGGAAATAGATGAAAATCGGGTGGGGCCACGTCGGAACTGTGTGGAGGATGATTGCGGACTGTGAATCCAAGTGATGCTTGCAGATGTCGCAGCGCTCGTGTGTGGTTTGGCATTGCCATGCTGAAGCGTGCTGAAGGGGGGAATGCTACAGTGTGGACGAACTGTTCGAATTCGAAACTCGATTACAGAACACTGTTCCTCACGCACCAACGTAGTTACTTTACTCACTGTCACCTTAGACACTACAATCCGGAGCCCTCTAGCGGCAGAGGACTGCGCATATGTAGACATGAAGAATAAAGATGTATGACGTTAATAATGTTTGTTTTATTTTAAAAGAACTTCAAGAGTTTTCGCGTAAAAAATTCTGAAGCATTGCATTTCAACACACTCTCGTATTCTGGGAAATCTGTTTAATTCTGCATTTTTTAGCATATAGTGTTTAAATCTTTTTGGCAAATAATTCCTCGTGCGCGACTCCTGTGAATCTGTTAGTCATAGTTGTCTCCTTCTTCAACCACCTGAGCTTGTTTGGTGTTCAGACTCGTCATCCTTAAAGTATTTGTTGTGCACAAATTCAGAGTCTTACAGATAAACGACCCCGTCAGGTTGTTGAACGCACATCTCTCTATTTTAGAATGACATTTGTTCGGGTTGTGAAGTATTTGTCTTACAAGGACGTAGTGGGCGATGAGAGTGGAACTTCGCTAGGAACAGGATACGTCACATTCTGGTTGCGAACCAGCACCGGCGACACCCAGTTATTGTTCGGAAAATTTGAAGAAAACTACAAGGACAGCCCTTAATATATTACGCCCATAAATGGTATCTTCAAGTAAGGCAGCAATCATAACACGTGACATCAACCACGCCTGGAAAACCTCAGAAATAACATCATTTCAAGGAAAGCAGTGCGATCCGCAGGAACAGACCGCTGAGTAGTTACTTTGTTTACCTGTCTGCGTTTGACCGAAACCGCTGAAGTGCACAGATTTGTTACCGCGGGCCTTGACAGGCCAGTAGAAAAATATTCGTCAGCAGAGTGGCGCGTCTCTGGTTCCGCTCGCGACTTCAGAATAGCGCCGGCGCTTTTTCTGTAATACGCAGCTCTGGCGAGGACAATGACGCCGCTGGCTGAAAAGGAAGACATTGCCGAGCTTAATTAAGAGAGACGCTTGCACCGGCCGTCCTTGGGCGCGCGTCTATCTTTTTGGCCAGCTCGCTGTTGCGCGCACAAGTGATTGCGCCAGCCTCACACTGCCAGCAGTGGCAAATCGTCGGCTTTTTAAATCTCTCCCGCTCAGGTTTGTGTCATTAAGATTATTTGAAGTATTTCCTGCATTACGGTGTACTCTTATGCCGGGCGACTGTAATCGATATTTGTGTAGTGTGTAATAGGGAGTGTTTCCTACCAATATTAGTTCTTCTTTTCCTCGGGAAATCCCCATATGGAAAAATTGTCTAACCGCATTCGCCCACTCCCTGATGTGTCTTATCTTGTCCATGACGCGACATACCGAACATCGCTAGCTGAAAAGTACACAGATGACAGGGATTACCTGACCCAGTGCTTTTCGACAGATAACCAGATGTTGGGCTTCTGCTTCTGGTGCGAAATACTCGAGCTTAGAGAGTAGGATGTCAGAACGTTTTTACAGCTCGTTGTGATAAACCCTACTTTTATTTAGTTTCAGCGGCAAAACTTGAGGACTAAAGTAACTTTCGCATGATGTCTCTCTGTCAAGTAACAAAGCGTGACGAAACTTGAAACATGCATAGGAAGAACTGGTAAAGTACAGAAGATAACTGAATAGAAGCGTCATTTCTGCTCGTCCCATTGCGTATTTCTTTCAAAGATAATGATCACACCGCGATTCATGATGGTCCCATGAATATTACGAAAGGCGGGACATTGTTCTTAATAGGATGTGTCATCACCACGAAAGCAGTGATGCTCTGCAACGTTCCCCCATGCTGGACACTAGGTTGGAAGGACGTTCCATTACTCCAGCAGCGCGGGTGATAACTGATAGATGGTCGTGGATGCATGTGGACCTGCTGCAAAGCGTACGTCTCCCCAACGCATCCCAAACGTGCTCGATGTCATTTAATTCGGGAGGGAACGGGCAAGCCATTCCAGTCCATTCACCGCATATCCTCTCCATCCAAGAGCCACTATGCGTGCTTTGAACGAAGTGGTCACGGATTTTCATTCATAAAAATGAAGTGATGGCTGAATGCCTCCCTGAAAAGCCGTACATTGGGAAGGAGGACAGTATCACAATAACGATGACCGTTGAGTGTACGGTGTTCAAAGATTTGGAGGTCAGTAAGGCCGTGCAACATCATGCCCCCCCACACCAAAACACCTGGACCACCAAAACGCTCATGTTCGACAGTGCTGGATGTCCTCTCATACGGCGAGAAGTGGGACCATAAAAGAACCCAGGAACGTAGCACACCAGTGTAGTATCTCATTCGGTCAATAATTCCTTAGCTTACCCAAAATCATTACATTCTCGAACATAGAAATACACTCCTGGAAATGGAAAAAAGAACACATTGACACCGGTGTGTCAGACCCACCATACTTGCTCCGGACACTGCGAGAGGGCTGTACAAGCAATGATCACACGCACGGCACAGCGGACACACCAGGAACCGCGGTGTTGGCCGTCGAATGGCGCTAGCTGCGCAGCATTTGTGCACCGCCGCCGTCAGTGTCAGCCAGTTTGCCGTGGCATACGGAGCTCCATCGTAGTCTTTAACACTGGTAGCATGCCGCGACAGCGTGGACGTGAACCGTATGTGCAGTTGACGGACTTTGAGCGAGGGCGTATAGTGGGCATGCGGGAGGCCGGGTGGACGTACCGCCGAATTGCTCAACACGTGGGGCGTGAGGTCTCCACAGTATATCGATGTTGTCGCCAGTGGTCGGCGGAAGGTGCACGTGCCCGTCGACCTGGGACCGGACCGCAGCGACGCACGGATGCACGCCAAGACCGTAGGATCCTACGCAGTGCCGTAGGGGACCGCACCGCCACTTCCCAGCAAATTAGGGACACTGTTGCTCCTGGGGTATCGGCGAGGACCATTCGCAACCGTCTCCATGAAGCTGGGCTACGGTCCCGCACACCGTTAGGCCGTCTTCCGCTCACGCCCCAACATCGTGCAGCCCGCCTCCAGTGGTGTCGCGACAGGCGTGAATGGAGGGACGAATGGAGACGTGTCGTCTTCAGCGATGAGAGTCGCTTCTGCCTTGGTGCCAGTGATGGTCGTATGCGTGTTTGGCGCCGTGCAGGTGAGCGCCACAATCAGGACTGCATACGACCGAGGCACACAGGGCCAACACCCGGCATCATGGTGTGGGGAGCGATCTCCTACACTGGCCGTACACCACTGGTGATCGTCGAGGGGACACTGAATAGTGCACGGTACATCCAAACCGTCATCGAACCCATCGTTCTACCATTCCTAGACCGACAAGGGAACTTGCTGTTCCAACAGGACAATGCACGTCCGCATGTATCCCGTGCCACCCAACGTGCTCTAGAAGGTGTAAGTCAACTACCCTGGCCAGCAAGATCTCCGGATCTGTCCCCCATTGAGCATGTTTGGGACTGGATGAAGCGTCGTCTCACGCGGTCTGCACGTCCAGCACGAACGCTGGTCCAACTGAGGCGCCAGGTGGAAATGGCATGGCAAGCCGTTCCACAGGACTACATCCAGCATCTCTACGATCGTCTCCATGGGAGAATAGCAGCCTGCATTGCTGCGAAAGGTGGATATACACTGTACTAGTGCCGACATTGTGCATGCTCTGTTGCCTGTGTCTATGTGCCTGTGGTTCTGTCAGTGTGATCATGTGATGTATCTGACCCCAGGAATGTGTCAATAAAGTTTCCCCTTCCTGGGACAATGAATTCACGGTGTTCTTATTTCAATTTCCAGGAGTGTATTTCTACACCTACATGGATACTCTGCAAGTCACATTTAAGTGCCTGGAAGATGGCTCATCGAACCACCTTCACAATTCTTTATTATTCCAATCTCGTATAGCGCGCGAAAAGAACGAACACCCATATCTTTCCGTACGAGCTCTGATTTCCCTTATTTTATCGTGGTAATCGTTCCTCCCTATCTAGGTCGGTGTCAACAAAATACTATTTTCGCATTCGGAGGAGAAAGTTGGTGATTGGAATTTCGTGAGAAGATTCCGTCGCAACGAAAAACGCCTTTATTTTAGTGATTTCCAGCCCAAATCCTGTATCATTCCTGTGACACTCTCTCCCATATTTAGCGATAATACAAAACGTGCTGCCTTTCTTTGAAATTTTTCGATGTACTCCGTCAGTCCTATCTGGTAAGGATCCCACACCGCGCAGCAGCATTCTAAACGAGGACGGACCATCGGAGTGTAGGTAGTCTCCTTGGTAGGGCTCTTACATTTTCTAAGTGTCCTGCCAATAAAACTCAGTCTTTGTTAGCCGTCCCTACAACATTTTCTGTGTGTTCCTTCCAATTTAAGTTGTAATGAACGAGCTGAGAACACTGCTCACGTGTAACTTTTTTATTATACGAGGGTTGTCCAGAAAGTAAGTTCCGATGAGTCGCGAAATGGAAGCCACAGTGAAAACCAGAAACGTTTTATTTGCAACACCTTCCACCTACTTCTCTACATAGTCGCTGCTCCAACTTCGAGTGTTGTCGTAATGTTGTATTAACTTTCCAATATTCTTGTCATGGAAAGCACCCGCCTGTGCTTTCAGCCAGTTATCTGCATTGGTCTGCAGCTCGTTGTTTGTGGAAAAATTTTGTCTTCATCGCTAGCGGTACTTGTGAGCAGAGATGAGACTCAGGGGGAGCCAATTACGGACTGTATTGTGGGTGATCAAACACCATTCATCGGAAACGCTGCAGGAGCGTCTTCATCATTGCCCTTGCAGTGTGCGGCCGAGAATTGGCATGAAGATGGAGCTGCTCGACATTTGTGTTATGTGAGCTGCATGATACAGGCGAAATCTCTAACCTCATACTTCGCCGGAGACGCTATTCCCTACGCGTCTTTACGTGCTCATTGTTAACTCAAAAGTGGAAAGAGCGACGAGACACGATCGACGGGCATACTAGAGACACTGCCCAACGCATCTGTGCAAACCTTTACCGGATCTTCCCAATGGTTTCCATTTCGCGACCGATCGGAACTTACTTTCTGGAGAATCCTCGTAATAACGGCTTATGTTGTCAAATATTTCCCTCGAGTAAATCTTCACAGTAGTTCTTACGCTCTGCATTCGTTGTAGCCAAAGACGAATGCGATTCGCGCTTTCTCTCAAAGAATGAAACCCCAGGAACTTCATCGACATTTTCATACAATACGGACACAAACGTATTTCTTCCAGTGAAGTAATTAAGGGCCGTCTGGAATTTGTATCTTACAAATATCGATAAACTTCATGGATACGATTAATTCCACGAAAGCCTGATATAGGTCCATGCTACACTGTTTTGTGGCTTCGAAAACCCACTGTTAATACGGAAGCTGTTTCCAGTGATTCTGCAATCCTATCTACTGTGTAATTTCAGCGTATAGGTAATACGCGTAATTCTCAGGTACCGGTAACTACTCGCGATCGTGCCTAGTGTTATTATGGCATCACACATCATCATTGGGGCTGTCCGCTTTGAATTTAGGTCGTGAAGTTGTTAATACTTGTGACCCCAAGCTTACAAATGCAAATATTTCTTGGTCAGATGACACCTTTTTTAAATTTTTTTTATTAGGTATGTATGAACCGATTAGCATACCATAAGTGACTTCATTTATACTCTGTAACCACGGCTCATAATCAGAAGAGCTATAGATTTCACGAACTGGCGCAGTTGGAACCGCCGCTGTGGCGTTAGTTACACAACTGGCTTTCTGATATGTTTCTTGCAGAAGTGGCGTAATAAAATTTCTATTTTTTCTGTTTGTGATTCATATAGTCCCTCAGCATATCATCATCATCATCTCTCGTCCATGATGATACGGTGTCTTGATGAACTCATGGATGGCAGCACATGCGTCCCAAAGTTGGCAGATCTGAAGTGGTCTGCACAGCTCAGGTGTCTGTCATAGATTGCTCTGTTTAACAGGTAATACTATATTTGGGAATTACTGGTTGATACGTGGAATAGCAACAAAGAACTTTATTCCTAATGAAAGTTTGGAGTCCGCAACGGAGCAGCAGAAGAGACTACAAAATGTTCGGTTCAAAAAATCGAAAGGACGGCGAGTTTGGATATACTTTTTCTGGCTCCAGCAAGCGCGCTATTTGCGAGGAACAACAGTGGTGTATTTCAGTACTAATTTACGTACATTACACCAAAATATTATATTGTTTATTGCATTGTATATCTTGCCTGGGAAGGAGAATAACAAAATGTAAATGATCATAGTGATCTTTGTCTAGTCTGCTGTAAGTTCAGGAATATCTTCATCTCTCTTTCTCCTTATCACGACACGTTGCAGCACCGTAATCACCGTCAGGGACACACAGTTCCCGTTATATCACTCACAAAATCCAGGAACAAATAATAACAAATTTGTAGTTCAGTAGACGGTATGATCTTGTACGTCTCCATGTTTAACATGTCGATACATAGATACTTTGACGCATTACACCTATTCCTAAGAGGTATGAAAATTCGTAGATTGTTTCTGACGCTGCTTGACTTATTAAAAGCACAGACAGTAACTTTGTTTCCAACAGACAACAACGTAATTTCCTTTTTCTCGACTAAATTACGTAAATTATTGACAGACAAAAATTTTCAACTGGACGTACATCTTACCATAGTCCAGAAAGACAGCGCAAACGGAGCGAAGGGCGCAGTGGTTAGCACACTGGACTCACCTTCGGGAGGACGACGGTTCAAACCTGCGTCCGGCCATCCTGATTTGGGTTTTCTGTGATTTCCCTAGATCGTTTCAGGCAAATGCCGGGATGATTCCTTTGAAAGGGCACGGCCGACTACCTTCCCTAATACAATGGGACCGATGACCTCGCTGTTTGGTCCCACTCCCCAAATCAGCCAACGAACCAACCGAAGACAGCTGTAACATTTATCGAAAATTCAGCGCATTATTGGTTGTCTTGTTGTAAACAGTAAGTAATATACCGAGAAACTGTAGGATTCTTTGCTGAACGTAGTTTTAAAATAGCGCAATTTTTCTGCACTGGGTGAATTTTCATGTGTACATATGGTGACGATGCTTTTGTTTACGGGTGCGAGTTAGAGTTATGAAATTGAAAGAAGAACTGTGCGATCAGGCCTCGAAGGCGCGTGATTCTGACCGGCTGCCACGCATCCTCTGCCAATGACGTCATTTGGATGCGGTATGGAGAGGCACGTGGTCAGCACAACGCTATCGCAGTCGTTATCAGTTCTCCAAAGCTAAGGGCCGCTACTTGTCTTTTGGGCAGTTCCTCAGTTCACCAGGTTGAGTGCATCCCACTCCAGTCCGTCTTCTAAAGAAAAATCGCCACTTCGACAACACCTCAAAAGTGGATAAGATACGACTCGCATGTCCTTACGAGTGGTTTCAGTTCGATTGGACGTGTCTTGTCAGACTGGCTTGCTCATGGTGATGTTTTCAACTAAGTACTGTTACCGTTTTGGTACTTCCGAAGGCGTGCTGTTGCATGACTATAGCGAACGATGCTTTTCGATGCTTATTCACCGCCTTTTCATATTTTCATCGATCTGAAGATGGTTGCAGATAACAATCAAAACTAGTTATTGAAATTTAATTGTGATAGAAAAATTGCGGTCTAGGCATTATACAGGGTGAAAAGTATTTAAACTGACAAACTCTGGGAGGCTGTAGGGGACATCAAAACAAATATTTTTCCCTAATGTCATTTTTTCCCATGAAGAGTATTTAAACCGGCAGAGGAAGATTTCTCTGGCGGGAAATTAACTAAAACAACAAACACACTGCTTCTGCCAATCCACGTTTCTGGGAACCGTCGGTCCAGGAATCGACGCACTCAATGACTGAAATGTGCCGGCGCCCCGTCATGCTGGAACCACATGCGTTGTCATGTAGGTAGCGGGACGTTTTCCAGCAGTTTTGGCAATGCTCTGGCGAGAAAATCCCAGTAGTGAATGCCATTTAATGGCCTAGGTAGCAGATACGGCCCAATTAAACAGTCCCCTACAACACCGACCCACACATTAACGAAGAACCACACTTCATGAGCGCTAGTAACTGTGACATTTGGGTTACTCTCACTCCAAACACGCGAATTGTGCATGTTGAAGACTCCATCACGCCCGAACGTTGCTTCCTCGGTAGACAACACAGAGGATGGAAATGTAGGATGCATTTCACACTGTTCCAGGTACCACTGCGAAAACTGTGCTCTGGGTGGATAATCAACTGCTTCCAGGTTATGGACACGTTGTAAGTGAAGTGGGCGTAACAATTGCTCTCGAAGGACTGTTCTTCCATTCGTCTGATTCGTCCTCATGTTACGTGCAATTGCACGAGTGCTGATTGAAGGATGCCCCTTCACATGCTCCAAGACAGCTTCCTCAAATTGCAGCGTTCTTACCGTGCGACGGCGTCCCTGCCCAGGTAATCTGCTAAATGACCCGGTCTCACGCAGACGTTGGTACGCAGCAGCAAAGGTCGTATGTTGCGGGATACGGCGGTTAGGATATTGTTGTTGATAAACCCGCTGTGCAGTTCGTCCGTTGTGGTGCGCTACGTAGTACGCACGAACCATATCAGTGTACTCACTCCAGGTGTATCGCTCCATTAGTAAACAGAGACAATGCACTACTACACTTGAGGACAGCAGTTGCCTACAACTGAAGAGCGTAATTCGGCCTCCACCGGTTTAAATAATCCCCACAGGAAAAAATGACATTAGGGAAAAATATTTGTTTTGATGCCCCCTACAACCTCCCAGAGTTTATCGGTTTAAATACTTTTCACCCTGTAGGTTTCTACTTTTAAATTTTTTATCTGTATCTCCGAGACAGTTCGGTCGGCTCGAAGGTATACCTTGTTTGTATTCCTCGCTGTGGAAAAGGATTAATGAAATTAAGACCAAAATAAAGCGTATCATTTGTTCCTGAGAAATATATCGACAGTGATGTTTTCAACATAGGACTAATAGGAAGACGTTATAGTATTAGACTGAAAAACTGTCCCTCCTGTTATCGGAGCGACAAGTGCTGCAAAACCGAGCAGACAAATGGTTCAAATGGCTCTGAGCACTATGCGACTAAACATCTGTGGTCATCAGTCCCCTAGAACTTAGAACTACTTAAACCTAACAAACCTAAGGACATCACACACATCCATGCCCGAGGCAGGATTCGAACCTGGGACCGTAGCAGTCGCGCGGTTCCGGACTGAGCGCCTTAACAGTGAGACCACCGCGGCCGGCCCGAGCAGACATTCCTGAGAGCTTGAGAATGTAATGCGGTCGTGAGTTACATATTATAGTAGTCCCTGCTTGTTGCTACTACAGTTTTTCACTGCTCTTGAATTCTAAACGTGTATTTGAGCTATAATTTGTCATTATTATAGGATGATATTTACGTCATTTGATCCGCTAAATTGGTAGAAGAAATAATTAAAAGAAAATCTTGGGTGTTCATGTCATCAAAAAGAAGGTATGAACTGTGTTGCGAAATTGGAATCTCCGGCTTCGAGGAGTATACACACTTTTTGAGCTGGGCTGATCCCAAGTAGCGCTTTGCTGCTTGTTACCGACACAGGATTTACGCTCGAGGAAGCGCGACAATTTCTCCAACACTTCACCTCGCTCTCTGTCATCGTTAGCTGAAGTTATGTAGCCAGTCGAACTGAGTCACTTTCGATAACGTAAGGAAGGCAGAACGTGGGAAGATACAAAATCTGTGTAAGTTTTTGAATCGTCCAATTTTCTGGTACGCCTCTGCTCCCTAAGAAGTTGGTAAACTTCAAATAACGTCGCTGCAATAGCCAGGCTCAGACTATGGAAATAGGCAATAGGCTGAAGCTATTTTGGTATGTCTTGAATAAATTGCGTTTCTGCACTTGGTCTGCGTTTTCGAGGGAGGGCACTCGGATATAGTCAGTCAGTTGCAGACTAAGCTTAAGCAAAAATTGACCGAGCGAGGTGGCGCAGTGGTTAGCACACTGCACTCGCATTCGGGAGGACGACGGTTCAATCCCGTCTCCGGCCATCCTGATTTAGGTTTTCCGTGATTTCCCTAAATCGCTTCAGGCAAATGCCGGGATGGTTCCTTTGAAAGGGCACGGCCGATTTCCTTCCCCATCCTTCCCTCACCCGAGCTTGCGCTCCGTCTCTAATGACCTCGTTGTCGACGGGACGTTAAACACTAATCTCCTCCTCCTCCTCCTCCTCCTTAAGCAAAAATTAATTTTTGGTCCGCCATCTAACGTAGGTATAACCCTCCTTCATTGCAAGGTGAGGGCAGGTGTCCTAGGAACGAAACTTACTTCTTCGCGGAAAGTTAAAATGACAGAAGTACTCATATGAGTTCTCTTTTCTCCCGTTTTAAAGACAAAAACTACGACAAAACGATAACTGTATATAATAGACGCAGTTATATCTACGCGTTCCACTTAGTGTGACTGACTGTACACTGTGTAAATCGTCCAATATTAATAACTTAGGAAGGTACTATTCACACAAATGAACTGACCTATGACCTCATCAATTTGGTCCCATAGGAACTTACGACACAAATGAACTGCAAAATGGTTCAAATGGCTCTGAGCACTATGGGACTTAACATCTGAGGTCATTAGTCCCCTAGAACTTAGAACTAGTTAAACCTAACTAACCGAAGGACATCAGAAACATCCATGCCAGAGGCAGGATTCGAACCTGCGACCGTAGCGGTCTTGCGGTTCCAGACTGCAGCGCCTTTAACCGCACGGCCACTTCGGCCGGCAAATGAACTGCAGTATCGTTAAATAGACGTATAATGTCTCAGTGCGAAAGTCTCAACAGTTCTTACGTAGAAACATGTATTGTTCTCTGTGAGAAAGTAATGTATTTACCTACACTACAAAACGTGGAAGCAACCTCGCATGCTAATGCCGATCGTTCACCGTTATAGAAACCTTGATTTATCTTCCGCATGAGCTAAGCTGTAGTACCGCTCCTGCGATGTTGAAATCTTTGAGAAATTAATCAGCCGAGTATCTCCATTCTAAGTGAAACTACGTTTCTACGGCAAACAAATATCGGTCTTCAATTTTTTTTGTCTATGTTGGATCTTGTTAACTCCGCGGCCGTTAATGATGGCCACAAATACTTTTTATTTCAGTGCCATAACCGGTTTCGGGCTACCATGCCCTATCTTCAGGTGGGCGAAAACCGTTCGACTCAGTATCACTGCTACGCTTAATGTCAAAAGTACTATCATGTGGGGAATCAGACGAGATTTGTGACTGGGTTGAGGATTTATTGGTAGGGAGGAAGCTGCATGTTATCTTGGATGGAGAGTCATCGACTGATATAGAAGTAACTTCGAGTGTACCCCAGGGAAATGTGTTGGGTCGCTTGCTGTTCAGGTTGTATATTAATGGCCTTGCGTACAATGTTAATAGTAACCTCAGACCTCTCGCAGATAATGCAGTCATCTACAATTACGTACAGTCTGAACGAATTTGTACAAATATTGAGACAGGTTTCAAAGTGGTGCAAAGATTGCGAACTTGCTTCAAATGTTCAGAAATGAAAATTGTGTACTTCAAAAAACGAAAAAAGTAGTGTCATATGACTACTGTATCAACGAATCATAGTAGGAATCGGTAAACTCATACAAATACCTTAGTGTAACACTTAGTAGTGACATGAAGTTGAAGAAATCAGATAGGCCCAGTCGTTGGAAAAGCAGGTTCCGATCTTCGGTTTATTGGTAGAGTATTATGGAAATGCTATCAGTCTACAAAGGAGATAACTTGCAAATCACTCGTACGACCCATCCTGGAACATTTCTAGCGAGTGTTGAACCCGTACCAGGTAGGACTATCAGGGGATATTGAACATATACAGAGAAAGGCAGCAGGCATTGTCACAGCCGGCCAGGGTGGCCGAGCGGTTCTAGGCGCTACAGCCTGGAACCGCGTGACCGCTACGGTGTGAAAGAGATATTGAAAGAACTGGATTGGCAGACTCTTGAAGACGGATGGAAACTATCCTGAGAAAATCTTCTTACAAAGTTTCAAGAACCGGCTTCAAATGATGGCTCTAGGAATATACTACAGTCCCCTATATATCGCTTTCATAGAGATCGTGAGGACAACATTAAATGCAGCACCCTTAGAGGCGCGTAAACAGTCATTTTTCCCCCGCTCCATGCGTGAATGGAACGGGAAAAGGGCATAATATCTGCTACAGTGGGACGCCCTTTGCCATGCACTTCACAGTGGTTCGCAGAGTACAGATGTAGATATGTTGTTGAATTGTAAACACCACCCATATTGGTTCAAATGGCTCTGAGCACTATGGGACTCAACTGCTGAGGTCATTAGTCCCCTAGAACTTAGAACTACTTAAACCTGACTAACCTAAGGACATCACAAACATCCATGCCAGAGGCAGGATTCGAACCTGCGACCGTAGCGGTCTTGCGGTTCCAGACTGCAGCGCCTTTAACCGCACGGCCACTTCGGCCGGCTCCACCCATATTCTAAATAAATTACGGTGGCACACTTCATAATATTCTGAACGTCAGTATTGAGCGTCACACACGTGATACACAATTGATGATGTTTTTTGTTTACAGTTGTGATTACTTTTGGATAAGGTAATAATAATATCTCGTGCCAATTCAGCTCATGTTCACAGCTTAGTGTGGCTACGAAACAATAATAGATAGAAATGAACTCTAAGTTATGCTAGAAAAATCATTCACTTTGGAACCAAATTGTTAATGAGAATCAAGAAGCGTCTCTCGAACTTCAAACAACAAATACCCAGTCGTACTTTTTTTCGCATGCGCCCTACTGCTGTAACTTTAATTTTAGTTCTTTGTGAAGTGATAGATAACTTGATCCATTTATTTTCATAGTTGCGTGTAGTTTATTACTGCAGAGAAGGTTAACGTTCTTCCAGTTAATTCATCGAAAAGTTTATATTTCAAATAATTCTGTAATACTAAGGGCAACGTTCGATTCTGAAGTCAGTGACAGCTCCTAACCACACATTGGTAGTTACGTCGCAAACGGCTTGCTTACGTATCCACGTTTACTGGAAAGTTTTTGCTTCTATCACCGTATGTTTAATTGTGATACTCCAGGTATTTTTGTTTCTTGCTTGTTTCATGAAATCAGTTGAGATGATCGTCCTGGAATTAGACTCGCATTTGTAGTACGGTACGAGAACTGAGAGAGGCGTGCATGGAAGCCCGGCTGTGTGACCAGTCAGTACGTGGTGCAGCCATTCGCCAGGGGTTACGGCGGGCCGCTGTTTGTCTTCCGGCAGTGCTCACCGCCTGGGTCGTCGGCTTTCGAACACTTTCCTGGCCGGCCTTTTATTTGCCCAGGGAGCGCAAGGAACCTGTGCAGCTCCCGAGAAATCCTCAGCTATCTTGTATACCGGCGTGTTGATTTTGCGTTCTGCTTCCTCTTTCAACTCTGGTCCGCTGAAGCCGGAGATGGGCGTTAGCGTATGGATACGTGCACACTTGCCGCTTCGCCAGCGCTGCACATTTGCTTCTACTCGAAACTCAAATTTCGTTCGAAGAGACCTTCGCAACAGACCATCACCGGCTTCAATATACCCATACGAAAAAATCGCAACACCAAAAGTTAATTAACCCTTTCGTGGGCAAAATTATTGAGCAGTTTTTTTTAATGAATGGAGAGCAGATAGTAGTTAACAGATATATATATATCATACAGAATATCAGATTTGCTCCAACTGTGAAAGCGAGGTCACACAACAAGGTGGGAAGTATTCTTCCCACTGCCCTTCCTTGGAGTTAAATGACAAAAACAACTTTTTCAATATATGTCATATTTATTTGATAAATTTACTTCTCTTGTTACAATGATTGTTCACAATTACTTGCCATGAAATTTTCTGAAACATCTGTCTATGCAAAGTGGTATTTGACAATATGTACAAACACAGCGAGTGCTCCTTTCCGCAGCATTGGTACTACAATGACGGCACGTCCAGTAGGTTTCTCCTAAAATGGGTTGATGCTCCCCTACAGCCACATGACGAAAATTTTCAGGTACTTTACCCCTTTTTGCCAGAAAGACAGGTTTTTGTCCACGCCTTTTTTGAGATGAGAAGCCAGCGATCAATTGTCTGGCTGGATGGATCCTGTATGTGAGCTGATCATGCTGTCCACTTTCTCTTTTACTAATTTTTCACAAGATAAAACTGTTCACTGCAGCAACATCCACCAGGAAATAAAATATTCTGAATATTCTATGCCACCATTTTACAGAACGTCTGCCAATAGCATACCTTTCTCGTAATTGATCAAACTTATCGACACCACCCATCATTTGGTTGTGTTCTGCCACAACTTCAAGACAAGAAATCTCTGTACTAGTACCATCCTTGTTTTTCGTTTTCACTGTTGCTGTTTCTCATGGGTCATGAATTGAGGACAGGAAAGTGACTGGACGGTTATCCATCCATTTTACTGCAGAAAAGGCTCCTTTTGTTTCAAACTGGAATTCTCCTCGTTTCAATTTTACGTTTTCCTTCATAAATTTGGGTAAATCGAAAGTATTTACTTTATACTATAGCTTTGAGGAAAAAAATCACAAAATGTCACGCAGACAGCACTGAAAGGCTCCTCTACAGAGCAACACTCAGCTATACAATGCCTCTGCGCGAAGGAACAGCAAAAACGGCGGGAACTTCCGATTGGAAGCAGTACCCTATACTGTTCGCTAGGTGGTAGTACCGTACAGAGGTGGGAACTGTGAATCCCACGGAACTAGGACCGAGTTCATTGTATTGGGAAGCATGTTTCCAACGGCTCACGAAAGGGTTAATGTAGAGAAAGGAAATTTCGGGAATATATTTGTCTAGGTAAAATATTTAAGTGATTAACATGGCAAGATTATAGATTAATGTAGGCGCGAGATAAGCCATTGAAAATGTGAAATGCTGGTACATCAATAACCGGTGTAACCGCCAGAATGTTGAATGCAAGCATGTATACGCGCATGCACTATGTTGTACATGTGCCGGATGTCAGTTTGTGGGATGGATTTCCATGCCTGTCGCACTTGGTCGCTCAGTATGGTGGTGGTTAATGCTGCTTATGGATGACGCTGAAGTTGTTATCCAATGATCTTATTCAAACACAGTGAGGTGTTGATACTGGCGTCTTCGTCGCGATAGCCGGCCGAAGTGGCCGTGCGGTTCTAGGCGCTGCTGTCTGGAACCGCGAGACCCCTACGGTCGCAGGTTCGAATCCTGCCTCGGGCATGGATGTGTGTGAGGTCCTTAGGTTAGTTAGGTTTAAGTAGTTCTAAGTTCTAGGGGACTAATGATCTCAGAAGTTGAGTCCCATAGTGCTCAGAGCCATTTTTTTCAGTCTTCGTCGCCTTAAAGACAGTCTTGACTAAAAACTCTCTTGACTGACATAAACTCACCACGTCCAATCTCAGAGGTAACTGATGTTCACGACCGTTACAGCGTGTGTTTGAAGCAAACCTGCATCCTCATAGTGTCGCTACCAGCGCCAGCCTTATGCGACTGGTGCGAAATTTGAACAGACACCATCTTTCAGATCTAGAAACACGCCTACCAAATTTTGTTTATGTCGCACAACTCCTCCTTGTTATTGCATTTTCTGCGTCAGAGTATGTTAATTAGGCTGTGAGGCTACGAAACCAGTATCTAACTCACAACTTTGGCGAATAGTGTATTTTTACATGTTATAGGTATGTAACGCCATCATTTGACAACAAATGGCATTAACTGTACAATCTATCCAAAGCAACAGATGACGAACTATTTGACAACACAGAAAAATAACACTTTGTGTGTGAATAGCAGTGGCCTAATCTACCTCTAAACACCCGAATCTCTTATTCTCATGATCCCTGTGAGAGATTTACGTTGATGACAGCAGAAATGTTGCACTTTCTTCATCGAATACAGGTTCTGTAAATTTATCAAACAAGGTGTCGTGGAACTAAGTCGTCTTTCTTTCAAGGGTTCCCACTTAAGTTCACGAGAATTTCTCTTATATTTTCGTAGAGGGCTACACCGACCAATTAAGATCATAGCAGCATGTCTGCGAATAGGTTAGATGTCTGTCGTTATGCCTTCTAAACCTAGAAACCAGTACGTTACGTTGGAGAGGAAGTGTTAGCGAGATCCCAAGACACTGTTGTATGTGACCTGAAGAAACAACAACAGATATCCAGTGTCTACCATATGTGATTTTGTGTACAATAAAAGATCTCAAATGTGGATGTATGCAAGATAGCTCAAGTAATAAAGACAAGAAAATTCATGTAATGTTCACTAGAGTATTAGCGGTATGCTGATAGATTAAAATGGTTCAAATGGCTCTGAGCATTATGGGACTTAACTTCTGAGGTCATCAGTCCCCTAGAACTTAGAACTACTTAAACCTAACTAACCTAAGGACATCACACACGACCATGCCCGAGGCAGGATTCGAACCTACGACCGCAGCGGTCGCGTGGTGCCAGACTGTAGAGCCTAGAACCGCTCGGCCACCCCGGCCGGCGCCGATAGATTAGTCGCATTTACGAAATACATCGCGTCCGTCAACTATCTGAAGATTCGTTGTTCTTATGAGAAACGATGGCAGCAGCAGCAGCAGCGATCATTATAAAATGCAGTGACTGCCGTAAAGTTAAACACATATTCAAGAAAAGGTTAGATTAATGACCGCGACACTCCTGTGCGTGTTCCTCCTGTCTACACGCTACACACATTCTGAAGTCACAGTTCATTCTTTCAAAAATAAACCAGATTATGTACTGCGTTACATCCCACAACGAAACGATAGGTAGAAGAGTAAGGGACAGTCACTGCTGGCAGACATGTCGTGCTTAGGCTGCACTTCCTATAAGCGCTCTTCGATACCTGCAGCAAAAGAGCTGAGCATGAACGCAAATTTGATGCTAGTTTGGACACAAGGCTAGTTACAGGTGGAATTCTTCCCAACAGCAGTTTTTATTTTGACCTGTTACAGGTCTAATTTCTAAGCATTAACCACTTGGTATCTTCAGAAGGTCGAAAGCATTTCATCCACGGTAGCTTTAATGTATTGAAACGACTTCTGCTTAAAATTTAGCATTGGTTGTCTCGTGGCCGTTTTCAAATGCAACTGTAGTATCCACCAACAAAATGATAAAGGCTCCGAATTTATATAGTTGTATATTATATGTTACAAATACTCTTTTCGCTGCTTACTTGTATATCGAAAATATGTGTGGTTCAATGGTTCAAATGGCTCTGAGCACTATGGGACTTAACATCTGTGGTCATCAGTCCCCTAGAACCTAGAACTACTTAAACCTAACTAACCTAAGGACATCACACACGTCCATGCCCGACGCAGGATTCGAACCTGCGACCGTAGCGGTCACGCGGTTCCTGACTGAAGCGCCTAGAACCACACGGCCACACCGGCCGAAAAATGTGTGTGTAATCGTGTTTAAAACCAATTCATGTGACCAAAGCTGCACAGTTTTATGTAAACACTGTGCCCCGAAACTGCGCTTTGTCGGCAGACTTTGTCCTTGAATTTTGAAAATGTCCTACATTTTTTCTTTTTTTAAAAATAGTTTCTCTGCAAACATTGTCACAGATTTTACCATTGTACTAAACTTCTCCCGACCTGTCGTTAAGAAATGTATCTTGTTCTACTTACAGATCGTGATAGCTTACTAGACCTTTGATAATACCAATTGCTGGATCTGTTGGTCCCCCTCCTGAGAGTTGTCAAGTGTCATTTTTCCGGTGTTGGTAGATATGTATAAACTTTTATCTTGTGTAGGTGCAGCCACCCCCCCCATGAACCATGGACCTTGCCGTTGGTGGGGAGGCTTGCGTGCCTCAGCGATACAGATAGCCGTACTGTAGGTGCAACCACAACGGAGGGGTATCTGTTGAGAGGCCAGACAAACGTGTGGTTCCTGAAGAGGGGCAGCAGCCTTTTCAGTAGTTGCAAGGGCAACAGTCTGGATGATTGACTGATCTGGCCTTGTAACAATAACCAAAACGGCCTTGCTGTGCTGGTACTGCGAACGGCTGAAAGCAAGGGGAAACTACAGCCGTAATTTTTCCCGAGGGCATGCAGCTTTACTGTATGATTACATGATGATGGCGTCCTCTTGGGTAAAATATTCCGGAGGTAAAATAGTCCCCCATTCGGATCTCCGGGCGGGGACTACTCAAGAGGATGTCGTTATCAGGAGAAAGAAAACTGGCGTTCTACGGATCGGAGCGTGGAATGTCAGATCCCTTAATCGGGCAGGTAGGTTAGAAAATTTAAAAAGGGAAATGGATAGGTTGAAGTTAGATATAGTGGGAATTAGTGAAGTTCGGTGGCAGGAGGAACAAGACTTCTGGTCAGGTGACTACAGGGTTATAAACACAAAATCAAATAGGGGTAATGCAGGAGTAGGTTTAATAATGAATAGGAAAATAGGAATGCGGGTAAGCTACTACAAACAGCATAGTGAACGCATTATTGTGGCCAAGATAGATACGAAGCCCACACCTACTACAGTAGTACAAGTTTATATGCCAACTAGCTCTGCAGATGACGAAGAAATTGAAGAAATGTATGATGAAATAAAAGAAATTATTCAGATTGTGAAGGGAGACGAAAATTTAATAGTCATGGGTGACTGGAATTCGAGTGTAGGAAAAGGGAGAGAAGGAAACATAGTAGGTGAATATGGATTGGGGGACAGAAATGAAAGAGGAAGCCGCCTGGTAGAATTTTGCACAGAGCACAACATAATCATAACTAACACTTGGTTTAAGAATCACGAAAGAAGGTTGTATACATGGAAGAACCCTGGAGATACTAAAAGGTATCAGATAGATTATATAATGGTAAGACAGAGATTTAGGAACCAGGTTTTAAATTGTAAGACATTTCCAGGGGCAGATGTGGACTCTGACCACAATCTATTGGTTATGACCTGTAGATTAAAACTGAAGAAACTGCAAAAAGGTGGGAATTTAAGGAGATGGGACCTGGATAAATTAAAAGAACCAGAGGTTGTACAGAGATTCAGGGAGAGCATAAGGGAGCAATTGACAGGAATGGGGGAAATAAATACAGTAGAAGAAGAATGGGTAGCTTTGAGGGATGAAGTAGTGAAGGCAGCAGAGGATCAAGTAGGTAAAAAGACGAGGGCTAGTAGAAATCCTTGGGTAACAGAAGAAATATTGAATTTAATTGATGAAAGGAGAAAATATAAAAATGCAGTAAGTGAAACAGGCAAAAAGGAATACAAACGTCTCAAAAATGAGATCGACAGGAAGTGCAAAATGGCTAAGCAGGGATGGCTAGAGGACAAATGTAAGGATGTAGAGGCTTGTCTCACTAGGGGTAAGATAGATACTGCCTACAGGAAAATTAAAGAGACCTTTGGAGATAAGAGAACGACTTGTATGAATATCAAGAGCTCGGATGGAAACCCAGTTCTAAGCAAAGAAGGGAAAGCAGAAAGGTGGAAGGAGTATATAGAGGGTCTATACAAGGGCGATGTACTTGAGGACAATATTATGGAAATGGAAGAGGATGTAGATGAAGATGAAATGGGAGATACGATACTGCGTGAAGAGTTTGACAGAGCACTGAAAGACCTGAGTCGAAACAAGGCCCCCGGAGTAGACAATATTCCATTGGAACTACTGACGGCCGTGGGAGAGCCAGTCCTGACAAAACTCTACCAGCTGGTGAGCAAGATGTATGAAACAGGCGAAATACCCTCAGACTTCAAGAAGAATATAATAATTCCAATCCCAAAGAAAGCAGGTGTTGACAGATGTGAAAATTACCGAACTATCAGCTTAATAAGTCACAGCTGCAAAATACTAACACGAATTCTTTACAGACGAATGGAAAAACTAGTAGAAGCCAACCTCGGGGAAGATCAGTTTGGATTCCGTAGAAACACTGGAACACGTGAGGCAATACTGACCTTACGACTTATCTTAGAAGAAAGATTAAGGAAAGGCAAACCTACGTTTCTAGCATTTGTAGACTTAGAGAAAGCTTTCGACAATGTTGACTGGAATACTCTCTTTCAAATTCTAAAGGTGGCAGGGGTAAAATACAGGGAGCGAAAGGCTATTTACAATTTGTACAGAAACCAGATGGCAGTTATAAGAGTCGAGGGACATGAAAGGGAAGCAGTGGTTGGGAAGGGAGTAAGACAGGGTTGTAGCCTCTCCCCGATGTTGTTCAATCTGTATATTGAGCAAGCAGTAAAGGAAACAAAAGAAAAATTCGGAGTAGGTATTAAAATTCATGGAGAAGAAATAAAAACTTTGAGGTTCGCCGATGACATTGTAATTCTGTCAGAGACAGCAAAGGACTTGGAAGAGCAGTTGAATGGAATGGACAGTGTCTTGAAAGGAGGATATAAGATGAACGTCAACAAGAGCAAAACAAGGATAATGGAATGTAGTCTAATTAAGTCGGGTGATGCTGAGGGAATTAGATTAGGAAATGAGGCACTTAAAGTAGTTAAGGAGTTTTGCTATTTGGGGAGCAAAATAACTGATGATGGTCGAAGTAGAGAGGATATAAAATGTAGGCTGGCAATGGCAAGGAAAGCGTTCCTGAAGAAGAGAAATTTGTTAACATCCAGTATTGATTTAAGTGTCAGGAAGTCATTTCTGAAAGTATTCGTATGGAGTGTAGCCATGTATGGAAGTGAAACATGGACGATAAATAGTTTGGACAAGAAGAGAATAGAAGCATTCGAAATGTGGTGCTATAGAAGAATGCTGAAGATTAGATGGGTAGATCACATAACTAATGAGGAAGTATTGAATAGGATTGGGGAGAAGAGAAGTTTGTGGCACAACTTGACCAGAAGAAGGGATCGGTTGGTAGGACATGTTCTGAGGCATCAAGGGATCACCAATTTAGTATTGGAGGGCAGCGTGGAGGGTAAAAATCGTAGAGGGAGACCAAGAGATGAATACACTAAGCAGATTCAGAAGGATGTAGGATGCAGTAGGTACTGGGAGATGAAAATGCTTGCACAGGATAGAGTAGCATGGAGAGCTGCATCAAACCAGTCTCAGGACTGAAGACCACAACAACAACAACAACAGGTGCAGCCAGTCCAAACACTTATTGCCTTTTGTCGTTTCGTGTCGGGTCCGACACCAGAATTGCATTGATTTAATATTTGTTCCATAGATCATGAATACGAAATTTCGTAATGATGTGGAGCCTGTCAGTTTAACATTAAGTTTCATTACACAAAACAGTTGCTACTTCATATCTAAAAATTCGTCTGTTGAGTAGGAGGAATTATCATTCAGAAATTCTTTTAATTTGTTTGTAAATGTTGGATGGCTGCGAGACTTTTAATGCTACTTGGCAAATGACCAAAGATTTTTGTGGCAGCTTAATTCACCCCTTTCTGTGCCAAAGTCAGATTTAACCGAGAATAGTGAAAATAATCGTTTCTTTTAGTGTTGTAGCTATGCACTTCGCTATTATGTTTGAATTGGCTTAGATTATTAATAACAAATTTCATAAGTGAATATATGTATTGCGAAGAGAGAGTAAGCCTGGAACTCGGAGTAAACAAAATATTGTATAAATTTTATGTACCCAGTCCACAAAGCAATGCGATATTCAGTGAAAGAATGACTACTGAAAGTGACTGCAAAACACGGAGGAGCTACTGAGTAAGACTGATAGTTGTGCATATTCCCGTCATACCGTTATGGCACGCTATGCTGTATTCAGTCTCCTCACGCTGATATAGTTGGCTTACTTCGCTTAAAGAACATGTAAATGATAACAATCTCATAAAAAACTGGTTAAGACACTAGAGACTGAAACAGAGAAAAAAAAACGTTAACACATAAAGGAATTACAGATATTGGCTTCGTGTGGGCATGGGAAAAGTTGAAAATTTGTGCTGAACCGGGATTCAATCAGGGTCTCCTAGGCATATGGTTCAAATGGCTCTGAGCACTATGCGACTTAACTTCTGAGGTCATCAGTCGCCTAGAACTTAGAACTAATTAAACCCACCTAACCTAAGGACATCACACACATCAGTGCCCGAGGCAGGATTCGAACCTGCGACCGTAGGTTCCAGACTGTAGCGCTTAGAACCGCACGGCCACTCCGGTCGGTTCTCCTAGGCATATCCTCTGACCACTAAGCCATCTTTCCTTTTTGTTGCTGGCACGGTAGCTCAGCGTGTTTGGTCAGAGTCCGCCCCGGACAGATACAACGAACAATAATGAACAAAATGAGATTTTAAAAAATAGCCATCCAAACACAGTGGTCATCGCAACTGCACGGACTACATATCCCGTCAGACCCAAATTCTCAACCTATTCTCACACTATTAATGTAGTGCCCTTGACTATAATCCTCACTACTCGCGGCATTTCGCCGCTTCCCGTAAGAGTGTGAGCCTAGTGTTCATCCTCACTGAAAACATCATTGGCCGTCCTCGCTTTTGTTATATATATATATATATATATATATATATATATATATATGTGTGTGTGTGTGTGTGTGTGTGTGTGTGTGTGTGTGTGTGTGTGTGTGTGTGATGTCTGTTCTTTCGGACATATCCGAAAGAACAAACACCACAAATGTAGAAAAAACGTGGAAGGGTTTCAGAGCACAGTAGTTCCAACACTCAGTCCGAGTGTTCAGTAGAGTAATTGGATTTCCCTCAAAGAGAATTTGTTGAGTGCTACCTGGAACTCTGCCACATCGCAGTAAAACTGTGGTACATGTGTTTGGGGCTATATACATGAGCTGGTGGGAGCAGGTACGCGTCTCTTAAATTTAATTACGCTCGTAGTCGGCCGCAGGGAGCGCTGTAGTAATACATCAACAGGTGGCGCTGGCCGACTGTGGTACCGTTCAAACAGGCCTGTGTTTGACCAGGCCTCTCGGCCACGTGGGAGTACCCCAGCCTCGCCTCACTGCTTGCCGTCCACGAAAAGTCGACACAGCAGATTTTGTCTCGCATAAATCTGGCTTTCTGTCACAAGTCTCAAAATTCTACTAAATGCTGTAACGATTGTGCTTCATACACAGGAACTAGGCCTCTGCCTACCTGTAGCTGAAGGGAAGATGGGGTTATTGTTTTGCAATTGATACTGTCATGTCTTTCGACAGAGGAAATGTATCTCTTCACTGAGCGATCCTTTACTGAAAAACATTTGATTGCAGATGAAAACAGAAAAAAACAAGAATACTCTCACTTAGTTCCGCCGAATCCTTATACAGACTCTTCTCGGTAATATCAGCGATGCTAACGGCTTCGCTTTACTACAGTACTCGAAGCAGCCATAGTAACGTTGACGTGACTGATTTTAAGGCAGTAACAACATACGTGAACGAAACAACAGCTGTGGCACTCGTCGTAATGGACACGAGATACAGGATGTTCGGAAATTGTAGGACTTTGAAGGGAGTGAGTACGTAATATTTTGAACAGGAATCCACGTCTGGAAACGTAGCGTTTCCGTTCGACGGCAATTTTAATTCAGATGTTTAACTCGTTTACTTCTGCTTGAGGAATTAAATTAAACGTGACGTTGTACAATTATTAGGTAATAGTCCAAAATTAAACAAAACGATATGTTTAGTTTTCACTTACGAACAAATGTTTGTGTTAAACAGTGTGTGTTAAACAATATATCGATACCAGAATGAGATTTTCACTCTGCAGCGGAGTGTGCGCTGATATGAAACTTCCTGGCAGATTAAAACTGTGTGTCGGACCGAGACTCAGTTGGTAGACCACTTGCCCGCGAAAGGCAAAGGTCCCGAGTTCGAGTCTCGGTCCGCCACACAGTTTTAATCCGCCAGGAAGTTTCAATATATGGATACTTTATTCCAAACAAAAAAAAAAAGCCAGTATACTTTAAGTACAGAACAGTACTGATGCAATACAACAGCGGCTCGACCACCAACGTTGTTCTAGACATTGTAGCTTCGGAGCTTGTTCTGGTACTCTCTCTCCATCCCACATGGAGTATCTTTAGTTTCTAGAACAGCGGCCAGAAATCGAGCCAGCAGATCTTCTTCTCTCTACAGGTGTCTCGTAGTAAGGCAGACATTACGTGACATCAGGTGACCGTCTGACGTACTATACGTCGTCCTGTCTGCTGCATACCAGGACAAGCAACTCTGACTTCTCTCTTTTCCTCAGCAGACGCCTACGTGCTACACATGTGAATCGAAACCGTCATAGAACGGAAACGGTACATTTCCTGACGTGGGTTTTTGCTCAAAATATTATGCACTCACACCCCTCTACCAGTCCTAAAAGTTCGTTACGGGAATTTCTGAACACCCAGTATAAAAAGGATTGTTCCTGTCAGTACAGAATCCGAGACGTTAATTGGTCTTGTGGGGGTAAGAGACCATATTATTTGAGGTATGCTACATCAGTCAGGATTCAGCTATCTAATCGATAGCTGTAATCCGAATGTAGCGATCCGTTTTTCTTTTTCCTTGGAAAGCAGAATATATATGCGTGCCGGGTGAATTAGTGGTGAGTATTTGTGCAATGTGTTGTTGTGAATGGCGATGTCAAGAACGAAGGAAAAGGGGCGAATTCCGAAGTCAGCAAACATTCATCTCTTATAACCTCTTGGGAGCTGCTGAAAAAAATCTCTACGGAACGCGAGCAGCGGTGACTCATGTTTTCATTTCGTGAGACACTACTTGCGCGTGAGGATTTATTCCTGGATAATGATTTATAGTTTTGTGGTTGGGAACTACCCAGCACCACCTCCTCCGCCCCCTTTATTTGGGTGAAAGTTCGATGATGTGAGTTTTTCCACCGTCGGGATTCGAACGGTGTACCTCCTTGTGGAAGCCATCATTCCACACAGCGTCCTTACCGAGGGGATGCGAATTTATCAGGGTGCAGTCTGAACTTATTTATTTAAAACACTCTCACTGACAACTCTCTTTTTTTTTTTCAATTCAGAAATTCGTGCATATATGCAACACAGGAGCTTTTAAGTCATTGTTTGCATACTCATACCACAAATAATAATGAAGTTAGCAAATTAAGGTAGACGACTGTCTCTGAGCCCAGATGTGGCCTGTACTAGTACAGTTTTGTAAATTTTAAAGTGACCTTAATTATTCTTTTGAAGCAACTGCTTGAAGAATTGCAAACTGCGTCCTAATTTCTTTCACTGTAAATGCGAAAGTTAGTAGTAACTAATGAATAATTCACTGCATATGATTCTCACCATGTGTATAACAGATTATTTAGAAACTTTGCCGGTCTGTGTGGCCGAGCGGTTCTAGGCGCTTCAGTATGGAACCGCGCGAGCGCTACTGTCGCAGGTTCGAATCCTGCCTCGGGAATGGATGTGTGTGATGTCCTTAGGTTAGTTAGGTTTAAGTAGTTCTAAGTTCTAGGGGACTGATGACCTCAGATGTTAAGTCCCATAGTGCTCAGAGCCATTTGAACCATTTTCATTGGGACGATACTGACATTGTAATTTGCGTTAACCTGCAAAGGAGTTTAAAAGTCTGTTCGTTTACAGAAATTAAACCCTTCCGCACATCTCTTAATCACCTGTACGTCTGTTTGGTTGATCAATTATCTTGTCTAGCTTATAACGATGCAACTTGCGTAGGGTGCCAACTGGCAATTACGTTAGTTTGAACTCGTATACGTTGATTCGAAACGGTGATACGACTTCAGTATCTTCCCTGGCTACCGGTCATAATTTCGTCCGTTCAGGAGGGAAATATTGCAGCGAAAGAAGTG
Organism: Schistocerca piceifrons; assembly: GCF_021461385.2. NCBI lineage: Eukaryota > Metazoa > Arthropoda > Insecta > Orthoptera > Acrididae > Schistocerca > Schistocerca piceifrons. The sequence goes on along the minus strand of NC_060149.1, from coordinate 729,777,318 downwards.
CTCAGTATGCTATCTACCCGTGAGCCGTGTGTGTGCAAATTACGCCTAACGAAGAATGCGTCAGCCGCACCTGATAGCGGCCAACTTCTCGTCAAGTCTGTCCCAGCCTATGCAGCACGTAAAATATGCTCTGAAATTACTCTTGTCAGATTCATATTAGCAACTTGTTACGCCAAACTTCCACATGATGACAAACTTTTAATGGTGCTTGTAGCGTGCGCTTGATATGGTCTCTCTCTCTCGTGCAGAGCCTAACCGTAGTAAGATGGAAGCATTGTGAAGGATATAGTGTCTGTTCATAAATCAGCTATATTTTGCGGAGACGCCGACAAAAGATTTTCATGGAAGAGAAGACTCCAAGCTTCGATTAAGAACACGAATATATTTATATCTGCTACTTGATATCGCTGACCGATTTGTCTTTCAGAACGTTTAGTTTTTAACTTATAACGGCTTCTTCATCTGCACTGTTGTGTTCTCTAGTATAAGAAAGCAGTAGAAGAGCCTTGCTGACACATAAACACGAGAAAAATTAATGTTTCCAAATACAGGGTGAGCCTGGGAGATGTAACACACCTTCTATTTTGTGAGCGGTTCCAGATCTCGAAACGAGGTTTTCGGCAAATGGTAAAACGCTAAGGGGCATATACGTTGGTATGTGGTAGCCACTGAACTCTTGTATCGATCGAGATATTGTAGAGATTATGATTGTTAGACGGAATGATATTTTACTATTTTAACTGCATCCGAAAGCGCTTGAAAAGACGAATATAGTGATACAATGCTTGTTAATGTTGAGGTTGAAACACTTCGCAAGAGAGTCAGAGAAATCTACTAAAATTGAGAAGTAATGTGGCCAGAGTCGGTTATTGCAGTATAAACAACGTCAAGCAGAGTTCTCACGCGAGGCTCCGGCGTTACATGGAGCAAAGCAGGCCTCCACTACTAAGATAAAACCTCATTTCCTATACAACAAAGATACAGGGTCGGCTACGATTTTTGTGTATGGAACTACGGCATATACGATTACTAGCTTGTGGCTTAGGAAAACTTATTTCAAATGTGTACGTTTCCAGATTTTTGTGGAAATAACAGCAGTTTCATCAAGCAGTTTTCCATGTAATTCCTTCCCGTTGCTGCTTACTTATCAGAGCCGAAACAGAAACGTCGGTCGTTCATACTTCATAATGATAAACAGTCCTCCTTAAGGGTAAAAGGAAATGTTTAACTTCCTTAGAATTGAAAAGTAAAGTGACGTGTCTTTGCATGGAGACGCCTGAATGCTTCTTAAACGAAACCAACTGCTGTCGGACAAATGCGTCTATAAATACTACTCGAAATTGTAATGAAACGGACTACACATTAAATAAACTACACATTTTATTCAGAATGACCCACGACATGTCACAGTAGGTGGTCAAATTGTTTACTATCGACTCTAAGGCCATTTGCAGGCGCTTTCTCAAAGACAGGCGAACAAATGAAAGTACTTTGTATGATATGCCGTTGCATACTGTGGCGATTCGATGGCACATATCGTCTGGCGTAGTTCGGGCTTTATAATGTGCTGTTTCTTTCGGTGCTCCCCATAGAAAGAAATAAAGAGGAGTCAAATCTAGAAAACTGGCCAGCCATTGTTGTGCAGCGTTCCGTCCTAACGAACGGTCAGGAAATCTTTCATCCTGTTTTTGTGCTGCATACAGAAAGATTGAGCTGGGCAGCCGTAGTGTTGAAACTACATACAGTGGTCACTTATCCGTTGGTACCTCTTCTAGAAGAACAGGTAGAAAGTTAGTAGAAAGTCTGCATACGCCCTTTCATTTAATGTACCTGGGTTGAAGTAAGATCCCTCAGTGGAATTTCGTATGATGCCATTCCATAGTATTACGCTTCACACTCGTTGTTGTACCAGACGAAGCCAGCGTGAATTTTCAGCTGCAGAGTAGTTGGTTAGTAATTTACGTTGCTTCGTCTGAACAAGCGATACAGAGCAAAGCAGCAAAATTCTACATGGCTTTCGAAATCACTCCTCCGAGTGCCTGATACAGTGGTACATGACAAGGGTGGAATTTACGTCGATGCAAGACGCGAATGACGCTCCTCAGGCTGATCCCACGTTCGTTGGCAATACCGTCAATGCCACCATTCGCCATATCAGAGTGGCATGTCTAACTTCTCCTCGTTGGTGTACATATCTGCATTCAAGGAATTTTAAAGCAGAAGTGATCTGCCTATAGGCGACACGGATCCTGCTAGTTCTGCAGTGCAGACAAGTAAACATCCGAAAGACTTGACATACTGACATGAGCCTTATATGAGCGTGTTCGCAACGCAACAGTCGACTCCGGCCGACTTGCATTTTAATTTTAGAATATTTCTCGAATTCTTTTGCGAAGCGTTTCAACCTCAACATTAACAAGCATTAAAAAAAGAATATCATTCTGTTTAAAAAATCATACTTGCTGCAGTATCTCAATCGATAAAAGAGTTAAGACTCTTTATCACATACCAAAATAAATACCCCTCAGCGTACTATCATTTGCCGAAAACGTCGTTTCAATACCTGAAACTGTTCACAAAATAAAAGGGTTATTATGTCTTACGTGACTCACCCTGTACATTACTAAATATTGGGCCCAGACAATGCGAAAACAGGTGAAGACAAAAACCACTGGATTGTTAGTCTGTACAGCTTAAAATACCTAATCATGTTAGAAGTCAGGCCTAAAAAAATTGAAATTTATAATCAATTATCTTGACTGACTGAGAGGCGGGACGTTAGACTCTTGACAATCAGCGAGTGCGTTTCAGTGTAATGTATTAAACGATGCTTCTGGAGCGTTGTTTCACTGTTCATACTGTGCCGCCTCGTCTTCTGTGCTCTTGGAGATATCTGCCTCGCAAGTAGTTTGCATGACATGTATCTTTACATACTTTTGACCCTTTACTAATTCGTTCACGAATAGGTCGATTTGTTTCCTATTTCCATTTCGTATCGAATAAAACTTCAGCCAGGTCGCCAGCTACCTCCATCGCATGCGTTGACAGTGTCTACCCCTTCGGATAATCGATTTGTCTCTGAAAATAGCTTCCTTTTCTTGTGATGAATGGCAGTGAAGCAGAGATTCTTGTCTCGTCCGAATTGTCACAACTACGTGACATCGTAGACCAGACTCCATGCTGTTCCAAGTGGATCTCAGAAACAACAATGATATAAACGCTTACACGCATTGTGAATAATATACTGTCCTTCGTGAGACTGACTTCTACAAAAACCTGTGTAGAATAACGTACTTCATTCATTGTAATCACTACAGCCACATTCAGAAAAACGCGAAAATGAAATGTTAAAAGGGTTTCCTGAAAAGTGGTGACAGAGTAGGCGTTTTCCCTTTCCCTTTCTGATGAGTAAGTTAAAAAGAATAAGAATTTTTGCAAAACATACCGTGGCGATAAATTGAATCAAATCCGTCTCCAAAAAGGTAACTCTGTAGTACACAGTCAGAAAATATCTTCACTTTGGGAGAGAGGGAGAGAAGTGTTTACTAAAAATACTTTAACGGCAATTGGATAATTGAGGAAGTCTTTCGTGAGGGCGAATCACATGATCTCAGTGGAGACATGTTCCCTCTTTGTTGAATTTAAGATTTTCTTTCTGTGCTAATCTGAGAAGTATGCAAGTCTACTCTGAAATTTTAAATGAATCTGCAGGTAGTCCCTTTACAGCCGATCTCTCTCTCCCCCTTGAGTATGATATTCCACAAGTTCTCGCAGAATTTTCACCTCCGTCATTATCACTTTCAGAGAAATAAGTATCCAGTCACAGATGTATGCCTATGTGTAGAATGTTCCGTTAGCTGCAGACATCTTCGAAGGCACAATGCGAGTAATACTCCTAAAGTATCTGTTGTAGCTCCTTTGCAGGTTAACACTTCCTTTATATGTGTGTTACATATCAGAAATATGAAAACAGATCTGAAAGGTTTGTACCGCTGTGATGTAAACTTTAGCAACACAACTGCTTCACAAATGTTTGTCCGTTGCTTTAACATCGCTAGTTATTGTTACATTATATCGTAGCGACCTTCAAAGACCACGACGTCGGAGTGCATCTTCATACAAAGAGAGCCAACGACAAAGCTTATAGATACATTCGCGTGAGAAGTTCTATATGCACATGACCATGTACTCTTCACAGATACCGAAGATAAAGTCAAAGGGTATAATAGCGAGATTTATCCCGTCTGTCAACTGCTCTCAAAGAGCGTCATCTCCTGGAGTACAATTTTTCTGGTTTACGGTGGAGATCATGCGTGCAGTGTCATTCCCGACGGAGCTTTCCTAAGTTTACGATCATTTCTGTTCAGTAAGACTATAAAAAAAATCTAAGTTTTCCAACAACATGGAGACAGACAAACATAGTGGTAGAGTTGGTACGACATTCGGAAAATGGCAACCTTATAGTATCCATCAAGATCTTCTTAAACCAAACTTTAGTCCTGTGTCGTATTTCGTTGTGCGCAGCGGAAAAACGTGGACTACCTGTGCTATTTTTCAAATACAGTGCTTATGGTACGCCCCAAGTTTTTGTGGAAAGATTGAATGAGCAACTGCACAGCACCATCGAATGCCTGGTACCAATGTATGACAGCGATTCTAGCACAGGCACTACTCCTGTGGCTTAGACACGCAAAATAGACTACCAGAGATTATTAGATTATGAGCTCATCTGGTAGACTGCCCACGTAGACACACCTGTGGTTCAAGGACTCGGGACGCTGCTAACTTTGACATAAATGATAGCAGCAAGATGGCATGTCAGTATAAGGCGCTGCCCGACTTTTGGGATGCGATGTCACGATGGACCATGGCCATATGTGCTTAAGCAGAAATGGCATTACAGCACTGTGGAATGCCATCGAGACTCACCTTTTATCTGCGAAAAATGTGGTAAGAAATGTCGTTCTGATATGGGACTGTTAAGTCGTAGGCGAAGTTGTAACGATTGTAATAATAATAAAAACAAGCCGCTGAATCAGCCTTCTGCAAAGACACTGTTGCCTCATTTGTATCATATTCAATTTTTTGTTTCACCGTGCAGACAGGGAAAGTATGAAGAAGACTCAGGTGTTGTATATCATGTTCAGTAACACATATCTCCTGATTTAGATGGCCATTTCAAAAACACTTGGCCTTAAAATTCAGAGAAACTGACACCCGAAAACAATAAAAGAGTGTCTTAATCCGTAACATCCCAAATATTTATTGCGTAGATAGTCTTTTGGAGGAATTAGGAAATTTTAGACTGTTGCTGAGAAGTACAGACTTCATTCTTCCTGAGTAAAAAAAGCGAAATAAGTCGGAAGGCAGAAAGGAAAGAAAAATCAGGATTTAACATTCCATCGACGGTGATGTCGTCAGGTATGGAACCCACATTCGGTGCAGGAAGCTCGCTGTGACCTTTCGAAAATGGATTGCCAGACTCGCTCATCTTCGGAGCGAGTCCACTGTTACAGCTACTGCGTCACCTCGATCGTTAGAAGGCTGCAAACTATAAATGTATGCCTTGTATTTCATGTACAAATATAGGTGATTTATATACTCAGTGCTTTGCCGATAACACTAAACTCGGGAACTTCATTTTTATGACTAAAATGTCGATATCGTGTGCACATGATGAATTAAAAACAATTGCTGTGCAGCCGATGTCGACATTTTATTGATCAATAATGAAGTGGAAATATACAGGGTGTTACAAAAAGGTACGGCCAAACTTTCAGGAAACATTCCTCACACACAAAGAAAGAAAATATGTAATGTGGACATATGACCGGAAACGCTTACTTTCCATGTCAGAGCTCATTTTATTACTTCTCTTCAAATTACATTAATCATGTAATGGAAACACACAGCAACAGAACGTACAAGCGCGACTTCAAACATTTTATTACAGGAAATGTTCACAATGTCCTCCGTTAGCGAGGATACATGCATCCACCCTCCGTCGCATGGAATCCCTGATGCGCTGATGCAGCCCTGGAGAATGGCGTATTGTATCACAGCCGTCCACAATACGAGCACTAAGAGTCTCTACATTTGGTACCGGGGTTGCGTAGACAAGAGCTTTCAAATGCCCCCATAAATGAAAGTTAAGAGGGTTGAGGTCAGCCGGCCGCGGTGGTCTAGCGGTTAAGGCGCTCAGTCCGGAACCGCGCGACTGCTAAGGTCGCAGGTTCGAATCCTGCCTCGGGCATGGATGTGTGTGATGTCCTTAGGTCAGTTAGGTTAAAGTAGTTCTAAGTTCTAGGGGACTGATGACCACAGATGTTAAGTCCCATAGTGCTCAGAGCCATTTGAACCATTTTTTTTTTTTTTGGTTGAGGTCAGGAGAGCGTGGAGGCCGTGGAATTGGTCCGCCTCTACCAATCCATCGGTCACCGAATCTGTTGTTGAGAAGCGTACGAACACTTCGACTGAAATGTGCAGGAGCTCCATCGTGCATGAACCACATGTTGTGTCGTACTTGTAGAGGCACATGTTCTAGTAGCACAGGTGGAGTATACCGTGTGAAATCATGATAACGTGCTCCATTGAGCGTAGGTGGACGAAACTAAAATGAGCTCTAAGATGGAAATTAAGCGTTTCCGGACACATGTCCACATAACATCTTTTCTTTATTTGTGTGTGAGGAATGTTTCCTGAAAGTTTGGCCGTACCTTTTTGTAACACCCTGTAGAAGTGGGTGGTTTGCAGAGGTTCACATAAGGGCAGTGGAGTCTCTGTTTCTACTGTTTATTAGCCAGCATATGATATCTCTTATGTTCCGCTGATGTAACTGTACAGTAGAAGTATATTTTATGACGCGACTTCCTCTCTGTTTTCTTCATATTGCCATACCTCTGGGAATAATAATTCTATGATACCGCACTGATTCCCCGCAGCTGTCGACAAAATGCGCGTCTTGAGTCCAGACAGTAGGTTCTCAGACCCGAACTAAACTCAAGCAGTGGAGTTTTGCTATGGGGAAGAATTTGTTCTTCTACATGATTCATTTGAAACGCTATCAATCTTCCAAAGGACTTGTAGTAACTAATCTTAGTGTGATGAAAACCAATATTATCATAATTCACCGTACAGCTCTGTCTACTACGGAAACAGAATTTCTTATGAGAAGTGAGCAGGCGTAGCTCCTCAGAACGCTGTCACGTCAACTGGCCGTGAAACTTTGCCCTTTCTTGCCGTCTGTTTGATTCCCCTTCCTGGTGTGGTGTCAGGCCGCGCGCGCGCTGCGAGACAGAGAACGGACGGAGGTCAATGAACCCGACGTCGACCCACAGCCGGAAGCTGGCGCAGGGCTCCTTGACGAGCCGCAGCAGTGGACTAAATATGTCCAAACATTGGCACGTCCTTTACATGAAGCTATTCTGTATCGCCTGCCTCTCCTTCATCCGTATGTCATCTGTAAGGTAATTTGTACTCACTAAAGGAACAAAAAAGGTAAGGCAGAAAGAAGTGGGAAACAGATGAACAAAGGCAAATATGCCTGTTTCAGCACTCAGATGGAAGCGTTATTGATGTTAGCTACCGAAGCAAATGTTGTCAACTTGCCCTTTAGTTAATGGACGGATGATGATTGATGATTTCATTACTGCAGTTGTAGCCGATTATGCCAGAGTGCTGTGCGTTGTTCATTTCTCATTGATCCTGCACGCGATAACGGCCTGGGGCTTGGTTGGTTTTTCGTGTTTGTTTTCAAACGAGCCGTTGACCCGGAGGACATGGGATACCACTGCATCCCGCACGTAGAGCGTGCTTCCCCCCCAAACTTGGAACAAAGTTTTCTCTACACTAATCCGTGGCTAGTGACGTAGTCATTGTGCCGCTCGAACTGAACGTAACTATTCATGGGGTGGAATATGTTTTCATCAACAGTATTTTACCAGTATGTACTTTAGGAGTGGTGAGTTTTAGGTTATGATCACTAGATTGCGTATAGCTCGGGTACCTCAACCAGGAAACGGTGAGACGCAGTCGTAAGAGGGAATCTTATAACGCTGACTTGATATCTATATTACAAGCAAAACTCTGCTCTTGTCGTGGCCGAGCGGTACTAGGCGCTACAGTCTGGAGCCGCGCGACCGCTACGGTCGCAGGTTCGAATCCTGCATCGGGCATGGATGGGTGTGATGTCCTTAGGTTAGTTAGGTTTAAGTAGTTCTAAGTTCTAGGGGACTGAGTACCTCAGAAGTCACGTCCTATAGTGGTCAGAGCCAAAGAATGCATACTGGCCTTAAAATACTCTCTCTTTTTATGCAACAGTAAAATATTTCCCAAAAAACCAGTTGCAGGAAAGATTGTAGCTGTTCTTCATTTAAACGAAGTTATTTCCTTCTTAGACGGAGCAGTTGACATAAAATCCCATATTATGGGCGCAGTCACAGTGGATAAATAGGCAAAAAGGACCATTATTGTACGAGGGTGTTCAAAAAGTAATGCAACACATTTTTTCCCTGAAATAAGGTTGATTTTATTCGGCATTCCAATACACCGTATTACTCCCCACTATTGGCTACAAAACCCTATTTTTCAACATAATCTCCGTTCAGTGCGACGGTCTAATTCCTTCTTACTGGGTGGACCAGTATGCCCGCATGAAAACACACTACTTGACGACGTCGTAGTCGAGGTTTTGCTGCGTCAGCAACCTTCCCCATCAACCCACGTACTGCCTCTCCTTCATTGGGCTTCATGAAAATGGCGAGATTGGACTGAGCAAAGGTTGGGAATTTGTACGGGCGCTGATAACCACGCAGCTGAGCGCCCCACAAACAAACATCATCACCATCATCATCATCATCATCAAACAGTTCAAATGGCTCTGTGCACTATGGGACTTAACATCTCAGGTCATCAGTCCCCTAGAACGTAGAACTACTTAAATCTAACTAAGGACATCACACACATCCATGTCGGAGGCAGGATTCGAACCTGCGACCGTAGCAGCAGCGCGGTTCCGGACTGAAGCGCCTAGAACCGCTCGGCCACAGAGGCCGGCGGAACAATCCAATGAAGTTTTGTGAACTCCTCTGGGATGCGCAGACTTGAGTGGGACCTTGCCTTGTCATGGAGGAGGAAAAGCAGATTTGCATTTTTTTTTCCCAAATTTCCAATAGTGCAGGAGTCACAACTGAGTGCGGCCGGTCGACACGCGCGTCATCAAACAGGCTTACGTGACTTTGTTGTGATGATGACAAATGCCACGCCCAACGTCTCACCATGCGTTTGTTCACTGCTAAGTCTCCGTAGACATTCTGCAAGCGCCTGTGTATATCTACGATGCGCTGGTGTTCTGCAGAAAGAAACTCAGTGACAGCTCTCTACTTGGAGTGCACCTCCGTTAAAGTCGCCATTTTTGAAGGCTACGTACACCGCCGCCACCTACCGGAACTTCATGGAAGTATATAGAGGCCGAAGCAGTAACATTCCACGATGTCCCACAACAAATTCTGCATTTTTCAACAGAAACTCGCCGAGAAAAAAGAATGTGTAGCATTATTTATTGAACGCCCCTCGTTTCACTACACGACTGCCGAACAATCTCTGGAAGCAGTCATATCCAGTAAATATGACAGTATACGTAGTGAGCGATGTAAAGTAATAACGATAGCATAGAACCAGTCGTAACAAAGGCAGATGGAAAGCTGAGACTCACTGGAAGAGGGTGTACTCCACTCACGAAGAAGTTAGCCTATAAAATCTTCGTGCGACCGATACTTCAGGATTCCTCGACAGTCCGGGACCCTTACCAGAGTAGACTGAGAGAAGAAATGAGAGCTCCGAAGAAGAGCAGCGCATTTCGTCACAGGCTCGTGTAGAAATCGCAAGGTGTTCATCAAACTCCAGTTGAAGGTGCAAAAAAAAATTAAAATAAAATAAAAAAGGCTTTAGCATCACGGTGTGGTTTAATGTTCTAATTCTGAGAGCGTGCATTCATAGACTATTCAACCAGTACATAGCTTCCTTCACCGTATACGTTGCGAAAAGACCTCGGTGAATGTGAGTGTGTGTGTGAGAGAGAGAGAGAGAGAGAGAGAGAGAGAGAGAGAGAGAGGTTCGGGCTCAGAGGGAGTATTACCAACAATCGTCCTCCCACGCAACGTTCGTAACAGGAACGGGTGGAAGTAACAGTGGCGCACGAAGTAAGCCCCGTCACATACCATTTGGTGGCTGGCGGAATATAGATGTAAACGTAATAGACTTCTGTATATGCCCGAAAAGCGAGAAATTAACAAGTAAAGCCGTTAGCGTGTAGCAAGTAGAGCAGGTAGGCTTATCTACACCTATATCTATGGCTTGGTTCAAATGGCTCTGAGCACTATGCGACTTAACTTCTGAGGTCATCAGTCGCCTAGAACTTAGAACTAATTAAACCTAGCTAACCTAAGGACATAACACACATCCATGCCCGAGGCAGGATTCGAACATGCGACCGGAGCGGTCGCTCGGCTCTTACACTGTAGCGCCTTTATCTACATAACTTCTTTGCAGTTCAAACTTACGTGCTTGATGTATACAATTACTTTCAGCCTATTTGCCTATCGTTCCACCGTCGAATAGCAGTGGGGAACATGAACATCTAAAGATTCCCGTTCGCTCTTAAGATTTCTGTTATTTTACTACGATGGTCGTTCGTCCCTATGTAAGTGAGAGTCAACAAAATATCTTCGCTATCGGAGACGCTTGTTGGTGATTCAGTGTTCACGGAAAATGCCTTTTTTTAATTAAATGACTGCCACCCCAAGTCGCATATCATATCCATGGCACACTCTATCCTAGTTCACGATATCATAAGTCGTAAAGTTTTGGTTCCTCGAGTGTGTATTCAATTTTTTGAAGTTTTCGATGCTTCATATCGCTAACCTAGGTCCACCAATCAGTTTCTAAATAAGACCTTGCTGACAATTTGCAGCAACTTCATGAACCTTTGCAAATGTGTATTGGTGCCGATGAAAACAGTTTTTGAGGCAATAAGTGCCGGCGGGAGTGGCCGAGCGGTTCTAGGCGCTACAGTCTGGAACCGCGCGTCCGCTGCGGTGGCAGGTTCGAATCCTGCCTTGGGCATGGATGTGTGTGATGTCCTTAGCTTAGTTAGGTTTAAATAGTTCTAAGTTCTAGGAGAATGATGACCTCAGAAGTTAAGTCCCATAGTGCTCAGAGCCGTTTGAACCATTTGAAGGCAATAAGTGTGTTTCATATCTATTTTCTGACTTCTTTACAATTTGCTGTCCAGAGAACTCACTGTTGTTGACGGTACAGTCCACTACCTCTCTCGCGTCAGCAGCTGTAATAAATCTGATTTTTGTCTGCCTCCCCTTTTTATTCTGTCCGCAGCTTGTGGTCTAGTGTTGCTGCCTCTGGACCACGAGATCCAGGATTCTATTCGCGGGCGTGTCTGGGATGTTTTCCGCCCGGGGACTGGGTGTTTGTGTTGACCTCATCATTTCATCATCATTCGGGAAAAATGGCGTGACTGGACTATGAAAAAACTGGGAATTTGTACAGGAGCTGATAACCACGCAGTTGAACACCCCACAAACCAAATATCATCATCATCATCATCACCATCATCGTCATCATCATCACCACCTTTTTATTCCGGAATAAGACACTGAACAACAAGTAATTGCAGTCATTCGACACTTTTCCATTTGCTGTATCCTGCAGTGAAGTCGGAGGTAGCGGTAAGCGACTGCAATCCAGAGTTACTAGGGTTCTGCTGAATGTTCATACGTACTTTAAACGTGATTTCCTGTTCTGTGCATTTCGTACGTTCCACACGTCCTACAAATAGAGCCCCGTTCAATTAATTACGTAACTTTTCCAGTGAATAGATATTAATCTTCAGCAAAAAAATATAAATTGACTAGTGCGTTGGTCATATAAATACTTCACAAAGAAATTGTGAGTAGATATCATAATTTAGCAGCTCGGCACTATTGACGTGCACTGGCGGTATATGCTCATACATACATGCATCGCGTCTGGGGGAGGGGGGAGAGAGAGAGAGAGAGAGAGAGAGAGAGAGAGAGAGAGAGAGAATGACTGAATAAATGAATTAACTATTCCCTTTGTTTTGAAGTTCTACACGATGGGAATCATTTCGCTAATAAACAACATTTAGTCTAAGTCAACGTAATAGAAATTCGATAATAGACTCGCGTCTTCTGGCACAGAATTCAAACTTAAAAAGTACACCCAAAAAATATTGATTTATTCAGTAAACTCTTAACACGTTTTTGGGATATTACGAACAAGCTGAAAATTTCGATGGTCAGTAGTATTATCAGTCAACTTACAGCAATAAATGCTTACGGCAATCACATGTCACTTTCCAGTTTGTCTTCCTGCACTAAGGCGATCTTTATAATTATAGATTAAATTCTTGTACTACGCAGTAGCGTCAGGTTTGCCGAAATTGTGTTTTTCAAGGAAACTATCGGCATAATTTCCAAAAGGAAACATCTGGGTCTAAATTAATTTAAAGAAGTAATAGCAAACCTAACCTTGGTGGCAAAAAGGAAGTCTTAACCGAATCTGGCGGCCTTGCCTTGATCTACTGCGCTCCGTTGTTCATTTCACACTATGCCTGGTGGTGAAACTCTGCAACATCTTTTTAAGTCGTCACAGTGCTGTGTTGCCGCTGCTGACGTGCATCATTTAAGTGACTGACATTAACTGTGAAACGGGAGAAGCTGCTGCGAAGACTGTAACATAACAAAGATTAACTTCCCAGGCTCCCACGTTTAATGTGCGATCTCTTCGCGTGTGCTCTCATTTTGCTGGGGTTAACTATAAACTGAGTTTTTAAGTTTGCTCATCGAGTAACTGCTATTTAATATTTATTAAAGAACAGCAATTTTGGCCTTTCTGATTGAACTTCTTATAAAGCTGGCGCCGGCTGACCTTTTAAAAAGAAATCTCGTTAAGCTAAGACTGGAGGAGATTAGCTGTTATTTCGTCAAACGGCGCTCGTGAACTTCGATGAGCGTTCCTAGTATTTTTATTTACTTTCAATTTCAAATTAACCTTGATTTTTCCTCTCCTACTAGGAATGGGTGAGAAGGTTGTTGCCAATTTATAAGTAGGTACGCACGGATCTGCCCTTCCGTCCTATTCGCTACCTGTTCTGCATACCCAGCAACCTTTCTAAAGCGAAAGCTGCAGGTTTGCTTTGTGCTCAGAAATAAGTGACCGAGCTTGGTAGCACTGTGAAACACTGGATTCAGGGTTCAAATCCCCTGCCGGCCACCCAGATTCGGACTTCCTGCCGTTTCTCAAATTCGGTTAATTATGGCGATGCTTTGCAAAGGTAGCGAGCGACTTTGTGTCCCATCCTTGTCCAGCCCGGAACTTTGGTTCCGTCTGTATTACTCTCTTTCTTGACGGGACGTTAAACTAATCTTCTCCTTTCAGTACGTATTCGATGGTTGGTACTGATCGTGACAATTTGTAACTCACTAGAATATGACAGGCGTATTTGCAGTGATCCTGCCCTCAGCTCCTCGAGTCATAAAGTTGTACTGAAAGAAATTTTGTATGTACATTGTCACATCTCCCACAAATTGCCGGCAACACTAGAGTCCAAACACTCATTTACTAAGGAATCCTGAAAACTGTAGCCCAGACTGCTTAGATTAGGAAAGGTGTTGATGCTGAAATATTTACCTCACCTCACGTTTAGAACGTAACAATAGTGACGATTTAAAGTCATTTTAAGGTTCTGTGAATCCCGCGACAGTTAAAATTTTATTATTCGCCACTAATGACGCAAACACCACATCCACTACAACAGTAACAGCCCATCGAACAGCGCCATACTTGTTTGGCAGATGATTTCATATTGTTATTTGAAGTATGCGAATGCGATTGTTTGCAGCTCAATTAACGAAGTTCTCACTGGTGCCTCTCACAGACGCGCGCACACACGTTGTGTTTCCACGGGCAGCTATCACAAGCTGTGTTCGTGGAATCGGTTCTTCCTCGAAGAAGAGTGAAATAAAACATACGGGGCGACGCAAGGGCACACGCTTCTATTGCGCCGTAGGATGGGAATGCGAGCCTTGATTAATGGCTTGCCAACACAGCACCGCAATTTACGCTTACTACTTGAGCTTTTAATCATTGCCAACACACATCTACATGTACGTCAGCTGTGACACGAACTGTAATTTTTGTATTGTCACCTGCGAAGACTTTATCCCCAGTTATGAACTTCCTGAGGCAAAAGAAAAAAAATATTTACAAAGCTTTATACCGCCAGTAATTGGTTTTACTCTGTATTTCTTAAAAGCTCCAGAGTATCTTCTGAAGCTCTGAATTACTTTGTGAACACAGCAGAAAAAAGGACTCAACGTCCTGATTTTTGAAGTCCCTTCGAAATATCTGTATCTAGTTACTCTGAATTGATTCGTTTAGACTGTTCTGTTCTGAGAATTGTCTCGTTGGACTGGAGAGCCAAGAAGAGAGGAAAGCTATGACTTTGGCGTTTGGAAATTTTCTGAGATAGCCAGTGCCTTTCTCGTACCTGTCGTGATCCTGGGTGACTAGTAGAATTATCGATCCACACATTGTGGGACACTGCCATAGGAGACGACATCAATCCGATCTGTAAGACTGCCACCATCGGTCGAAAATATGCTTGGAAAGCATTAAGACTTAGTTTTCAGTTGTGGAAATAGAGAAATTCTCTTGACGCCTGCACTGGAACTGTGGAGGACGGCCGGCTGGGGTGGCCGAGCGGTTCTAGGCGCTACAGTCTGGAACCGCGCGACCGCTACGGTCGCAGGTTCGAATCCTGCCTCGGGCATGGATGTGTGTGATGACCTTAGGTTAATTAGGTTTCAGTAGTTCTATGTTCTAGGGGACTGATGACCTCAGATTTTAAGTCCCACAGTGCTCAGAGCCATTTGAACCATTTGTGGAGGACGAGAAAGGGGTGGTTTTGATGGTGGTATAGAGCCCAGAAAGCAGAATCAAACTGCTTTTAGATTTCCACTATACAGCTCTTATGGAAAAGAACAGAAAAAATCGCAACACCAAGAAATAGTAGTCCGACATAAACAAAAGTTGTTAGGCACGTTTGTACAGCTGAAGGATGATGTCTCTTCAGATTTCGCGCCAGTCCCGTTAGAGTGGTGCTAGTAGCGCCACTGTTAGGATGCAAACCAGGTTTGCTTTAAACACACGCTGCAACGGTAGTGAGCGTCAGTTACTTTTCATACTGGACTAGGCGAGCTGATGTTAGTGAAGAACACCTTTAAGGCGATAAAGACGCTGTTATCAACATCCCGCTGAGTTTGAACGAGGTCGTGTAACAGGGTTACGAGAATCTGAATGTTCCTTTTGCGATACTGCAGAAAGAACTGGCAGGAGTGTAGTCATTGTACTTGACTGTTGGTAGCGTTGCTCACGGGAATGTGCGGTCGCAGGAGGACTGGGCTGCGGACGGCCATGTGATAGTACCGAGAGGGAAGACCATCGTGTTCGGTTTATGACTCTGGGGCATCTTACTGCATCTGTAGCAGCAATTTGAGTAGTAGTTGGCACCACAGCGACACAACGAACTGTTACAAATCGTTCACTTCAAGGAAAGCTCCGAGTCATACGCTCTGTAGCGTGCATTCCAGTGACCCCAAATCACTGCGTCATTTGCGACTTCAGCGATGACAAGTGAGAGCCCATGGGAGGGCAGGTTATGTTTTCTGATGAAATCTGGACCTCTCTCAGTGACAGTGGTGGCCGTGTGTTAGTTTGGAGGGGGCCACTTGAGGGCCTGTAACCAACCTGTCTGCGTGCTAGACACACTGGACTTACACCTGGAGTTGTGGTCTCGGGTGTGATTTCGTATGACAGCAGAAGCACTCTCATGGTTATCCCACGCACCGTGCCTGCAAATCTGTTCGGCAGTCTGGTCATTCGACCTCTTGTTCTGACATTCGTGAACAGAATTCTAGGGGATGTCTTCCAAAGGGATAACATTCGCCCATATATTGCTATTGTACAGGGTGATCAAAAAGTCAGTATAAATTTGAAAACTTAATAAACCACGGAATAATGTAGATAGAGAGGTAAAAATTGACACACATGCTTGGAATGACATGGGGTTTTATTAGAACCAAAAAAAACATAGTTCACAAAATGTCCGACAGATGGCGCGTGAAAGATCTCTTGCGCGCGTCGTTTGGTGACGATCGTGTGTTCAGCCGCCACTTTCATCATGCTTGGCCTCGCAGGCCCCCAGGCCTCAGTCCGTGCGATTATTGGCTTTGGGGTTACCTGACGTTGCAAGTGTATCGTGATCGACCGACATCTCTAGGGAGGGATGCTGAAACACAACATCCGACGTCAATGCCTCACCATAACTCCGGACATGCTTTACAGTGCTGTTCACAACATTATTCCTCGACTACAGCTATTGTTGAGGAATGATGGTGGACATATTGAGCATTTCCTGTAAAGAACATCATCTTTGCTTTGTCTTACTTTGTTATGCTAGTTATTGCTATTCTGATCAGATGAAGCGCCATCTGTCGGACATTTTTTGAACTTTTGTATTTCTTTGGTTCTAATAAAACCCCATGTCATTCCAACCATGTGTGCCAATTTGTACCTCTCTATCTACATTATTCCGTGATTTATTAAGTTTTCAAATTTATACTGACTTTTTGATCACCTGGTAAGTGACATACTCTACAGATTGCCGACATATTGCCTTGGCCTGCGCGATCACCAGACCTGTCTTCAATCGAGCACAAATAGGACATCATCGGACGACAATTCCAACGTCATCCACAACCAGCCTTACCCGTCCATGTATTGACCGCCCAAGTACAACAGACAAGGAACTCCACCCCACAAACTGACATCCGGCAATTGCACAAAACAATTTATGCACGTTTGAGTGCTTACGTTCAACAATCTGGCGGTTATACCGCTTATTAATGTACCAGCATATCACATTTGCAATGGCTTTATCTCGCGCTTTATTAACCAATGATCTTACAATGTCAATCACTTAAATATGGTACCTAGACAAATGATTTCCCATAATTTTATTACTCTACATTAATTATTTATTGGTGTTGAGATTCTTTTTTGGTCAGCGTATTTTTGCGTGAAATACTTCTGTGAATGATGTGTGTAATTATTTATTGGTGTTGAGATTCTTTTTTCGTCAGCGCATTTTTGCATGAAATACTTCCGTGAATGATGTGTGTAAGACTCACTGCGTGCCAGATTTTTCGCGTATTATTTTCACATTCCAATGCTTAATATACTATCTTATCAATAGTATACAGATATCTTTTAGTGGCGATAACATTCGCCCATATATTGCTGTTGTAAATTGACATGCTCTACAGATTGCCGACGTATTGCCTTGGTCTGCTCGACCACCAGACGTCTCTTCACTCGAGCATCAACCGTGTTTATGTCGACTTCATCTCTGCTTATGAGACGTCTGAAGGACTGTGGAGTGGTAGCCCATCATTTCTCAACGTCCGAAACAAGAGAAAGTAGTATGTTGGACGCTGAGGTCTGAAATGATGTCAACTTTCTAACTCAAGCCAAAGGTGTTCCACTGCGTTCATGTCGGATCTCTGGACAGGTCAGTCCATGTCAGGATTGTTGTTGTCCACAGACAATTTCCTCACAGATCCTGCGTTATTATAGGGTACATTGTAATGCTAATACAATCAGTTACCGTCTCCGAAATCTTCCTAATGTACGTAGTACACGATGCTGTAAAATATGGCACACATCCTTCCGCATTTAGCGCAGTAAAGTGGACACACCCTAACCACGAAAACCACCCTATACCTTCCCGTATTTCACTGTTAGTACCATGCATGCGGCCAGGTAACGTTCTCCAGGTGTTTGTCAAGCCGAAACCCTTCCATCGGATTCCCACACGGTTCGGCGTGATTCATTACTCCTTATCACCCGTTTGCAGTCATCCACTGTCCAGCGGCGTCAATCTTTACACCATCTCAAGCGTCGCTTCACTGACTACCGATATGTGTGGCTTATGAGGAGCTGCTCGACCACTCTACCCCATTCCTTTTAACCCCGTACCCACAGTCAGTGTGCTAGCTAGACGGCTGGTAGCACTTCCGCTGGCTTTATGCGCTTTCTTACAACCACTTTCCGCAATGCTCGACGGTCCCTTAAGTCAGTTGTGACATCTGCCTGTTCTTGGTTTATCTGTGGTTGTTGGTATTTTCGCTTCACAATTACATCACCAACAGTCGACTTGGGAAGCTTTAGAATCGCTGAAATGCCCCTGGTGCATATATTACGCAGGTGACACCTAATAACTAGTCCACGTTTGAAGTCGCTGAACCATCCTGACCGACCCATTGTGCTTCTGTACTGACAACACGGTACTCTGTGCAAACACTGAGGAATGTATTGCTGAGACAGATGTAACAATGCACAAATGGTTATTTCACCTTGCAATTGCATATGAATGTTAAAAAGTTTAACAAAATACGCTGTAAATGTTGTATGTGATCTAGCTATCGACTAAGGATTCTGTCAGTCACTATTTTCAGATTTTAGTGTAATTAACTGATACTCTGTATGATACCCTGTATGGAGACATGCTTGCCTACGAGCGAAATGGGACCCCAACAAGTCGTCATTTATTAAATTAAACCAGAAAGAAACTGCACAGGAAATAAGTGAGGATTTTTACGCTTAGCCATTAAAGCGACAATTAAAAATGGATTTTTTTCAAAGCCACGTTCGTCAGCTCTGAATACAAGTGCTCAGTCTATACCGGGACCGTTGTTGACAAGTTGCAGCGTCTCCAATTTGTCTTGATTCACACGACCGAGAAAAGGTTAATAAACGCGCTCATCTTACTAGTTAACACTTGACGCCGTTCTCGGCGTAATTGTTTGCGTTCCAGATACCAGAGAGTGGCTCTTGCGAAATACAGCACACTGGTCTTATGCGTAAAACCTGACGCCGTCGGGTGACGGAGATGCAGCGACCTGTATTATATATCAAAACTTTTCAACTGTGTTGATTGCAGTAAACCATAGAATCACAATTTGCTGATAAGCGTTTTCCGTTGACTGACAACCATCTTTAGATGAAGCTCACTGAAGACTCAGTCTCTATGTATCATATAGGCCACGACACCATCGTCAGTAAATGTAAACCAGAGTCACACCAACTACACATTTGTCTAAGTCATCTTATATCCTTATACAATCACTGAATGACGATACATTCCCGTACACCATAGCATCATCAGCAAACATCCGCAGAATGCTGCTCACCCTGTCCTTAAGATCATTTATGTATATAGTGAATGACAACAGCCCTGTGACACTTCCCTGGGGCACTCCTTGCCTCTGATGAACACTCGGAGTCGAGGACAATGTACTGGATTCGAGTGCTTAAGAAGTTCTCGGCCACTCTCAATATGGAAACCTAATCCGTATGCTCGTACCTTCGTTGACAGTCTGCCCTGCGGCACCGTGTCAAACACTTTCCTGAAATCTAGGAATGTGGTATCCGTCTATTGCCCTTCATCCATAGTTCCCAGGATATCTTGTGAGAAAAGGTCAGGCTGAGCTTCGCACGAGCGATGCTTTCTAAAACCATGCCGATTTCTGGACAGCTGTTCCGTCTAAAGGAAATTTATAAATTTAGAATTGGGAATATGTTCAAGAATTCTGCAGCAAATCGATCTTAAGATTATTGGCTGTAATTTTGCGGGTCCGTTCTTTTACCCTTTTAAATACGAGTGTTAGTTGCGCTTTTTTCCAGTCGCTTGGGGCTTTGTGCTGGGCGAGAAGTCGCGATAAATGCAAACTAAGAGTAAGGAACCAATGCTGTAGAGTACCTTTTGTAAAACTGAACTGGGATTCCATCCGGACCTGGCAACTGATTTGTTTTCAACTCTTTCAGTTGCTTCTCTACGCCAGGGATGCCTAGCATGTCCTCCGTATGGGAATATGTGTGGTGGTCAAACGACGGTCTGTTTGTACGAGGGCTGTCCAGAAAGTAAGTTACGATCGGTCGCGAAATGGAAACGACTATGAAAATCCGATAAAGCTTTTCAAAGATGTGTTGGGCAGTGTCTCTAGTATGACTCTAGGTATAATTATGTCGCTCTTTTCATACCTGAGATCTTAGTGAGCGCGTAAAGATGTTATAGAAAATAGTGTCTCCCGCCAAGTACGAGGGCCTGGTGAGAATTTTCCCCTGAAGCTATGCAACCAACATTACATAACTGTCGTGCGGTTTCTTCTTCAAGACAATTCTCAGCCTCATTCTGCAGGGGCAATGAAGATGTTCCTGCATCGTTTCAATTCGAAATGTTTGGTTACCCACAATACAGCCCGTAATTGTCTCCCACTGAGTTTCATCTTTGCTCAAACGAACCTCTGGCTATGAAGACAACATTTTGGCACAGACAACGAGCTTTAGGCCAGCGTAGAGAATTGGCGGAAAGCACTGGCGGCTGTCTTCTGTGATGAGGGTATTGGAAAGTTGGTACAACGCTACGACGAATGTCTGAGTCAGAACGGCGACTACGTAGAGAAGTAGCCGAAAGGTGTAGCTAACTGTTACAAATGAAACATTTCTCATTTTCACTGTGATTTTCATTTCGCGATCAATCGTAACTTACTTTCTGGACAGCCCTCGTACAATCCTCCTGCGTGAACAGTTTCTTATACGCGAAATTTAAAACTTCGGCTTTTGTTTCACTGCCTTCTATTGCCACACCAGACTGGTCAACAAGTGACTGGATAGAAGCCTTCGATGCGCTTAGAGATTTTACACAGCGCTAGAATTTTTTCGAGTTTCCGGCAACATCATTTGCTAATGTGTGACGATGGTAAATTTTGTATCCTTCGCGCATGTACCTTGCTACAGACGCTCGAATCTCTACAAACTTTTGCCTGTCGTAATTTGCACGTTCACTTTTGAACCGAGGATGCAAAAGTCATTGCTTCCTCAGCATTTTCGAATTCTGTTATATTCCTGCATGTTGTTGTGGTGGTGGCCGTTGTTTTCTTCGCCTTAGTCGCTGTCGTTTGTCCGAAGATTGGTTTGATTCAGCTCTCAATGCTACTCTATCCTGTCCCAGCCTCATCATCTCCGAATAACTACTGCAACCTACATTCTTCTGAACCTGCTTATTGTATTCTCCTTTCAGCTTCCCTCTACAATTTTACCCATCCCCCCTTCCACTAACATAGTCACACACACACACACACACACACTCTCTCTCTCTCTCTCTCTCTCTCTCTCTCTCTCTCTCTCTCTCTCTCTCTCTCTCCCCTCCAATACTAATTTGGGTGATCTATTGATGTCTCACAATGAGTCCTACCAACCGATCCCTTCTTTCAGGCAAGTTATGCCAAAAATTTCTTTTCTCCCGCATTCTTTTTGGTTCCCCCTCATTAGTTACGCGATCTACCCATCTAATCTTCAGTATCCTTCCGTAGCGCTAGATTTCAGAATCGTCTGTTCTCTTCTTGGTAAGCTGTTTATCGTTCACTTTTCACTTCCATACATGGTTACACTCCAAACAAATATCTTCAAAGACGACTTCCGAACACTTAAATATTTATTCAGTACTAGCAAATAGCTCTACCTCAGAAACGCTTTTCTTGACAGTGGTGGTCTACATTTTATATTCTCTCTACTTCAGCCGTCATCAGTTATTTTACTGCCCAAATAACAAAACTCACCTATTACTTTTAGTGTCTCCTTTCCAAATCTAATTCCCTCAGCATCATCTGATTTCATTCAACTGTATTCCATTACCATTGTTTTGCATTTGTTGATGTTAATCTTATATCCTTCTGTTCTTCCAAGTCATTTTGCTGTCTTTTTACGTTACAATGTCATCGGTAAACCTCAAAGTTTGTAATTCTTTTCCATAAACTTTAATTCCTACTCAAAATTTAATTCCTGCATACCACGTTAAAGTCATTGATATTTAGTAATTTTGACCAAAAAAGAAAGGCAGGAGAAGAGCTGTTACTCTGTCTTCGTTATCTATGCGATGGCTTCAAAATTCGATCTCACAGACCAGGCCACGATAAGTTGTATAACCATTATGTTCCCAGAGAGCAATAAAAGACCGATGATTAAATTAATCATCGCATTAAGAGTAGCGTTGTCTCGTGTTTCCCGAAGAATTTCCGTATAAATTTCTAAAGTAGTGTTCGTAATTTACGTTGTTACTCGACGCTAAACGTGAAATAACTTGTTCTTGCAATGAGTGCGTGGTAACAGGGAAGGTTCCACTTCAGTAATGACAACAGAAGTAACGGTGCAGTGTGTACTTTTCCTGATAGCGCTTCATTTGTATTGTGGGGATCGCTCCTAGGCTGCGTGATAAAGACGTGACGAGATAGCTTGTGCTGGTTCTTGCTTCGACCCTCAGCCTGCTAACAATCGCAGCATTTGCAGTAGAGTAACACAAACGCCAGAAAATGGACGAGGATGTTCCCTGACGTTGTCTGGCGATGTTAATGGACTCGCTTAACATAAATGTTATCCAAAGCTTAGCATTTTAAAGCGACTTCGGACAAACGTGAGAATTCAAAATATGGAGTTACTTCTGGAGCTATAGCAGCAAGAAAGCAACTTCCGCAGTTAAAAGACGTCTTTTAGACTGAACACACAAATCAGCATATTTTCCGCTGCACCAAAAACATTAATTGATAGGTGGATGGATAGATAAATAGATGGATCGATAGATCGATAGATGCGGGGATTACACATATCGGTCTCTTCCACAACGAAGTTCTTTGTAACACTCGAATTATCCAATTTTTGATGGTTTTTTTGAAGTTACAGATCTCGAAATTTCGACAGCTCTAAAGAGCGAGTGCTAACCAGAACATTTACGCCGGTTTATTGTCTTGCTATCCTACGCTTGCAGCGGTACTGTGCAATCTTCTGTGTTGTGTACTTCTAGAGGTCTATGAAAAACATAAATTCAGTTTTTTGCGGAGTGGCATATGACCGTTCCGGGACATTAGTGGTGATCAAATTGATTATTGCCTCTGTCCGTCTACAAAAGGTGACCTTTTTGACGGGATTAATGCGTGAATACGGAGATCGACAAAAAAAATCTCCATTTGGCACGGCGAGAATATGCAAGCTCGGCCACTGGTATGCCCTTATGAAAAATGAATATTGTTTTTCGTCTGTGGAATCCAATAAACGAGTGGCACGTCGGAGTTAGCAGTTCTATGGCTGTGCGCAGCGCCTTCAACATATGATCGCTCACCCAAAACGTATAATTAAAAAATTCTGCATCAGGGAAAGAAATTGGAATGGTGGCGGAAAGGATTGGAACATATTAGCGAATCCGTGTGCTTTCTCCCATCAGTAGGCACCGCTAAGTGCAGACTACACGCATGACATATGTGGTGCATCTTTACTCAGAGTGCTTAAAAGTTGTTCTTCAAATAACAGTCAACAGTGTGTACATAATGCTCTCATATCGGAGTTACCAAGAGTTAAATTGTATTTGAAACGACAAGTTGAATATAACGTTACGTTCAGTGCTGGGAATTTCATTTTAAAAAATGCGGCGCTACGGTTGTTCAAATTTCTGTGTTACTCAACAGGGAAATAATGGCTTTAGGGAGTAATATCGGGCTTTTTTTTACCCAAAACAACAGACATTGAGGTGAAGTTTCAAATAAAGACGACTCACAAGAATTCAGTATAATATAAAATAGGCACCGCTTAGCGATGTAGACTTTCCACTCTGTAGACTTCAGACTATCGGAAATAGGTTCTCAGAAGTGTTTCCAAACGTTGCTTCATTGGAAAATATTTTCTCCGGCAAAAGTATGGTCCAGTTGCTTAAAAATAGGAGATTACCAGATGCTGAGATATGTGCAGAAATCTATCGTAGTCTTTCTATATTATTTACAGTTTTTCTTGCCAAACAGTTCATCGTACTGGTCGAAGGCACTTCGCCGGTAATTTTAGATTCATTTTGATCATTATGGTACCCTTACTGACAAGTATCATGTTTTGACCATTTTTAAGAAACTAAAAGTCTATAAGGGAGTCGGCGCTCCGTCGAGCTGTCGTTACTGTGTTCTTCGAATGAAGCGTCGGCACAAATATCAGATTTTCACCTATATGCCGACGTTGTGTGCATTACAGAGTGCCAAACCTTCCCTCATATAGGCTCCACGATTCACCATATGTCAAAATTCTATGAAAAAACTGTAATTACCTGGTGAGAAGAGGGAAAACAATGCCTACGCTCGTCATGTGTTGTTCAGTGCTTTCTTTAAGGAACCAGTTGACCAGTTCATCGGGTTTCTAGTTTCCTGCAAGTGACTGAAAACTATAAGATAATGTGTAATCAGTGGCATTACACTGTCTGTTACAATTCTGCAAGCGTCACTAGTTCACTAATGGTCACAATTTTCATTGCCTTTCGATGTTAACGTCATTATATTCCCTCGGGGTTCACGGTAGCGATAACATCACCATGTAGGAAATTTTCCGTACAATTTTTTTTTATAGGTTCTTGTAGTTAGCCCTCTTCATATGGTCCGTTGACGTTTATGGCTGCATCTGCAGTAGTGTCTGGGAGTTCAGTACCACAGCAAAAAGTTAGCCTTACGTGATACTCTTGTCCATAAGCCAATAGTTCTTATAGATCGATGAGAAAAAAAACACGGAGTAATGGCGACACGATGCGGATCATATCGTGGAATGTAAGCACGGAAACAAGAGATCTAGACGGCCTTTGTGAGGTGGAAAAGTGCAGTTTCTGGCAACCAGAGTGCGCGCCAAGTTCCTAGGTTAAAATTTGATCCTCTCCATCGAATCTGAGGAGTGACAACTCATGATAGTTTATGGTGACCTGCCTACTGGATGTTTACTTCTACATCTACACTACTGGCCATTAAAGTTGCTACACCACGAAGATGACGTGCTACAGACGCGAAATTTAACCGACAGGAAGAAGATGCTGTGATATGCAAATGATTAGCTTTTCAGAACATTCACACAAGGATGGCGTCGGTGGCGACACCTACAACGTGCTGACACGAGGAAAGTTTCCAACCGACTTCTCATACAAAAACAGCAGTTGACCGGCGTTGCCTAGTGAAACATTGTTGTGATGCCTCCTGTAAGGAGGAGAAATGCGTACCATCACGTTTCCGACTTCGATAAAGGTCGGATTGTAGCCTATCGCGATTGCGGTTTATTGTACCGCGACATTGCTGCTCGCATTGGTCGAGATCCAATGACTGTTAGCAGAATATGGAATCGGTGGGTTCGGGAGGGTAATACGGAATGCCGTGCTGGATCCCAACGGCCTCGCATCACTAGCAATCGAGATGAGAGGCATCTTATTCGCATGGCTGTAACGGATCGTGCAGCCACGTCTCGATCCCTGAATCAACAGATGGGGACGTTTGCAAGACAACAACCATCTGCACGAACAGTTCGACGACGTTTGCAGTAGCATGGACTATCAGCTCTGAGACCATGGCTGCGGTTCCCCCTTGACGCTGCATCACAGACAGGAGCGCCTACGATTGTGTACTCAACGACGAACCTGGGTGCACGAATGGCAAAACGTCATTTTTTCGGATGAATCCAGGTTCTGTTTACAGCATCATGACGGTGACATCCGTGTTTGGCCACATTGCGGCGACCGCACATTGGAAGCGTGTATTTGTCTTCGCCATACTGACGTATCACCCGGCGTGATGGTATGGGGTGCCACTGGTTACACGTCTCGGTCACCTCTTGTTCGCATTGACGGCACTTTGAACAGTGGACGTTACATTTCAGATGTATTACAACCCGTGGCTCTACCCTTCTTTCGATCCCTGCGAAACCCTACATTTCAGCAGGATAATGCACGACCGCATGTTGCAGGTCCTGTACGGGCCTTTCTGTATACAGAAGATGTTCGACTGCTGCCCTGGCCAGCACATTCTCCAGATCAGGTCTCTCACCAATTGAAAACGTCTGGTCAATGGTGGCCGAGCAACTGGCTCGTCACAATACGCCAGTCACTACTCTTGATGAACTGTGTGGTATCGTGTTGAAGCTGCGTGGGCAGCTGTACCTGTACACGCCATCCAAGCTCTGTTTGACTCAATGCCCAGGCGTATCAAGGCTGTTATTAAGGCCAGAGGTGGTTGTTCTATGTACTGATTTCTCAGGATCTGTGCACCCAAATTGCGTGAAAATGCAGTCACATGTCAGTTCTAGTATAATATATTTGTCCAATGAATACCCCTTTATCATATGCGTTTCGTCTTCCGTAGCAATTTTAATGGCCAGTAGTGTACATACATACTCCGCAAGCTACCGTAAGGTCTGTGGCGGCGGGTACCCGGTACCACTACTAGTCATTTCCTTTCCTCTTCCACTCGCAAACAGAGCGAGGGAAAAACGAGCGTACGAGCCCTAATCTCTCTAATCTTATCTTTGTAGTCCTCACTCGAAATGTATGTTGTTGGCGGTAAAATTGTTCTGCAACCTGCCTCAAATGCCGGTTGTTTAAATTTTCTCAACGTCGCTTTCCCTCCAGCGATTCCCATTTAAGTTCCCGAAGCAATTCCGAAATACATGGGTGTTGGTCGAAACTACCGGTAACGAATTTAGCAACCCATATTTGAATTACTCCGATGTCTTCCTTTAATCCGATCTGGTGCGTATCCTAAACAATCGAACAGTACTCAACAGTGGATTGCATTAGTGTCATATATGCGGTCTCCGTTACAGTTGAATCACAATTCCTAAAATTCTCCCAATAAACTGAAGTCGACCATTCGCCTTCGCTGCTTCGGTGATCTTTTGTGTTGTATGAAAGGAGCAAGCTAATTACTGACACTAGGTTTCATTCTGTCTCTTCCATTAATAAAAATCCATAACCGCATTCAAAAATATTCACCACAGCCATTCACGTGACAAATACGTACACTTACTACTATATGTACTGGTCGAGAGAAGCGATCTGTAATGCATCTTCACTATAATACTGCGTAAAAAACATAGAGGGGTTCTTACGTTGCCTTCTTGCCCTACTTCTTCACTCTTCTCTCTCCCACTCCCATTCAATGAGCATGCGTAGCATTCCGTACAGAATAGAATTCGATTTTGAGGTTTGTACGGTGACAGCGCGCGATAGCAGGCGTACAACCGTGTACTGGACATAGTTTTTATTCTCTACAGCCAGTTCGTACACTACTGGCCATTAAAATTGCTACACCAAGAAGAAATACAGATGATAAACAGGTATTCATTGGACAAATACATTATACTAGAACTGACATGTGATTACATTTTCACGCAATTTGGGCGCATAGATCCTGAGAAATCAGTACCCAGAACAACCACCTCTGGCCGTAATAACAGCCTTGATACGCCTGGGAATTGAGTCAAACAGAGCTTGGATGGCGTGTACACGTACAGCTGCCCATGCAGCTTCAACACGATACCACAGTTCATCAAGAGTAGTGACTGGCGTATTGTGACGAGCCAGTTGCTCGGCCACCATTGACCAGACGTTTTCAATTGGTGAGAGATCTGATCTGGAGAATGTGCTGGCCAGGGCAGCAATCGAACATTTTGTATATCCAGAAAGGCCCGTACAGGACCTGCAACATTCGGTCGTGCATTATCCTGCTGAAATGTAGGGTTTCGCAGGGATCTAATGAAGGGAACAGCCACGGGTCGTAACACATCTGAAATTTAAGGTTCACTGTTCAAAGTTCCGCAAATGCGAACAAGAGGTGACCGAGACATGTAACCAATAGCACCCCATACCATCACGCCGGGTGATACATCAGTATGGCGAAGACGAATACACGCTTCCAATGTGCGTTCGCCGCAATGTGGCCAAACACGGATGCCACCGTTGTGATGCTGTAAACAGAACCTGGATTCATCCGAAAAAATGACGTTTTGCCATTCGTGCACCCAGGTTCGTCGTTGAGTACACAATCGTAGGCGCTCCTGTCTGTGATGCAGCGTCAAGGGAAACCGCAGCCATGGTCTCAGAGGTGATAGTCCATGCTGCTGGAAACGTCGTCGAACTGTTCGTGCAGATGGTTGTTGTCTTGCAAACGTCCCCATCTGTTGATTCAGGGATCGAGACGTGGCTGCACGATCCGTTACAGCCATGCGAATAAAATACCTGTCATCTCGATTGCCAGTGATGCGAGGCCGTTGGGATCCAGCACGGCATTCCGTATTACCCTCCTGAACCCACCGATTCCATACTCTGCTAACAGTCATTGGATCTCGACCAACCCGAGCAGCAATGTCGCGGTACAATAAACCGCAATCGCGATAGGCTACAACCCGACCTTTATCGAAGTCGTAAACGTGATGGTACGCATTTCTCCTCCTTACACGAGGCATCACAACAACGTTTCACCAGGCAACGCCGGTCAACTGCTGTTTGTGTATGAGAAATCGGTTGGAAACTTTCCTCATGTCAGCACGTTGTAGGTGTCGCCACCGGCGCCAACCTTGTGTGAATGTTCTGAAAAGTAATCATTTGCATATCACAGCATCTTCTTGCTGTCGGTTATATTTTGCGTCTGTAGCACGTCATCTGCGTGGTGTAGCAATTTTAATGGCCAGTAGTGTATATAGCTTTATAGTGCCGCGACTGAGAGGCAGACACGTTTCAAAGCGGAAACAAGCTGATCGTGCTCAAGAAGTGATTTAATCAGTTAGTCGTCGTCATCCTATTCGGTACATTAAGCTGACAGGCGTAGAAATCATCTGTAGGTGTTGGAACTAAACTCTGTATGGCAAATGTCGGTAATATGATTCCTTCTTTTTGCATCCTAGCGAGGCTGCTTTGGTTAAAGAGACAGTGGCGGCGGACGTTGGGAGGAACCAGTGGGATGTGCACACCGGTGCAGGTCGGGGTGGGATACTCGAGAGGGGAAACCGCATTGCGTTGGAGAGGACGACACACACTCTCCACACGAACGGAAAGAGCATTCAGTCGCCCACTCCACGCTACCGGGATCCCCTAACTCGAGCGTAAGCCATCTACAATGGACCAGGAAACTCGCGGAAGGACCGCTGGAAGATCCGTCTTACCTACGAGTGAGAAGCGACTGAGTTGCTACTGGTGAAACGGATAACACTGTTGGTGTTAAAATCTCGTGAAAGGCATTAGTCACATACCAGTGTGAACAAATGAGAAAAAAAACCAATTCCATTGATGTTATATTCATATCTGTCTTCGGTAGTGAGTGACTGTCAGAAAATTCAGTAGGGCAGTGTCTGCATTTTACAGTGTCTCTAGACTTCGAGTCCGCAGCTCGTGGTCTATCGTTGCTGCCTTTGGATGACGGGGTCATGGGATCGATTCTCGGCCGTGTTGGGGATTTTCTCTGCCCGGGGACTGGGTGTTTGTGTTGTCCGCATCATTTCATCGTCATCATCAGCAGCAGCAGTAGCAGCATCCGTGACAGTGGTTAGATTGGAATGTGAAAAAATTGGACTGTGTGAAAATAGGGACTTTGTACGGACCCTGATGACCGCGCAGTTGAGCGCCGCACAAACCGATCACCACCACCGTCATCTAGACTTCGATACAACGTTCCTTCTGAAATGCATGCATGTCCGAAGGAACATTGCATCGCACTCTATAGACACTGTAAAATATAGGCACTACCCTATTGTATTCCTTGCCAAAGCAAGGCACTCTGACGATCAGAACAATTTCTCCTCCTGTGCGTGAATCATACGATTTGTATGCGAGCACTATGGGACGTAGATAGTAGGACAAAAAAGGTTCAAATGGCTCTGAGCACTATGGGACTTAACATCCGAGGTCGTCAGTCCCCTAAAACTTAGAACTACTTGAACCTAACTAACATAAGGACATCACACACATCCGTGCCCGAGGCCGGATTCGAACTTGCGACCGTAACGGTCGCACGGTTCCAGACTGAAGCGCCTAGAACCGCTCGGTCACACCGGCCGGCGACAGTAGGACATATGGATGTTTGGATCGGTCCTGGAGGCGTGCTCGCATGACCGAGGTGGTATGGCTATCGCTCGCGTGAAGCAGGAAATCCGCTTTCGACTTCCGGTCCGGCATAAATTTTCAAATTTTCATGTGTTACCAGCAAATAGTACACTCATTGTATATTCGTATTTGCAGATTGTGTGTGAATTTCATAACTTCGGAAGATTATCACCCATTTCCGTTCATGTGCTTCTGGTTCGTGATATAAACTAGTGCATCTGATCTTGTATCTGTTGAGTGACCTGCTTGAAACTGTCAGTGTACGCGGTAATACTGATCCATTTCAGGGATTTCGGTTATATTACGAAAACGTGGCGGTGATACCCCGCTCTGTCCTTTCCTATGCACTTTTAATAAACTCGGTGCTGACGAGACGTTAAAGCCTGATCTTGCCTTTTTCTCTTTCTTTCATCCATTGCTGATCATTTTGTCATCATATCAATGTTTGGTAAAGAAGTGTAGCTGCACGTTAAAACCTTACCCCCTAGCACTGGATTAAAATTTCTGGGATCTAAATTCACTTGCATTCCATGATTACAAAACAGCTCATGTTTGTAGGATAATCTGTTACTTTCTTCATTGCTAGTTAGTGGTTCGTTTAGAGAAGTTACAGTGCTTATTTAACATCAGAATACTGATACACGAGACGCTAAAAAGAACGTTGTGGTACCTTTTTTCTATAAACGTCGGCATTATGTGAGAAAATATTTGAGACTTCGAACACACGGCCGGATTGGTTTCACTGTTCAGAAGTACAATAATTCTTGCAGAAGTAATATCGTTCGTTTTTCCTAAGTCTTGTGTAGTGTAAAAAAAGGACAACAGTGTCAGAAACGCCCTGTATATGACACGCATCGACTTATTCTAATTACTATGGTCAAATTAATTTAGTTATTGGGAATCATGTAAGTCAGTTGCACGAACTGATTTCTTTTCTTAGCAGTGCTGTTGACGGAAAAAATCAGAATCTTCCAGGAACTGTACTACGTAATAGCCCACCAGAGTTACGTGGAGGTAAGTTAATGTTTATGCACTGTAAACCTCGTGGTCTAGTGGTGTCGGCATGGTGGTTCAGCGTGTAATAATAATAGTAAACAGAGGAAAGTATTCAACGATGAAGTTGAAGGGGTGTCATGTGACGTTCGCCCAGACCAATAGCGTCGCTGCATCTAGAGTGTGGGGTCCCAGGTTCGATTCCCGGTCCGGTCGGAGATTTTGTTCGCTCAAGACGTGGGTATTCGTGTTTTCCTGATGATTTAGTCTCATTTTTATCAGAAAGACACGTAAGTAGCCGTAATGCGTCAGACAGAAAGACGTATGCCAGGGGACCGAACAACCTCAGACAGCGTGTCCCAACCAATAATACCATAAGATCCATTCATTTTTTATGCTTGTGCATGACTCACGTCTTATCTTTTCTTCTGAGAAAGACAGAAAACACAAGTTGCACAATATATAACACTATTTAGAAAGCCGCCTTACAGTTACTTCTCGTTAGAATGTGATTACACCATACTAGTCATTTCTCTTCCTGTTCCATTAGCAAACGGAGCGAGGGAAAAACAATTGCCTACATGCCTTCATATGAGCCCTAATTTGTCATACGTTCGTGCTCCTTACGAAGTATACCTTGGCGCCAGTAGAATCGTCCTGCAATAAGCTTCGAGTGTCTGCTATCTAAATTTTCTAATCGGTGTTCTTCGGAAGGGACGTCACCTTCCCTCCAGGGATTTCCCTTTGAGTTCGCGAAGCATCTCCGTAAGACTTGTGTGTTGTTCGAACCTACTGAACAAATGTAGCAGCCCGCCTCTGAAATGCTTCGACATCTTCCTTTAACCTGACCTGATGCGGATCACAAACACTCGAGAATTCCAGAATTGCAGGAGAGCTTCTGTAAAGTTTGGAAGGTAGGAGACGAGGTACTGGCAGAAGTAAAGCTGTGAGGACGGGGCGTGAGTCGTGCTTGGGTAGCTCAGATGGTAGAGCACTTGCCCGCGAAAGGCAAAGGTCCCGAGTTCGAGTCTCGGTCGGGCACACAGTTTTAATCTGCCAGGAAGTTTCACTCGAGAATTACTCAAGAATGGGTCGCACTACTGTAGTGTCCTATATGCGGTCTCCTTTACAGTTGAACCACTCTTTCCTAAAATTGTCGCAGTCAACCATTCGCATTCCCTACTACTACGATCCTTACATGCTCGTTCAATTTCGTATCGTTTTGCAACGTTACGCTTACATATTTCATCCACGTGACTGTGTCAAGCACCACGCTACTAACGCTGTATTCGACCATTACGGGTTTGCTTTTCTACTCATCTGCATAAAATTACAGTCCTGGAGCTATAATGGATACAAAAAAGAAACCGTTTTCCATTTACAGAATTTTTCGAATATTTTGATTCATTTACTGATTATATTCATTATAAAACTGGAAAGTAAAATGAACTAGGAACGGAATGTAGAACAGAAACCATTAGTACTAAATCACTACTGCATGGGAAAATTTGATTTATTACAGAGCGTCTTTATGTTCGAGAACATAGACAAAAATTCCGCCGTCCGTCAGCTTAAATACTCGTGGCATACCCACGCCAGCCGCACACTCGAAGGAAGAACTTCCTTCGCAGTCCGCGTTCATAATTAGCCACTTGCCGGTATAGTCGATTCCCTTGCGTACTTCTGAAAGCTGATTAACTCGATGAGTCCCTCTAACCATGTCTTCCAGGCCTTGATGCAACGAATTATAAGTTCCCCGCGGTTCCATTTTAGAGCCCGGTTTCTTTAAAACGCCTCTCGGACCGAAATTCTTGAGGCGCGATTCCAGCCTCTTACGCAGTATAAACGACTGTTCTGTTAACACAGGGGCGACGACCGGTGCTCAATAGCAAACTTCTTGGTGGAGGTGGGCGAGGGACGGTTCTAGAGACCAATTACAGAACTTACTCCAAGCAAAGTACGGCGCAGTTCACTGTCTTAGAAGCAGCAACAGTTTCATTCAGATGTAGAAGTTACAAATATTTCTGTTTAAACTTTGTTTTTAGGCCACAACATTTTAAGAAAGTGTGGAGGGAAGTTAGAGTTTGTTTTGCCGTCGTTGATGTCATTACTGAAGGCCCGACCGCCTGCAGAAAACATTCCAGCCAGGAAAGCGAGCACATTAGCAGGCTTGACCGTACCTGCTCTCAGCAACAAATCAGACACTGCTAGTGAAGACACAGGTAGAACACGCAAACCAGAGAAAGCTGCGTAAGATAAGAATATAGGAAAATACGATTGATAATAGTAAACGTACTTTGCAATTTTATACTATGTAAAATGTTACAGCACTGAAAGACCTGAGTCGAAACAAGGCCCCCGTAGTAGACAACATTCCATTAGAACTACTGACAGCCTTGGGAGAGCCAGTCCTGACAAAACTCTACCATCTGGTGAGCAAGATGTATGAGACAGGCGAAATACCCTCTGACTTCAAGAAGAATATAATACTTCCAATCCCAAAGAAAGCAGGTGTTGACATGTGAAAATTACCGAACTATCAGTTTAATAAGTCACAGCTGCAAAGTACTAACGCGAATTCTTTACAGACGAATGGTAAAACTGATAGCTGACCTTGAGGAAGATCAGTTTGGATTCCGTAGAAATGTTGGAACACGTGAGGCAATACTGACCCTACGACTTATCTTAGAAGAAAGATTAAGGAAAGGCAAACCTACGATTTTAGCATTTGTAGACTTAGAGAAAGCTTTTGACAATGTTGATTGGAATACTCTCTTTCAAATTCTGAAGGTGGCAGGGGTAAAATACAGAGAGCTAAAGGCTATTTACAATTTGTACAGTAACCAGATGGCAGTTATAAGGGTTGAGGGGCATTAAAGGGAAGCAGTGGTTGGAAGGGAGTGAGACAGGGTTGTAGCCTCTCCCCGATGTTATTCAATCAGTATATTGAGCAAGCAGTAAAGGAAACAAAAGAAAAATTCGGAGTAGAAATTAAAATCCATGGAGAAGAAATTAAAACTTTGAGGTTCACCGATGACATTGTAATTCTGTCAGAGACAGCAAAAGACCTGGTAGAGCAGTTGAACGGAATGGACAGTGTCTTGAAAGGAGGGTATAAGATGAACATCAACAAAATCAAAACGAGGATAATGGAATGTTGTCGAATTAAGTCGGGTGATGCTGAGGCAATTAGATTAGGAAATGAGACACTTAAAGTAGTAAAGGGGTTTTGCTATTTGGGGAGCAAAATAACTGATTATGGTCGAAGTAGAGAGGATATAAAATGTAGACTGGCAATGGCAAGGAAAGCGTTTCTGAAGAAGAGAAATTTGTTAACATCGAGTACAGATTTAAATGTCAGGAAGTCGTTTCTGAAAGTATTTGTATGGAGTGTAGCCATGTATGGAAGTGAAACGTGGACGATAAATAGTTTAGACAAGAAGAGAATGGAGGCTTTCGAATTGAGGTGCTACAGAAGAATGCTGAAGATTAGATGGGTAGATCACACAACTAATGAGAAGGTATTGAATAGGATTGGAGAGAAGAGAAGTTTGTGGCACAACTTGACGAGAAGAAGGGATCGGTTGGTACGGCAAGTTCTGAGACATCGAGGGATCACCATTTTAGTATTGGAGGGCAGCATGGAAGGTAAAAATCGTAGAGGGAGACAGAGAGATGAATACACTCAGCAGATTCAGAAGGATGTAGGCTGCAGTAGGTACTGGGAGATGAAGAAGCTTGCACAGGATAGAGTAGCATGGAGAGCTGCATCAAACCAGTCTCAGGACTGAAGACCACAACAACAACAAAATGTGACGTTGTTAGAGTTGGGTTTGTTGCTATTACACTTCTTAAATCAATTGCATGACACATGTACTTCCCAAATTTTCGGGCAAATGCTTTTCAAATGCTGTTTTACTCCGAATTGAATACCAGAGTGATATACTAGGCACTGTTGCAAACACAATATTATTTTTATTGTATTCAAGCACTTTATGCTCTTATATTTTGTTTTTGTTTTATTTTTAAATTTGTAGTCGTCTGTGGAATGTGTAAAAGTGGGGCTGACTGTAATCTATTCTTGGTGGTTATGGGAAGGGCGGGCGGAGAGGGGGAAGACAATAAGAAATAGTGACACCGCTCCCTCTCTTATATCCAAGAACTGGATCAGTCATTTGACCGAAACAGATTTGCCACATTTACACTTCATTGTTTTGCGAAAGTGGTCTAGTAATACAAAAGTTAAGGTTTTCTTACACTAAATTAATGTCACAAAAAATTAGCAGTTCGGCTCGACACACGACCGTTCACATCCTGCGAGTTTCACAAGAGTAACAAAAACAGATTTATGAAGTATGCATCATACGTGCTCGGTGTGATTCAAACGATTCATTTATCAAGCGCCAGTTCCTTGGCAATTATCACTAAATAATGGATTTTTTTTCTACACGGATAAGATGTTGCTTAAAATATTCTTCGTAACTTAAACAAGATTGGAAGCCACTGCTGTCACTGGCAGTGGAAGGGACACCCAGTTAATGAAATTTCGTTTAAAAAACCTAGTAAAGTAGATATGAGCTTTCCAATCTTTCGAAATATTGAGAGATTGTTGTGGTAGTTAAAGATTTTGAATGTCTTTTCACAAAATAAAGAAATTTACTCTTCTTTGATAACAGGATTAATGGTTTACGTTTAGAATCAGTAATTCCTAGTAAATTTCTGAAAGCAACACTACATAGGTGCACAAAGTGGAGTAACGCATAAAATAGCTTCAGGTCTTCGTAACTGTCTTGGAGAACTGCATCTTGCCCATAGCAGAAATTTCTGATAAGAAGCATATAGATTTACAACAGAATGCCATTCGGTTACGTGCGATCCATTTCACATCCGACAAAATATAGTAACATACTCGTATATCGAGCATATAGAAAGGAACGTTACATGAACGCTCCAATGTTTGTTTTACTCTTGACAGTACCAAGTCACAAATTTCATCACATTTATTGACTAGACATCGTCCTAAGTTGATTTCGTGCTTTTGTGTTTAATCTTTATAATCTACTAAACATTTAGTTACACGGGTACGTGCAGTTTGTTTTATTTATTTATTATTAAATATGAAACGAACTGACAGAGGTGAAACTCATTTTGAATGGTGGGGGCGCTTACCTCTGTTTAGCTAAGTTGAACATCGGAGGACGGCTTATTCAGTTAAGGTTCTGCCTCGAGAGAGCTATATATATGTGTGTGTGTGCGTGTGCGTGTGCGTGTGCGTGTGCGTGTGTGTGTGTGTGTGTGTGTTGCGGGGGGGGGGGGGGCAAATGCCTTACCTTGGCCACCATCTTTTGTGTTACGGTTCACCTACCTAGTGTACGGGATAAAAGTTAGATACCGATGCTATTATAATAAATTAACGGTCTCCAAATCTAATGAATGAAATTCAAAACAGATATTACTAGTTGAAACGATCCACAAAGCAAATTATAATTTAGTCAGAATATTGCTAACTTGTATTTACATAACCACGAATAACACAGAATGAAATCATGCAAATTGTCCTCTCATCAGGAACACTGATGTTTCCATCTGAGTTCGCAGTTCATGGTTGACCGTCACGTTACTATGCTACTGCAACTGTACCCCATGCAGCAGATGTGAACTAGTCACGATTTAGTACAGGTCGAGAAAATGCTACAAATGTTCTCCGATGGAGTGTTATCAACAGACGCAGAAGTAACGCCTGTCTGCCCAGGCAAGTGTGCTGGGAACCTTGCTGTTCATGTTGTACGTCGACGACATGGCAGACTTATAAGTAATGACTGCAGACTTTTCGCTGATTATGCAGTAATCTATCTGTATAACTAAGTACTATCTAAGAAAGAGCTGCACAAGTATTGGGTCAGATTATGATAAGAAAGCAAAGTGGTGCAAAGATTGGCTAATCGCTGTAAATGTTCAATGAATCACCAGTATATACAGCCAACTCATACAAATACACTACTGGCCATTAAAATTGGTACACCAAGAAGAAATGCAGATGATAAACGGGTATTCATTGGACAAATATATTATACTAGAACTGACATGTGATTGCATTTTCACGTAATTTGGGTGCATAGATCCTGGAAATCAGTACCCAGAACAACCACCTCTGACCGTAATAACGGCCTTGATACGCCTGGGCATTGAGCCAAACAGAGCTTGGATGGCGTGTACAGGTACAGCTGTCCATGCAGCTTCAACACGATACCACAGTTCATCAAGAGTAGTGACTGGCGTATTGTGACGAGCCAGTTGGTCGGCCACCATTGACCAGACGTTTTCAATTGGTGAGAGATCTGGAGAATGTGCTGGCCAGGGCAACAGTCGAACATTTTCTGTATCCAGAAAGGCCCGTACAGGACCTGCAACATGTGGTCGTCCATTATCCTGCTGAAATGTAGGGTTTCGCAGGGATCGAACGAAGGGTAGAGCCACGGGCCGTAACACATCTGAAATGTAACGTCCACTGTTCAAAGTGCCGTCAATGCGAACAAGAGATGACCGAGACGTGTAACCAATGGCACCCCATACCATCACGCCGGGTGATACGGCAGTATGGCGTATTGTCTTGCAAACGTCCCCATCTGTGGACTCAGGGATCGAGACGTGGCTACACGATCCGTTACAGCCTTGCGGATAAGGTGCCTGTCATCTCGACTGCTAGTGATACGAGGCCGTTGGGATCCAACACGGCGTTCCGTATTACCCTCCTGAACCCACCGATTCCATATTCTGCTAACAGTCATTGGATCTCGACCAACGCGAGCAGCAATGTCGCGATACGATAAACCGCAATCGCGATAGGCTACAATCCGACCTTTACCAAAGTCGGAAACGTGATGGTACGCATTTCTCCTCCTTACACGAGGCATCACAACGACGTTTCACCAGGCAACGCCGGTCAACTTCTGTTTGTGTATGAGATATCGGTTGGAAAGTTTCCTCATGTCAGCACGTTGTAGGTGTCACCACCAGCGCCAACCTTGTGTGAATGCTCTGAAAAGCTAATCATTTGCATATCACAGCATCTTCTTCCTGTCGGTTAAATTTCGCGTCTGTAGCACGTCATCTTCGTGGTGTAGCAATTTTAATGGCCAGTAGTGTACCTGGGTGTAACAATTTGTAGGGATGTGAAATGGAATGATTTTATAGGCTCAGATATAGGTGAAGCAGACTTCGATGCGTTGGTAGGACACTACATTGACTATACAAGGAGATTGCTCACAAAATAATAGCGCGAGTATGACTCTCAGGGGATATTGATAGTGTACAAAGAAAGATAGCGGGTACGGTCAGACATTTGTTTCACCCATCGGAGATCGTCACCATGACTCTGAAAAACCGAAACAGGCTATCTGTATCGTTGAGGCATCAAATTGGTGCAG